>NW_026693008.1:4800000-6000000 GCF_021218885.2 Marmota monax
TATAATTCATTCTAATCCTTCCTACTTTTTAAAAACTACAGTTTTAGGGGCTATAGACAACCTGGAATCCCCAAAAGAATCTTGCCCACAGGGACTTTCTACAGTGATCCTCATGTTCAGTGTCTTCACTTTCCAAGATGGTAGTGGCAGGTGGCTGGTGAACCCTCTGTATACAGCTAGCTGGGCTCGGGGTATTAAATGTTCTTGGGCTGCCTGCCTGAAGCAAGGACCACATCCTGGGTGGCGTTAAACAACAGAAATGTAGAGTCTCACAGTTATGCAATCAAGGTGCTGGCCGCCAGGCTGATTCCTTCTGAGGCTCTAAGGAGAATGTCTTCCAAGACTCTGTCCTAGCTTCTCACAATTTGCTGGCAGTCTTTGACATGTCTTGGCTGGTAGATACACCATCCTGATCCCTGACCTCAAGTTTATGTGCTGCTTTACCTGAGTATCTCCATCTAAAGTTGCCCACTTTGTATGGACACCAGAGTTGCCAGATTAGGTGCTCATACTATTCCAGTAACACTTTGTATTAACTCATTTTATCTTTCATACCTCTATTTATTCTAATAAGGTCCCTTTCTAGGGTTCTGGGTACTGGGCATTTGAGCTTTAAGCCATGCATATAGGAAAGGGAGGTCAAATTCAACCTCGACCAAGGAGGTAGTAAATTTTTAATTTTATTTCATTTGCACACATCTGGCTAACATGTGGTCTCTTTCACTGTGTTCTCTGACCACGGTTTGGTCGGTTCCAGGCTTGGTGGCAAGCTCCATGCACAGAAGGATTTCTACCAGGGAGGAAGGTACCCAGGGAGGAAGCTCAAATTCAGGGAGGAAAGTACCTGTACTTCATTCAAGGTCCAAAAGCCTGTAAGTGACAAGCTCAGAGTCAGGATGTGATTCCCAGTAGGTCTTTTTTGACTCCAAACACTATGCGAAGCTGCTCCACCCATTAGCTCTGTCCTTTGCAATTTAACTCTGAAAGTGCCCTGGGACACATGATAATCACAAGGTTGACTACACTGCCTAGCTATTTCTTATAGGAAGACAATTCATCACTCAGATATTAATTGCTGTCATACGGATTAATTACTTGCTATTGAAGTTTTGAGTCTCAACAATGTAACAATAATTATCTCTTAAACGTTACCTGTAGAAGTAATAAAATACAGCAGATCAAGTTTGCAGGGCATTTAGACACTAAAGTGAGTGCTTGATATAGACCTTCTAACAATTCTCAACAGTTAGCATTGTTACCCTGGTTTGACAGATGTGCTGAGGCTTTCAAAGGTTAGGCAATTTGCTCCAGGTCACAAAGCAAGTGACTGACTGGTCCATCTCATCTAGGATCCAAATTCACATTGGTTGGGTTTGCCCAGGGAAAGAAAAAAAAAAAAAAAAAACCCTCTCTCCCAGGGCCTCTCTGCCATTTGATTTCTGACAACTTTTACATATGCTTACAAACCAACAAATTAATGAAAAATGCAACATGACAGGATTATTTCACAGCTTCCAGAGGGACCTTGTAAAGAGTCCAACCTGTTTCACACTGGGAACAACACAACATAGGATTCCCCTGCCCCCTCATCTCCCACAATATACACGAAGACACTGAATGTGTTCCTTGAAGACATTTCTGGGAAGAGAGTTTTAGCACAAATAATAGCTTTGCATGAAAGTTTAAGGATAAAGAATGTGATTTTAAAAGCAACATCAAGGGTTTTCAAGAGGAAAATTGAAAAGTTATTTCAGGTCCCGGGATAATAAGATCAATAGACAATTTCCCAGCGGAGACATCTGCCTCTGACTGCCTAAAGCAGCAGTCACTACTGTTTGCCCCAAGAGGCAAAGGAGAGTTTAATCATCCTCACTGCGAGGCTGCTGGTCCTCCTCTGGAGCCTAGAATGCTTTCTTTCAAATTTCAGCATGGTAACCACGAGCTGCTCCTTCAAATAATCCTTCAGTGTACTTGCACCCACTAAAACAATTGAATATTTCACTCACAAGTCTCCTACCAGTGCCTTTGAAATCACAAATACTGTAAAAACACTAGGAAGAATGGGAAACAAGCGCCATCTACAAGACCTTTCAACTGCTGTGGAGAGTGTGACACAATGAAAACGAACAGAATGACAAAATGAATGAATGAATTTCCCTTTATTCACCAACATCCATATAAGAAATGGATATTGGATATTGGTGACAGACTCTGTAATAAAATCAAGAACAACAAAATAAGCCAATGCAGCCTCATCTCATCCTAGTATATGGAGCCAATAAATCTTCCAACTATGGGGTGTGATGGCACACACCTGTAATACCTGGAGGCTCAGGAGACTGAGGCAGAAGGATCACAGGTTCAAATCCAACCTCAGCAACTTAGCGAGGCTGTAAGCAACCTAGTGAGACCCTGTCTCAAAATAAAAAATAAAAAGGGCTAGGGATATAACTCGGTGGTTGAAGTGTCCCTAGGTTAAATCCCTGGTGCCCAATAAATAAATAAATAAGATCTTCCAGCTACTGCAATTATTTCATGTAGGTATCCCTAAATGATGCAACCATTTTATGTCTATTTATAGTTACAAGATAAAACAGCTCTCAAAACTACAGTTGATAGAGCAAACAGAATACAGATACCCAACTAAATCTAAATCAGATCATTTTTTTTTAGTATGTCCCACTCAGTATTTGTGACATGCTTATACAAAAAGTTATTTGTCCTTTACCTGTGATTCAAATTTAACTGAGCATATCTATATCTTAGCTGGTAAGCCTGACATATCATTTGGTCAAAAGGAAATGTGAAATAGAGATTTTACTCCCAGAGCTGGATGCATTAATAACCACAGGCAAATCAGCACATAAATCATCTGGTTTACAGCGTGGGAGAGGGACACAGGAGAACCTGGGTCACTACACGGTTCCATGACAGCTGCTCTGAGTGGCAACCCCCAGTGATGTACAAAACACCCACCCTGAGTGAACAAAAAAAAAAAAAAAAAAGGAAGGGATAACTGAAGTTTTCTTTGTGAGACTGCAATTTCTAGTTGTATTTGATAAATACACTTACAGGAACCAGAGCTGTGTTGAAAAGGGCAAGAGAAAATCAGACTGGGCTCTCAGGCTCTCACACCCTATGCCACATTTAGTACCAAACAGTCAAGGTCAGCCCCCTGCTGCTGCAAACATCCATCAGGAAGGCCACACGTGGAGGGTGGTGGATCCCCTGCATCACATATGTATTGAGCCAGCAATGCTTGGCTCAAGTCCTTATTCTGGACTGTCAATGCCACCAATATCCTCAAGGGAAGATGGTGCAGATCTACATTCACTACATGGGTCATCTTTTATATCAAGGACTAGTGAATAAAGCTGTGCAGGTCTACGCTGAACCAAGCCAACTGACTTACATATATGCAGGACGTTTCAAATACGCTATAGTGGAGGCTTCTACTGCTACGACAAAATCTGTTTTTTTCCTCCCTATGACAAAGATGAAGTAAGTAGGGCTGGTGGTCTAACTCCATGGTAGAGCACTTGCCCAGCATGCAGTAGGCCCAGGTCTGGGTTCAATGGACAGAAACACACACACACACACACAGTTTCCCAAACTCCTTCACTGCAGTTAAGGTGTGGACGCCAAAAGTGTTTTAGGACAATGGAATTTTGGCACGTGCAATAGGCACTACTTCTGGACCTGACCCATATAATGTTTGGAAGCTAAATAGGGACACCAGAGCTACAGAACTATAGCCCAGATAGGACCTGAGCCCCTAAATGACAACCTGAAGGGGAGCTTGGTGAACAGACACACCTGTAGTAAACTTTGCATGAATTAGAAACAAACTTCTACTGTGTTAAACAATCAAGATCTGAGAAGCTATTCCAGCCACTGACATTATTAACCTATGCTTAAGACGTTGCAAAGCAAATGAAGACTCAAATTATATTTCATAAATCGACTTGCATCTCTTTTACAACTGGATCACACCAGCCGGATACTATAATGCTTCCCACTTTATAGGAAAAGTCTCTGTTTTTTTTGTTTTGTTTTGTTTTTTGGTTGTTGTTGTTTTTCCTTTTACTTCCTGATTTTGTTTCTGCTTTTTGGCAGAACTGAAGATCAAATGCAGGGGCATACTACCAGTAAGCTACATCCCAAGTCCACTGAGCCAGGCCTTGCTAAACTTGAGCAAGGTGATGCTAAGTTGCACAGACTGGCCTTCAACTCGTGACCCTCTTTTCAGCCACCCAAATCAATGGGATTACAGGTATGCACCACCACACCACACCACACCTAGCAAAAATTCTCTTCTTTCTTGCCTTCACACTGATTCATTTTGCAAAGAAAAGCCAGTTTGACTGCATATGTCGATTTAAATTTTGATGAGCTACATGACCACCAATATCTGGAAATGTCTAAGTTAGGTCTACAGTTCATAGGAAGCAGGAACCACCAGAAAAAAAAAGTTGAATAATCAAATGTAAATATTAATGTTCTTATTACAAGAAAAAGCATACTCTAAATTTCGTATCTGAAGAAGCATGGTATTGCCAAAAGAAACCACTATAAAAGCTAGGCACCACCGCATACAACTGTAATCCCAGCTACTCAGGAGGCTGGCACAGGAAGGTGGCAAGTTCAAGGCCAGACTCAGCAACTTAGCAACACTCTGTCTTAAAAAACCTAATAAATAAAGGGCTGGTGATATAGAGAAACCCAAGTTCAACCCCCAGGATCACATACATATACAGAAACAGATTCATGTATAAATGAAAAATGAGAGAAAGATGAATGAATGTAAGAGAAAACTTACCCTCAGGGAATATGTTGATAGGGAAAATTAATTAAAAAGTTTTGGTAAAAAAGTGGCATTTTAGCTGACTAAGCATTTATGTCAGGTATTTTAATAATTTTGGCAGTTCTCAGATTCTCCAGTCCTTTCCAAATCCAGGAGGTAAATCTCTGGGGTAATTTCCCTTCTCCTTTTTTATTACCATAACCCAAATGTTTATTCTATCAGCAAGATTCCATTGACCAGAAAGGGTTTTTCATTTACAACTCTGAAATCTTAGCTCATATCTTTCTCGGACACAGCTACAGTAAAACGATTATTCTCCAGTGGTGATAGTTGACACCTGGTATGCACAGCAAAAAAACCTCTTAAACATTAGATGTTTCTTCAAATTAAACGTTTCTTCAAAATAAAAGTTTTCCAAGTTATCAATTCCATGCACCGAAAATACTGCAAAACTTAGGTAATTAAAACAACAATGTAGTTTCTGTTTACATCAAGAGCTTAGGAAATTCATATTCTATGGAAGGAATAGATTTCCAAAGTCTCCATTTAGTCATAACTTGAATAAGCAAGGCAAGAGGCGTGATGACCTCTCATTTTCATTTTATGCCAACTAAATTAAAGTCTAATTTGCCTAAGGTAAAATCTATTCATTTTCATTGCACAATTTGTTTATTTAGCAAAATAACAAAATTGTATAACCAGCATTAAAAGCAAGATATAGAATACTCCCATCACTCCTCCCCCACCAGGTTCCCTGATGCCATGAAATTGTAGTCAGTTTCTATGCCAACTTATACCTAGTTCCTGGAGATCACTCATTTGATTTTCCTTATCACAGTTTAATTTTTTTTTGAGTTGTAGAATTTTGAATTAATGAAATCACATAGTACATCATCTTTTATGTCTGGCTTGTTTGACAAAACATAATGTGTTTGAGATTCACCTATTACAAGTTCCTTTCTGTTGCCAAGGTGGATTTCTGAGCATGGATGTACCACAAATGCTTATTCACCAGTTCATGGACACTCCAGTCTCTGCCAATTATGAACAATCATGTACAAGTTTTCTGTGGACCTCGTGATTTGGTTGCCTGGAGCCTTATGCAAAGTTTTCATATCAGATACGTTCAGCCACCAATTTTGTTCTTTTGCCAATTTGTTTTGGCTTGTCTACACCATCTGGATTTCTGACACATTTTGAGTCAGGTGGCCAAATTTCAGTTTTAAAAGTCCTGACATTTGGATTGGATTCACCTAGAATCTAGGCAACTAATTTTAAAAGGTTCTAATAGGTGCGTTCTCCTTCCATCCTAACCATCTCCTGCCTTTGACTGCCTTGGTACTATGCATTTCAACAGAGCCCTGAAAGCACCAGGCTGGGATGGACCAAGGGAGGGCCTGGGCATCCAGAGGGCCACAGCCTTCTGATCTAGTTCCCAGAGGTGGGCCTCGCCTTCCACAGGACTCCTGACATGCCCCAGTGACACGGCTTCGAGCTCTCACTTGCCTGGGAGTACATACCTCCTCCTTGGACCCATAAAAACTACTGATTCCTTCCAGTTGCACCCCTAAAAGCAACCTTGTGCTCTGGCATCGTCTGCCTCCAGCACCCCAGGATAGCTCGTCGGGAAGATCATGTCTCCTAAGTCAAGTCCACACAGAGGTGGCCAGGAAGAAGACGGCTCTGTGAGCCCTCAATGCCAGAAATCTGTGGACACAGTGAGGGCCCCTGGCACCTGGCACATGCAAAGCTCTTTCTTTATTCACATGTTTGTCTTATACTTGAACAACTTAACCACCCCATAGCTTTCTCTTTTCTCCCTTACTTTTAGTTTATTTAGTAAACTGCCAATAGATGGAAGCCAGGATGGTTCTTTTGTGGGGCCACTTCCTTAGCATGAAAATAATTCTTGGGGGCAGCAGCGGGGGGGGGGGGGCGGCGGTGGAGGTGGCTAAGTTTAATCACATCTTGTTTGACCTGACAGAGAAAAGAATTCAATAAAAAGGTTTACAAAGACTCCACCTTGTACCTCAGGTTAGTTCAATGCCCCATTAGTCCCTGTAATGACTTTATACCTCCAGGACAAAGGTTCCCCCCCCCCCACCCCACCCCACTTCTTTCTTTCACAAGAAAGAAAGAAACCTCACAACACTGAAAATCATTGAAAAGAAAGCAAAAGGATCTTAATTGTCTCTTCTCTACTGGAAGTCCTACCTTGAGCTCCTGTCTTTCCAACAATCATCTGACTTAGAAAGCCAAAAGGTTTTTCAAATACAAGACCCCTCCCGCAACTATAACATATAAAACAGTTACATATAAAACACCTCTTTGATATTTTTTTTTTTTGCTTAAACTTCTTTAACAGTTATGCTTTTAAAATTGTCTCTGTACGTTGAACTGAGTAAAAAAAGTATAACTCCGCTACCTATATCATGTATACCTTGCCTCTTGTCTGTTCAGATGTCCTCTTGCTCCCTCCAGAGTAAACTTCAAAACATAAAACACATCCCATCCCAATCATGACCACAGAGAGGGTGACAGGTCACTCACAGATTCCTTGACAAATAAAGAAAGATTTTATTCCTAGAGTTCAGATTGGCATGACCCAAGCAAGGAAGTCTTACACAATTTACACTCTGACATCATTTGTAAAGAAATCCAAATGATCCTCATTAGACACTCATTACCTGCCTATTAAATCACTACCTTTGAAAGGAAAGCTGCATTGTGTGTGGTTTTTTTTTAAATTGTCACTGTTGCCCTAGAACAATACAAAATATTTGCCCAGATCTCAAGTCAGTGTGTAAGACTTTCATTTCTAAGATCAGGATGGGTACCCAACTCTCACTATTTTACATGTTAAAGATTTGGTAACTAGAAGAATATAGATCAAAATGGGTTCTGGATATTTAGATACAGAAATGATCCAAGAATATTCTTAAGAAAGTTACCTATATTTAGTCAAAAGAGTAAAAGCAATCAGGATGACTGACGGAAGCAAAATCCTATCAATTAAAACATAATCACATAATGTGATCTCGCCATTGCAAGGGCCTAGACCTTCATACTACTAGGAAACTGCTTATGATCTCATATCAAGGGGGAAATGCAGACACATCTAAATCTATATGTGGATATAAACTGTAAGTGTATACATAAATAAATGTGTGCTGTATTCCCTAAATTGTAAGACTCCATGAATTTTGAAATACACAGTCATTTTAATAGCAGCTTTTTTTGGAAAAAAAGAAATAGTACCACATAAAACCACGACAACTCCTGAGATGCAGTTGGATTACAAAATAAACCGAGTGTATGGGGGTTGTGAGTTTTATAATGAAGAAATTGCTGTGTGGGAAGGGGGAGGGGGGAGAGTTGAGAGGGTGGGAGAACAGAACAGAAAGAAAAGGCACAAAACGTCAAAAGTGATTCTTTTACACGAATTTAATGAACTGTTATTTCATTTCTCTAAAAATTCTGTTTTCTAACTTGTCTCTCTCCTGAGCACGTGTGGCCTCTATAACCTGAAAAATCAATCGCATCAAAAATGTTTGAAAGCATTTTTTATTCCCCAAAGAATGCAATATGGCTTTATAAGGTTGTACTGTTTTGTAAGGCAAATTCTTGCCTTTGTAGTTCAAGCCCCAACTCTGTCAAGGCTGGGTTAAGACATGTCATTCAGGCTGTGGCTCTTAGTGCTGGTCCTTCCTAGAAGTCTCTCCTGGCAGCAAGAGAACATTGACTGTTTGTCTTTGGTTTGTTTTTGCATTTATCTTCCTTGCTGATCTAGGACTTTCTGGAGCAGCTGGACATATTTTTAAAGAAACAAAACCACAGAACATTCTCTCGTGTCTACTGCTTTCCATGCATCTAAAATAACATTTGTTCTACAAAGGCCAAACTCATATCTATCTAAAGGTAAATAGTATTCAGGTGTACTCAACTCAAGAGCTATGTAAACATATTTCACACATCAAATGAACTTCTCTTGCCACCGATAAAAATAGTTTATTCGAAAATGTCTTTTCTCAGCAACATTTCTTACTTTAAAGCACAGAAATGAAAGGTTATCCATTATCTTCAGGGAGGGATATGTTGGTTTTCAATTTGCTTACAACATTAAAAATTCTCTGTTAATAGCATATAAAGCAGAAACTCACACACTTCTCTCAATCCTTTCTGAATTCATAAAGCTTTGGTTTTCCAGACATTTTAATTAATATCTGCTAACTTCACACTATTGTTCACATAAAGACCAGCCCATTTAAACATGAAAAGCTTAGATTTTATATAGCTCCTTTTAAAATGCAAACACTCAGAATTCTGGAAACAAAGACACTAATAACATGCTATCAATTTTATTTACAGAAACACAAGACAAGAACTAATTCCAAATGACAGTTGTAGCAGGAGAAAACAAATGAAGAAGAAAATGCTCAGGAAGAGTGGTGAGGACACTCAGTGCCCCTCCCTCTCCCTCCCTCTCCCCCTCTCTCTCTCTCTCTCTTTGGTCCAGTCATTTAACATAGGATATTCTGGTGATTTGAGATAAAATTTGATCACCTATATTTCTTAAGTTTTTCTAACTTGATCTTTAGTTCAAAAGGTCTAGGACAACAAAGTGAAAGCATCCCTTATTTAAGACATCAGACATATATACAGGATTTGAAGCCATAAACCACTCTGTTGAATTTTTTAAAAGAAAAGCCTGGTTTAATCACCATGTGGGTCAGAACATCACACTGCAGGTTCTGTTCATTCACTTCAGGCCAGCCATCTACAGAAAGTTAAATTTCCTGAGTCTAGCACATCGAAATCTCCAAGGCATGCTGAAACTTATTAATTCAAAGTTAAATTTGACAATCTGATTTTGCAATTACATCCAAAAGGCATTTTTCAAAAGGATTAAAGGAAAAATAAAAGCATGTACATCCATGTATTTTTAGTGGCCTGAATCTATAGTCAGTCCCAACTTCTAGGATCCATCATTTCATGCCAAAAATAACTCTGGGATTGAGCCCAGCCCAACAGCAAAACTTCTCAAGAGCTTCTTAGGTACTAAATGTGGAATAATCATTCTGGTACCTTCATCCTTTGTCATAGAAATCTTGCTTTTTCTTGGCCCAGTTCTGTTGGGAAAAGTATAAATGGCAGCCATACCCCAGAGAAAAACCCCAACATGACGCCTAAGGACTTCTTCCTACCTTCTTCTTTTCTGCAGTGGCCTGAAAAGTTCCCACCCCTGTGAACTCTCCGGCTGGGGCCAATTTCAAATCTCGCTGGCGGGGAACCTTAGCCCCTATGAGAACTAATTCCTGGGCTCCGGAGCTGATATCTGAAAGAACTTGCCAATAAACGGGTTGCCTGCCATTTATCTAAGCCCTACCATCTCCCCCTTAGTTCTATATAAGCACACAGCTTTTTGCAATAAAATTGGGATTCTCCTGGCGAAGTGTCTTTGCGTGGGGAATTCTTTCAAGTTCTACCCTATCTGGTCACGGGTTTCACTTCCCCAGACCCTAACCTCTATCTATGGATGCTCTTTAATTTACCATGAGGCTAGGTCAAAATTTGAAGTGCAGTTTTCACTGAATGCTTATCACTTTTGCACCACAGTAAAGTTTGCGAAATCCTAAATCTAACCATTTAAGTCAGAAACCGTCTGTATTTCAAGATATGGTTTTTAAAGAGGTAATTTAAGTTTAATAAGGTCATAAGGATAGAGCCTGAGTCAGAAAGGACAGATGTCTCCATAAGAGAAAGAAGAAGAAAGACCAAATGAGGACAAAGTAAGAAAGTAGTTGTTTGCAAGCCAAGAAAGGGGCCTCAGGGGAGACCAAACCTGCCAACACCTTGATCTTGAATTTCCAGCCTTCTGAAATAAATTCCTGCTCTTTAAATCACCCAGTTTGTGGTACTTTGTCATAGCTGCTCTAGGAGACGAATATACCTGGTATCAATATTTTCACTTGTTTTTCTTTTGGTACAGTGATTGGACCCAGGGGCACTTTACCACTGAGCCACATCCCCAGCCCCCTTTTCTTCTTCTTTTTTTAATTTTAATATTTTATTCAGAGACAGGGTCTCATTAAGTTGCTAAGGCTGACTTTGAACTCATGATCCTCCTGCCTGAGCCTCCCAAGCTGCTGGGATTACGGGTGTGTGCCACCACACCCAGCCTTCATTTATTTTTGACAATCCTCACACTAAAAATCTAAGGCCAAACTCAAACTCTCGTCTGATCTGGAAAATGTCCCTGCCCTCCTGGATCGATGATTTCCTTTCAGAGTGCAAGTCTGTACTCAGCCACTGACAGTCTGGTACCCTGAGCAACCCTGGTATTCTGCAAGATGCGGGCAAACGGGAACCCTCTTGTGAGTCACACTTTGTGTTGTCTTCCACTGTTTCACATTTCAGGAGGTTTTCCTGGGTAACTGTCAAAACCTCAAGGTCTAAATAAAGGCAAAGACACCTGAATTCATACTGCACAACGCCTACATACAAACTGCACCATATTGAGCACGTTATTCATCCTGCACCTCTGTTTCTTCAACTACAAAGTGATGGCAATAGATATCTGATATCTTTCATGTCAAAACTGGATTTCAGCAATGTCTAGGAGGCATTAAGCAATGTGTGTGTAAGACAGCAGAGCACAGTGAATGAGGTGAGGGGCTTGTTCAGGAATGGAGCATCCTGTACACTAATACCATGGCCCCGAATGGAATGACCTTGAAAATATTCAGGTCAACTATGTCCAAACTAGTGAAATGTGCTACACACTCAGGAAGCAAGGAGAAAGGGGAGGAAAGCCCACTCCCCAGAGGTCAAGGGCAAGTATATGAAACACACAAGAGATACACTCTATGATAAACAAAGACCAATGGTTTGGAAAGGAGAGAAGAGACCATAAAGGTGAAGACCCGCCAGTGGTTCCCACAAACAGTTCCCAGAGCATGGACCAGGCTCAATGCTTGAGTCACCCAAAGATTAATTTACAACAGGGCCCAGGTGCATATGTGTGCATGTGTGTGTTTTGTTTTGTTTTTTAACATATGCTCAACATCATCTTGGTGGCAAGGCAGGCTCAAGAACCACGGATGTCGACTTGAGGTTGCAAACAAGGTTGATCATCAAGAACATGGATGGTGGCAATGTCACGATCTGATTAAGGAAGAATACTGACTTCCCCATTTATGGAAAAGCCCGGAGCAGAGAAGGCAAACACAAAAGGCAGAAGGATAACCAGAAGTGGATGCAAGCCTGGCTGCCCATTTCTCCTGAGAACTGAGAGGCAGAGATTCACAACAAAGAGCTAAAGCAAGGCAGACTGCCTATCACATCAGAACAGAGACACCGGGAACCCTCCACGCTTGACAGTATCATTTGGACTACAAATACAAATCATCTCTCAAATGCCCTGACATTTATGATGCCGGATCTCGGGTGTATTTAGATTTTACTTCTACGTTTAGCTGAATTAAAGATGGAATGCAAAGTTAAAGATTGTAAATATGACACAAATCCAATAACATAATAATAACAAGCCTACAAAAGCAAACCTTTATGGGCTTGGATTGACAAGCTAGCTGAAATAAAACCCAACTGTCTAAATCCTGAGCCCCAGATTTCTGATATGTCCACTTTAAAAGCCATTCAGGATGAAAACCAAAATTCACACCTCACATCAGAACCAGATTTTTAAATAAATTAAGCTCAACAGTAAAAACAGTTCTGTACTGTAAATTGCCCACCTACCAAGAGAATATCTTTGAGAGAAAAATCATCTTAAGGCCAAAAAAAAAAAAAAAAAAAAGGATCATACTTGACAGTATAAATATTCCAGATGATTCCAAGACGGATTTTTATCAAAGCTCCATCTAACACTGTAACTGCAGGAGATTTTTTTGTGGAGAAGCAACTCCAGAGAGGCAACACGTCAAAAGAAGACGCTATAACAAATAATTTCTTTTCAAGGCAGATGTCTTCTTAGACAAATAACCTCAAAGAAAGAAAATAGGAACAATCGACCTATGATGTTTACTTCCCAAGAAAAGGACCTCCTAAAGTTCTAAAGCTGTCCTCTGCGTTATTAATCCTATCAAGTTACTGCGCTGTGACTAATTGAAGAGTAATACAGAGGAGAAGAAAGAAAACCCATAACCTTGTGGATAAGAATGTCTAACATTTGGACAGAGCACTCCACGTTGAGCGACCCTGAAAAACACTTCAACGCTGAAGGAATGAGCTGCAGAGAACTGGGAGAGAAATGGCAAAGGTTAAAGGAATTTGCCAGGGTAGGACATGAGTGTTCAGGATGTCCTTGCAGGGACCAATGGGCCTAGCATTGCCACAAACACTGGCCCAAGCGTAAAATCTAAATTTCTGAAATAAACTCGATTAAACCAGTAAAAGCTCTTGAGATTTCTTCCACTAGCTTTTAAGCAGATTTGCTATATCAAAAATAGGCATGCTTAACTTGACAGATGTACCAAATTGCCCCCACAAAATTGAAGGCATTAAAGTATACATTCTATAGAATTTGGAGAAGCCACGAAATAACTTTCAATCAAGAGACTCTACCCACACATCCAGCCCACTCTATTCCACCGGCCCAGGAAAAAGCTTCAGGTGCAACTGGGGTGTGACTCAGTGGCAGAGTGCTTGCCTAGCATGTGTGAGACCCCGAGTTCAATTTTCAACACTGCAAAAATAAAAATAATAAAAATAAAAAGAAGCAGGCACATACAAAGAACACCCACTCTTTTTATTTTTTTTTTTAATTTTTTTGGTCCCAGAGATTCTGAGTCTTGGGTTTTCTTAGCCCTAAAATAAATAATACCCACCCTACAGGATGCAGAGGGAAATGGGTGAGAAAAATGACATGAGGGCCAGAGACCCCTCCACAAAACACCACTGAGCTCAGCTGTAGGAGTTCTGTCTCTTCTCAGCTGTGTGACCCTGACCCAAATGTGCACCCTCTGTCTGCAGACTCCTTTGCAAGATTCTAGCATACCTATCTCCTAGGGTGGCAATGAACATTAAATGAATTAGTACAGGCAAAGGGTTTAAGCAGTGCCTGGCAACTAATAATGCTTTTTTCTTTTTTATTTTTTAATGCTATTATTTTAGGCAGCAAATTCAACATTCCAAACTCCATTTCCAAATCCAACCATTTGAACGAAGGGATTCTATCACCATGTCAAAACCAAAAGCACAGCTGTGGAGAGAATATGCCCATTATAGTTAAATGGAAATGTGAATTCATTTGCATGGAATTGTGCATGCAAAGCACCTCCTCCTCCTTGTTGACTGAACAACATGATTACACGTATTTTGGCAGATATAATTTCTTGATTGACTCTTTCTGGGATATTTATAAGATACAAATGTATAAATCGGTGTATAAATATAATCCCTCATCTAGAAACATTATAGAAATATTAAATTATTTAAAAAAAAAACATACCACCTAGAATAGTTATGATCGAAGACCAGCAAGTCATTTTCCTGGTCTTCTCATTTGAAGTCATTAGAAACTTTGATCACATCAATATCTGTGGTGTGTGTGCATGGATATATGTACCTTTAGGTTTAGCTATTTATCTAGACAACCAATAAGTCTTACCCAAAATGATCTCTTTTTTTATTCCCAGTGGGAAATCAAAAACATCCTTTCCCATAAGAAGAAGAGGTTAAAAAATAACCAAAATTTGGTAGACTTTGGCTCTGTTCAAATGACCACTGGCTTTCTCCCAGCTCATCCATTCCTAAAATTCCCAAGTTATGAAGGCACAGAAACAACTGTAGGTAAGTCACCTGGATTCATACAGAGAGAAGATAAGAGATGGATGCTATCCAGGACCCAAAAGGAACACTGGCTTGAGTATTAAGCAAGGGAAGAAATAAGAGGTCTAAAAAAAAGTGTGTGTGGGGGGGGTGTGTCACATAAAATAAAAAAATGGAACAAAAGACTGTTTCTGTGTATATTTACAATATGCAAAAATTACTCCCAATAAAATTGTTCACTGTTTCAATTCTTAAAAAGTGAATTCCTTCTTTTACCATAAATGCATATTATGTTCCCTGTCAAAAGTTGTGAGACAGATGTTTATATGTATAAATAATATATTTCGGTGGAAACGTCTGCACCTTCAGGTAGGAGAATCTTGGGTTAATGCCTGAATTTGATCCTTCCATAGAACTAGGATAGATACACATAAAGGCCTTAGCTCAGAGAGATGAAGCATGCACGTGATTGAAGGAATATACAGCTAAATGTTCATCAAACCCCTGATGTTCTTCAAATACTTAGTATCAAGCTACGGCACTGAGTGTTGAACCCGCAATAGTCTCACTATGTCTTTAACAAAATTAAAGATGCCAATGCGTGAAAAAGAAGCACAAACTTCACTTTAGCTCCATGCATTATGATGAAACCCTGATCAAGAGAACTATCACCAGTTGAAGATGAAGAAAAGACTGTCAATAAACCTGTCAAGCGTCAGCAAACCTGGGAAGGAGGAAAGAAGGGGAAGAAAAGAAGGGAGGGAGGACATGGGGTGGGAGAGAAGAGGAAGGAGGGGAAGGAGATTTCTTTCTGATTTTGAAAGAAAGGAATTTCTTTTTTTTATTTTAATGGTAGAAATTCAATCACTCATCTAAATTAAACATTTTTAAGCTGAAAAATGATAGCATTCTTTATTATAGGAAGGTAACATCATTCACACCAGACAATTCCAAAGCATAACAGTCTCAAAATTCACACAGTCAAGTTTCCAAAAATATGGCAATTCTGATTTGCTACCCAGGTTTCTAGAACTGGCACAAGTCCCAGGGTTGTGCCAGATGACATCACAGCCTTTCTGAGAGCTGGCTTTTAAATGCATTTTTAAGTGAATAAATTTGACCAGCATCTGATATAAATCTAACTTTTAAGGACAACTACTCAGTGTGAAAAAGATGCCATCTTCACACTGCAGTGTTTAAATCATCAGAACTAAACCCTCTCCGTCCTCCTTTCCAGGAGCTGTGCCCCAGGGAACCTGATGGCATTCTTTAAAAATAAAATTAAAAAAAAAAAACACAAAAAACATGGATTCTCTTCAGGTCCATGCAAATCTGAGAGCCCTTAGAGATTTGAAGTAGTCAACTTCCCCCACAACACCCACAGGCATTTATGTCCTTTTATCCCACGTTCAGAACCATGATACACCAAAAAACACTGCTAAGTGATATTTCTGAAGTGTCTGACTCTTACTTCAAGGACAATAGAAGATATCATAAATAAATAAACAAACAAATAAAGCTATGGCATATGACAACAAAATGGACCAAATCCTACAAGTAGCAACAATATTGGAAATAGACTTTTATGATGGAGAAATACGCTAATTCACTTTCCCTGTCCACAATGTCAAGGGTCTTGATGGAAACTCTACTGGGGGCTGAGGCTGTGGGTCAGTGGTAGTGCGCTCGCCTGGCACGTGCGATGCACTGGGTTTGATCCTCAGCACCACATAAAAATAAATAAACAAAATATGTATTGTGTCCATTTACAAAAAAAAAAAAAGTTAAAAAAAAAAAACCACTTGCAAGGTTGGTGTGTGGATGAGAGAGAAGGAGAGGGAGAGAGAGAGTGAGGTGCTCACAGCAGGAAGGGAGGGTCAGTATTTGCTTTGGAGTATTTAACCCCTGAAGGCCTTCCCCTGGCCTGATCCCTTAAGCTGGGCATTTCCCAGGTGGCATCCTTTAAGGCAGTGATCCCACTAAGTGAGGCATGATAAATGGCCCCCAGCCTGCATCGGTGTCGACAGAGGCCTGTTTGGCCCTGGCCTTGGAAACAGCAAGGTCATTCATTACCCAATGTGAATAAACAGAATGCACATCTGTGATAAATAACGGTCATTATTGAACGACAATGCTCTCTGGGAATTCCTCAACACTTCCTTGACATTAATGTACTATTTGTGGAGGGCTCCATAAGGCTCTCTCAATATTATTTAGTGCTTCGTGTTTTATGTAGGACACCACCGACATTTACTTCTCCTTTGTGGGGATACATGAGTCAAAACAAATACTGAATAGCTCCTTTCCCGTGGCACACTAAGTCCAGTCGACCCCCGTCACACGTGTGCACGCATGCCATGGGCAAAGAACACAGATCTGCACATGATGCAAGCAGAGGCCAACAAAACACACACTCTACACAACGCAGATGGGGTCTGTAGTTGGCTGTGACCTCTTCTGGCAACTGTCAGTCACAGGTAACTATCTTTCACTCTTGACCAAGAAGAACTAACGGAGCAATAGAAATGATATTGGTCCAAGAAGAACCAACAGAGCAATCGAAATGATATTGGTCCAAATAAACAGATGCCTCAGGGAAATGAAAACCACAGTGTACCTCTTTCCACATGATTCTTGCCATGGTGCCTTTGCACAAGCTGTCCCCAGTCCCAAGTTATACACCAAGACCATTCCCACTTGCTAGGGTCCCAAACCTCCCTAGCTGCATGCTTTCCAATGCATCACATTCAGCTTGGCGCAGTCCCTCCATCCCTGGGTTCACCCAGAACCTCCTGCAGAATCCAGATGAAGCACCTGGTAGTGGTGCTGGGTAGCTGTAGGTACCAGATCCACACACCAGCTTCCTAGCTATTTGGTGTTAATCATGTGCCAGCCGTGCAAACAAGGGGATAGGTCCTGCACAAAATTGATCTGTCTACCTTGTTCTGGTCTAAAACGTCCTTTTAATTTGTATATATTTAGATGTTTCTGAGGACACTCGGTACAGGGTAGTTACATAATACAAAGATGTTAAAGGATAGACATGCTGGGAGCCATTAGCCAAGTAAGTATGACAATTTCCTTGCCAGCGTACCCCATGTTGCAGTGACATTGAATGTACTTAACCTTGCTCAAGGACCAAGGCAGATTAGGGTGTTCCCGGTTTTAAGATAATCTTGTTTAGGGCGTTCCCAGTTTAGGTTCCAGGTTTAAGGTTTAAGATTATTCCTGCTGGGAATAGGGCGTATCCTGCTGCCTGAGTTCCCCTTGAGTTCTCACGGGATTCAGACAGTATATTTTGGAGATAGAAGCCCAGTGGAGGTGGATTTGGGCAGAGAACGTGGATTTCCCCAGAACGTGATCGTAGACGGCTGGTGTGAGTTCGGGAATAAAGAGTTGCTGTTTGAATCTACAAGCTGTGTGGTGGCTCGTGATTGTGTGCCCAGCCAGACTGCGGCATTTGTGCCCAGCCAGACTGCGGCATAGACACAGGTATAGACTGATACTATCTTCTATACTGTCACACAGGTTCGACTGCAAATGAGAAAGTAACTTCTCCCTTTGTCTCCTCAATATTTTAAACCTTTAAAATGTGATGACACTTATATAATCTTCTAGCAAGGCTTGGAACACAGAATACATGTAAAAATGCCTTTATATACTGAGAAGCAAAGGCAAAGAAAAATGTAGCTGCAACTCACAACTAACAGCAAAACAACATGGAATATAAATCAATAATGAATAATGGACTTGATCTAACAATCATCAGTTGATTGAAGGAAATGACTAAAGAAAACACATTTTAATGTTAAGGAAAGCACTTCAAATTTACCAATAAACAGAAGACACTTCACTTTAAGTAGTACATATAAAGTAACATGCTATTTTGTCTTATTATAAACATTTTAAGGTACTAGAATATGAGCACAGCAGGCACTCTATTCTTGAAATAATATCTTACGTCCTTAGATGTCTAAACTAGCTATGTAAGGATAGAGCCAGCAATTGTGACCTGTATATTAGAAGAGGGGGAAAAATGTATTTTATCTACCTGACATTAATATTATGTCATTTTGATACTTATACAATGTAATGAAGTTAAAAATTGGGAAGGCTAGATAATTGGTTGATTGATAGATAGAGATTTCTGATACTAATCTGTGATTAAAGCCAGTACCAAATTCTCACTTCCTTATCTCTTCTCCCAAATGAACTTGGCCATCATGGAGGTGGACAGAGGGAGAAGATAGAGCATGAGGAGGGACAAGAGAGACAGTGGGAACTGGGGACTGAAACCCTTTTCCAAAACCATAATAAATTATATGAAAGAGTAAACATGAAAGTCTTCTTTTGACCTCAAGATTTCCGGAGTGAATTAGATTATGTGGCCAAAACAAACAGTCATCCAGAACTGAAACTTGCACCAATATGGTGCGTTTTCTTCCTCATGCTCCAAATGAACCATTTGGAAGATGAGGCTCAATATTTCCATCAGGTCCCCAGGCCAGGGAAGCTCCCCTTCAAGTTTCCCTATCTGCAGAGAAAAGAAAAGTCTTCCCGACCAAAGCACACCATCCGTCTTCAAGCTCCCACCTAAAGGTAATAGCACTCTTTATACTCGCTTGAATTCCATTTCTCTTAAGCTAGGGTGACAGGCAAGCCCAAAATAGGAGAGATAGCAAGTTCAAGGCCACCACAGGCGTGGAAGTGGAGAGTCAAATATCTCTTGAAATATAATGACTACTGCTCAGATCACCAATGATTTCGGGACACACTAGGTTTGGGGGAAAAATGGGGGTGGTGGGAGGATCCATTTTTTTATAATTTAAAAAAAATTTTTTTTAATTGTTGATAGACCCTTATTTATTTATATATGGTGCTGAGAATCGAACCCAGTGCCTCACACATGCCAGGCAGTTGCGCTACCACTGAGCCCCAGCCCCAGAATGCTTTTTACCTGGCCACACCGTCTCACAAGCTCTAGACCTGTAGTGCTTAACAGATGAGGAACAGAGGAGTCAATCATCTTTGCTTATGAAAAGAGGTTTTATAGGAGATGTGCAATGGAGGTGGTTGGGGGAGAAGCAATTTGCATAATCATCAAGAAATCCACACCTAGGGCTGGTGGCAGAGCTCAGTGGTAGAGTACTTGCCTGGCACATTGGAAGATCTGCGATCTAGCTCAAGGAAGGGAAGGGAAGAGAACGATAATAGGAAAACCGAAAGAAGATGATCATACCTAGATCCAGGCTGCCACTAACACAAACATCAAGCCATTCTTACATGTTTAACAAAGCAGCAATCACCGAAAGTATAGACATTCCATTTTTAAGTTCTGGAAGATGTGGAGAAATGGCCAGGGTGACCCCAAGCTTCCTGTCAAGCACTTTTATGGGGGTGGGAGGGTCAGGTGAAAGGACAAATGCACTTCCCAATGATTCTCCAGTGACCTGGATTAATCGGCAGCAACCTCCATGACAACCTCCATGTCATTACCATGTCTGATCCACTTAGCATCACCGTGGGCCAGTCCCCCGTGCTTCCAGGACTTCCGCGGATCTGCATTGATATTCTGTACATGCAAAGCACCATGGGAGACAGTAGACCCTTTGACAGAGGGGAGCAACGTCTTTAGCAAATACAAACTAAATTTCCAGAAGGGAAACAAAGAAGCTTTCCCCCAGCTAAATCATGCAAAACCAATAAAAAATAAACTTTAAAAAAAAGAGTTTTATTTCAGATATTTATTACATCATTTCAAAACCATGGGGATAGTTTTTAATTCTAATTATGGTTAAAGATTTCTGAGCATTTACTATATGCCAGCCACACTGCAAGCATGATTTCTGTGACTGTTACAAAATTCTTATTATTAGCTTCATTTTATTACCAAGATCATGGAATTAGCAAGTGATAGATCTGAGACCAACTCTTGGTCTTACACTAGGCTCATGATGTTTCTTTAACTACCCTACAATACTGTCTCCTATTTCATACCTAGAATCTAATAACCGACACCCAATGTAGCTTTTTTTAATAATATGGTACACATTACAAAATTACCAAAACGATAGGTATGCAACACTTACATTTCTATTTTTCCCCTGCATATATTCTAGTCTTTACTGGGACATCACCAAAAACAAACTGATCTCTTAGATTATAAATCCCCATCTGCATTTTTCAATATTTTTACTATTCGGTATGCAATATGAACAGTCTCAACACCCGAAGCATTTACCTTACCAACCTTTAAAATAAAAGCTAGGAGAATGATAAGCCTGTTTGGTTTGTCTTCATTGGTGATCCTGAAAAGCACTGAGATATATTGATGTACTGCAGTTTAAGCCAATTCAGACCAATAACTAGGAATGTGTGTCCAGCCTGAGGTATGTTGACTGGCACGTCTTCGCCATCCTGGCCTTTCTCACCAATTCACCCTCATAGCAGACACAGGAATCAGGGTTAAAAGCAGCTTCCCTGTTCTCTACAAGGATGCTACCCATTCTGCCCCGCCCACATCCAAAGGATGATTCTGGACTCCATGTGGCTAAACCAACAGGCGCTGGCTTGCATGGGTTGTTAAACCTAAGGAATCCAGTTGGACCTTGAATGGTTTTATCAACATGGCAAGCAGGTAGTTAAGGGCTGTGGTTAAACTCATGTATCATAGTTTCTTGGCTGTGGAGAAATTACATTCCATGAGACTACAAATCTTTACATGGAATCAGCTTGTAGCTATGGTTTTTTCCTGCTACAAGGAGAGCCATCTCCACATAATTCCCTACTTGAGCAAGCTCATGGTAGAAACCTCGGTGGGGTTTATGGGTAAAGGCTGCCTACTCTTTCATGAAGCAAAATCTTAACACCCACAGAAGTAAACGAATAAAAATGCAACCTGGTTTCTCAGGCAGAATTAACAAGTTCATCTATAAATATGACAAGTCTTTTCTGCAAAAAAAGCCTGGAAAATGTCTTAAACTAACTCAACAGGAGACTGGTTTGCAAAAATTATTCAAGGTCTCTGAATCAAATCTCATAATTAGCAACCAATTTTTCTCCATCATTGTATCACTGATATTTATCATTGGAGCATTTGCTGGACAGATATTTCTAAAAAACATAAATGTTTCTCTGTTATCAATTCCTCTATACATTGTGAATCTACATACACTCTACCTGCATGAAGAACAGGTACTTTACCTTAAGAGCTAACCCTACCAAATAAAAATACTACAAATAGCCATAATAATCTCTCAAAAGTTTTCTCTCGCTGTGTTAAGATAAAATTAATTTCATTTTTTAAAATTACAGACATGATAAACCAAATATTCCTGCTATGATTAAGTTCTACTTGCTCCTCTGCACTGGAAAAAACAATTTCACTCACCAAAAATCCCTTTGCAACTGATTCATTAACTCTGGCTTCATCAATTTCCCAATGCAACCAACTTTGGGATAAAAAGTACATGTAAAGTGCATGCCTATAATCCCAGCTCCTTGGGAGGCTAAGGCAGGAGGGTGGCAGGTTTGAGGTTGGCCTCAGCAACTTAACAAGACTTTGTCTCAAAATAAAAAAAAAAAAAAAGAACTGGGGCTGTAACTCAGTGGTAGAGTGTCCCTGGGTTCAACCCCCAGTACTGGGGGGAAAAAATAACAAAAGCCATATAATGGGTTGGGGTGGATGGTGGTAAATACCCTTAGAGACTGAAAGCTCTCAGGAATTCTTAACTAGGGATTGTAGCACAAGGACTATCAAAGGGATGCTATCCCGAACAGCATCAGAGAATGGATGGCTCCCTTCCTCTTCACTGTCCACAGAAGCAAAAAACATATTCTCAAGCACCCTTAGCCTTGGAAAATTCCGTCTCAAAACGAATATTCCTTTCCTGTGACTCCTTCTATGGGGAAGGTCTGAAGAGGCTGTGACTGAGAAAAGTCTCCTACTGTGTGTGGCTGGAAGAGCAATACATCTGACTCAAAGGGTAAAAAGGTTGCTACACTAAGGACCAGCAACTACTTTTGCACCAAAAATATCCTGTTCATGGCCATGTGAAAATAGTTTCACAATGGAAAATTCCTCTTTGCTTCAGTTGGCAAGGAAATCTCTGGACGATGAGAATGTTCAGGAATATAATGCTCTCAAAGATGTCCCTCCTTTCCTTCAAGTGTCTGATTTATTTTTTCTTGTCCATTTGGTTTTTCCAAACAAGAAGGATCCCTGTGAAGACAGAATTTCTTTTTTTTTTTCTTTTCCCCTTCCCCTTTTCTACAGAAGATTGGTGTTCTGCATTCACAACCAGGACTGGCTCCAGATGCTTCCACTAGTGGGCTATTGTGAAGAAAGTTCAGGGGCAATGCTGACTTGTGAGTCTTCCTTAATGAAAAAGTTAAATCTAAACTCAGGGATGAGAAAGAAAATAATTCTCTTAACATCAAACTGAGGTTCCTCTGGGGCCAGAATTATCTTCAGGCTGGCTTCTACCTTTTCCAATTATAACATGAAAGTCAATCTCTCTATTTCATATTTGGGAATGTGGGAGGAAAGACAAGAGGTGAAACAATAAAAAACAGGCCACGAAGTCAAAGAAACAGAACTGAAGGGACAAGAATTTGGCCTTGCAGAAGCTGTTCCACAAACAAAACTCAGTGAGCAAAGTCATAATGCTTCCAGAAAGAACATAAGAGATTCCCTTTTTGGCTCTGCCTCTTCATTTTAAGCACATAGGAAAGTTGCTTCACCTCTCTGGACCACAGTTACCTAAACCCAGGGAGATGAAGGAGTAAGACACAGACTAAGGTATGTTCCAGAGGCAGTCCAATTACGGGGTCACAGCCCTGCACTGACTAGGTAGCACCTGCCCAGTTCAACTTACAAAATCTCCAGGTGACTCTTTACTCCTCTGGACAGTGTAGAAAATCTCAGCCCGATTTTCCAAAAGAATGTTTGCTGTCGCTGTCATCGTTAAATGTGTCATGGCTCATACGGCTGTTCATGAATCTCCCTCACAGCTCATGACTTACTGCTCTTCATACCTCCTTAACCTGTCTATCCTTCTCTTAACTCTTCTCCTCTTTATTGTACCCTTCGGGTCATCCTAGCTTTCCCTCATTGCCTTTATAATTCATAGCATGTCACTTATCATTTTAGCCCCAGTTTTCTGGCATGCAACTGGGAAGCAAAAAGCCTACCCATGATCCAGGATGACATCATGTAAAACAATTCTTCTGTCAACCTAGGAAGGTCATAAAGACAAGAACTGGTCACAGCGAGTATGATTTTTTTGTTGTTGTTGCTATTATTTACTGTCAGAAATGTTGACAAAGTAGCAGCTACCAATAGTTAGAACAAATGAACACTGAAATGAAGATTGCATACATACAGGCATGGTGGTGCATACCTGTAATCCTAGCGGCTAAGGAGGCTGAGACAGGAGGATCTCAAGTTCAAAGCCAGCATCAGCAATGGCAAGGTGGTAAGCAACTAAGTGAAACCCTGTCTCTAAATAAAATACAAAATAGAACTGGGGATGTGGCTCAGTGGTTGAGTACCCCTGAGTTCAATCCCTGGTATCCAAAATTAAAATTAAATTTAAAAGCCTGATTAAGGATAGCAGTATTTGAAATACTTGGTATAGGGAACAGAATAATCCCATAAATATTCCCAGAGAATCAAAACATATCAAGTTGAATAAAGGTGTTAGAGGTAACAAGTACTTAAGTTCTCTAGAGTGTCCAAGGGACCCCAAGAAATTCCACTCACATACACTTTTCCATCACGATAACAGGTAGTGCAAAAAAAAAAAAAAAAAAAACCAGATCCACTGAAGATGAATATTGAGCCTGTAATCTGAACAACCCCCAGTGGTCAGGAGCCTCACTACTGAACTGTAAAATCTGCTTTTCCATTTTGATGACCACAGTGATTCAAGACCAATAAATAAATGTTTGATCACTTACAGCCCCAAGGACCAAAGGAACACAGGAATGAAAAATAAAAATGGAGTGTTTTCTACCAGGATGGGTGATTTTATATGTCAACTTGACTGGGCCCTGGGGTACCCAGGTATTTGGTATAAACAGTATGTGTCAAGGTGTTTCTGGATGAGATAGCATTTGAACTGGTGGCTGAATAAAGCAAATGTAGGTAGGCATTGTCCGATTTCCTAATGTCCAGAATTAAATAAAAAGGTAAAGAAAGGAAAAATTCACCTTCTCTCTACCTGAGTATGATTTTTGTTGTTGTTGCTATTGGTCTTCTTGGGACTTCAAATTCAGATAAGAACCTACAACTGGCTCTCCCATATATTCACTTTGAGGATGGCAGATTTGGGACTTCTCAGCCTCCATAATCACATGAGACAATTTCCTACAGACCTAGTATCCCTTAGCCAAAATGTGTGGGAACAGATGTGTTTAAGATTTTTGAATTTTTTTCTTTTTCAAACTCTGGAATATTTGCAAGTACATAATTAGGTATCTTAGGGATGAAACCTAAGTCCTAACATAGAAACATTTCTGCTTTATCTGGACCTTGCACACATAGCCTGAAGGTAATTTTATGTAATATCCTTAATAATTTTCTTACATAAAGCAATATCATGGTGTGGAATTTTCCACTTGGGGTACCATATCAATGTTCAAAATTTTGAGATTTTTGGAGCATTTCAGATTTGGGATTTTTTGGTCAGGGTTGCTTAACCTGAACAATAAATTTCTTTGCTAATTTTGTTTCTCTGGCTAATGTAGCTGCTAAGATCTCAAGTGAATGAGTCATCATTTCATACTTTTTAATTGGTCACACTAAACATTATTTCTTAATCTGTTCTTTTGCCTTATTACTAAAAAACCATGATACATTAAAAATATGAATCAGCATTTCCTTAAAATCTATTATTCACATTTTCTCAATTATATAATTTTCTCAATTTGTAGTAGCTGGAATAAAAACCCAAATAAGATTTATGCATGATGATAAATCGATGTGTTCTTCAATCCCTTAACCCAAAAGTTCCCTTTTTATCTTCTTATACCCCCGTTGTTTTGTGAAGCTTCCCATGTTCAGGATTTTGCCAGTATACTTAATTGCCTGCCCATCCTATCAATAAACATGTTACCATTTTATTTTCTGTTAATTTGTAAGATTCAGAAGCTGGATCAGACGATGCACATTTTGTTGGCAGAACTATTTAACAGATAGTGTTGAAGATTTCTATCAGGAAATATGTAAGATCCATATACATTTCCCTAGTGGTGACACTAGTGACTCTTAATGATTTTCGCCATAATAGTTACAAAACTATGTAGCTTTCAGTGCTACCTCTCCCCAGTTCACTGAAAACTCCATGATGATTAGCTGCTACTAATCCCTAAAAAACTCACATGGAGGGGCTGGGGCTTAGTGGTAGAGCATGTGCCTAGCATGTGTGAAGCACTGGGTTTGATCCTCAGCACCACATAAAAATAAGTAAAACAAAGGTGTTATATCCATCTACAACTTAAAAAAATATCTATTTAAAATAAACTCACATAGAAATAAAATTTCTTGGTTGCTGGTATATTTATAATCACCTGCCTGATTTATATTACAGATCAGCTTGGACCATTATGAAATTCATGCCCATATTTTCGTCCTTGCTCATCCTAAATTGATATTGCATTGTTCTTGTTTTTTGGGGTATTACAACACTGTCAAAAAAATTCATCAGAATTCATTTTCCTTTCCTGATAGCAATAAAGTCTTTTTTTTTCCATGATGCTCAGAGGATTTGCTTGTTTTTGCCTTTTGTTAATGATCCATCCCTCCACTATACTGTCTCAGAAGTGATATGAGATGATTTTCTGAGGAATACAATAAACCTTTCCATGTAGATTTCAAGGACTTTTATTTCAGCTGGGTGCAGTAATCCCAGTGACTCAGGAGGCTGAGGTAGGAGGATTTGAAGTTCTAGGCCAGTCTTAGCAACTTATCAAGAACCTAAGCAACTTAGTGAAACTCTATCTCAAAATAAAAAATAAAAAGGGCTAGGCACCCTGATAGTGCCAACTATCTTGTGGGGCTATCAGTGGTTTAGCACCTTTGGGTTCAAACCCCACCCCCAGAAAAAGACTTTTATGTCAATCAGGTTTTCTTAGGGTATTATTATTATTATTTCCTGTTTATTTTCAAGTTTTTTCTTTTGAATACTCTTATTGCACCTATTTTCTCTTTGATTATTAAAATAATCCATCATAGTTGGGTGTGGTGGCATAGACCTATAGGGTGCTTACCTAGCACATGTGAGGTACTGGGTTCAATCTTCAGCACTCCATAAAAAATAGTAAATAAAAATGTTAGTAAAAAAGAATAAAAATAAAATGGTTGGGATGTAGCTCACTTAGGCAGTGTATATACCATCAAAATTAGAGAGACAGGGAGAGGAAACAGAAAAAGGAAATTATACCTGTTTGCTCTACTGTTATTTTCTTTTTCAGGGGTATGGGGTGCAGACTGAACCCAGGGGTGGTCTACCCCTGGGCAACATTCCAGACCTTTTAGTTTTTTGAGACAGGGTCTTACCAAGTTGCTGAGGCTGGTCTCAGATTCTCTCCTGCCTCAGCCTCCTGAGTCACAGGGACTATAGACATAAGCTACTGAACCATTTCCTTGACTTTTCTTATAGTAGTGCTACTGTTGGAATCTAAATTGTCCCCAGTAGGCCCATGTATTAAAGACCCGGCCCCCAGCTTGACACTATCGGGAGGCAGTGAGGCCTTAGAACATCTGGAGGCTCATCCTCAAAGACAATAATGAGACCCCAACCCCTTCCAATCTCCTTGTTTCACTTCAGGCCAGCACAAATGAGCAGCTTCCCCACTAAAGTGGGGTTTACCACAGGCCCCCAAACAATGAAGCCAACAACCCACAGACCGAACCTCCAAAACTGTGCACCAGAATGCACCATGCCTCTTTATATGCTGATTATCTCAAGTATTTTTTTAATATTTATTTTTTAGTTGTAGTTGGACACAATACGTTTTTATTTTACTTATCTATCTATTTATTTATATACGTGGTGCTGAGGATCGAACCCACAATACCTTTTTACTTATCTATCTATCTATCTATCTATCTATCTATTTGTGGTGCTGAGGATGGAACCCAGGGCCTCTCCCATGCTAGATGAATGCTCCATGGCTGAATCACAACCTCCAGCCCCCAATCTCAAGTATTTTATTATTGTAATGGAAAAATTACTAACACAATTACCACTTGTGTTTACTTCCTTTTGTGACTTTTTTTTCAAATTTACTCTTCACTTTCTAAAATTGTTTCCTTTTATTTCTCTGCCTTGCCTGAATTTTTTTTTTTTGGGGGGGGGGGTCTCTTCACTTCTCTAAGACTAATATATCAGGGAATGTAGCTTTCAACTCTAAGAGACTGCTTCTTTATAAGAGCTTTGTTGGGGGTCCAATTAGAATCCTTTTCTTTTGTTCAACGTAATGTAAAACAAACATTGCAAAACAACTGCTGAACCTGCAAACATCTACATCTGCATTTTCATAAAATGATTCTAACACCTGTGACCTTCTGCTTTCACAAATGTCTCAACACCCTTCTTGACAGAACCCTCCCTTCCCTGGACCCTGAGCCTCCATCTAAAGGTTCAGTTGGGGTTTAACTCCCAACAGTTCCTGCTGGGTGGGGTGTTTTGCCTTAGAAGGGAAATTCAGTTTGTTAGTTTAGAAATGGGGGAACCCTGGCATCAGCAAACCTTGCTGTATACCACAGACAGTCTCCTTGCCCTGATCCAGGAACTTAGCATCCTGTGGAACCATTCCCAGTCTCAGACGAACATTCCATATGGGCACACCACACTTTCCCATGGGTGCCTGTAATCTGCAGCTGATCTGGGGGTGCAGGTCTTCTGTCTCTTCCCTCCAGGGATAATTCCACACAGTCCCATAGCTGTCTGTGATTTATCCAATCCACATGTACTGTGAGATGAACAGAGATACCTCATAATCCAGATTAAAAAAAAAATTTAAATATGTCTTTAGTTGTTGATGGACCTTTATTTTATTTATTTATATGCGGCGCTGAGAATCGAACCCAGTGCCTCAAGCTTGCTAGGCAAGTGCTCTCCCACTGACCCACCACCCCATCCCCTCATGACCTAGTTGTATTGCAGATATGTTTGTGATTTTATAATTTAGCTTCCCTAGTTGTTTCAATTTTTTTTTTTTTTAATGGAGGAATGTGAGATTGAAAAACTGTCACCAGGGCTGTTCTCTTTTCAGAAAACACTGACAACTCAAATTATAATGTTTCTCAAGACAAAACAATCAATTAAACATTTCATTTTTCTTAGAAATATTTAAAGGTACATTAAAAATGTCTCAACTGCCTCCAAAAGGCAAAAAAAAAAACACCACCTACCAATGTTTTCTGTGAAATTGTTCAAGAGCTTATTCCATGAAAAAAAAATGTTAGTGATTGAAATAAAAGAATTACTTTGAAATAAAAGCATTACTTTTATTTCACATTATCAATAGCTGTTTGTAAATATATCCCCAAATAGACACATAAGGAAATTGATCACTGAAAACACTAACTACAACAAGCTTCTTACCATTAAATTTAAATATCTCTACTCCAAAAGCTGCATTTCGATGAGAATTTACAAGAGAATCTGTTCTTCCAGCACCACCACCCAAACTTCAAATCTGGTCACTCGTCCCCTCATCCTCAACCTGTCATCATCTCTCATTAGAATTACCAAAGAAACAACCCTCCACATCCCTTTTCAAACCATCTTCAAAAACTGTATAAGCAATCTGAATATATGAATTCATGGGGCAATTTCTGTGGGGAGAAGTTTTCCAAGGAGTTGTTGGTCCTCAAAACCTTCAGAACCGGGAAAGCTCACATGTTCAGTAAATGACCAATGGAGTCTGCCATTTGTTCTGCATTATGGATTCTGCTCAGGAATGTCAACCCACCAAAGCAGCCCGTCAACCTTCCTTCTCTGAACAGAGTAGCCTAGTTATTTAAACGTGACCTCAATATGCTCTCCACACAGATGTGGAAGCTTGGCAAAGATGATCTTGAAGTCACCTTAGAGACTTCACCAACAAGCTTAAAAGAGCTGTTCAGCCACCCACAAGGACACTTATGGGTTCTGCTCTTGACAGAATATCTTCAGGGGTTCCAGATGGCCAGTCGTCATCTGGATCTTAGGACATAAAACAGCCTAGCCTGAAATAAAAATGAATAGGATGAAAAAGCCCCTGTACAATTTCCAAAGACTAGTTAGGCTTCTATAGCAAATCACGATCCTGACCAGCTTTTTTCACTCCTGTATCTCCAGTGCCTATACCAGTGCCCAGCATGGACAGGAGCTTTATAAATATGTATTGGATGGCTGCATGGACCTCCCTTAACCTAATAAATTGTTACTGTATCTTTCATCTTGCTCAGTAATAACTGCAACCACAGAGCAATACGGTTCTCCATAAGCACTTGCAATAAAGAATGGATAAACTACTTTTGCTCAGTAAAACAAGGAAGGCCCATGATCTGGGTCCCAACAATCTTGCCACAATATAAGCTCGTATTCTCTGATTAGCTCAAATGAGAGGTGACACAGGGAAATGGTAATCCCCATCGTAATGTATTCCATCTCCAAGATTGCACTGGAAACAGGGTGGCAGCCGATAGAGACAGAAAAAATGAAACAATGAGATTTCTTTTAATACTAAACAAAACTAAATCTGGGAAAGCAGTAGCCATTATCTGCCTAATGAGCAGGCGGGTCGTAGAATCGGAATCTGAGGCCAACCTGCAGAGGGGAAAATGGACCACATTGAAAGCCAGGCAGATGTGACTTTAAATCCTGTCTCTACCACTGGCTAGTCTAAGCCTCAGCATCTTTATTTACAGTATAATACTATAAATTGCTAGTTCCCTAACAGTTGCCACCAGGGGTAAATGAGATCAGATATGCCAAGCACTCTTGTTATGTACCTGACAGAGAAGAGCAATGGAACAAAACGCATTTTCCCAAGCCCTTCCAGAAGAAAATTAATTTTCCCCTCACCCTAGACGAACAAAAAGAAGAAGAAAGTGAGACACGGGTAAAAAGCAATAGACACACCCTATAGGGGCACCCACATTTTTCTATATACTTTTTTCATGTTGCTTATGGATGAGGCACCCCAGGTATCTAATCCCAATTTTCTAGAATTGTGAGCAACCTTCTCTGTAACTCACATTTCCCTGGGGTCTCAGGAGACCTCAATAGCAGTTCTGAAGTTACAAAGAAAAACTCAAGTGGCGCTGGGGCTGAGGCTCAGAGGTAGAATGCTTGCCTAGCATGTGGGAGGCCCTGGGTTCAATCCTCTGCACTTCATATAAATCAATCAATCAATCAATCGCAAGCAGAAACTGTGTGTTTATTAGAGACACTGTACACCAGCAAGGTCATATACCAACAATGCAAATGACCATTACACTTAGGTCTCCTGGTAGATTTCACATAAGCTGTCTGGGGTGGAAGCAGTCAAAGTCCATCCCTCAGTTTGATAATTTATTGAACAGTTACTGAGTAGGTGCTCTTAACAAAGAAGATATGGGGTCTGGTTCAATTACTGCTCCTCCACTAATGAGTTGTATGACTTTCAACAGGTCCTTAACTTAGTGCACTTGAATGTCATTGCTTTAAATATAGTATCTGACGTTTCTGTAAGAACTGAAGTAATACGGGCTGGGGCTGGAGCTCAGTGACAATGTGTGAGGCATTGGCTTTGATCCTCAGCACCACATAAAAAAGTAAATAAAATAAAGCCATGCTGTCCATCTATAGCTATAAATTTTTTTTTTAAAAAAAGTAATACATGAAGAGGGCATGTTACAGCAACATATAAATGGAACATACAGAACCTTCCTTGGAACATGGACTTTGGAACATGGACTTGCTTCTTTTGCCACATGAGAAAAGTAATAACTGTTTCATCTTAGGTCTACTAGGCTAAATCAAACAAGATGTTCCATGGGAGGAACCAGGAACACAGTACGCATTCAATAAATGCCTACTATTGGTGCTGGAAGTATAACCCAATCAAATACTGCGTGATAAAAATGCATGCTCAGTATGTACAGAGCCCTGGGTTTGATTCTCAGCACCAAACCCCCTCCCCAAAATAAAATAAAAATAAATAAATAGCTACTATTACTATAACTACCATGATTATAGGCATCCAGAACTCTTCATACCAGGATAGCTAAAAACCAAAAAACAAAACAAAACAAAACAAAACAAACAAACAAACAAAAAAACAACGTAAACCCCTCCACACATAGAAAAACACAAATAAGACTTTATTTCTTGGGCTGGGGTTGTGGCTCAGTGGTAGAGCGCCCACCTATCATTTGTGAGGCCCTGGGTATGATCCTCAGCACCACATATAGATAAATAAAGATATTGTGTCCAACTACAAAATAAATATTTAAAAAAAAAGATTTTACTTCTTAAATTCCATAGTGTCTCTGTAGCCTCAGACCCTATCCTTTACCAGGAAGTGGAGACAAACACAAAATCCCATACTAGAAAAAAATTCCCTATTCCACCTCACTCAACTGTCCAAGTACCTCCAGACACTGGTCTTTGTTGAACAGTAATTGGCGGAAACCTGTTTCAGATCATCTAAGCAATTATTCATTACCTGTAACAACATTGCTTATGGAAGTTAAAATTTAAATGTCACCATAAATCACAGGGGCAGCTCTACAGATCCTACAGGCAATTATGCACATTTAAGTAAATCCAGGATCCTAAACCAGTAGGTGCACGTTAAATATTCGTCAAACCAGCAAAACAGCTGTTCACAGCATCCTTGTCCACCTGGGTGTCCTCCAACACTTCCCACGCTCCTTGCACATCTTTGAAGGAACTCACAGATGAGTCAACATGGGGAGAGTGGGAATGAGGAAAGCCCTGAGAGTGCTTGTACTTTTTTAAAGATTTGGATGCCAGCTAGTGATGAAGTTCAGTGGTGGGGCACTTGCCTTGCATACAAGAGGCCCTTGGTTCTATCCCTAGTATTTCAAAGAAAACAAACAAAACCCACAAAGACCAGGGAACATTTTGCTAATCTTGCCATCCCCACTTTGAAAAGAAGCTGGAACTATCTGGAATCCTACGGAAATGTAATGACAAGTCTGAATTTAAATTGGTATACACAGGCACCCCATATCTATTCAGAAAGAGCCACAGGCTCCACTATGGAAAGCAACTAAGTCGGTCGCTAGGAGGCAACATGAAATTTAGTAACAAATCTGAGCTTCAACTGGTGAGTTTTCATTGTACTGCTAAAAGGTACATATCCATTTTGAATAATCTTCAACCTGTGTAAAAGGCTATTAGGTATAAAAGAAAAATTGGCCATGCCCTGAAAAGATGGAGAATAAATATTTGCTGAACGGCAGGCAGACGGATTGACAAAGGGTAGGAGATGCATGAGTGCCAGCAACTATTGCTCAATTACCCCCGAGACAATAAATCTAAAATCATGGTATTGACGTGCTGAAAACAACCAACTGCAGCTACCAGAAAGAAGGTGCCAGAAAATCTGTTCTTTGTAGCAAGGATGTGCTATATCAGGTAACAAGTATCTCTTCATTGGGCAAAACCACACATCTATCTGCAAACCTGTTATATCCTAGCAATTTTCCCTCCTGAGATGCTGAAGACAGGTCTGTGGTTCTCCCCCAGCGCCCCCCCCCCCGCCATGTCCTCAAGCACATATGGTAATAAAAGCCTTTTTTGAAGATGGGCCGACTAATAAATTAAATTATTTCTGTTATGCCACAACTAATGGAGAGAAAGCACAGAGCTCAAGATGAACAATAATCGAAACCGTTAGATCTGATTTGTAACTTAATGATATTCTCGTACTGGCACAGGAACAAAAACAAAACCCAAGCTATAATAACAGGCAAGGTGTGCTGTCAGCACTATTGAAGGAGTTTTTTATATTTTAAGCCTGTGGGAATTTGGAAAAGGTCCATGGCACCATTTTCTCCCTTACCTGACTGACACGGCTGATTACACCTTTAAATTAACACTAATGATATATATTGCCTTTATTAATCAGAATATGAAAGCACAAGTTGTGGTTTTATTTTAAAAGAAAAGAAGATGATCACTGAATACTCAGCATAGGCATGATTGACAATCAGTGGTGGTCCAGTGGAGGGTGGGCTCTGTGACCCTAGACATGATGGATTCATTTCTGAGCCATTCTGGCTCCTCTCCGTCTTCTGGCTGAAGAGCAGATAGAAGAGTCAGCTTGCCTGCTGTCTAGGTCAGATTTCTGCTGGGATAATGCAGTGTGGCCAAAATGAATGGGCAAAGAAAAAAACAACATTGGTAGTGGACAAAAAGCGACATTTATTTCTTGCTCGCCAGTATTTGGATACGCTGGGGTGATTGACAGCTGTGCTACAGGCTGGGTCCTGGAAATTCCACATCTCTCTCATTCTGGGACCAGCAGCTACCAGGGACCCTAAGTCATGGTCTTCTCATGGCAGGCAGCAGAAGCAGAGAGGCTGAGTCAAGCCAAGAAAGCACGTTGGAGCTCTCTCTTCATATACCTTCCACAACTTTCCACTGACTAAAGAGAATCACAGAACCCAGTCCAAGGTCAACAGGGCAGGAAAATGTCCTCAGTAGGCCCAGGTGAGAGGAATGGCACAGTCATCCAATAAGGGAACCATAATAGGACTATTCCTGAGTGTCAAATCTACCCACCAGGTTCAGCACACCTTGGCTTCCAAATTCCTCCTAACCTACCCTCCTCTAATACTCCCCCATGCTTCACCACAGGTAGGCTAAGGAGGAGATGATTCTTGCAGATGATTCATGCAGGGGAGATGATTCTTTGGCGGGCAGGTGGCCAATCAGACACTCATTCTCCCTGCAGTGTCACCTTGATAGCGGAAAGTTAAGTAAAGCCCAACAGCCGCCCTCTTTGCAGGACCTTCTTGCGGATGGAGATCTCCATTCGTCATTGAATTGCTTACATTAAATTATAAGAAATGCCTGGTTCGTCCTGATTCGTTTCAGCTGGTCTCTGTTACTCTGTCATCAAAGGCCCAGCGAAAGCAACTGAATTTCTGCTTGGAGAAGGAGACAGGATTTGGGGCAGGAAGTGGGGTGGGCAGCCAAACCCAAGAACCTGCCTTCTAGTGGCTTTGCATCATCTACAAACTGCTGCTTTTACTGAGATCACATTCCTACAGAGGAGATGAAGAGATTTTTATGAATGTTCAATGAGGCACCCCTGGGTGCTGCTACTTCCTATAGAGCACCAAAAGGGAAGTTATTTCCTTAGGCTTGTTATTCCTTTCTTATTCGTTTTTCTACAATCTTTCCTTAGTTGGGATTTTGATAACCGTCCAAGTGAATGATAGTCAGAATAATACTTCCAGACCTGTGCTCTGCTCCTAAATTACTCCCGCCTGTGGATCTCTTCCTCCACGATATTCGACCTGCACCTGAACTCACTGTGAGCCTACAAGCCAAAGGCTCCAGCCTCCCACACAGATGTCTTCCCTTGCTCCTCTCTGAGCCAACTGGATGGATTTTCTGATCTTCTGCAATCCCTGTAAAGTACACTCCCACATGTCACTGATTGCCTGGCCACAGCCAAGAGCCATATGAAGTGGACACAGAGCTCATGACCAGCTACAGAGGCTCATCAGGAGACAACTTGGCATCCCTGTGCATCTATCAGGTGGGCACGGATCCAATCCCAAGCAATACATCCCTGTTGGAAAGGAGGTGTGGGGGGAGAACTTCGTCCCTTCTTGCTGTTCCCTGAGGACATAACCTTGAAATCACCAGAGCGCAGAGTCTCATTGACTACACATCCCATCTAAGAGCTTCCATGGATCTCAAGTCCCAGTGAGTAAAATCTCAGTATTAAAATGTTTCCATTGCCTGGTCCACTCTTTTATTTCTAGTCCTATATCTTCTCTTCCCCATCATAGAAACAAAGAATAATGACATTAATGTCTTTTCAATCTTACAGTGTGCCAAATATCCTGCTGAGCACATCACATGATATTCACCTGGTGCTTCTGCCCCTCGGGGGTCTTCATCATAACAACCATTTTTTCAGAAATTTGTAAGAAAAGACTAGTTTCTCTCCCCATCAAGCCCCATGTTTTTCCGCCATTGTTTGCAGGGTACTTTCTGTGTGTCAGATACTGTCACATCATATCATTTCCTCTTTCGGTTTCTTCCCCTAGTGGCCCCAGTTCCCTTTCCCTTCTAACTTCAGCTTGAAAAGAAAGTCCTTCCTTGGGGGATGAATGTCTCCCCTAAAGAGTCAGCAAAAGGCCACCAGCAGTCACATCTCCTTTGGGGATAATGCAATCATTTTTCTGTTCTATTCTGAGAGCCTGTCGTTCTGCTTACCAGCGCTAGGGTATATAATTCCACCTTATCCCAAATTTGACACTGCAGGACAATAGCTGCTGTCCATTTGCATTGTAACCCCCCTACCCCACCCCCAGGATGATAATGTGACACCACAGTTATGGAGCCTTTGCCAAATGAAAAATAATGAGCTAACGCTTTACGTGTGCTTCCATTGATTCCTACAATAACTCTATGGATTCCACTGAACCCATTCAGCTCATAAAGAAACAAAGTGTGCCAAGGTTAAAGTCACCTGCTCCAAGTCACACCCCTCCCTCATAGGAAGCAAACACAGATTCAAAGCCGACAGAACCAGGAGAGAGAATGGAACATTCTAAAATGGTATATTACACCTCGGTCTTCATCAACAAAGACACAAAAGGTCTAGACTTTAAAGCACTTGGATCAAGAGGCTCCATTAGGAGTGGACCCAAGTCTTAAAGCCCTTTTCACTGCCAGATTTGAACAACAGGCTTGGTTTTAAGAATAGCCTTCACAGTGGTTCTCTTGCCAAGTTCCATGTGGGAGGGCAGGAAAGGGAGGAGTTTAATTCAGTATTATCTAGGCCAGAGGATCTGTGCCCAATGTACTATATGTTCCAAAGACTTCAGGCCTCACTTGATATCTGTGTTTTGTAACAAGGATCGTCTGTCCTATATAATAAAATCTGCTGTAAGGGCCAATATTGCATCATAAAATTTAAATGGGTCAAGGAAATTGATTCCTACTTGGATGGGTTATGATGAGGTGGATAACCTATTTTAGGATTCCCAAAGTGGACCAAGGTCCCATGAGAATTATCTTTCTTAGTGGGTACTGAGGATTGAACTCAGGGGTGCTCGAACACTGAGCCATATCCCCAGGCCTGTTCTGTATTATTTTAGATAGAGACAAGGTCTCACTGAGTTGCTTAGCACCTTGCTTTTGCTGAGACTAGCTCTGAACTCGTGATCCTCCTGCCTCAGCCTCCCAACACGCTGGGATTACAGGTGTGCACCAACACACATGGCAAGAATTATCCTGATAGATGAAAAAAAGGTAGAGGTGTCCAAGTTGGAAAAAAGGTAGAAACCACTTACAAAGCTCCCTAGAGGTTTCTGGTGAGATGGAAGATTTGAGAACCAGTCCATTCCAGTTCATACCACACCTTAACAGTGACTCTAAAACACATCCATTTATAAATAACCCAACAAATAAACAACAACAATAACAAATCCAATAGAGATTCTCAGAATTTTTAGCTTCTGCATCCAAAACTACCACTGATTTAAGTGAAGTAGTTTATTTTTATTTGGATTGACATGAAATAATACTATGTATTTATTGGGTTCAATGTTGCAATGTATATAACACGTAAGGATGAGATCAGGGTAATCAACGTATTCAATTTATACCCTTATCATTTTCTTTGCTGTGGCAACATTCAAAATCCTCTCTTATACCTCTTTGAAATATACAATGCATTATTATTAGGTAAAGTTATCCTCCTGTGCACTAGAAACACAAGAGCTTGTTCTTCCTAACAGTGATGTTGTACCTGTTGGCCAATCTCTCTCCATCTCCCCAGCCTTGGGTAACCATTACTCTACTCTCGACTTCTCTGAGATTAACACCACCAATTTTGAAAAGCTGCAAACTGCGATTACTAGGTCACCTACATTACTTGGTCATACTGAAAGGTTGAGAGCTTTAGTCTGTTGAGAGCTCTGTTTGTTCAAAGCTATCAGGCCTGGGCCTGGAGAGGATGACAGAAACTCTGGGAGCAGCAAGCACATTCTGAGGCAAGCAGCTTGCCCTTCAATAATCTGATAAACAGGCGTTAACAGCAGCAGCACAAGGACTGGATGCCTAAGCCTTCCAGACTTTGTTGAAGCAGAAGTCAGAGTGCTCCTCGCTCTACACAAGATCAAAAATGTCATCTCCCAGATAAAGTCACTCTCTGAGCCTCTTTGCAGAAAGGAAGGAAAGAAAGGGTTCGCTTATAAGAAAAGCATCAATAGCCTCAAGACACACTTCAGAGTTTGAAAGGATAAACCATCATCTGGACAAGATTCAATGATTCATATATCTGCACACACACACACACACATACACAAACACATACCAATCAATCACGATGCAAGATATGCAGTGGTGTGTGCATTTACAGGGTTTACGCACATGTATATAAGTGTATGCTACCAGGCATTTCCTGGAACTCAGATTACTTTAACCACTTTGTAGTCACAGGCTTAAAAAAAATTTTTTTTTTTTAAATGAAGAAAAACACAATCTAGTTAACCACTGGGACTTCTATTGATCAACTTTGTGACACAGAATTGATTACAAATTTCTGTATGATGAAAGAGGAATGGGAATAGAGTTGAAGAAAAACACACAGCTCTGGAGGTCAGATCCAAGTTCTGACAAGGTCACCGGCAAGCAAACACTCTGTCCCAGAGATAGTGTAGCAAACTGGAATAGTGACAAGTAACTTTAATTGAGCTCTCCCTTTGCTTACAAGTCTGATGAATTTCAAAATGCACTGGTTTGCCAAGCCAGGGTCTCCCAGACCAGCAGTTCTCTCTTATTAGTCTTTGACAGACTTCCCATTTTCCCCCTGACCAATGGTATAACCTCTTTTGTCCCCAGGATGTACAAGTCACCTCAGAAATTAGAAAGTGATGCGCAGCCTATGCGATTCATTTTTTAAAATATTTTATTTAGAATAACTATTTTTTTTTTTTTACTTTCTTATGTGGGGCTGAGGATCAAACCCAGTGCCTCACACATGCTAAGCAAGTGCTCTACCACTAAGCCACAACCCCAGCCCAGCCCAGCCCAGCCCACAATTCATTTTAATAGAAATTCAAGCAGCTTTTCTTTTCCTTTTTCGAAACTCAAGATTCTGAAGTGTCCTCCCCGCACCATATGATCAATAACGTGAGTGCAGAAAATGAAGAATTTTTAAATAGCAAGATAAAAGGCAGGATCTCGTGTTCTCTGTTTATGAAGGGCCTGTTCTCTGAAGTGATAAAAGTTGGGGCTCTGCTGTGTTTTCACAGCAAAACTTGTATGACGTTCCCCCAGAACTTAGGAAACGGCACACCAGCCACTGAGCATGAAACCTCATTTTCACCTCCGTTCATCTGATTTTCCTAAAATTACATCAACAGCAGAAATCAGATACATGGCAGCTCCTGGTTTTATCAGGACTTCTAAGAAGTAAAACTCTACTTTAGTATTTAAAGAATAATTACCACTCTGGGACTCAGCTTGTACCTGCCCGCACAGGAACCTTGCTCTGTCACCCTGTGTTCCTTCACTAGCCCACAGATGTAATCGGCACAACTGACTCTACACTCTATCACATTTTTTAGACAATTAAAGGAGGGGGGAAATGATATTGATTAAGATGCCCTGTAAACCCAGAAGCGCATGCGCGCCAACACACACACAAACAAAATCATAAGAATATCCAAAACTCAGAAACCAAAGGGACTTAATAATTAAGTTCAATTTTCCACTCACTGTATCTAAAATGAACCACAGAGCAGGCAGGGCATATGTATTTAGAACTTGGAAGAAGATGAAGGTGAAATGAAGTCTTTAACCCATCCATTACAAATATCCACTGAATTATTCCAGGGAGACTTCTCCTGGATGCGCTTGTGCTGACAGATGCACACGGGCTCACTACCTTTCAACAACTAACTTTATTTCTCGCCAACACCATTATTTCCCACAAAGTCCATTCTAAGTCAATCAAGTATGCCTGCAATAATTGGATTGCCTGACCCCTGCCCCCAAGCCACTCTAAAAGACCAGAATGATAATGCTCAAGTTTCCCCTGTCTCCTGAGATCAAGTTCTCGTAGAGATCTCAGCACCCAAAATTCTGTTTAATTCATTTGATACTCATCAATTTCAAAGAAATCCACTCCAAAGGCCTGTTCTGGAACTTTAGCAATCATCCCACCAAAATTTGTCAACGTGGACTAATATTTACAAAAAGGGATTTCTATTTATCTGTCTGTCTATTTATCTATTTATTTATTTATTTATTGTGGTGCTGGGGAATGAACCTAGAATCTCATAAATGCTAAGTAAGTGCTCTACCACTAAGCTACATCCCCAGCCCAAGGTTTTCTTTTCCTTAAATGGCAAAGAGAGAATATGATTGACAGCTTAATAGAAGACACAATCCAAGGTATAAAAACTAAAGGTCACGTCATACTTTGCAAAGTACAATATTTGTAAATTCAATACCCCCCTCCCTTCACTACCCAACATTTATCCTTCACAAGAAGGTACATAAGACTACAAAATATGAGTTGTGTTCTGGGTAAGAATGACTAAAGAGCAACCCTTTCTATCGAATCACAAAATAAAAGCAATATGAGATTTAACTGCAATTACACATCCCACATCCCAATGAAGGGGTTTACCTGGGGGCTGAATCGGTGACAACCTTGAACACAGACTTTGCTACCTTTTAGTTTTAAGCTAAGCCCCCTCTTCCGGAAATGCCACCATCTGGCAACCTGGGACCACTTGGATTTTTCTTTCCCATTTTCAGGAAGAGTAGACTTGAGATTTTCTTTAAGAGGCAATTTATTATGAATATACATGATGGCTCTTGACTTTGTGGCACATTTTGAAGAGCAAAGGGAAGGAAAAAAAAAAAAAGGAGAAACACATAAGCCACCACTTGATTCTAGGAAGCACTCCTGATAGTGGCATTTCATAACCTTGGAACTATTAACAACTTGGGTAAGATTATTCTCTGCTGGGAGGACAATTCTGAACACTGAAGGATGTTTAATGGCATCCTGAACCATGGTCTAGTATACTGCTGGCTCCAGTCCGGTTATAATAACCAAAACTGTCTCCATGCATTGCCAAATGTCCCCACGAGGGAAACAATCGCTCCCAAGGCGAGAAAGCACTGCTTTTGGACAAAGAAAATAGACCCTTAAAAATGACTAAGGTTGGCCCTGATGATGTTGTAAGGAAGAATGTTGCCAATCTGTCCTGCCTCTCTGGGTTTCTGTCACCTGTCTCCCCATCACCACCACCAACAAGAAATACAACAGACTTTTAAGAATCTGTCAAACTCTTCATAATGTCTTAACATAAAACTTGAACCCCCAAGTGGAAAATGTGTGCATTTGCAGAGGGGAAAGGAGAATTGGCATCTATACATCAGGAAAGGGGAAAATTGGGGCTTCAAAACCGCTGTTTTGGCAAATGTCTAATGCTATGAGACATTATGTTTATAATATATTTTCATGGTTTTGACATATAAATGAAGGTTTGGTTTTTTTTTTTTTTTTTGTCTTTCCTTTTCTTTTTGGGAGAGAGAAAAGGGGGGAAAAGTCAGTACATCCTGCAGTAAAAATAAAAAAGTGAGCATATGAACAAGTAAAGCTAACCATCAGCACTTTTATGCTATCCTTAAACAAAAAGACACTGATGAGACAGATTTATTTTAACCCCTAAGCAGGAGAGGTTGCCAAATACAGTCTATTGCAAAGTACCATTGGGATAAAGAGGGTTCCAATTCCATTTGGGAGATATAAAAGCAAACCAAGTCTGGCAGCTTTAAAAGCTAAGACCTAAAATTACCGTCTCTTTCCTTAGAAATTGGACTACTCAGGTGACATAGCTCACATTCCAGTAAGATGATATTAACTAGTTCTCACCCTTTACCCCAAGTTGCCCCTCAAGTGACCACCTTTCCAATAAGAGAAGGAAATCCTGCACCTTATGTCTTTATTTATCAGCCTCAAATACCAATAGAGACCTGAGATTAATCCAAAAGAACATTTGGTAGTGAGTTGACCCTGTGCAATTAACACTGCTCCCTTACATGTCTGTGTGAGTTGCTAGAAGACCCAAGGAAGAACAGCAAATAGGTAAACTTACAGAAAGCCTATCGTGGGAATTTCAGCCTTTCCCTCCCCAGGGAAATTGGAATTTTCCTTCACTTTGAACATGCATTTTCCAGTCCACGAAGGAAGTAGCATGGTTTGCATGAAGCATTTTTCCAGAATTTCCCACTGAACCGTAAATCAACTCCAAGGGAAAGGTAGTGATTAATACAACAAATGGATCTTGCCGTGGTAGATTTTTCATACCTGACAGCTATGTCCTAGAGGAAGCACAAAAGACCCTGGCGCTGCAACTTTTAACTTTTCAAATGCTTGGTGATTATTCTAACAGGCCCAGAAGAGCCAAGACAAATAGGTAATTTTAAATCTCTTGAAGAAGAAACAAGTTGGAGCCCCAGAAATCTGGTATATGGAGGTTTGTCACCCAGTAGGAGAGGCGGGCCGATCTCCAGACACTCACAACCCAGCACTGGAGTGGGGTAAACCATCATCATTCCACAAGAATAAAAATAAAATTAAATTAAAAAAAGACATCATTTGGGAGAAAATTAATGTATGTAATAAAACACAAATAGGAGTTTAAAGCCAATAGAAGCTAAAGTAACTCAGAGAAATGATTCAGGCCCAATCTCTATAAACCACATTGTCCAATAGAGTGGGCTCCTCGTCACTGTGACCACTTAAACACTCAACCCGTGGCATAGTCAGAATTGAGATGTGTTTATTCTGGAGAATGTGTTTATTCAAGCAGGAAAAAGAGAACGTACAACTTCTCGCCGATAGTTTCATTGATGACACGCTATTTTGATAATCAGGACATAATGGATTGACAAAAATACTACTTCATTTCACCTGTTTCTTTTCACTTCCTAAGTGTGACCTCTAGAAAATTTTAAAATACATTTGTGACTCACACTGATGGCTCAAAGAATGTAGCTATTAAAAAGCAATGTTCCAGAACAGGAGTCAGCAATCTCCTCTAAGCATCTGACAAAAAAAACAAATTTTAGCCTCTGTCTGGAACTATGGTGCCAAAGCAGCCACGGATAAGGTGCCAATGAACGGGCGTGGCTGGTTTCCAATCATGGTTTATTTGCAAAAGGGATTGAAAGCTAAACCTGGCATTTGTGTCCTCATTTGCTGACCTGGGGTCTACCAGCACTTTCCTACAAAGAGGAAGATGGACATACCAGGAATCCATGGTCTGAATGTGGCTGGCAACTACACTTTTGTATCTAGCATGGGTTCTGGACAAATCTACATGAGAAAAGCCTTTGGACTGGGCTTTAGTGTTTCTGGTCCCCAGAGTGCCTGTCACTCACAAGACTAAATGGCCTTCCAAGCAATGGCCTTGTGTGATGCTTCAAATCCAGATGGTCTGGGCTGGGGATGTGGCTCAAGCGGTAGCGTGCTCGCCTGGCATGTGTACGGCCTGGGTTCGTTCCTCAGCACCACATACAAACAAAGATGTTGTGTCCGTCGAAAACTAAAAAATAAATATTAAAAAAATTCATTCTCTCTCTCTCTCTCTCTCTCTCTCTCTTTAAAAAAAAAAAATCCAGATGGTCTGTCAAAGTTGGGTATTGACAGCTTGGTCCCCAAAGCAACAGTGTTTCAAGGTGGAAGTTTGGGGAAGAGATTAAATCAAAGGGGTTCTGACCTCATCAGTGGAAAGATTCATATTTGATGGTATTTGGGGAGATAGAGAAAAATGGTAAATGGTGGAGAAAATAGATCACTGAGGTCATGCCCTTAGGGACAATGCCTTTTCTCCCCAGTATCTTTCTGTCTCTCTCTCTCCCTCTCTGCTTCCTGGCTACCATGAGATGAGCAGCTTTGCTCTGTGGAACCCTTCTGTCATGATGTCTGCCTCATCACTGGCCCAAAACAATGAAGTCAGCCAACCACGAAGTGAATACGCTGAAAACCATGAGCCCTAATAAATCTTTCCTCCTCCAAGTAATTTTTCTGAGGTATTTGTTCCAATGACAGAAAACTGAGAGATACACCCCTGTGCCTGCCTTAGCATTTCTGCTGTAGAGCTGGTAGTACAGAAAGAGGCACCCCAAGGTGACAGGCAGTCAGGAAATCTGATCGTGGATATTCCTATCAGGGACTGAGAAAGATGTTGGCCAGACAGTTTATGCTCCAAAGGAAATCAAATTTGAGAAGAAAAGGAGGGGCCTCGTTAATGATTATATCTGGAGAACACACTTCAACAAGGATGAGTCCAATGATACTATTGATAAAGGAAATAAAATCTGCAATAAATATATTGGTCAAGCTTCCCCAAAACACAGACACCAACAGTAAAGGAAACTGCAGATGATATTTTCTTTATAGCACACTAAATAAATACCAAAAAAAAAAAAAAAAAACCCTTCCTCTAACATGTCCATCAGGGATGGACTCCCAAAACAACCAAGCAATAAACACCATGGTAACATTCCCAGCATTCATTTCACCTTCTCTTTCCTCATCTTTGGAAGTTTATTTTAGCATCCCTGGGCCACAATCCTGATTTTAGTCTAGGCGGTCATACTTTCTTTGTCTGAACCATGGACTGATGATTAAAAGCAAAAAAAAAAAAAAAAAAAAAGAGAGAGAGAGAGAGCCCAGGCTGGGGAAGGAACACTGAGCATATTGGAGCTCACTGTATTTTTAAAACTACTTTTATATTTTACTGATAATTGCTATAAAGTTTTTTAAAAAGATATTTTCAGGTTCCACCCAGACTGGAGGGTTGCACCACAAACCTCACCCTGAAGATGGCCAGGTACACCAAAACAGCGCCATGGCACCATAATGCCCTCTGACACACTGAGACCCCAGGGCTCCCTAAAAAGTTCTTCCTTCCAAACAAAACACAGCAACATGCACATCATGAAGCAGAGCCAGAGTTAAAATGGTGTTTGTACTATGGATGGCAAAACCCTGAACAGAAAGAAGACAGGGACCCTAACAGTTGTGGGGTGCTGAATCCTACCAAGAGGAAGACCAGGCCAAAGTTAAGTCTTTTGCTGTATTGTTGAAACCAACTGCACCTATTGCTGGTGTCGGACATTGAATATTCTAGAACCATCACCCCCAGTCTCCTAACTCCCCTTCCCTGCTCCACCCTTCAGCTCTCTATGTATATGTATGAAAAAAAAAAAATGATACACAAGCACACACTTCAGGGTCTCTATCTGGAAGGTATATGTGGATACCCTGCCTGTGTCCTTTGTGGGTCCCTCAGTGTGTTGTATCGACCCCCGGGGGATAATCATGAAAATGTGTGTGTGCTTTTGAAGCAAAATTAAGCAGTCAGAAGCCATTTCCCTCCACAGGAGCATTCCCCTGAGCTGCTGGGACATCTGTTTCCCAGAAGCATCTGGTTACACACTTTTCCCCTCACCAGGAAGTCACTTCCCAGAGGAAAGCTGGAGCAGGAGGGCCTGAGGCTGGGCCTCACCCCAGGAACACAGCAAACAAAGCTTTTCCCATGGATTCTGCTTCCTAGCAGGCTTCTCCCTCCTAAAGGACCTGTGCACAGAGTTTGGTGGCCACTCCACTCACTCTTCTTCCTCCACTCCTGTTACCCTAGCAAAACTCAGCCTGAAACACTAATCCCAAGAGAGGAATAAGAACACCATCTAACTCACAGGGAATGTTAGGCCCTGGAGGCAACTCATCCAGAGCCTGCATCAACCTCTGAACCCACAAAGATATGCAGAAGCATCCTTAAGAATGTTCCTCCATCCTTACACCCACTAGTCTTCTCAGAGGAACTTTTTAATTTCTACCAGTGCTCAGGGCAGCTTTGACCCACAGCATCTTCTTGGTTTCTATTGGGAAATTGGTTCTGCAGCCAGGTATCAATGGTCTTTAACTCACTCGGAAAACCCACCATCTTCTACAAAACTGGTTCAATCGGAAAACAAATTAATTGAGAACCAGTAGGACGGGCACCCAAGCCCCACGCCAATTCACTTTGTTACATAAGCTCAATATTAATAAGCAGTTCTAATTTGACAGGGAGGGGCCTAAGCACAGTGCCATAGATTATTCCTAGACTATTATTTTACTGTTCACTATGTCTTTTTATTAGATCCCTATTAACAGAGGAGGAAACTGAGGCCCAGAAAGGTGAACTAACTTCTTGAGATACATAGCTGGATAGGTTAGAATCTAATTTGGCTTCTGAATCCACCCGTGCCACTCCAGCATGCCAGGTTCCACATTCAGGCTCTGTGAATTCAAAGCCAGCCTCAGCAACTTAGTGAGGCCCTAAGCAACTCAGTGAGACCCTGTCTCTAAATAAAATATAGTAAAAAAAAAAAAAAAAAAAAAGAGCTGGAGTTGTGGCTCAGTGGTTAATTTCCCCTGGGTTCAATCCCTAGTACAGGGGGAAAAAAAAAGTCCCTGAATGGCTAGAGGGGACCTAAGAAACCCTCAAAGTTGTTGGGCCTCAGGGTCAAGGGAATGGAAGGCACCCATCAGTCAAAATCCCATGATGCTTCTGGTTTGGTCTGTGGATCACTTCACGCTCTAGTTGCTAGTGAAACATTAAAGCAGATCATTTAATTCACTCGTCAAGTCTGTGGCTCTAACTCTCAAGTCATCGGACCAGCTGTTTTGATCCAAGAACTACAGGAAGACCCCTAGAAATGAAAACACCTCCATCAACCATCCCTGCCAAAGCAAAGGTAAAAAGGAAACGATTCAAATCATTCAGAGATTTAAAAAGGAAAGGAGAAAAAAGAAAACCAGCAGCAAAAATACCACTTGAATGCCCTAGTATGTTGGTAATAAACAGGCTTACTAAAGCCAAGTGACATTGAAAGAATTTATTTCATTCTGGGAAATGTTTTGTATACAAGCCTCAAAGAGCAATGAGTTGTAGACAATTTTGATGGACACAACACTGAAAAATTCCTGCCTGATATTATTTTCAATATCCAAAGAGTCTTTCTTAACCTACCAAAAGAATTAACTAGATATCATTTTAGATCATATTTTGCAACATTTTGCGGGGAGGGAGTGTATCTGGGGGATCAAATGTTGAGCTAGTATTTTAGTATTTCTGTTACACTTGTGTCCACTACCTTCCATAACCTTCTGCAGTAGAAGTGAAATTTTCTTTCCTACATCACAGCCAAAAAAACTTTTTTTGGGGAAAAACAAAACAAAACTCTACCATATGTGGGCATAGATAGTCTTTATGGGAAAAGTGTATTCCTGTAAGAGATAATTAATACAATTATCTCCATTAAAATGCAGACATGTATTCTAAGAAGGGACAAAATTATGTGCCCATAACTGTTCCAAGAGAATGACTACGTGATAGGATTCAGTAGGAAGACTCAAAATCGCTACTTTCCTTTATCTTATGCTGGGAAGGGAGTGCCACTGATTCTTTGTTCTGATAGCTCTCTCTCTTATTCTTTCTCCCTCCTTCCTTACATCCTTTCCTTCCTTTCCTCACTCTTCTCTTTTTAACACTGGAAATTGGAGCTAATGCCCAGTTAATCCAGGAGTGGAATGTAAGGCATTCTCCCACCCTGCATCTTCCTCCAGATTTTTCTTTTTCTTATTCTTTTTTCTTTTTTTTCCCCTGGTAAGGGTTATTATGCTGGGGATTGAACCCAGGGGCACTTTACAACTGAGCTACATCCTCAGTCCTTTTTATTTGGAGACAGGGATTTGCAAAATGACCCAGGCTGGCCCCAAACCTGCAAATGTCCTGCCTCAGCCTGCCAAGCCACTGGGATTACAGGTGTGCCTCACCACGCCCCAAGGCACTAATGATGCTAACATGGGCCTACAACCTCAGTGCTTGGCAGCATGATCTTTCTGAATACTGGGCTCCAATAAGCAGCTGTCAATCAACAGCACCCGAAATGAAACCTATTTCCCTTGCCTGAAACCCAAAACCCTGATTTATAGAGGACACAGGGAGGTAAAATGACAAGAGGTTAGTGCCAGCCCTAGACCTGAAAGAGCCTCACCTCAGGGACCTGGCCCAAGCTCCTCCTCCATGGGAAGGTGTCCTTCTTTCTCCCGGCAAGGTCTGCATCTACATTTTTTCTCCTTTATTCCAGAATAAAATGATAACATCTAGCCTCACCCATACCTCGCCTGCCACCATTACTTTATTTCAAGAATTCAGCCTTTGCCCCAAGTTCCATAATGTTTAAACATATGAAATATAAAACAATTCCTAAACATGATGAAATGAAAACTACCTTCTGGATTTCAAAGTATTAACAAAAAAAAATCAGCAACAAGAAAATGTGCTCAATCCTTTAAGACTCCGAGGACGCTGATGACCCAGGGAGCACCCTTTCTGTACTTCCAAGATGCGGGCCATCTTGGCCCCTGTGGGGAGGAAGATCTCTCGCCTGCTCCCTGGGTCTAAGAACCTGACAGCACCTGGCAGTGTGCGACATGCAAATTTTCATAGAGTCCCTCCCTGGGCTTCTTCGAGCTGATCAAGTTGGATCCCAAAACTAACTCCTTCCCCTGGGAGAAGAGAGATGTAGACAGTGGTTTCCTAACTACATATGGAATAAGATAGCAATTGATGTTCATGCTCTAAATGGTTTTGGGAACTAAGTTCCCCACTACCATCCACCATCCTGTCCTGGGTTATGCCCTAAGATGGACAAATTCCTTGCTGCAGTATCCGAGGAGGAGGAGGAGGAGGAGGAGGAGGAGGAGGAGGAGGAGGAGGAGGAGGAGGAGGAGGAGGAGGAGGAGGAGGAGGAGGAGAAAGCAGAGGGAAGATGCTCACAGGGCCAAAAGATCTGGGCACAAAGTGCCAAGGAGCCATCCCCTGGTCCCCACACTGTCCTCTGGTTCTAGATCACCCCCTGGACCTGCACTGAGTGCTATGCAAGATTTCATCGATTCCAGGCAGCTTGGACCTCCAGGAACCAAGCTCTGCCATTCCAGACTCCTGCCTAGGCAACTACCAGCTCCACTGTAGGCAAAATTCAAGGACTCCTATTTAATAACCCCAAGGTCAGAGTCATTATTTATCACAATCCTCTTGTTCTGAATCACGTAGAAGAAAAAGTGTCAGTGATCTTTGCTCTAGGATGGGTTTCTATCACCTTCTTTCTGCAGGGTACTCAGGAAACCTACCAGCAGTTACCAAGTGTAGACTAGAGGAAAGACACGCCCACCCTGGGCCTCCTGGGTCCTCTTTAATCTTGCTCAAGACTTAGCATTTGAGGAAGGCTCCTTTGTCTCTCACACACATTACTTCCTGCTTATAAGCTATGAGGATGTCCCCTCTAGTCATCAAATTTAATGTGGTGATTATTAAAGGGAATTTGCTAATATTAATGTCCACTTTCAACGTGAGGGCCTGAGCTACAAATTTCTCCTCATTTTGGCTGGTAGAGAAACAGGCTTAGGATGAAATCTGAATAAAGTGAAGGAGAGATCTGCTATTCTTCAATTATTTAATATATCATGTAAGACAGAGGTAGTGAAGCATTACCCGCCCAAAGATATGATTACACTCAACACCGTAATGAACTTTGACTGTCCAGAGGCCCCCTCATAGCGGAGGCAAGGTAACACCTAAAGTTCCACGGTGGAACAGTAATTGATAGCTTCAAAAATAACAGCAGCTGGTTATTTACTCACCACTTACCAGCCGGGGATGGGCATTCTGTCATTTAACCTCTCAACATAGGTAGATGCAATTCCTGTCTGCATTTACAGCTGGAAATAAAGAAGATGCATCGTCTTGATCTTCACAGCCTGGACTCTTACAAAGTCCTTCACTAGGGGTCAAGCCCATAAGCGATGAGCATGGATCACGGAGACTGCAGTCCCAACCCCATTACAAACGAGCCCTGAGGTCCTAGGAAAGCTGCTAACTACTCTGAGCCTCAGTCCCCTCGTCTGAAAAATGGGAACATCATAGGGATGAACACCCAGGGCTGAGAGAAAGTCTAGATAAGACATTGGGCCAGGACCAGCAATAAATGCTAAGTGTTCAATTAAACTGTTCATTAATACCACCTGAAAGTACGAACAAGGCTCGTTGTCGGAGAAAATGCCCATTTATTGAGGAACAGCTCTGCATATTTATAGAGCCGGGGGTGGTTTGACAGTTATGACAGTTTAAAGGTTGAAGGGTTTGACAGTTGGCATGGGGTACTTTCTGATTGGTGGATAAGGATCATGTGAGCCAGCAGGGCTAGTCTGATTGGTGGGTAAGGATCATGTGAGCCAGCAGGGCTCACCATTGGACGGCTCTTCTGGGGGGGGGGGGGGATGAGGAAGTTAGCTTTTGGAGCCGAGGACTCCCAACACACTGCTGCTATTGCTGCTGCTAAGTGCGATGGGACATTCCTAGTTGACATTTCAATACCAACAATACCAAAATGATGGCCATGCCATTCCAAATGCCACCACTGACAAAATGTGAACCAGAAATTATGGGGTATAACTCACACACACAGAGCCACTGCCTTCTCATTCTCATATACAAGGCAGAGTCTATTCCAAAGTAAAATCCCACCATTGGAAACCAATTCAGAACCAGGTGTGGTGGTGCACACCTGTAATCCCAGCAGCTCGGTAGGACTGAGGCAGGAGGATCAAGAGTTCAAAGCCAGCCTCAGCAGTTTAGTGAGGCCCTAAGCAACTCAGTGAGACCCTATCTCTAAATAAAATATTAAAAAGGGCTGGGGATGTGGCTCAGGGTTCAATCCTGAGTTTCAATCCCTAGTACCAAAAAATAAAAATTAAAATTAAAAATTAAATTCAGAGAATTAAAATGCCCATTTCTAGACATCTAGTGGCTCAACAAAAACCTTCACCGTAACCTGGAGCGTTCACTCCCTCTTCAGAGCACACAACCTGTAGATGATGGTTAAAATGCATAAGGGAATGTTCCATGTTTTAAAGACGTTTGCATATTCCACTTGAAAGCAGCAATCTGGTCTGGTATAAGCAACGCATGCTATCACTGACGGCTTATATTTCAATTTTCTTTACACCAAAACAACAAAATATTGAAACAGTTAACATCTGCTCGAAGACCTAAGAGATGAAAGATTTCCGAAGGCATAGGCGGTGTGTTGACGGAGGAAAAAAAAGTCAAATTACACAGGGGCCAGATTTCTAAAAGCCTGACCTATCGTGGCAGAAGAGGAGAGCCAAATGCCAGGAAATGTATGGAGGGAAAACTGCAACCGTAAACAATCTGAGAATATTTGAAAGAACAGATGGCAACGGGAAAATAAAGACAAGGAGGATTTTTAAAAATAATAGTCATCCTAACACATCCTTTAAAGGACACCCAAATACAGGCCATAATAACTAATCGTGATAAATGCTATTCGGATTTTTATAAAGCTAAATCGGGGGCGAGATGGGAAAGTGGTGGAAAAGATGGGATTTAGATAAAAGCATTGATGCAAAAGGATCTTCGGGGCTGAAACGATGGGGCAGCTGAGCCAACTGTACAGAGAGGTGAGCCTCTAGCTATAGGCAGATACACCAAACTTGTAGCCTCACCCACTAACAGGAATATCACCTCCTGCACAGCAAAATCAGTTTGCTCCAACAAGATCCAGTGGAAACAACCTCAACATGCCACGGAAAAACAGCAGCTCGGCTGGAATGGAATAACTGAGGCGATGTTTATTTCTGTGTGGCGGGGAGAAACAGAACAGCTGATCCCCTGTTTCTTTTTCACAACCTAACCGATCTTGGAATTAATTTTGCTCTTCATAGCTAAAAGAAGACAGGCAAGGGGTGGTAGGAGGAACCAGGGATTGGGGGGTGCGGTGGCATTGACTTCAAGCAGACAACATCCTGAAGTCTGTATCCAGACTCCTGTTATTGTGTAAGTGAAGGCTTGAGCTAGTTAAGAGTGTTCTGATTTTTGTATCAGCAGTATTTTGTACCCACTTCCCCAGGATATTGCTTCTCTTTTGAGTAAAACAAACATAAATCTATGTCAAAAGTATACAGAAGGGGGACTGAGTGAAATAAAAGTCCATCAACAACTAAAAAAAATTTTTTAAAAAGTATACAGAAGGGAAAAAAAATAATTGATCAATTTAAACACTTTAAGTGTTTAAAGTAAAAGGCTTCAGGTACAGCTGGTGTCACCATAGCTCAGGTCCCTTTTGTGCTTTTTTAGGCTAATACGCTGCCTTCACAAAGCCAAACTCTTCTTTGGCTGAGAAATAAATTCTTTTAACAAATTTTAATAAATTTAATAAATAAATTTATTTAAATGAATAAATTTAATAAATTCTTTAAATAAAATTTATTATTATATTTTTTTAGTTATAGATGGACACAACAACTTTATTTTATTTATTTATTTTTATGTGGTGCTGAGGATCAAATCCAGTGCCTTACACATGCAAGGCAAGTACTCTACCACTGAGCCACCACCCCAGTCTGAGAAATAAATTCTTAAGAAGATACATGCTCTGTTTAAGGGGATTAGCAAACTCAGAGAAGATACTCATTAGCCTTACCAAGACACATGACTGGTCTTGAAACCATGCCTGTTTCTCCAAAAAAAACCCATGTAGCATACCCACTCGTGAGAGGACAGATGAGGCACGTGGTCGGCTCCTGTTCTGGTCACTATAATCGACAGCCCTCCCTGGGTTGTGGAGGGTGAGGACCAGCAAGGAACCTGAGAGGGTGTAGGAGGGCCCAACAAAGAAACGTCCTGACACGCTTAATATTCACAACCATTCGGTGGATCTTATACTTGCTGTGAAACCCCAAAGCACTTAAAGTTACAAAATCATTAACAAAACCTAAACCATGAGATGAGATTTATACAAAGAATCCACAACACCTAAAATTCATTTTAACCAAGAATATTCTTGCTAATATACAACAGGTCAAAAAAATCTGAATGTACATATACTTTATCTTACTGATTTTCATAGATGTATCAATAAATCAACCAACTACCCATGACAGAAATGTATGACTTATTCAGACATATGTTCCTAGATAATTCATGGATAAAGAATACACCACACTTTTTCCCTATTTCATTAATAATTTAGCAGCAAGCATGACAACCATTAATTACTGTGTTAGCCTAAAAGGCCAAAAAAAAAAAAAAAAAAAAAAAGATTGAGAGCCATGATGATACCAACTCAGCCCCTGGAGCCAGCTGTACCTGAAGCCTGATACTTTAAATACCTCTGAAAACAAAAGAATGCCTTAATGTCACATTCAGCACAGAGATTTATAATGTACAGAACGCTCATTCAGTATTAAAAATAATTTTGTTGCAAATAGAGCGGGCTTGGGAACCTAAAACTGTTACAAATACCTCACCAATCTTGACCTCAAACAGGGGATCTAAGTCACAGGATCATAGGATCCTTTCTGTTCCTAAAGTAACTTGGAGATGTGACATCAAAGGCTGGAACACCACATCTCTGGGAACCCATCATTGCAAATGGGAGATATTCCCCAGCCTCCATGGGAAATCTAAGAAACAACTCTTTCTAAATACTCAAGCCAAAAGTTGACTCTGTCTTTCCCGAAAGCCCACTGAGAAACAATGGTTTCTGGCTTCCCAAACCTGTCCTCGAAGTTTGAGATCTACCAGCTGAAGACCAATTATGTGTAAACATAAGTGGAGAAGTCAAGTCAAATAATAAAAAAAAAAAAAATGACACCACACTTCTCTGCTGTTCATTAATAACTTAGCAACATGACAACAATTGATTAGACTATCTTTTAGTCTTATCTTAACACAGTAAAAGGAGAAAAATGAACTGATTTATAATTCATTTTATTTGAGTGTGTGTGTGGTGCCCGGATTTGAACCCAGGGCCTTGCATACACTAGGTAAGTGCTCTAGCATTGAGCTATGTCCCCAGGCCCTCTGATCCATTTTAACCAAGGATATCCTTGGTGATAAACAATAATTCAAAAAGTCTGATTTTACATATACTTTATCTTATTGATTTTTAAAGGTAGATCAACAAATCAATCACCAATCTATGAGAGAGTTAAATGACTGATTCATATGTACTTTCCTAGATGAAATAATTAAATCATGATGTGAATACATAATGTTATGAAAAATTTATAGCCCCCCAAATATTCAAAGACCAAAGAATTTTAGAGATGAAAATGGAGTGACTTTTTGCAACTGGCATGTGGGGTTTGGGTAATGTTATGCTGTGTACCAAGGGCAAAGTAAATAGCTGTAAAGGTTCTGTTCCAGCACTTTGGCATGTATGTAAGGAAAGTTATAATCTTATATATAAACTTAGTTAAAAGCAAAAGAATGTGTTAACTACGAAGGTCAGCAAACCACCCACAGCAACAATGTTCTCCACGAAGATTAGTTTTTGGTTTTGTTTGTTTGTTTGTACTGGGGACTGAACCCAGTGCTGCTTTATAAGTGAGCCACATCCTCAGCCCCTTTTGATTTTGAGACAGGGTCTTACTAAATTGCTGAGGCTGGCCTCAAACTTCCAATCCTCCTGCCTCAGCCTCTAGGCCTGTACCACTTTACCCGGCTCATGATGGTTCTTAATTTAGCTCTACGAGTTCTAAGAAATTCAATACTGATGTTTTCAATAAAACAGCACAGTTTCAGTTTTTTCACCAAGTTTGATTTTATTCCAAACTATTGGACTAAAACACTTTTTGTTCAGCAGCAAATTTAGAATGAATAGGTGACTGAGACAGTTACAAAGACGAGATGGCTCTCCTGTGTACCTCATGCTTGATTAAGGAGGGGACAAAGAGGGGAAGAAACAAAGGCAATGACCCAAGAGTCCACCAGCAAGCAGTGTATCCAGAAACATTAGCAGGTAAGGATTTTCTAAATTATGAGAAATATAATAAACGCATCACGAGCCAGGAAGCACCAATCATGGGGAAAGGCATCATCTATTAGAAGAAGCAAGGAAACAAAACCCACTGGGCACGCTCACCCCGATGGTACCTAGAAGCTGGAAATGAAATCTTTTATAATACAATGTACAGGGCTCGATCAGGGTAGACATGCCAGATGCAAACACTCCCTCCATGAACAAAATCTACTCCCCTGAGGTTAGAGGACTAGGATTTTGAGCATTATCTTTATCTCTTCTACCTAACAACAGAAGCTTAAAATAAGGGTCAACTCATTGGAAAGAAAGGACATCCATGATTTTCTGCACATAAACTTGTATTATCATAATCTAAACAATGAGAATTTCTCAGCTTTTTGCCCATTCAAATAAAATACTTAACTCCAGTATATACTCATAATGACCTTCAGGGGTACCGGGTCATAGAAAGAAACAACAAAAAAAAAACCCACTTTTCTTTAAAAAGTGTTGAATGCAAAGTACAGAGGACTGTAATAAGGCATTTGGGGGGGGGGGGTCACCATTGTTTCAAAAACATTGTATGCTTAACTATTACAGCAATGATAACAATCTGTTTACCCACCGTGCATCCCACTTCTATGTTGGTCCACACAACTAGCGTGAGGTTCTGCAAGGTGAGAGAATCAGTCATAGTCACCTTTGTATTCTAAGAAACCAGAACTATGAGTACTCAAGTTACAAGGTTTTTTAAATTAAGTGTAATATCAAACTTGAGAGGCCTAAGCAGACTGAAAAAAAAAAAAACAAAAAAACCACTGATTAAGGCCCCAAATGAGAATGTGCCAGTCAGGACAGGGAATAAGCCTTGGCAAGAACAACCGTCACCTAACAAAGAGGTCAGTCAACTATAGCCCATGGCCCAAGTCCAGCCCTGGGTCTGTGATTCTAAATAAAGTTTTATTAGAATCTGGCCTAGACCAATCAATTCAGAATTGCTTATGGCTGCTTTCGTGGGGCAGAGTGTAAGAGATGCAGGAAACCAGAAATATATACCACCTTTCCCTTTTCCGAAAAAGTTTGAACCTCCTGATCTAGAAAAAACTGCAGTTAAAATTGCAGTGGTCTATGAACTTGCAACAAGAAAGAATTAGTCTTTATCTTCAACAACCTATTTGAGGTTATTGAAGATAAGGACTAATTTTTCTTATGGCAATTAGCATTTCTTAAGATCATGAATGTAGGAACAGGCAAAGTACTACTACTAGCAGTACTTGAGAATTTGTCCTCATTTGACATCACTTTACAGTTACGACAGGAATCTTGAAATATCACAGGCGCTCATGATGACTTCAATGTGGGGCTAGTTGTTAGACCGGCTAGTGAATCTTGTAATGTGTTAATAAAACATTTATGTATTGTCGGTCACAAACTTTAAATGTTTGGATAACAATCTCAATATAATTAGTTCCCTCTGTTATCCCATGTACTCTAGTTGATACAGTTAAAAAATATTTATAATAAATCTAAATAATCCTAAGGGCCTGGACTTCTTTCTGGTAGCTAGTAGTGAAGTGTATCTCCTTGCCTGGATACTCACAAGGCCCCAAGTGGAGCACGCTGAAGCTGGAAACTTCAAGTCTGAACCATCAGGGTAAATCATTGTGACAGCTGGGTGGAGACACAAGGTGACCAACATGCTAATCCTGAAGACAGAGGAAGAACCAAGGGACAGGCAGCTCTCAAACTTGGAGCCTCTGTCTTGGATAGTTTGCACATCAATCTTTTGCTCAAGATCAACTCACAATCTCCCTTAAATTGGGATGTATCTTCAAAAACAAAAGGACAGTCATGGAGACGCCTTCATTAGGGAACAGGTGGCCCCATTTTGAGAATTTTAACGGAACATCACTGGGTAAAGAGAATGATCATGAAAGCCATCGTGACCATGAGTGCCTGGCTAAGAAGGTAATTCTCCTAATGAAGGGAAACAGCTTTACAGCCCATCAAGTCAATAAATTGGACTTTTAAGAAGTTTCTAAGAACAAATTGACTTTAACAACTCCAGGGGAACTATTGAGATATAATGTTCGTCGTACTGAAATTACAGGCTTTCAGGAAATCAGGAAAGGACATTAAAGTGCAGAACGGGCAAAGAGGGATGTTGAAGGTCCACAAGGTCAGTGATGGGAGTCAGAGGAGCCTTCTAGAAGGGCCTAATCAAGCAGATTGTGCTGATGGAGCTCCTGTCTGTGCTGCTCGGGGGCTTCTGAGGTCACAGCCCACCAAAAATGGAACAGGAAGGACATCACTTGGGATCCAACTTTTCAACACCCACAAGATGATCCAGTCACCAAAACTAATCACGAGGAAGTTTTTCCAGCAGGGACAATGTAATTTTGACAAAGCTGCCTTAGATGCATCCAGAAAAAAATTCAGAAAAGCAACTGATGTTTTTCATTTTGCTGGACCCTTTCCGAAGTAATTTTCCTTAACTTTAACCATCCTTGGAAAACACAAATGAACACTAAGAGGCCACCAGGAATTATTCAATGCTGTAATTCCTTCTTTCCCAATCACCTTATTGGGAGGGGGTGGTGAGGGGACATGGGTGAGCTTAACTTAAGTCCCAAGTTCTCTTTTTTTAAAAAAAATATTCATTTTTTAATCTTAAGTGGACACAACATCTTTATTTTACATTTATGTGGAGCTGAGGATTGAACTCAGTGCCTCACGCATGCTAGGTGAGCACTCTACACTGAGCCACAACCCCGCCCCCCCCCCAAGTATTCAATTCTATGAATGTTTCAAAGAAATTGACATGCATGGTTTAAAATAGGTTGGAAATCACAATCTAGAGGTTGTATTATTAATCTATCAATTAATATTTTATTATAATTTTGTGATTAATTAGCATATAATGTTAAATATTATATATTATATTTAAGTTTTTAGGGTGTTTTGCCTCTGGGGTAATGGGAAAAAAATGTGCTAAAAGGTCAACTCCAGGGCTGGGGATGTGGCTCAAGCGGTAGCGCGCTCGCCCGGCATGCGTGCGGCCTGGGTTCGATCCTCAGCACCACATACCAACAAAGATGTTGTGTCCGCCGAGAATTGAAAAATAAATATTAAAAAAATTCTTTAAAAAAAAAAAAAAAAAGGTCAACTCCACAAGCTATTTGTTTCTTAGGTTAAAGATCAATCTCTCCAGCTGGGCATGGTGGCACAAGCCTGTAATCCCAGTGGCTAGGGAGGCAGAGGCAGGAGGTTTTGAGTTCAAAGCCAGCCTCAGCAATTTAGCAAGCTCCTAAGGAACACAGCAAGAGACTGTCTCTAATTAAAATATGAAAAAGGGCTGGGCTCCTGATTAAGCACCCCTGTGTTCAATCCCAGTAAAACCTCCTACCAAAAAATAAAATATATATATATATCTTTCTCCCTGTTTTTCAAAACAAAGGATCCAGATTCTTACAAAGGAAAATATTAGAGATTCTTTTAGCCTATTTTATAAAGCACATTTGAAGAAGCATATTAGATCACTATTTCCCCTTGAAATAGTGGGCTATGTTAAAAATTCTAAGTGCACTTAGATTATCAGGGAGGCCAGCAGTGAGACATGAACAATCAAGATATAATTCAGAAAGTATTCAAACACATCTGTTTTGTCCCTGTCTTTTAAGCACAGTTGCATTGAATACAGCTTCTATTCCCAGCGGGACATTTCAAAGACACAATGCTAATTTTCTTCAGTTTTTAGCATATTCTAAATCTACATGATCTAATCAGACAGAGAATAATTATTTTAAAATATATTAGTCCCAAAACTTGATAGACATATGTCATCTCTGGTGTTTAAAAATAAAATCATGAGACATGAGAATAAAAATAGAAGGACACCAAAGGTAAAAGGGGGCCTTTTTTGTTCCCTCCCCAAAATAAGATGCCTGCCTGTTCTTGACACTCCCAGTGATATGCATTCTGCTTTGGAATTTACTGCTTTCCTCCCTTCCTACCCTGTCTCTCCAACCACCCTTGAATTCCTACAATAATTATAATAACCAGCCTAGTTGATTGAGAATTTCTCTCAAATCCCCCTAAAGACAAAGAGCCATAAGTGTGACTAACTGATAAGGAAAGACTTCTCTCTACAGCCCTTGGTACCATGTTAGCTCACAGCCGGGCAGTGGACTCAGATCGTTTAGCTGTGATCAAACGGCTTCCATGCCATAAAGCAAACCCTCACCATAATCTGTGTTCTTTTTTTCCCATTAAAAGATAGAAACAGTCAAGCCAAGGGGTGTGTGTGTGGGGGGGGGAGCAGAATGAAATTTTCGGGAGCTCAAATGAGAAGTGCCAATTGCCCAAGGCAAATCGTCTTTTCATTTCTGAACCACCACCATGACGCACACATCTGACACCACCTACTCCACCAGCCTCACATCATGGGGTACGATGCGGATTGCTTTAAAAATCCCACAGTGAAGGGTAAGAAAAAAGCCAGAGGCACATATGACTTTTAGAGAACTTGCATATGACATTTACTTAAGGTGGCACTTATTTATAGTTTCAGTGGCTGTCACTTTCAGTTTTGAGGGGGCTGTCCAAAAAGTCAGGTTGGGGAGAAGGGTGGTTACTTTCAGATCTGGGGAAAGGACAGGATTAAAGAAGGGGAAGGTATGGGGTGAAAGTGGCAATGCTTCCCTGAAGTATATCCTATGTATACGCATCTGAGTGTGTATGTGTGTGTCTGTCTGTCCATCTGTCCATCTGTTCATCTCTAAGGCAGACTGTTCATTGAAGTATTGTTCTCACGATCCTATGTATACATTCAACCCAGTTTTCAAGGTTTCTTAAAAATTTTCCATCATGGTTAATGTGTCTATGGATCTAAAGACCCCATATTCTGAGATGAGTCCACAAGGACCTTCATGATGTCAATTCAATATTCAATCTCTTATATTTCCCACTTTTTTTCTCTCCTGAAGATATCTATTGATCAAACAGGCACTATCCATTGAACCCAGTTCTACACCAGCCAAATAAAGCAAGAGGAATACAAATGATAAAGCTAATTTAACACCAAAAAATTGACTGTTACCAGAAACACACGGCTAATGAAGGTCTACGGATGTGAGAAGGACTTTAATTAGCCTGAATTATCTGGAAAATTACATTGATTTTTGCTAAAGTGGATCCATTCTTAATTGGTAAAGCTAATTATATAAACATATATCTCTTCCACAATATTCTAGATTTTTCGAATCAGAGTTTTCAGTTCAATTTTTTTCCAGGTAAGTGCTACATTCCACACTTAATTTTACATTTGTATAAACAAACCCCTGATGTGGACCCGACCTGGAAAAAAAAAAATAGTATATCTCCTGAACTGTCCTTCCTGTAATTGCAACCTTCTAAAACCAAATACACCAGAGGTTAATGTGCAGAACCCATACTTAATTCATAAACGTGGGTTGGAAAAATGGTTCGTGGCTGGCGATGAGAAGCAGGGCCCTGGAAATTTCTTTAACATTCCTGCATGTAATTAGCCTCTTTTTTTCTCCCCTTAGCTATTTATAAATGCATAAATATACCTGCGCTCTACGTAACGATGACAGACAGTGACAACATATTGATATACAGTGCCACTTTGTAGTTGGAAATGAATATTTCATTAGCTGAGTTATCATGGCTGGGTGACGACCTTCAACTCTCTAATTTTAAATTCATCCGTTTTCAGACTATTAAGCTGTTCTTGAGCACACCACAGAAATTACAGATGTAGAGGTAAATTTGCAAGATAATTTTTAATTCCCAAAAAGGTCAAGGATATGCATACTAAATTCTCGAGAAGAATTGTATCGCGTAATGAGAGCAAATGGATCATTTTGGTTGTTAATGATATTTGCTTCTACACGTGAAGATGGAAAAGCAAAAGACACAGATTATGGTCACTGAATGAAATTATCGGGCCCCTAATTTCCTAGTACCATGCCCAAGAAACTTAAAAGCCAACAACCACCTAGATGTAGCACATGCCTCAGGAGGATTTAGAGAGAATCAGCTGCCAGCATCTAACTCAGCCTCAATGTCCCCAATCTCAGTACTGCTTCCAGGAACAAACCCCAGGATTCACAAGGTTAAAAAAAGGTCTCTACAGAATCAAAAATGTATTTACATATTATCATAGACATTAAGAAAATAATTATCTTTTAAAAAAATATGGAGGAAAGAAAAAAAATTTGTTGATTGACAGGTGTTTATTGCCTGATCCAGCTCTGCCTAACCTTATCCTAGGCCCCATGGTGCAGTGCTGCTGGACAGATCACCTGCTGGGAATGGAATGGGAGTGTGGCTCCACTCACCTCATCCACTAAAGTCCTATTTAAAACATCCAAGCCAGTTTGGGGCTCACCAGATACTCTTCTGACTTTACTGGATTCATTTCCCTGTCCCTAGATTTCCCTCAGTGAGTTCCTCTTGCCTGTTCAGCTCCTTAGTACCCAGGAGACCCCTTGGCACAAAGTGGATAAGTAATAAGTATATGTACATTAAAAAATAAATTACAAAGGAAAATAAAACCATACTCATGCAATTATTACCTGGGAAGACAGAGCAGATGCTGAATAGACCCCTCAGTTTTAAAGATCACATCAGCCAAGAAAGATTCAAGGGTAACTAGGTTACATATTCCTCTTCATTCTTTCCTTTTGAATTCATCTCATGGGATCACGCTGTCTGGCTTCACATCAATGTCTCCCTTCCTTAAGACTTTAGTTTCTCGCCCACTCAACACTCTCATTGAGCTGTTCACCAAAATTCTTCTTTGCACACCTCACACTTTTATGTTGACGAATGATGACAAGACCCACTTGGTTCTCGTCTTTCATACAAACTATGTTTTGCCACAGGTAGATTCATCAGGCGGGCTTAACGATTCATATTCAATTTACGGACAGATTTAACACATGATTCAACCGATGAATAGAGCATTGTCTTCATCTGTTATTAAATTAGCACTGATAGGTTCATCAAATTACCTCAGGGACACCCTGGAAAACTAAGAGCACCTAAGATTGAGGAGATGCTGAATGAGATAGGTTCATTTGAGTACCCTAACACAAGTTCGCATTTGTTGGGGAGGGTGGGATAGGGGGAAGGGGGATGGGGGTATTCTTGGGAACTGCTCTACCACCAAGCAACATCCCCAGCCCTTTTTTTATTTTGAGACAGGGTCTCACTAAGTTGCCCAAGCTGGCCTCAAACTTGCAGTCCTCTTGCCATAGTCTCTCAAGACCCTGGGATTACAGACACATATTACCACACCCGGCTTAACACAAGCTTTAATGAAAGCCAAGGAAAAATGGAAATAAGAAGCGGCTCAGTTCTGAATTATACCTCAGTGGTGTTTCCCAATGTCATGCATGGTGAGCCAAAATAAAATACTTTGCTTAGGGCTGGGATGATGCTCATTCATTGTGGTGCTGCTGACCATCATGGGCTCAGCAGAAGCTCTGACAAATTAAAATCATGTTAATTAAGAAACTGAGGAGGGCTGGGGTTGTGGCTCAGTGGTACAGTGCTCATCTAGCCCGTGTGAGGCCTTGGATTCGATCCTCAGCACCATAGATGATTGATTGATTGATAGATAGATAGATAGATAGACAGACAGACAGAGGTGTTGTGTCCAACTACAACTAAAAAAAAGTTAAAAAAAAAAGAAATAGAGGAAAATGACTAATTACATAATGTACTCAGTTCATTCAGTAATTGACATAATAGTTGAACTGAAAATCAACTGTTATCTATAGTAGGAATTAGTGGTATGCTTGATAAGAAGCAATATAAGGATCATGAATGAAAATTTTGTTGAGCGGAGGACTCGCTCAGGATACATAAAGGGATGAAAACTATTTCAAAATCACTGATCCACACAACATAGAGTATTCCCCGTGAGTTTCAAAAAAATAGATTAGAAATAATCATCGATCAGACAGTCATCAAACTGGAGTTAGAGTTTTTATCTATCATTAGAGTTTTAGAAAAATTGACTAAATGTTCATATCCAGTCATCATTCGATGTTTCATCTGCAGAGAGCATATAACTAAAATCATTTTATATGGAACAATTCGCGATTCATTAGCTCTTCTGCTGCTAAGGTTTATGAACTTGGTGAATAGGATGGGAGCTAGGAATCCATACTGAATTCCACACCAGGTACAGTCATGGGGCACCCTTCCTCCTACGAGATCACCATGAGCCTTTCCTACCCAAATCCTTTTCAAATCCACGTGATCCCCTCAACATTTCGCCAGACACTCCACGCCATCTGAAATTAGCTAACATAACTAAGGAGACCCAAGTCAGGCACTCTAAGAACTACATAATTATAAAACTTCCTCCCCATTCCCTTGGAGGGCACGTTCAGGGACAGCTCTAAGCTAATCCGTGTTTGGTTACCAAAATCCCATTAACTTCTAATACCACTCCATCAAGTAGACCACCCTCTACAATAAAAAGGATGGACACAGGCTCGCATTTTAATTCCAAAGATCTTTTCTCTTCATATTTAAAGGTAATTGACAGGAGTGCCTCAGAATTAAGTTTTTCAAAGAGTTAATGAACTGAAAACAAATTCTGAGATCACAGATGCAAATTCTACTGTCTCACGGGGCCAGGCAGATAGTATGAATGGCATACTTCAAAATATTCCTGAGCAGAAGGGACTGGGTAGGAGGAATTGAGGACATGCAGAAATGTACTCCCTGTTGTTCGACTGTGTGATTTTTATCTCCTTTATGAAAATGTGCATGGTGATTTTTGACACGAGATATTAATATTGAGCTTTTAAATTAACATTCCCAATTTTTTTGAATGTGGGATACTGATTCTAAAACATGAAACACTCTCACACAAAATATTTGCAGAGCAAATGCAGTCCACAATTCAAGACAATTCTAGTTTACCAGTAGTGATTTAGTTCCATGCATAAATTCACAACGGCTTCCTTAAGCATTCCCAAAATTTTCCCTGAGCGTCTGAGTATCCACCTGTCCCCAACCCAAGAGTCAAAATATTTTTCCACCTTCATAAAAGGATCCACATCACAAAACAAAAGGGCAATCATCATAACCTAGAGGTGCTAATTAAATGACTGATTTGAAGCCACTTGTCACCACTTGATTATACTTTCCTTACAAAGCCTGGCTGTCCTATTCAGAGAAACACACTTAGGCTTCATGTGCAACTTCCAAGTCTGTCAATAAAGCTTTGTGGACCATGAAGCTCTTGAATCAACTTTTCTTGAGGTAGAGCACCTTAGGCAGGATTCCCTCCCAACAGGGTCTGAGACAAAGATTCAAGTACCAGTACCTGATTTATGAGATGACCCTGAAAACAACAGGGTTGGGTTAGACGAGGGAGGAGTTCCAGCGCCAGACGAGAACAACTTAGAGGGAAAAGTTTATTTGGGCTCAAGATTTCAGAGGACTCAGGGCATAGAGAACCCACTCCATTGCTCTGGGCACTGGTGAGACAGAACACCATGGTGGGAGGGGCCATCAGAGGAAGACTCTTCAGCTCATGGAAGAATTGGGAAGCAGAATGGTAACACAGGGAAGACACAGGGTTCTGGGGCACACCTCTAAGGGACCCACCTCCTCCAACCATGCCCCACCTTCCTATCCTTACCATTTATATATTCAAACTAGGGTGAACGGATTAGATTAGAGCCCTCACCAATCCATCATCCTACCCCTGAACATTTCTGCATTAACACAAGAATTTTGGAGAGCACCTCTAAATCAATCCACAATAGTAGGCAAATGAGTGATTTCCAACTCTGATCAATTACTGGTTCAAAGTTGTTGTCCAAGGGACATGGATCTCCCCAGCCCTCCTAAACTAAAAGATGTAGGTTCCTATTTTTTCCAGAAAACTCAAAGACAGAACAGATCAGCATGCACAAGAAAGATAGTGAAATGTAAAGATGGGTAAGGAAGTAACAGAATATATGCTATGTGGACTTTGGGTATACCCTAGTGACCTTGAGCAAGGGCTAAAAAAAGAGAAGTCCCCATGCCTAATGCCAGAAGGTTTGATGGGACGTCTCCTCTCGGAGCTGGATCGTGCACATGTACAAAAGAATATTTATATAACCTCTATTCCTCAATCTCTACCTACCTCTTCAATGGCCAAAGAGTTGCAAAAATAGACTCATCCTTGGGAGATATTTTAGTCTCAGCTCTCCTGGGACAAGTAAACCATGATGTACAGTGCCAAGCATCAGGCCTCCAGCCCCCAACACTGGCAATGTGTAATTAGGAAGGCAATTAGGAGCAATCACACTCTTCTGGCCAATTATTGCCTCTCACAGGGAGGCTCACTCTTAAAATTAGACCTGGAGTCAAAACCTACTTGTGCAGCATTATCTCCTCCACTTTCGTCTTTCCAAGGATTCATCAGATGTTCCCCCAGCATACTTAGCTTCAAGCACTCCCAGGAGTGTGTAGCACTCTACAGTTTCCTAATGGATTTTAAACTATGGCCAAAATGAGGGTATCTCAAAATAGCAATGTGACGAACCCTAAGAAGTGGTCAGTAACTTCTCAGATGAAGTAGAACATTACAAACTTTCCTCCCTTAGAATGAGTTGCCCATGTGTGAAAACATCCTTGATAGGAATGCAAACTCTGGTCCTTACCTTGAATAACTGTTTATCAACTTTGGAATTTTCTTCCCTCCAAGGTCCTCTGCAAGACCTAGGTCTTTCCTTCTTCCTCCTCTCCCTTCTCAGACATCATCTTCCACTATTCCCCTCTGCTTCATCACACTTCAGCCTCCTTGGTCTTCGATCAAATGCTGGAACATATCATGTGCTTTCCCCAAAAGTTTTAGCGATGGCCGTGGTGGTGGCAATTGTCAGATAAATATAGCCTTTTGGGGAAACCCTGAATAATTAATAGCATTTGGCTGAGAGTCACAGAACTGGGAAAGTCATGGACTTCAGAGCTCTGTCTTTTATAAGAGACTTTATTCAGAACCAAGATGAGGAGAACAGGTCACTTAATTGCCACCTGCCATATTTCAAACCTATAGCTAATGACCTCCCCCACTATGCCCAAAACTTAATATTTGCCATCCCCTCTGCCTAGAATTCTTTCCCCTTAATTGATCACGTGACTGTGGGTCATCATCTAAAACTGGTTCCCAGTGCTGCCACCTATCACAGACCCATTCATTTCCTTTATGGCTAGAATACAGGAGTTTTATCCGTTGATGCATTTGTTAGGGTTTAGATATGAGGTGTCCCCCAAAAGCTCACTTGAGTGAAAAGATTATATTTTGAGAGCTTCAGCCTTATCAGTGGATTAATCCACTCATCTGGATTAACTGAGTGGTAACTATACAAGCAGGTAGGGTGTAACGGAACAAATAAGGTCACTGGATTTAGATATTTGTACTGAGCTCAGGGTTTATAATGTTGTCCCTGGTGAGTGGAGCTCTCTTTCCTGGTGACTATGGGCTGAGCCACTTTCCCCTCCATGCACTTCCACCATGATGCTCTGCCTCACCTTGGGGCAAGAACATTGGAGTCAGCCAACCATAGACTGAACCTCTGAGATTGTGAGCCAAAATAAACTTTTCCGTCTCTAAGTTGTTCTTGTCAGGTCTTTACGTCACAGTGACTCAAAGCTGACAGTGTTCCGATAGTTTCTTGCCTGACTGCCTCACTGAGATGTGTGTCATGTCAGCAGGGACCAAATGGGTCACATTCTCCAGTACAGCTGAGGTGCTAATGAGCAGGCCAGTAAGCATTTGCTATAGAAATAAGTAAATGAAAATTTCCTTTGTAAGTTGGATGTGACAGGTATTGCACTAGACACAGGAGATCCAACTATAACATAGTTGGAACTCTGCATATTTAAAAGTGTTTGGCTGAGAGTCAAACCCTGTACAAATAGGATTTTAGGTATTTGTGCTGGGCAAAGTATTAGCAATTCAATGCTCTTTTACAGGAGACTTTCTTCCAAACAAACAGGTAACTGGATTGCCACTTGCCATGTTTCATAAACCTATAGCTAATGACTTTGCCACCATGGCCAGTAAACTGTATTCACTGTTCTCTGTGAAGACCTCCTTGACCTGTCCTGTCATGGCCTGAGTTCCAAGGTTTGCGCTACAAAGAATCCTTGGCTTTAAACCAGTCTCTTCTATGTCTCCCAAACTGCCTGTCCATCCTGACAGCACTACATTTACTGTCCAACATTAAGGAACGATAAAATCTTGGCAGTCCCTCTATAGTACTGCGAACATGTCTCCAGTCCTGGAATGAACCAATGCTTCTCAGTATCCCCAGGGCTTAGAAAATGGATTGCCACCTAACAGGTGCTTCATAAAGATTACTGAAATAAAGCAGGAAAAGATCAAGATCGAAAAAGCTTATTCCTCTGCCTTCACTAACACAGTAGCCACTAGCAGCACGTGGGTGTTTAAAGTTAATTAAATGAAAGTAGATTCAGTTCCTCAGCTACACTAGCCATATTGAATGTGCTTGATGATTATACGTGCCCAGTGGCTACGGTGTTAGCACAGAATGGAACATTTCCTTCATGAAAGAGAATTCTATTGGACCAGTGTTGGTATGGATCTTTATACAATAAACCCACAAGTAAACACTTTATTAGTTATTGACTTAGAAGAGCTGTTATTTCTAACATTCCACAGAGATACTTAAAAATGTTTCAAACATATATTGAGGAACTTTTCTATGTGCGGCACCAGATTAGGCCCAGCAGAGATTCCAAGGAGTAAGACCTTGACCCTCAAGAATTTCACAAACCAGCTGGGTGTGGTGACACATGCCTGGATTCCCAGGGATTCAGGAGGCTGAGGCAGGAGGACTGCAAATTCCATGCCATCGTTAGAAGCACACAGAGATCCTGTCTTAAAAAATAAAAAGGACTAGGGATGTAGCTCGCTCGGTGGCTAAGTGCCCCAGGTTCAATCCCCAGTATTTAAAAAATAGAATTTCTCAAACCTATATGCAAAGCACCATACACCAGTCAAAAGTCACCAACAATTCAGTACAAAACCAATTCCTAAGCTACGAGGACAAGCAATTATTAAATCAAAATGGAGAATGGAGTGAAACTTAAAATTCTAACAACATTCAGGCAAGGAAACAGTTTTTGAGATACTCCTTGAAGATAGGGAGGGTTTTAACAGAAAATGAGAAGCCATCCAAGATTCAAAAAGTCTATATAAGTTAAGATTCAGCTGCAGGAAAAAGAAAAAAATCAAGAATGTTCAAGAGACAAATATTTTTGGCCCTCAAGTATGAAGTACAAGAGAAACTGTGGCAAAATACGAGGTTACAGTTCATTGCAACCAGGCAGTCTCCAACAGGCTCTGGTTAAAGGATAGAATTTCTTGTGCAGGAAACTGGGTACTGTATTACTCAGCTTTATGTCACTTGTGTCCAAAATACCTAAAACAAGAACAACAGAGCAGAGGAAAAGTTTATTTGGGGTACACACTCACAGAGGTTCATTCCATGATTGGCCAACTTCATGGCTCTGGGCCCAAGGGGAGGAAGAGCATCTTGGCTGAGGGAAGCGGTGGAAAAAAGCTTTCAGCTCCTGGCAGCCAGGAAACAGAAAATAGAATCCCCAAGACCATGCCACCAGTGACCTGCATCCTCCAACCATGCCCCCGTCTGCCTATAGTTACCACCCAGTAATGCACTCAAATCAGTCAATCAAATGGATTAATCCAATGATCAGATTACAGCTCCCATAATCTAATCCTTTCACCTCTAAGCACTCTTGCATTTCATAACATGAGCTTTTGGGGAGATATCTCACACCCAAACCATAACAGATACTAGCCTGTAAATTCCTAGGTAGAAGGTATCTCCCTATTTCACTATGGATGGCAACCTCTCCGCTTCAATTTTCTGAGCCTGAGGAACTGGACTCTCAAAAAATTTAAGAGCAAGACACAAACTGATTCCTTCCATAAATATGAAGGGTTTCCTTTGGATTCCTGAATATGCCTGGCAATGAAGGGGAAAACACCTATGTTGATAACGATCTGTTCAAGGAAATTAAATTGAAAATCCCAGTAATAATGAGAAGTTGGGGTTAAAAAGTCATCCAACCTTTTAATGAAGTAAAATCCAGTTTGTGGCTCACATCCCTGCCAAGAAAGCACTGGCAGGACACTTTGGGGTTGGCCAGCAATACCAATCCCTGGGCAAATTGTGACCTTGAGGCTCCACATCACTCCCCATGCTGCAGATCAGGATAAAAATTTGAAGATATGAAGTTGTCAGCCCAACCTAATCCACAGATGGTATCAGAACCTCGAATTCTCAGCCAATACCTTTAGTGTTTGTCATGGACAGCAATGAGCTATTAAGTGAAGCTATTTTTAAGATGGTTGAGCATTTGATAAGACTATTTTTACTATCCACTAAAGGATAAAAAGTGAGATTTCTATTCTGAGGAAAATATTTTTCAGGCAACATTATTTTAGCACTACTAAAGACACAGACTCGTCATCAGCAGGGAAGGCAGGCCACGGTGCTTTGCGAGGTTTGCTAGAGTCTTGCAAGTTTGAAAATGTTGAAAGAACATTAAGAAATAAAATGTCACAGGATCACAAACTAATCAACCATGTTAATTGGGAGTAGGGAATGCCATTCTTCTGCTGATGTTGAAACTAGAGAAGGCCCAAGAAAGGGGTTTAATTTGGAATTGTACAGAGTGGACATTAATTAAAAAAATAGATTTTCCATTTTGAGGACAAGTCTGACACTGTGCAATCCCTGGGTCACTTGGCCACCCATTTTAACCTTGTTTCAACCAAAAACCCTTTTAGGGCTCTGTTTTCTTAATAAATTGAGAAGCAACTCAATAGCCACCTGTGGGTGGGGAGTGAGGCAGAGACACCAGCCAGCAAGCATCCTTCACCTCCCTCTGCCTGTGAGTACAGAGCCAGAAAACACATCTTTTATGCTGACTCTATTATAATTGACAACGATTTTAACACTGCCTAATTATAAAACAATGATTTTAACTTTGAATCTCCCAGGAGAGTAATCAAGACACATCCAGCCTTATAAACGGAAAATAAAGCAGAAATGACCAGATTTGCATTGAATCCAGACTGCCAGCATCCCAGAGCCTAACTGTCCTCAGGTGTCACTCATGGACTTCATAACTGATCTGGACTCTTATGCGATAGTTCCAGTCCTCGCTATCACATTACTTAGGTAGAAGCCAAATGTTTAAGTGCCAGTAAAGAAGCTCTAAATGGAGTATTAATACAATCATCTGCAAAAGTGATTAGCCAAAGCACATAAACACTTAACCACACAACCTGAGCCCAGGTACACTTTCCCAACACACTGGCAAGATGAGCATGAATGTCTCATACTTCAGGGATTCCTAGGAACCAAACTCATTTGCACTTGACCTTTGAGTTTTTTGTTTTTTGTTTTTAAACTTGGGATTGAAAGCCAGGGCACTCTACCACTGAGTCACATCCCCGGTCTTTTTTTTTTTTTTAATATTTTATATAGAGAAAGTTGCTCAGGGCCTCGCTAAGTTGCTGAGGCTGGCTTTGAACTTGAGAACCTCCTGCCTCGGCTTCCTGAGCTACTGGGATTACAGGTCTGTGCCACTGTGCCCAGCTCAAGTTATTTTTTTGGCTTTGGATTTTGCTTTTATAAAATCTTCCATCTCATACTAATTTTTTTTTTTCCCTAAGCACACACTATGTGCTAGGCCCTTCCAAATGCTCTCAGCCAAAGTAGCAATATTTGGGCACGTTTCTTAATTCTATGACTCTTACTTTTCCACATCTTTGTCTTAAGATTGCCGGAAAATATTAAAAGACATTATTCACCTCAAACACATTTACACAAAGCCATAAATTATTTATCCAATAACTGTCCTTGATCCCAAAAGCCTCTCATTTTACTCAAATGGTATCGTTTTTTTCAAATCCACAGCATCCCTAGAACTTTCTACCACTTCCTCCCCCAGTGAACTGGAGTCTTTTATTACCTTGCTTTCACTGGTCATGAGTTATATATTAATCTTTCCTCTTGCTCCCTCGTTTCCTTCAGTTCAAGTAAAAAACTGTTTTTCAAAAAGATGAACAACATATAAGACACGCAACCAACCAGAGGATCTCTTCCAATTCTCAAATTTTCTCTCTCGTAAAAACCCTATCTCCTATCTCTCTAGTTAATTAGTTAATTGTTACTACAGAGTCTTTGTCAGTTTCTTCTGAAAAATTTCCATGGCTGACTACATCTGTCAGATACCCTTCTGAAGATTTTATGGGGTACAACCAAGTCCCTCAAAGACAAACCTCCCAGCCCTCTAACCTATGTACATCAGCCCTCGCTCCTCTTCTTTATAAGACACACACCTGTGTGTTTTGATTTTAAACTCAGCACACCAACATGTGATATTTAAAATGTTACCTTTGCCTATAAAAGCAATTCCTTCATGGTTGATCAATTCTCCCATTTTTAGTCTAATATTAGTTGTACCATTCATTCATTCCTCCCATTCTCTGATGGAGAAAATCATCAAATCTGAAAAGCCCAATACTGAATGGCAGGGGAGAAAGCAACACGTTTTAATGCAGGAATCTCATTTTGACCATTTCTCCATCAATGGCAATCAATCAATCAATCAATAAAGTGTGTGAGAGTGCACACTGCAGAGTTTTGGAAACATCCAAGAATTATGTACAGTTAAATGTCTATCAAGAGGAAATATTCAGAGTTATTTTTTTTCAAAAGGATTGTTTTATGTATTGACTCAGATGACTACAGATTCTATGGATATGAGAATGATGCTATCAAAGAACAAATGGAAAGGAAGGAAGGAAGGAAGGGAGGGAGGGACGGACGGAGGGACAGAGGGAGCATGCTCTGTGGTATGCATGAACCAAGATTAGAATGGCTATCCCAAGAAGGCAGGATGAGAGGAGGGGAATGCCAATTTCATCAACTATTATTCCACTGATTAATTCACTAAATGAAGCATGTTATTTATAAAATACAAAGAAATGTAAATCCAGCATCTCAGGAGACTAAGGCAGGAGGATTGCGAGTTCAAAGCCAGCCTCAGCAATGGCAAGACCCTAAGCAACTCAGTGAGACCCTGTCTCTAAATAAAATACAAAATAGGGCTGGAGATGGGGCTCAGTGGTCCAGTGCCCCTGAGATCAATCCCTGGTACCCCCCCCAAAAAAAGGGGAAAAATTATAGATCCAAGAATCAGGCATTATGCAAAAGAAATGATGTAATGGTGAAGCATATTTGTAATTCACTTTGATAATCCTATCACTAATGATAGGCAGAAATAAAACAGAAGCTTTCCCCAACTCCCAGAAAACACTCCAGATGTGCTTCATGGATTGTGATGGACCAAACACTTCTCTCCTCCCCACTTACCTCCCTCGCCCTCTTTCAATTGTGTAATCTTCAGGCAAATCCTGGTTCTGCCCTGATGGGTCCTAGTGAGAAGCTAAAAAGAGGGACCTTCAAGATGGTTCAGAGGCCATCACAACCCCCCACCTGCTCAAGCTGCCTCCAGTCTACTGGGGTTCAGAAGGAGAATTACTGTAAACAAAGACAGCGCACTGAAACCCATTAAACTGAGGGAGGAAATACGAGATGTGGAGGCATAATAATTATTTTTGGTATTGGCTGTATATCTCAACTCTGCAGCAATTAAACTGTAAAAACAAGTTATGAGGATGCCAAAGGAGTCTAGTAATGAGCCTAAGCATGTTAATGATCTTTAAATGTGAGTTAACACATAGACAGAAGTCACATGGAATGCTCAGCTTGTACGGTCTAAAGGAAACTCAAAGAACTACTGAAATACAAAATAAATGCACACTTTTTACTCTCGTCAGAGATTTTTTTTTTTAAACAACAAAAATAAAAAGACCCAAAGAGAAAGCTCTCAAGTTTCTGCAGCCCCCTGTTCCTGCCCCATTAGAAGCCAGAATAAACATAAGCTGCACAAAGAGCAAGAGGTTTGGCAGATTTTTCTGACCTCAACTCCACATTATGGAAACTAAAAGCTTTGTTATGGGAAACTGCCAAAGCTTCATTATAATGCATTGTATTTTCTTTGTTATTTTCTTTTTCTTTTATTTTTAAAGGCATTGCTTAGTGTAAAACAGGTAAGAGTTCAATTTCTTTACATTGAATTCAACTCTCCCCACCTGCCAAACTCTCCCAAATGAAAAATGTCCAGAAGAATCAGAAGCAACCATAGCAATGGTGAGATGGAGCCGAGCTAGGATACAATCTGGGGCCAGAGGAAGGCAGACTTTATCTGCACCAGGGGGAGAGAAAGGGAGAAAGCAGAAATTGTGCCAGACATCATTTTAGACCCAGCACACCAAAAGGGTTCTAAGTAAAGATTGTTGGCAAAGGGCACCCATAGCCATGCCAAGGTGGGGAGGGGTTAGCACCCCTTGGCAGACAAAGAAGAGTTTGTGGGGAGGGAAGAAAGCTTTCCTTGTGCCCTAAAACAGCTAACTTTTGATTGCATTAAGATAGGAATTTGAGCTAGTCATGTTGGCCCATCCCTGTAATCCCAGCAGCTCAGGAGGCTGAGGCAGGAGGATCTGGAGTTCAAAGCCAGCCTCAGCAACTTGGTGAGGGCTGGCAAGGCTGTAACAAACTCATTGAGACCCTGTCTCTAAAAAAAAAAAAAAAAAAAAAAAATACAAAAACAGGGCTGAGGATGTAGCTCAGTGTTTAAGTGCCCCTGGGTTCAATCCCCAGTACAAAAAAGAGAGAAAGAGAGATTAAAGAGATAGATAAGAATTTGAAAATAAATTTAAGAGCTCTTAAATTATAATTCCAGATAAAATTCTAATCCAGACAAATGCAATTTTTAAGAGTAAATCTCCAGTCACAGTTCATTTCCAACTCTTTATGGAGAAGCCACTCCTCCAGATATTAGAGATGATCTGAAAGAAAACAGATTAAATGTGGGAGGCAGGGAAAATTTATGCAAAATTAAGAAAGTCATTCAACTAATAAGCCCCAATCTCCACACACAAAAAAAATGTATGTATACACACACAAACACACACATAGCTGGATATCATATACACACGTGTATATATACACGCATATTCTGCAGTCTAACATACTCAAATAGTTTAAAAAAACAGGATTGTAATGTTAATATCAATTGTATTGTAATATTATATTGTAATCAATTATATTGTAATATTAATTATATTGTCATATTAATATCAGATTTCTTCCATAAATGGGAAGAAATTCTGTCAACTACAATCCTGCTAACATAGCCAATGTCGAAAAACAAATCCACTCACTCATCCCACAATATTAAACTCAAACGATAATTGCACAGACTGACACCTCTGACCTGAAAGTCATTTTCCATATAAACTATAATCCACCTCACCCAAGCTTTCCAGGGCTGACACAGCACAAATTAAAGGGAAATGAAAACCAACCTACCTCGTTAGCTGTGACAAATGATAAGAAAGGGTTAAAATTGGCCCACATGTAATAAGAGCTTTTTACAATTATCACCAAAAACTTGGGAGGTCAAACATCATGGCCACATTGATCAGTTAGAAATTCTACACTATCCTGTGTCATTGTTACCTCTTAGCATTTCATACCTGTGATTCTCCACCAAGAGGGATTCTGCCCCTGCCTCTCTTGGGGACATGGGGCAACAGACACACTTTTCCCAATGGAGGGAAGTGCTACTCTTCACAGTCACAAAGAATGAAAGGACAAATTAGAGAATCACATTACCATATTCTTCCTCTATAAATAATCTACAAGTCTGTTTCTTCCCTAGGAAAATTAAATTTCTAAACTTAATCTGCCTTGGGACCCTCACCACTAAGAGCCAGTCACACATGGTCTAGCTTCACTAAAGTCTTTTAATTTGTTGTTATCAGAAATTCAGCTGGGTTGGGGGGATGAATTATTCCTTTCATCTAGTCATTTGGGGCAATGATTTTATGATCCCAAAATCAATATGAAATAAAACTCTCATACATCATCACTCTCTTAAGGAAGGGAATACATAAAAACATGTCCATAAATTTGAATATAGTCATTTCGAGTAAATGTTTTCATTTATAGTGATTTAAACACAGATTTTCATCACATTAAACTAAACAGTGTCCCACCCCCCAAGGAATTCTTTAATACACCAAATGCTCCATTTCAAACAAATAAAAGAGGAAAACATTTCTGATGTACACTGGCATAGTTTTGCCTATTGCTACTTTACGCTAAGTGTGGAAATCACTGGAAACTCATCTTTTCAGACTGAAATTCCCTGGTCACCACACTCCTCAAGGGTAGGACAATTTTGAGCTATTGGGAATTCACTAATGAGAGCAGACATTGACCCAGCTCAGGAGAATCAACCTCCTACCTCCCACCTGCTGCATGCTTGAAAACACACACACACACACACACACACACACACACACACACACACACTTCTTCTTTCTTTCCTTTTCTTTTTAATATTTTTTTAGTTGTCAATGGACCTTTATATTTTATTTATATGTGGTGCTGAGAATTGAACCCACTGACACTCACATGCTAGGCAAGCACTTTACCACTGAGCTACAACCCCAGCCCTCCTTTCTTTCTTAAAGGAATGTCTAAGTGCACAGTGAAGGAGAGCATCAAATTCTGTATGAGGAGTACAGATAAAGGCGCCAAGATGTCCTCCAAGAAAGAAAGCAGCATTACTATCTTTATTCAGCATTTCCCCATCTTCCTCGGTCACAAAACCTTCCTTCCATGAAAGGCCTATTAACAGCCAACTCCACTAATCTTTCAGGTGCAGACCTGGGGAAATCACCCTGAGCAACCAATCACCTGTACCCAGCCCCTTGCCAGAAACTTCCACATAGAATCAGTAGTGCAGGGCGGGTCATCAGAGAAGGACTCAATTCTGCACTAATGATATCTGTTTTGTATAGAGGACTCTCCTCCCAGAGACGAATGCCAAGAAACTAAAGAAATTATTGAAATCTAGGTGGCTCAACAGTTAAAATGACTGTAAAAGTCTCCCAATGTCTGAAATTAATTCCTGTCGTAAATGTCCCTACCAAAAGAAGACATACATCACACCTGTGAGTTGCAGAGATATAAATTCATGATCAGTTGTGATAAATGGTGAGACTGGTGGCTTTTTTGATGAATAACTCTCTGTCTCAATCAAATTCCAAGACCATAAACATGGATTCTAATAACTGTATTTATGACTACTATTTTACAGACAAAAATCTAAAATCAATTAATATATTTCTAATTATTATATTACCTGTCCTGACACATAAATCTATTCTTTTCTGTAATGAGAAGAGAAATAAAGTATCAAATATTCCATTTTACTCCCATGTTAAGTATTCCACAATACACTAAAGTGTCTTTGAACAGTGAAAATGTGTGTGTGTGTTCCACTTTTTCTATCAAAGCTTTACCTAATTAAAAATAGAATACCTAAGTACCATGTAATTAATACTAAAGAACACTACAAATGCTCTTAATATTTTGTAAAGCATTCTACAAATGGCAGAACTCGTTGGAAGCCAACTTAAAGAAAATTATTTACATAGGAATCTTATACATTGTAGAATCATCTGTGTGAGGGGAACTTAAAAAAAATAATTTAGTACAAGAAAATCACCATATATTTAAATAAGCAAAAAGGAAATATGAGCAAAATAAAATAACATGAGATAGCTCTCAGACCACTAAAAAATTAACATTTAAGAAATAGAGTGTAGTGATTCTTTTTGCTCTGAAATAGCAAGCTTTAATAATCTTTGGCTATTTTATTAGCATTTAAATTAAGAAAATGTTTTTATATAATAATGGTGTTGAACACTACATTTTTGATAAGCAAGTGTTTTCCTCTTATCGGAGGTGAAGGACAGTGCTGGGGATTAAACCCGGGTCCTCATACATGCTAGGCAAGAACTCTACCACAGAGCCACAACCCCAGCCACCATCTTTCCTTTTGAAAATGCAGTCTTTATTTCTATCTGAGAAATGGGATATCCCAAACCTACCCCTTTTCTATATAGATGGAGACCTGGAAAATGCAGTATCAATCAGGGATGTTAGACTCAAAATCTAAAGGAGAAACTTAAAAGTGGCCCTGGTATATGAATGATCTTATACATTGTCAACCTCTTGGAAATACATAGATCTATGGGTCTATCTGTTAACAGCATGATAAACATATTTGGTCTTGGTATGTTTGACCTTCAGTGGCTATCACTGATAATAAAATTTCACTTTCAGAAGAAAAGAGACTCTGAGCTTCCCGGAACAGTGACCAGATGAATCCATCTTTAAAATCACACATGTACAAGAGGGCTGACAATGACGACCAATCTGCGCTGTGGAAAGTTAAGGCACTAGAAAAGGAAGAGATAAACAGACTTGCCTTTAAACCCCAGCAAGATGCAATTTTGGTCTAACCTGGACACAAAGTTGAAAACTCGATTTTGAGAGGAATCTGTGGCCATTACTACATTTATGGAACTCATCAAATATTAAGGTGGTGGCACATGACCAAAAAAAAAAAAATTTGTCAATCACCATTCATAGCTCTATTTCCCTTTGCACCCCCTTTGTTAAAGACATCCTTTAAGAAGTGGCTATTCCTTGCGCAGCCCTGAAGTGACTTGTCAAGGTTTACCACTGGATGACTATAAATTATCTCACGGTACTGCAAAGACATGGCCAGCTGATTCTTCAGGGTCCTTCATGGTTAGAGATACTAAAATGGATATTATTTTCTAACAGCCTCTTAGATCAAAGAGTTGATACATGAGTAGTCATCAGGGACCTCAAAAATAACACAACAATGATAAAAGCAATCTCACCACTACCATCCTTTGTCACCTCCACGTGACAGGAGATGAAGGATTCTCATGGTGATCAGAAGTGTGATTCATGCCATGATGGTTTCATGCAGTGACTTCTGCAATATTCAGCTTATCAAATTTCCATTTGGTTTCTCCATTCTCCAGGGACAGGACTGAATCCCAGGCCACTCACTTGCTACTGTAATGCATCAGCCCTCCTGCACAATATAGTCTGCTCTGCTCTTACCACACAACACTCACTCAAGGAAAAATCTGGGTCAATAACTGGTTAGTCAACGTTTAACTCTCACAACATCATGATGACCAAGTGCACAGAAGTGATGAATTCTGGTGAGCTTCTAGACCAGGATTCCTCAACCCTGGGACTCTAGGCATTTGAGACCACATAATTCTTTCGAATAAGGACCATTCTATGAATCTCAAGATGCTGAATAGGATTTTGTGCCTCTACCACAAAATACCAGTTACCTACTCAGTCACCCCCAATTGTCACAACCAAAAAAAAAAAAAAAAACCAATATTTTCAGGGGCCAGCCTCAATAAAGCATGACTGTAATTCCAGTAACTCAGGAGGCTTAGGCAGAAGGATCACAAGTTCAAGTCATCCTCAGCAACTTGGTGAGACCCTGTCTCAAAATGGAAAATATAAAGGACTGGCAGTGTAACTCTGTGGCAAGAGCCCCCTGGGTTCAATCCCCAGTATGCACCCCATACACACACAAAAAAAGTTTGTTACCAGAGGGGATAAAATTGACCCTAATTGAGAACTATTTCTCCAGCACGAAAGAAAACTTTTTCCTCAATCAAACTCCAGAAACAGAGGGTTCCAGAATGAGGCCGAACTAAACTTAAAACAAATTGAAGTAAATCATCATTTAATCTTTCCGAGGTCTCAGTGTCTGTCCCCCTTCCCTTAGCCTGGGATGCCCACCCCATGGGATGCATAAGAGGGCTCAGTCCCTCATTACATTTAGGTATTCGCTCTCATTAGAGAGATCTCTCCAGGTTACAAGAGCACCTTGCTGGCCTCTGCCAGTCTCTATAGCATGACCTGACTTACTTCACGCACTATGTGAGGAGATTGCACATTAATTTTGTGTATTTTTCAATGTCCATCTCCACCAGGTAGAAATGGAATTCATGTTATGTTCTCTGTTGCCATCTCGTGTTTAGAACTCAGCTGGCCACCTGGTCAGTACTTCATAATACTTTCTCGGTGAATGACTCAATGAATGAAAATGGGCAAGAGAAACTACCATCCCCCAAAACACCCTACTTACTGTTAAGTTGCTGACTTATTTAGCCAAAGATGGAGAACCTTGGTGAAAATGATGCGCAGGAGCTATAATTTAGCCTCACTTCTTGAGTCCCACAAAGGGGGGTGGGGGTGGGGGGTCAACATGGGCCACCCTGATCTTAGAAGTTTGCATACTTGGGGCATTTTGCAAGCTTTTCGGGAAGATCACAAAGCAACACCTGGACCTCCATTAAGGAGAATGTCCCACCCCCCAAATTCAGTCTTAGTGATTGGGAAGGTAGAGTGGACAGTTGGTGGGAGGTTTCTCACTTGCTCCCCAAGAAGCTACTTTCCCTTCCTCAAAAAGAGCACAGCTCTGGGGATTGATAGGAACATCAATTTAGACAGAGTGCCAGGGAGTGGTGACCCGTGCCTGAAGCCCCAGCTACTAACATGGTTGTAGCAGAACAGACTGGACAACATAAAGAGGACCGTCTCAAAAAAGAAAAAACAAGAAACAGCACACCAGCCCAGTGCCTGGGACTGAGTCAGTGCTCAGTAACTGTTCACCTACTGGCTCCTCTGTAATTTCTACATCCTCTGAACAGCACTGTCCAACAGAACTTTCTGCAAGGATGAAAACATTCTACATCTGGGCTGTGCAGTCGGGTAGCCACTTGGAATGTGCCCAGTGTGACTGGGGAACTGGATTTTAAATCTCATTTAACTTTAATTAGTCTAAATTTCGATAGCAACCTATATGACCCGTGGCTACATAAGTAGACAGAGAAACTTGAATAGTATAAAGCACTCCAAATTCAGAGATTTACTACTTAAATTATTTGCAATGAGGAGGTCGGCCTTCTGAAATCAAATTTCTATTTCTAAAGTAAACAAACTTCTTTATTTATAACTTCCTTCATTCTGAAGCACTGTTGGGTTGCCTAACCTTAAAGACCTGTAAAAGTTGCCAAGTGTAGCAGCAACCAGAGGGTATTTATCCAACAGCCATTTTTTTCTGACTTTGGAGTTAAGTCCTGACCCATCTAGGCCAGTCATGCCAATCTCCTTCTTCTTAGCAGAAACTGGTAGTTACAGGTGATCTGGGTCTGGTCAATGAGTTGACTCCAGAGGGGGCGGAGCGCTATAAGGAACTTGTAGTGCTACAAGGAACTTATTCCTTGCTTTTAAATTAAAACCATGAAAGGGACACTTTTCTATCGCTGAACTTGATAAGTCACCTACTTGACTTCTAGAACTCCTAAAACCATCGTGAAACCAGGAGGAAAGTGATTCTAAAGACCAGGCATATCTGCAAAAGCAGGGCCAAGGTTCCAGAAGGTGAAAGTGTACCTTACAGATGACAGAGTCAGGACAAAGAGGTGGCCCAGAGTTTCCTTGTGACACATGAGATAACAAACGGCCTTGTTAAGCCATATCTGTCAGGGTTATTTTTTCAGAACCTGCTCTGGGAAATGACTTCTGTGAGATTTTAGGAAAAAAAAAAAATCCTGGTCGCATTGCGAGCGACAGTGTACTCAAGTGACAAAAGGGAAGTGGAACCTGGAGGAGTTCTTTCTGGCACAGCAGGTGAGCGGCCCAATTGGCTGTGAGTGTGGAAACTTCCTCTTCACACCCTAGTGGATGGTGAGAGCAAGGGCAATCTGTACATGAAGAGGTTGTTATAAGACAGCTCATTAGGAGGTGGTGTAAGAACATAAAAGCCACAGGACCTTCAAAAAGTGTCAAAACCACTCCCCAAGAGGAGAGCGGGGACTATGTACTTAACAACAGTGAGAAAAGAGTACCCCCCATTAGCACCGTGAGCTGCAGAAGCAGAAACAAGCCCCAAAATGGCTTTGCTCATCCTTAACAGATGTGAGTCAAACAGCTCAGCAAAGGTTCGTGTTTCATTTCCCTGCTAAAAATTTCTCAATAGCCAATCGATATTGATTGTACTAATGGCACACACACCCTGCTCAAAGGAAGAGCAACATCCTGGCGTTTGGAACTACAGGAAAGGATGGGACAGAGAAAAATTGTCTACGGGAGAGAAAAGTGCCAGTGATAACCAGCAGAGCTACTAAATGGTACCTTTGGGAGCAGCAAAGTTTCACACAGCTTCCAGAGGAGCTTATTTTTCCTCCCAGGGAATGGCCTGCAAACTGGGAGAATGTGAAGCAACATGTACAAGAAACCTGTATCCAGGGCCTGCCCAACTTCCTGGACAATCTCAAGCCCAGACGTGGAGGACAGGGTTGGAAACACATCCAGGACCCTCAACGTATTCCTTGCTGAAATTCCCTCCATCGCGACATGCAGAGATGACATTTAAAACACTTGAGGAACCAGAGGTTTGGGATGGGTGGTGGGGATGCCTGTGGGGGTCCATTACAGGACCCTGAGGAGACCCCACCATAGAGGAAGCAGTTTTCTTGAGCAGTGGCAGAGCAGCAATTCACAGGGGAGGGGTCACATGTAAACTGTTAAGATTTGTAACTATTCCCTATTTACACATACTAGAGCCAATACTTACAATGAGCTGTGGTTTCTGAATCAGGACACTAATTTGTAAACCGATTCAAGGAATCTCCATACCCTTTGTATTTTTTTATATTGCAAACCAGTTTGATTGCATGGCAGGAAACAGGTGGCTTTTCCAAGTCCTTCCAGGATGCTGAGAAGACATTCCACAGAAGAAAACCTATGCCTACCCAACTGGAATACCAGCTGCACAACTGTTTAGATAAAAGTTGTCTTTAAAATGGCCCACTTTTAATAAAGTCTTAACTAGACTTTAATAGGAAACAGAGCACACCCAAAACGGAAAACTAGCAGGGCTTGCTAAATAGAAGGGGTACCAGGAAATGATGGAATGCACATGGTCAAGCTTTCACATACTCTCCCTGCTAAAGACTCTGAGCCAGTCCAATTGCTTTTTGGTGGAAAGAGATATTAGCAAGTAATCACAAGGTGCTAAATATGTATCCCTACCAGAGTTTCTCTTTGATTAAAAATCCATGCAAGAAGAAACGACTGTATAACATTTATTATGTCAAATCCTAGTAGCACAATAGTCACATCCAATGTTAAGGTTAGTGAAAATATAGGGTAGAGAGGTATTAATGAAAAGTGAGTATTCCAAAAGTTACTACCAAGTATTTCACAAAAAGGGAAGATTCTAAACTACGTGCATACTACTGTTGAGTTTTTGTTGTTGTTTTTTTTTAATCTATAGGTCTTTGTTACAAAATAGGAAATGGGGTTTAAAGTAAAAGAAACATTTCTGTTTTAACAGCATGAAAATCAACCCAAATACACAAGTCTGAAGGCTGCTGATCTCAAATAGGTTTGGTCATAAAAGAGTACCACCAGATGAGAGGTAAAGGTGAGGATCATTTTAGAATCAGTCAACAAACCCCTGGAGCATATCACTGTCACTCAAAGAAGACTCCAGGTGCTATGGTTTTGATCTTGAACACCCCCAAAGGCTGATGTATTAAAGGCTTGGTCACTAACTTGTGACATTGCTGTAAGCAGGTAAAACCTTTAAAAGGTGAGGGTCTAAGGGCTGGGAATACAGCTCAGTGGTAGAGTGCTTGCCTAGCAAATTTGATCATCACCAAAAGACAGATAGATGGATGGAAGGATGGATGGATCTATTGGGAAGAAGTTGGGATCTATTGGGAAGAAGTTATCTCATTAAGGGAGTGCCAATGAAGGGAATATTAGACCCCCTCAATGGCTTCCCAGCTACTATGAGGTAAGCAACTTCCTTTACCACTCACCACCACCAAGATGCAATGTCTACTCATGGGCCCAGAACAACAGAGGAATCTCTGAAACTATGCACCAAATTAACCTTTCTCCTTGTAAGTTGATTGGCTTGGGCCTTTTGTCACAGTAACAGACAACTGACTAACTCAACAGATGAAAGGACCATGTAAGACACATTTTTAATCCCAGCAATTTAACCTTATGATTGAATTAGTTTCTGCATTGAAATAGAATAAAAAAAATTTATGCATACATCAGATGCTTATTCCAGCTACATTCTCGCAATATTAAAAGTTCACAATCCAGTAAAAAAGCTCAGGATTAGGAAGATGGCGGCGAGGGGAGTGCATTGCCCCCGTGTGCTGCTTCACTGTGTGGGAGTATGACAAGTCAGGACGGCTAAAGGCTATCTTGTTAGGAATTTCCAGCAATAGTGGGGTGCTCCAGAACCTGGAGGAAGGAATTCCATCGCACGAGGATCAGCTACGGGGACTCAAACGCGAGAGGTTTGTCGCACGGAGGGTAACACTGCTTATTCAGCAAATCGCCCCGCGGCTAGAGTCTGCAAGGCGCGCTGGGATAGAGACGCAGGAATACAGCGCTGCAGTTTCTGCCAGCCGTGCCAGCACCGTACTCAGGGCTGAATTCTGGGTTTGAGACGGGGGAAGGAAGCGGTCCATCTCGGTTCTCCACACCGGTCAGACCACAGAGGAGGCCAGCAGCCACCATGTTGGAAAGCTGACATCACCATCCCTGTTTTCGACGGACGGCAGCTCATTCAGCCATAGAACAGGTAATTTCAGGCTGCCATTCACCTGCGGCTTGCAGACAGATTGCTAGGGTTCAGTGCCTGGGGGCTTCTTAGAACCTGATCTTATCGGAGCGAACACCGAGCGCCGGGCGGCAGAGTTCCGGCTCCCGGAACCGCCCTGGCCCAGGGCTAGGAGCCCACGGAAACTGCTTTTCGGTCCAGGTCCTGCTGAGGGCCGGTCAGGACTCACCCGTTGCTTTGGTTGCCCGGCAAGGGGAACGAAATGCTGCCATTCGCATAGGATACCAACATGGCAGAGATCTGATGTCATCAGAAAGCGGCGGAGGAGAGAACTTCATCAATACCAGCGGCGACAGAAACAGTTGGTCTCCTGGTAGGGGGGGTGAGGCACAGACACCCGAGTCTCCTCAATTTGTCGTCGAGCCAGAGGGGAGGAGCCAGGCAGCCGCCAGCGCCCAGAGCAGGCCCAGCGGCTCGCCAGCGTGGTGACCGCGTGACCCCAATTGGAGAGGGGGCGGAGCGGAGCCGCCACCCGCACCCACCAGGTGGGCAGACCCGCGACCCAGTGGTACATGGGCGTGGTAGGAGGGGCAGGGCAGAGCCGCTGCCCGCACTTGCAAGGTAAACAGACCTGTCACAGACTGGCGGGTCAGGCCCAGTGGCCTGCCAGTGTGGTACACACGTCACTCCAACTGGAGTAGGGGCAGAGCAGATCCTTCTCCCACGCCTGGATCAGGCCCTGCCGATTTGGTGGCCACATGACCCCAATTGGAGTGGGGGCGGAGCGGAAGCGCCACCCGTGCCCGCAGGGTGAGCAGACCTGTGACCAACCTGCAGATCAGGCCCAGGGGTCCGCAGGCGTGGTAGGAGGGGCAGGGCAGATCCGCCGCCCGCGCCTCCAAGGTAGGCAGACCGGCGGATCAGCCCCAGGAGCCTGCCGGCGTGGTACACACACCACCCTAATTGGAGTAGGGGCAGAGCAGAGCAGAGTCGCCGCCCGTGCCAGGAACAGGCCCAGCGACCTGCAGGCGGGGTAGTCACGACACCCCAATTGGAGTAGGGGCAGAGCAGAACCGCCACCCGTGCCCGAAAGGTGGGCAGATCTGCGACCGACCAGCGGGACAGGCCCAGTGGCCTGCCGTTACGACAGACACGTCACCCCATTTGGAGTAGGGGCAGAGTAGAGCCGCCGCCCGCGCCTGCAGGGTAGGCAAACCTGCAACCGACCGGCGGATCAGGCCCGGTGGCCTGCGGCGTGGTACACTCGTCACCCCAATTGGAGTAGGGGCAGAACAGAGCCGCCGCCAGCGCCCAGAACAGGCCCAGTGACACCCCAATTGGAATAAGGAGAGAGCAGAGCCGCAGCCCGCACCTGCAGGAAAGATACGCAAGCAGTATGAAAAGTTAAGGAAAGAAAGGACCACAAGCAATGCAGGTCAACGCAACTTTAGAAGAGGTAACAGCTGCAGCAGATGGAATGTCAGATAAAGAATTCAGGATATACATGCTTCAGATGATCTGGAGTATCAAGGAAGAAATTAGACAGCAAAATCAGACAATGAAAGATCACTTCGACAATGAATTACGCAAACAAATCCAGGAAGCAAAGGATCAACTATACAGGGAGATAGAGGTTATAAAAAAACAAACAAACAGAAATCCTACAAATGCAGGAAGCAATAAACCAACTTAAAAACTCAATGGAGAATACTACCAGCAGAGTAGAACACTTAGAAGATAGAACATCAGAAAATGAAGACAAAGTATTTCAACTTGAAAAGAACATAGACAGCTCAGCAAGACTGTTAAGAAACCATGAGCAGAACATCCAAGAAATATGGGATAACATTAAGAGACCAAACTTAAGAGTCATTGGGATACAGGAAGGTACAGAGCTCCAAACCAAAGGAATGAGCAGTCTATTCAATGAAATAATATGAGAAAACTTCCCAGACTTGAAGAATGAGACAGAATCCCAAATCCTAGAAGCCTACAGGACGCCGAATGTGCAAAATCATAAGAGATCCACACCTAGACACATTATAATGAAGATGCCCAACATACAGAATAAGGAGAGAATTTTAAAAGCTACAAGAGAAAGGAAGCAGATTACATTTAGGGGTAAGCCAATCAGGATAACAGCTGATCTTTCAACACAGACTCTGAAAGCTAGAAGATCCTGGAATAACATATTTCAAACACTGGAAGAAAATGGGTTCCAACCAAGAATTGTGTATCCAGCGAAATTAAGCTTCAGGATGGAAGATGAAATTAAAACCATCCACGATAAACAAAAGTTAAAAGAATTCGCAGCTAGAAAACCATCTCTTCAAAACATCCTCGGCAAAACATTACAGGAAGAGGAAATGGAAAATAACAATGAAAACCAACAGTGGGAGGTAGGACAGTAAAGGGGGGGAAAATAATCAAAGAGGAAAACAAAACATGTTTAGTAACAGAAATAAACAAATATGGCTGGAAGAACAACCCATATCTCAATAATAACCCTAAATGTTAATGGCTTAAACTCACGAATTAAGAGACACAGGCTAGTAGAATGGATCACAAAACAAGACCCAACAATATGCTGCCTACAGGAGACACATTTGATAGGAAAAGACATACACAGGCTGAAGGTGAAAGGTTGGGAAAAATCATATCACTCATATGGACTTCGGAAACAAGCAGGAGTGTCCATACTCATATCAAATAAAATAGATTTCAAGCCAAAGTTAATCAAAAGGGATAAAGAGGGACACTACATACTGCTTAAGGGAACCATAAACCAACAAGACATAACAATCATAAATATTTATGCCCCAAACAATGGTGCAGCTATGTTCGTCAAACAAACTCTTCTCAAGTTCAAGAGTCTAATAGACCACCACACCATAATCATGGGAGACTTCAACACACCTCTCTCGCCACTGGACAGATCTTCCAAACAAAAGTTGAATAAGGAAACTATAGAACTCAATAACACTATTAATAACCTAGACCTAATTGACATATATAGAGTATACCACCCAACATCAAGCAGTTACACTTTTTTCTCAGCAGCACATGGATCCTTCTCAAAAATAGATCATATATTATGTCACAGGGCAACTCTTAGACAATATAAAGGAGTAGAGATATTACCATGCATCTTATCTGATCATAATGGAATGAAACTGAAAATCAATGATAAAAGAAGGAAGGAAAAAGCATACATCACTTGGAGAATGAACAATAGGTTACTGAATGATCAATGGATTATAGAAGACATCAAGGAGGAAATTAAAAAAATTCTTAGAGATAAATGAAAACACAGACACAACATATCGGAATCTATGGGACACATTGAAAGCAGTTCTAAGAGGAAAATTCATTGCTTGGAGTTCATTCCTTAAAAAAAGAAAAAACCAACAAATAAATGATCTCATACTTCATCTCAAAATCCTTGAAAAAGAAGAGCAAAACAACAGCAAAAGAAGTAGAAGGCAAGAAATAATTAAAATCAGAGCTGAAATTAATGAAATCGAAACAAAAGAAACAATTGAAAAAATTGACAAAACTAAAAGTTGGTTCTTTGAAAAAATAAACAAAATCGACAGACCCTTAGCGATGCTATCGAAGAGAAGAAGCGAGAGAACTCAAATTACTAGCATACGGGATGAAAAAGGCAATATCACAACAGACACTTCAGAAATACAGAAGATAATCAAAAACTATTTTGAATCCTTATACTCCAATAAATTAGAAGATAGTGAAGGCATAGATAAATTTCTTAAGTCATATGATCTGCCCAGATTGAGTCAGGAGGATATAGACAACCTAAACAGACCAATATCAATTGAGGAAATAGAAGAAACCATAAAAAGACTACCAACTAAGAAAAGCCCAGGACCGGATGGGTATACAGCAGAATTTTACAAAACCTTTAAAGAATAACTAATACCAATACTTTTCAAGCTACTTCAGGAAATAGAAAAAGAGGGAGAACTTCCAAATTCATTCTATGAGGCCAACATCACCCTGATACCTAAACCAGACAAAGACACTTCAAAGAAAGAAAACTACAGACCAATATCTCTAATGAACCTAGATGCAAAAATCCTCAATAAAATTCTGGCGAATCGGATACAAAAACATAACCAAAAAATTGTGCACCTTGATCAAGTAGGATTCATCCCTGGGATGCAAGGCTGGTTCAATATACGGAAATCAATAAATGTTATTCACCACATCAATAGACTTAAAAATAAGAACCATATGATCATCTCGATAGATGCGGAAAAAGCATTCGACAAAGTACAGCATCCCTTTATGTTCAAAACTCTAGAAAAACTAGGGATAACAGGAACATACCTCAATATTATAAAAGCAATCTATGCTAAGCCTCAGGCTAGCAACATTCTGAATGGAGAAAAACTGAAGGCATTCCCTCTAAAATCTGGAACAAGACAGGGATGCCCTCTCTCTCCACTTCTCTTCAACATAGTTCTCGAAACACTGGCCAGAGCAATTAGACAGACGAAAGAAATTAAAGGCATAAAAATAGGAAAAGAAGAAATTAAATTATCACTATTTGCAGATGATATGATTCTATACCTAGCAGACCCAAAAGGCTCTACAAAGAAACTATTAGAGCTAATAAATGAATTCAGCAAAGTGGCAGGATATAAAATCAACACGCATAAATCAAAGGCATTCCTGTATATCAGCGACAAATCCTCTGAAATGGAAATGAGGACAACCACTCCATTCACAATATCTTCAAAAAAAATAAAATACTTGGGAATCAACCTAGCAAAAGAGGTAAAAGACTTATACAATGAAAACTACAGAACCCTAAAGAGAGAAATAGAAGAAGATCTTAGAAGATGGAAAAATATACCCTGTTCATGGATAGGCAGAACTAACATCATCAAAATGGCGATATTACCAAAAGTTCTCTATAGGTTTAATGCAATGCCAATCAAAATCCCAACGGCATTTCTTGTAGAAATAGAGAAAGCAATCATGAAATTCATATGGAAAAATAAAAGACCCAGAATAGCAAAAACAATGCTAAGCAGGAAGTGTGAATCAGGCGGTATAGCAATACCAGATTTCAAACTATACTACAGAGCAATAGTAACAAAAACAGCATGGTAGTGGTACCAAAACAGGCGGGTGGACCAATGGTACAGAATACAGGACACAGAAACCAATCCACAAAACTACAACTATCTTATATTTGATAAAGGGGCTAAAAGCATGCAATGGAGGAAGGATAGCATCTTCAACAAATGGTGCTGGGAAAACTGGAAATCCATATGCAACAAAATGAAACTGAATCCCTTTCTCGCGCCATGCACAAAAGTGAATTCAAAATGGATCAAGGAGTTTGATATCAAATCAGAGACACGCCATCTGATAGAAGAAAAAGTTGGCTACGATCTACATTCGGTGGGGTCGGGCTCCAAATTCCTCAATAGGACACCCATAGCACAAAAGTTAATAACTAGAATCAACAAATGGGACTTACTCAAACTAAAAAGTTTTTTCTCAGCAAAAGAAACAATAAGAGAGGTAAATAGGGAGCCTACACCCTGGGAACAAATCTATACTCCTCACACTTCAGATAGAGCCCTAATATCCAGAGTATACAAAGAACTCAAAAAATTAGACAATAAGAGAACAAACAACCCAATCCACAAATGGGCCAAGGACCTGAACAGACACTTCTCAGAGGAGGACATACAGTCAATCAACAAGTACATGAAAAAATGCTCACCATCTAAGATACCATCTCACTCCAGTAAGATTGGCAGCCATTAGGAAGTCAAACAACAACAAGTGCTGGCGAGGATGTGGGGAAAAGGGTACACTTGTACATTGCTGGTGGGACTGCAGATTGGTGCAGCCAATTTGGAAAGCAGTATGGAGATTTCTTGGAAAGCTGTGAATGGAGCCACCATTTGCACCAGCTATTCCCCTTCTTGGTCTATTCCCTAAAGACCTAAAAAGAGCTTGCTACAGGGACACTGCTACATCGATGTTCATAGCAGCACAATTCACAATAGCAAGACTGTGGAACCAACCTAGATGCCCTTCAATAGACGAATGGATAAAAAATATGTGGCATTTATACACAATGGAGTATTACTCTGCATTAAAAAATGACAAAATCATAGAATTTGCAGGGAAATGGATGGCATTAGAGCAGATTATGCTAAGTGAAGCTAGCCAATCCCTAAAAAACAAATGCCAAATGTCTTCTTTGATATAAGGAGAGTAACTAAGATCAGAGTAGGGACGAAGAGCAGGAGAAGAAGATTAACATTTAACAGGGATGAGAGGTGGGAGGGAAAGGGAGAGAGAAGGGAAATTGCATGGAAATGGAAGGAGACCCTCAGGGTTATACAGTGGAGGGGGTAGAGAGAGAGGAGGGGAGGGGAGGGGAGAGGTGGGGAGGGGGGATGGTGGAGAATGGGAAAGGCAGCGGAGCACAATAGACACTAGTATGGCAATATGTAAATCAATGGATGTGTAACTGATGTGATTCTGCAATCTGTGTATGGGGTGAAGGTGGGAGTTCATAACCCACTTGAATCAAAGTGTGGAATATGTCAAGAAATTTGTAATGTTTTGAACAACCAACAATAAAAAATAAAAAAGAAAAAAAGAAAACAAAAAAATAAAATAAATAAATAAATAAATAAAAAAGCTCCCCCATAATTTTATTTATTTTGTTTATTCATGGCAATACTAGGCAAAGCACTTACCCTGAGCCATGTTCTCCGGCCCCTTCCATTGTATTTTTGAGACAGGGTCTCAATAAGTTGCTAAGGCTGGCCACGGATTTATGAACCTCCTATCTCAGCCTCCCAAGTTGCTGGGATTAAAAACGTATGTCACTATGGCTGGCCCTCCCTTAACTTGTTACATTACCACCAAGACGACCTTGCCAAGAAAAGTAGGAAGACTTCAACTTAATAATTTCAACAAGGACCAAAAAAGTGGTACCCAGCATGACACATACCAATGATATTTTATTTGTCAAAAGAAAATTCTACAAAAGGTAGCTTAACAATATCTGGAGGGAAAGACAAAATGTTCCTCTGTTTTATATCAGCAGAAAGTGGGTTTTGTGTACCAAATCAGATAAAATAAACGAGAATACAGATAAAATAAACGAGTATATTTTGTCAGGTTACAAAGAAAGACCTGCAGCCTTTAAGGACATCACACAGCATTTGGAATCTGTTAGGCACGTAGTGGGCCAGATATACTTTCCCTCCCAACATTTAAATTAATCACATCCTCCCGCCCGCCACACTTCCTCCAGGCCTCTCCCCAAGAAGTCAGTTTCAAAGGTGAGAGAAAAATCATCATTTCAAATTTACAACCAGGAAAAAAAAAAGAAAGATGTTTGACTTTGATCCATCACAGATATGAAAAATATACACTTAGATATAACTCTCTGTGTGCCTTCTGTAGACCCACTAAACTTATAGATTAATGAATATAAGGATTTATGTAATGTCAAAGTAAATATTGACCTTATCTCTGCCTGGGTCAATATTTACTGCTTTGCCCAATAAATCTCCATGTTCATTTTCACACTGAGTCAATATCAGTTCATTAATTTCTGCATGGTTCGTATCAGCGTTTTATAAAATTTGAATTGCCGGTGAAAACATCCACCTTAAAAAAAAAAAAAAAAAACAACTAGATACAGCCAATTAAAGAGAGAAAAAGGCTTTTGCTTTCCCTCTGGCTTCTCTCTTAAGCTGGGCACATGGCCACATCTGTAATCCCAGTGGCTTGGGAGGCAGAAGGACTGACAGTTCAAAGCTAGCCCCAACCCTAAGAAAGGCCCTCTGCAATTTAGTGAGATCCTTTCACAAAATAAAAACATTTTTAAAGGCCTGGAGATGTGGCTCAGAAGATAAGTGCCTCTGGGTTCGATCCCTGGTACCCCCGCCAAAAAAAATTATATACATTTTACACACACACACATACACACACATAAAAACTATAAATACATGGGGGCTGGGGTTGTAGCTCAGTGGTAGAGCGCTTGCCTAGCATGTGTGAGGCACTGGGTTCGATCCTCAGCACCACATAAAAATGAATGAATGAATGAATAAATAAATAAATAAAGGTATTGTGTCCATGTACAACTTAAAATTTTTTCACTGTGAATACATATTTTATTTTATATATTAATAAAATGAAATATATTATGTATTTTTAAAATAATGTATATAAGTTGACATATTACGGATATATTGGTATAAGAAACTTAATTCTTGATATACTTTCATAAAATATTAAACAATTTTAGAAATAAGAATGTAAAGATGCAATACATATCACTTCTCAATAATACCCCCACAATTAACTTTAGTGGCCAGTCTCCAAAATTCGACTGTATTCATGAACAGGACCATTTACCCATATTATCTTAACTCCTCCTCTAGCTCGACCTACTTTGTTTTGGTGGCTGTTAGGTAAGCGTTTCACCATAAGGATGTACTATACATACCCAAATCCCTCCTGATGGTCATTTAGATTGCTCAACACAGTGCCACTTTCAGGACATGCAAAAGTGTATCTAAAAGATAAGTCCCTAAAAGCAGAAGCGCTGGACGAAAGACTATCAATTTTTAATTTTTTCACAGATGTTACCAAAAAGCCCTCCAAAAAAGGCTTCATCAACCTGCTCCCTTTAGAGTCCATTGCAAATCAAAATTCTCAGCCTTCCATTCACTGGTGTTTCAAAAGCCCCATTACCAGGCATCATTACTGACGCAAAGCACTTGATACCAATGCCACGTTGGACAATAGTTCATCCTCCTACCCATCAGCATCCATGAACTTTACAAACGCTTATGAAACTAGCTCCAGGAGTAGCAAGGATTCAAATACAGCTCGGGAGAAAGAAGGGAGCTGAGAAAACAACTTCTTTCAAATGGTAAGGAAAAAAAAAAAAAAGGCAAAGTGGCCTAGTACTGAGACAAGTTCAAGGTGCCCAAAGCCAATGTTGGCACACATTTTTTTCCCTTATGTACAGAAAGCCCTGACAACTATGGGATCATGTGATTTTTTTTTTTTTTGACTCATTCTTTTTATCCCTATTAACACAGATCGAACACAAAAGAAGAAGAATACCAACAGGAAGACAGTTTATCCTACAATGTGTTCCCTAATTTGAGGACCTCCTACCCCCAAAACATCGAGATAGGAACACGGATCAAGGAAGATTAATTACAGACAAAGGTACTACTCAAAGAACGACGAGACTCAAGAACATGCATCTTAATTGGTTCAAGTCCAAACTGTACAACTATCCCACACTCCTGTTCCCTTTCACTCATTTTAAATTAAATGCAGTGCCATCTTCAGTCACCCTCGGGGATTAGGATTTACTTTCTCTTCCACATACAAGCAATAATAAATCCCCATGAGGTATGATTAGTTCTCAACATTCTTCTTCTCACACTTTTCCTTCCTCCTACCAATCCTCAAATGGTGTTCTTACCCCAAAGCAACAGTTTTCCATTAAATCCATTCATAAATCCCTAATACCTCCGGAAAGAAATTCTAGGTCCCAGGAATACTGCAACCCTCTCCATATCCCAAATCCAATATTCCGCATTAATCCCTTAACTTTCCTTGGCCTGCTACATGCTCTGGATATACTAAGCCAGTTCCCTTGTCACCATCTGAGCGTTTCAGGTCTCAAAGGCCCGTGAGCCTCCTTATCTACCCTTAAAGGTAGAGATCTGGCAGAAGCAATTCTGCAAAGTAGCTGCTCTGGTACCTCTTGTGATAGCACACCTGGCAGAGAATAAGCAGTTAACAAGCATGACAAACAAGTAACTCTGACTTACAAAGTGTCATCGGATTAATATGGACGTGGAGAGAAGATGGAAAGTAAAATGTAAAGGAGACTCGGGAAAGATGGATCAAGGAGGGCCAAGATAGCTTTGGGGCTGGGATGGTCAAGAGTGAATGCAAGGCTGATCTCTACCCAGGGATGTGGCTCCATTGGAGCAGAGATGTCTACTGCAAAGAAGAGAAGCTCTCTAGGGAATGATTCCCTTAAGAGGCTTCCTAGGAGGCTTTAGGAGGGGTGCAAATAATCTGACAATATTAACATTAAACCTTGGGGACTCTGCCTTGCCTTCCATTCTTCTAATGACAAAGGCAGATATCTGCAGGCATGCATATTTTGATTTACCCTGCACAGACCTTCTTAAAAATAGGTATGGAAATGAAATTTTAAGGAATTTTAATTATATCTTTAAGTTCACCAGGGGAGCTTGTTACTCGAAGGGATCCAACAGGGAAAGCTTTTGTGAATCACCCTCTACTGTATCAGAAGCTCCCACCCCCCAGAGTGAGTGCCTCAGCACAGACTGTCAAGATCTTCATCCATCTGTCCATCCCTCTGTCCATTTGAAAATTGTGCCCCAAATATCCACAAAAGGAGATGTTCTGACACAGCAGGAGAAGCCAGGTATCCTGAACTATAACCATTGTCCTCAAAGATTCTACATTTAGCAGGAGTAATGACACACACACCTGCATCTTGCTACAATACAAGATGTTCACATGAACACATAGTGGGGTGGCATATAATTGATAGGCCGGGTGCAAGCCAAAAATTATACCACGTGCTGACATACATCAAATCCTCCAAGTCATCCCATCAAGTGTGTCCATTTATCTCCCAATGACAGCTGAGCAAGTTATCGACCCCAGGACCATGCATGTCCCCTGGTTTAGGAAGGAATGCCTCTTACGCCACTTGACCTTCATCTAACCCCAGTGCCAGAACTTTTGCAGAGAACTGTGGTTAATACATGCTTCAATTTTGGATTCTTCTAATGATGTCTTGATTAAGTTTCTATTTTATTTTATTTATTTTTATTTCTTGGTACTAGGGATTGAGTCGAGGGATGCTCTACCCCTGAGATACATCCCCAGCCCTTTCTTATTTTTTTCCTTTTGAGACAGGGACTGGCTAAGTTACCAAGACTGGTCTCAAACACGAATTAGCCACCCAAGTTGTTGGGATTACAGGCCTGCACCACCACACCTGCCTGACTTTATAGTTCTTTAAACACAGAAGGAACATGAGATGTAGAGTATTAAAGATGTGGGGGGAAATGGGGTGGCAGAGACCACACCTGTTTTTCTCTAAATATCTGAGGGAGAAGAGAGAAAACTGCTTAATAAAAATGCCTTGAATTTCCAGTTGGCTTGTCCCAGATTTGTTTCTCATTCCTCTTTCCGGCAACAGTGACGTACCCAACATGTGTTACTTTTCGTGTAATAATTACAGAAGTTCTGGGAAAACTCCAAAAATTCATGAGCTGTCATCACTTCAAGTCACAGAGAAAAGTATCTACATCTCAGCTGGGTAAAACGAACAGAAGAGAAACTGTTTTAATATTCCCAATGAGATATGTTTTTAAACTATTGCATTTTTTTCCTGATGTCATTCTACATGAAATATATTAAAGGATCATTCCCTTTGATTCCCCCTCTGTGTTAGCATGTGAAAAAAGAAATCCAAGGACATATAAATCAATCTTGAAATTATACTCCTATTACTAAGAGTTAACAATAATATCTTCTTATCTATCTGATGGATGATTTTTTTCTCCCACTGAGCTGATATTATGATCCCTTTGTACAGGAGACTAAATTAAGAACCACAAAGGTGACCCATATAGATGACCATGACAGAACTGAACAGGTTCTGCCATCCAGAATCCCCTCTGCTAAAGTTACAGGTGTTCACAAAGGAATACTTGGATAAGACTATGAAAGCAAAGTTTTTTGACATTTCAAAGATAAGTAGGCATCTCCATTATCTAAAGTGACACAGGGGAAATGAAATAGCTAGGCTCGTCCTAAAGTGAGAAGTGAAGTGTTATCCCAATATTAACGAACTGTGGGTGATATGGAAGATGTTCCAAAACCAAGCCATCCACGATCAGAACCTCATGCAATTATCTGTCAGGTCTGGGAGGGATGTCATCAGAATAACAGAGTCAACATCAATCAAGCTTCACTCCACACAAAGGTGACTTAAGGAGCAGAATACTGAAACCCAAACCAGGCAACACCACTGGTCACCTTGACCCATTCCCCAAAACACCACCCTCTTCACTAGCCTTCCTTGCTCCCAAGGCCATCCCAACAGAAGGATCACCAGAATCCACTGGGAATGCTGTGGAAAAGGCTTGCCAAAGATACTGAGGCTCAACACAAATGGGGAAACTGAGGCTGCGAGCAATTAGGTGTCCTTCCAAAATCCTAATTGATAAAACTGAGATTTCCCAAATCCCAACTAGGCAATTCTTGTGACTTACAGCTGAGTGAATCTTGGGTACTAGCTCTCAGTATTACCTAGTAATAGACCCACTGTCAATCATGACTCCCCAAAGAAAATTCAATGAACAACTTCAACAGCAGCCAAGTCGTATAACAGTGTCAGCAATAGGTACTTACTGATAATGTTAAACTCAACCCCATAACAACCCTACAAGGGAAGTCCTATTAATTGTTCCCCATTTCACAGATGGGAAAACTGAGGCATCGAGCAACTACATGTACTTGCAGAATCTTAACTGATAAAACCGTGGTCTCTCTATATAAATACAAAATTTATACTCTCAGGGCTGGGATATAGCTCAGTTGGTAGAATGCTTGCCTACCATGCACAAAGCCCTGGGTTCAATCCCCAGCACCACCAAACACCAAATAAACAAACAAACCAAACCATACTCTCACACACTACATGCCCCAAAGCCACCCAAGACAGTACTGTAGGAGAAAGCAAATGAAATCAGAGAATAAGACAGGAAAATAAAGTATGGACCATTAATCCAATCTTTCAGAATGGCCTGCTTCAGCTTAGCTAAATTTAAGAACATTTCCCCCAGCAAAGAGCCTGACCTCATTTGTCAGTCTTTTTTGCCAAGCAACATTTATACCTTGAGATTCACATGTACAACTATTAGTCCTACATCTAGGTCTGTGATAGTTTTAAGGTGTTGAACTGCCGAAAACAACAGGCTCCAACTCTTCCTGCCCTTTCTTTATTGGCCAAATGGTGAGGAGTGTCTCTGATGGACCCCTCATCTTCCTGATGTGGGAATCAGTACCACCATCACTTTGGCATGTGACAACCACTGAGACCGTGGAATTCTCAGCAAGCACCGTCTCACACATGATGACCGCATACAAGTTAAACATCCCCGACTCAAAAATCTGAACATCCCCATGACCCAAAACTGAGTACCAACGTGATAACACAAGTAAAGATTCCATAATGACCTGGTGACACAGCCCAGTGAAAACACAGGCACAGTAAAAATGTCCTATAAAATCAGCTTCCAGCTGTCTATATAAGGTTCATGTGAAACAAATTAATTTCATGCTCAGTCCTGGTTCCCATTTCCAAGACATTTCATTTTATATATGCAAATATTGCAAAACCAGAAACCATCAGGCATGTTGGCGCTAGCCTGTAATCCCAGGGGCTTGGGAGGCTGAGGCAGGAGGATTGCGAGTTCAAAGCCAGCCTCAGCAAAAGCAAGGCGCTAAGCAACTCAGCAAGACCCTCTCTCTAAATAAAATACAAAATAGGGCTGGAGATGTGGCTCGGTGGTCAAGTGCTGCTGAGTTCAACCCCCGGTAAACTCCCCCCCCAAAAAACCCTGAAATACTCCCAAGTATTTTCGATAAGGATATATGGATATCAATCTGTACCATTATCTGATATCTGTCTCACTCTCCTTATTTTCTCTATTACACCTAACAAAGCAGTTCATAGCCTCTGAAGGATTCCTCAAATCACTATCCTAATCTGAATTTCAGAGGGAAAATATCAATTAAAACAAGAGTTGACAAGCGGTGGCCTGTGAACCCTATCTAACCAGAAACCTGTTTTTGCACACCCTGTGAAGAAAGAATGCTTTATTGTAGTTCTAAATGGTTGGGTGGAAAAGTTGAAAGAACAGGACTTCCTGACACAGACAAATCCTACAAAACTCAAATTCATGAAGTTTTATCTGAACACAGCCCTGTACTCTCTGTGGCTGCTCTGACCCTACAACAGCCAATCTGAGTAGCTGAAACTGAGACCACGTGACCCGAAAAGCCCAAGATGTATCTTTTCAGAAAAAGTGTCCCAGTGCCTCAACTTATGCCACAGGCGGACAAGGTACCCACATCCAGACACCGTGCATTCCACAGGGACCAAACAGAGGCTGTTTAAGCCCACCCAAGGAAGGACATCAATCATGCCTCCATCCCAAAGATAACATCGCTTATGTCTATTCTTAACTGAGTAATGAGAGAAGTTTTAGGCCTTTCCTTTCTTTGCCTCAATGGCAATTGGAGATGCTGATGGGATATAACTTCCAATTTCCTGAGTAACAGCATTATCATTCTAGATTGACGAACTGTAAACAGCAGGCCACTTTACACTTCTTCCTGACTGATATCAGAGCCGCAAAGAACAAAATGATAAATTTTCTTTGGGTTTCTTGGCATGAAGCTATATATATATATTTTTTATATGTAATTTTGGCCTTCATCTTCCAATTTCCCTCATTTATCAGAAATGGTGACAAAAAGGCTCTAATTAGATAATTCTAATCACAAAGAACTGGATGTGATGGAAGACTTCAGAATCACTATCTGCTAGGAACAAAACAAAACAGATAGGCTTTTCTCCCTGTAGGGGCAGGAGATTTATCAATAGACAAAAGGATGCAAAAAGCCAATAGATAAGGTGTAATTAAAGATCAGACCTATAAATTTTACACTGACACAAATTTAACAGGATTTCCAGGCGGAAATTCAGAATTTAAAACCAGAGCATTAACGATGAAAGGAGCGCTTTCGGCTCTATATGCAACAACATTGCATAATGCATAGATTTATTATTAAGACTAATACTCTATGACTTTCAGCTCCTTCATATAAGCAATCCGAATTATTCAGTGTCAAAGTAATTTCCAAAGTGGTCTATCTTCCTCAAGTATTCTTTAATTAGCTATAATCTATTTTCCGTATATTTTTGAGCTTCGAAATCTCTTTAAGAAATCACAATCCACCGGTCACATTTTGGTTAACTGTGGGGACCCTCCATATGGTATGTCTCCATTCCCCCCACCTTAAAATGAAAGAAAATTTTTTCCAATATAATTGTCAACACAGCTGTAACAAAGATCTCCCATTTCACTGGCTCAAAGGCTAACAGTCAAAATATAAATGAAAACAACTGCAGTCAACAGAACTACAATAAATTCCACAAACAAGACTGATTCGAAAATAAAGTTGCATTTCTCTGCTTAGTTTTGGATATCTAATGCTTTATAATACTTAGCAGAAGTTTAAGCACCTGAAGACCAGCCTTACAATTTGTGGTCTCCAAAAATCACAGCCACCAAAGAAACAGAAAAGAAAATGTGCGTCTTCAGGAAAGTCACAAGTTAGGTACAATAACTCATGAACGAGTTCAGAAATAAATGCAAATTGAGGGAGAAAACAGGTGGGAAAGATTAACAACCTTGAGAAAAACAGGTTTGAATATTTTCAACTTCACTAGTAGTGAACTATAAAAGGGTGCAATAAACAGAACTCAGGTGTGAACGTGATACAAGCAGGATTTTGAGCCAGACTTGACCGGATGCCTATAGTGCCAATATCAACAGTGTGACTTACCAGAGTAAGCCCAGTATGGGTCCCCTGAAGCCTTGCGTCTGCGGATCTGCACTGAGCTGCCGTGTCTGCTGTCATGCAGGGTCCCGACGTAGCCTTCCGTCAAGGCTGCAAGAGGGAGAGGAGACCCACAGTGAGACAAAGTCATCACCCCACCACGTACACACAGGGGGTCTCATGAACAGATCTGGGAGACTTCAGAGAAACAAAGACCTTGGGAATGACCAAATAGAACCTCATTTTACAGAAAAAAAAACTTGCAGGAGAATCCACAGATTATCACGACTACTGCTCATATAATAACAGCCTACCATGAGCCCTTCACTTTGTAGCAAAGAGCACAGGACATTAAGTCCTTTGTATGCACTATCTTTTTTGGTCTGCAAAACAGCACCCTATGGTGTTTTGAGCCAACTAACGTTTCAAGAAGTGGTGGTAACTGTCACTCACCCAAGGTCAGATAAATAGTAGAACTGGAATCTAGGACTTTGGTTCTACTTACATCAATAAACCCAGGTCCCCTGGCCTATGTGATCTTCACAGAGCTGGGGCTCATTCTACTTGTTTTATAAGTAGAGGACCCGTAGGTAAGCATGCAGACCAGGGTGTCAGGGCCTATCCCGCCCAAACAAGGCACAGTGTGACATGAGAAGGATTCCCGTGGTGAGTACCCATGTTCCACACCATTGGACCCACAAATAGTCACCTGCAGTACTGAGCCCCTAAAACAAGAAGCCCCCGCAACAATCTCAGAAAAGAAACACTGCTTCATGATGTATTTTTTGGAAAACTCGAAATGAATCCGATCCATCAAGCAAAAGCAAAAATATTCAACCCCATTATGGAGAGTTCCCATCTGCCTGCTCCCGCGTTCAAAGACCCTTCTCCCAGCCTCTTCATGGATGCAAATTTCTCTTGTTGTGAATCCACACCTGAATGCACTGATATATTAGATGAGAAATATCACAGGTGCCCGGAATCCAAAATGAAACAGAATTATACTCCAACAATACCCACCACCTGACGATGTTAATATTCAAATCCACCCAAACAAAATCAAGTGCTTTGCAAAAGTAAAAGAAAACGGGGAGAGGAATCTGTATATTCAATTTAAGATGAAGAGAGCCACGGGAAAGCACAATACATTTTCCATTCCAAATTCGTCAATAATAATAATATTATGATGTAGCTTTGATGAGGATGTGACAGGCTGGAACAGAAAAATCAGGAAAAAGAAGTACTTTGTGCTTCCACTTCAAGTGCACAGACAAGCTTTAACACAAGTAATGCCTGAGCAGAGAGATTCTATAGAGTATGAGCCCTTTAGAGAAAAGGGGGAATCTGATTAACCCCAAAACATAACCAAACAGTAAACCTCGTATCCCCATATTTATTCACTGGTTCTGATTACTACCCATCCATAAAACAATAAAGGCTTAGGTAATCATCATCCAATTCATCCTATGATTCTAGAGAATTGAACCCTTCAGAGCCCCAGGAAGTTGGCCAATCCGAGCTTCTAGAGGTCAAAAGTAAAGTCTCACCATCTAGTCCCCTAATCCATTAACCCTCCACAAAAGAAAACTAAATTATTAATCATTAGGATTATTTATGTTCTTTGCATATGGGGAAACTTTATTTGCCTATTTACTCTGCTTTAAGTAAGTTCTGTCAAATAACTCTTTCTCGTTGTATCCACACAAAATGAGTAAAAACGACTGATTATACAATGCTTTTTAAATGCCTGTAAAGAAATAACATTTCGTAAGTGGCCCTGGATTTAGACTGAGGCCAAGAGACCACACCAACATGTAAGTTTAACCACAGTAACTGAGCTTTGGCTGGGTGCAGAAGTACCTGCAGCCAATTAATATTAGATTGCAAACATTTAATGGGTAACCAGCCAACCAGGTGACTGACTAAGCTGTAGCCTGTTAAGTTCTTGTTTTTCCTCTGTCTCACCTTCATTTCCCTACAAATGCCGTCAGATCACATGTTGGTTGGAGTTCTCAGAACCCACTCAATCCACAAATCATTTTTGGTTTTGTTCAAATAAACTCTGCTAAATTCAATTGACCTAAGGATGTTCCTTTTAACACAACACAGTAGAAATTTACCACACAGTCTCCTCATTTGCAATAATAAACCTAAGTGGGTATTACAGATTGGACAGCCACTCCCTGTCATCACCAATCTTGCCAGCTCTAGCGATAGACTGTTTCAGCCTGTCAATCACTATATCATCTCCCTGTTCCCACTGATGCATCCAGGCCTAGGGATATCAGCCAATCAGAGATTCTCCTTTCCTTCTGGAGGTGTTATGACATTAGCCCAGAGCCTTGAGAGAGTGGCCAAGGATCAAGTAAGGTATCAACAGAGGAGATAAAAAATGGAACCAAGTCAGAGGAGGCAAACCTATAGATGAACTCTCTTGATAATGTCTATGACCTGGACAAAGGCAATTTAAAGCCAGCCCTATCTGTGGCTTTATAGCTTCATGAACCAATTACCTGTTCAAGTGTCTTTTTCTCTTTCTCACATGCAAAAGATAGCCCAGTGAGACCCACAGTGTCTTGTAAACAGTTGCTTCAACTTCTGATTGCCAATTTCTCCATTCATAAAGGGCCATTGTTAGAATAGTGGTCTGAACTGCTTTTAACCAAAAAAGCCAGGTGTGGTGGCGCACGCCTGTAACCCCAGCAGCTTAGGAGGCTGAAACAGAAGGATCCCAGGTTCAACACCAGCCTCATCAAATTAGCAAGGTCCTAAGCAACTTAGCAAGACCCTGTATCAAATTTTTTAAAAATATTTTTTAAAAGGGCTGTGGATGCAACTCAGTGTTGAGCACTCCTGGTTTCAATCCCTTGTATCAAAAGGGGAGGGGAAAAAACACAAAACTATACCTGGAATTTGGATTTAATTGGTCTGGGGTGGAGCTAAGACACCAGTTTTGGGTGTTGCTATGTAGCTCAGGCTAGCCCCAAACTCCTGCCTCAGTCTTCCGGGTAGCTGGGGCTGTGGGAATGAGCCACTGCTCCTGCCTCTGTGTGATTCTACATTGAACCCAGAGATAAAAACCAGCAAATGTCCCAAGGGAGCTGGGCCTAAGGTCGCCCTTATCTTTGACATTCCCAACTCTTGTCCTCAAGGTCTGTAACTTCACAGCCAAAGGCTTCACACTGATGCAGGGTTGGCAGAGCACAGGGGAGTGGGCCTGCTGCAGAACTGACCAAAACATGGCTCCAAACTGAGCAAGAACAGAGTTCTAACCTGAAAGCTCACAAACAAACCAGGTGGGAAATTAAGGAAGGAATGGGGTGTTCTTCAAGGATATTAATTCCTTCCCATGCTCTGATGGAACTCAGACTCGTAATCCCCACCAACCCCCGATTCCCAGAACCTCTGGGATCATCAGGGTAGTGCAAGGCGCACAGAGACTGCCAGGAAGGTCTCCTATTGGAGGAGCATCAGTGCTGGGAAAGCCCAGTGGCAGGTCCACAGCTGAGTCAGGTAAGCCCACATCTCCAGGACCTGTATCCCAATAGCCTTGAACAAGTCTGCATTGAGGCCATCAGGTTTGAGGTCCCACCCTTAACCAGCTCCCGAAGCAAACTAAATTATTAATGCAAAAGCAAATCCACAAAGATATATCCAATGGAAGAAACAGAGAAGTTGACACCATAAGATCCTCCCCTATGCACTCAATACCCGTAATGTGCAGTCACCTTCCAAGTGACATAGGGAACATGGATCTGAGTTGAGCAGCAGAAACTGCCTGTCTAAAGATGGGTCTCTTGGAACAAAACAGGAGCTGCAGTAATGTCGAACACAGCCCAGCTGACAAGCAGTAACAGAAGAACTGAGGGCCACCCCAAGAGAGATGGTCCCCTTGTCTTGCTCACTCTCCCTCAAAGTACTGAAGTACAAGGTGTATTTCACATAGCCAGGGCAGCTCGGGCAGGAAAACTTACTTCTGAAAGCCATATTGCATGGGTTCTGAAGGGCTGAAGGGACCCAGGAAAAGCGCATGTGTTTCCTGGACTACTGCCAAAACACCCCCATAATGGAGCTCCCCCATATACTGTGTGTTCATGAATAGTGAGTGAATGAATGAATGACAGAAAGGTCCAAGGCGACTACTCTGGCAGGTAGAGGATGTAACAGTGTATGTATGTGTATGTGTATGTGTGTGCATACATAACAAAAACGCCACCTTCTCCTTCAGAAAGATCTGAAGCAGGAACCATCCTGACTATCTAATAAGCAAACCCTCAGGGAGGCCATGCAGAAAGGAACAGTGTAGCCAAGGACTCTATCACTTGGCACCAGATTTGTTTTGTTCAACACATAAATTATTCATTAAAGGTGACTATATTTAGTTTTCCCTTTTATTACATCTGTCAGTAATGTGTGATTCCTTACCCCAACCCCCAATAAAAACATCATCATGCATTACTGGATTGCTGCATAAATTAAAACAAAATTTTAAGTTCTCTCCTCAATGCACTTCAGTTAATAATAATGTGATTCTAAAAAAATAACAATTTTCTAGAAACTATTATTTGAAAAGCAGTCAAAAATGTATATAGAGAGTATTAAACAACTTCATATTGTATTGGCAAGGAACAGAAGATTTGCAAATAGAAACAGTCTGTGGTTCCCAAGTAAAGATACAGAGTCAGCACACCAAATTCAATCAATTTTAATACTCTTTGTACCCTCCTAAGCTCAAACAGCCAACCGATGGCGGCATGGCAATGATATGGTATGGCTATGAATCATGCTATTGATTTTCAATATCTTCTGTGCAGAAAATTAAATTATGCAAATGCATGCCTTTACGAATCCTTACCTTAATGTGAAATTGCATAGTTGCTTATGTCAGCAACTTAATTACACAATTAAAAATGGAGCATGCTTATGAAAATATGTAGCTTCACTTCAGAACAGAAAATAAGCGTAAATCTGCCTATGGTTATCATGGGAGGGAGGACTGGCTTATGCAAACACGTTATTCGACCAGGTTCTACAGCACCAAACCACTATGGTTTATGGAGCTAAATTCATTTGTCAAAGAAAAGCCCAGGAGGACTTTTTATCATGTTATAACATTGCAACTTACTGGAAGAACAGTTATATATGGAGACGTATACACAGCTGTATATCTCTTCAAAGTGGTCAATTCTAGTATTGTTTGAGCCCCACCCTCACCCCACCATACACACACCCTTGGTGGGGTGATGAACCAGAGCATAAGGAATTTTGAACTTAAAGTTGCCTTTGAGGGTTGGATCATGTGCATGGAAGAATCCAGCCACTCCCATCCTCCAGGAGAATCTAGGTCTCTGAATTCCAACAAGATGAAAGCGGAGATTTCAAAACCAGTAGTATTAACTAGCCAGGGATGCTTACATCTCCCTCAGCAAGAGGAATCTTAAGTCAACCTGGTTGCTAGGCAGAGAGTTAAATGAGTGACAGGTATTTTCATCAGGGAGTTTTCAAAAACTCCATTTCCTCTCAGAACTTCTACGGAGCCTACCTCATTTCAGGCCTGAAGCGAAAAAGATAAAAATGTTTCCAGCCCCAAAGGCCCAATCCTTTCCTATAAAAATAGCCTCAGAGTTACCTACTACTGAAGATATCAACGCAACCGCTTCCTATGTGCATGATTTAATTTCCCACAGCTACCGGACATAGTTTATAAGAATAAATGTTTTTATTCTGGGAATATTAAAGCAGATGTGTAACCCATCTGCCTTAACTGGATCTTCAGGAGAATTCTGTGTAGTCAGTGTTCTCAGTGTTTCACAGATATTTTGACATGGGGAAGGGTGGGTTGGGGGGGGGACTTCAAGCTGTGTTAACTCTTTGATATTTTGCAGGGAACCTTTTCCATCTAAGAGCCTTGCCCCTTTGGGCATATTAAATAATGTTCTTGACATACAGTTCTTAGGATTTCCCATCCGAAAGAAGCAAGAATCCCTGAGTCCAGATTAGATAACAATAAAGTCACTACATGGGGGTTGAAAACGTTTTTCTTCCAAAACTGAAATTAGAGAGTACAATGCCCTACTTTCTTTTGACAAAGGCGGTCCATTTCTACGTGCATTTGTATACGGGAATGCGAATAGAAGTCCAAGATGTCCACCAAGAAAAGAAGACAAGAGGCCACCAAGGATTTCAAAAGAACCACTCACTGTAGTCCTTCATCATCCCGGATAGACCCACAACATCCACTTGATCTCTGCTGTCTTGATCTTCTGTGGGGAAAAGCGGGTACACAGCACAGGTTATACATGGGTGAAGGCAGATAATCAGAACATCCCAAAGTTCCTTCTACAATTTGACTGGACGTCTTGGGCCCAAAGCCAACTACAGCAGTAATACATGAAGTTATTTCCACTTCACCCCATAGCCACTTCTAGATCATTCCACAGGATAAACAGCTGGGCAGAATAATTCAACTCCCAACCAAACCGGAAAACAGCAGAACACAGAAATGTTGAGGCCCCTGTGCCAGAATGTAGAATTACTTAGGATGATGGATGGGTCACACTCACATAAGGAGTTTTCTTTCTTCCTCCAGAGTCATTGCCAAAAAAACGAGCCCACTAAAAATAAGCAATAGGCACTCTCATTTTCGAGTCCGGAATACAGATTTTCAGAATGGCAGACAAGCAGTGAAGCAGGCTGTTTATATCTATTATAACTGCTCATACAACAAACAAATTAAAGATCCCTCAAGGACGGCAAAATCTGCATTCAAGCACAATTTTCTCCAAATTTTTAAAGAGCATTTAAGAACATAAAATCCCACACAATAGTCTGAAACGAATATATCTTTATCTTTTTTTGTGCCTACAATAGGCAAAAGGATCAAATTATAGTTAAAAGTAATTAAATATTCCAATCAGCCTCTCATTTCCTTTGTGCCTGTGTTTCAATTAATTGTGTTAAAAACGTACTTGGTGAGTGTCCCAAATAGTAGGATCAAGAAGTGTGTTCTTCTACAACTACTGCATTACAAACGGTCCTCTTAGCTGTTTGTGATACTGAGTTAACCTCAAATACAATAGATAATATTACAGTAGATTGCCTATTTTATCATATTCAAATGTCTCTATTGTCTCAACTAAGAAAATTTTTTCATCATCTAAAGTGATAAAGAGATCTAATATAGAGCCATGATTTCTTTCTTTCTTTCTTTCTTGTTTTATTTTTAAGATAAGTAAAATGAATTACTAAAACTCAGAGGCAAGGGGAAAAGGAATCAGACAGCAATGTTGTATCCCAAGGAGCAAAAGAAACACAAACTGCCCTTGTAAAAATGAGTTGTCAGGTGGGAGAGCAAAATACTGAGTTTCTCTTGTGAGTTTATTAAAAAATATTGTAGACCCAAAAAGGTAGAACCCATTTTTTAAAGAAATAAGGACTAAAAAGAGACCTCCCCCCAAAAAAAGAAAAATCCATCCCTCTGCTGTTAACTCTCATAGTTTAAAAACTTCAGAAATTAAACACACACACACACACACACACACACACACACACACACACACACACTTTCCAACAGGTCTAGAAAAAGCACACTTAGAAAATTGATTTATAATGAATGGGCTCATTATACATTTGTAAAGAAACTGAAAATATCTTTCTTTCATAGAGAAAACATCTTTAAAAAGAAAAAAAAATGCCCCCAGCTTCTAAAAACTATATAACATCGCATAGAAATGTAACAACCCCGTCGAGCATAGTGGCACTCGCCTGTAATTCAAGGGACGAGGGCATCTGAGGCAGGAGGATTGCCAAGTTTAAGGCCAGCCTCAACCAGTTAGCAAGGACCTACACAACTTAAAACACCCAGTCTCAAAATTTTAAAAAGTCTGGGGATGTAGTTTGTGGTAAAGTGCCCTTGGTTTCAACTGAGTATTCTAAGTAGGTTGGTAGGTAGATAGATAGACACACAGACAGACCCACACAGAGACAGTCTGTTTTTATCCTGTGGTTTGCAATGAATCAAGTCTCTTCATTCTGTAATTTATCCAGAAATTGAAGCATGTTCACTGGAAGCATTGTGGAAATGTCCCGGGCTGTGGATAGTTACTTCCAATTTGACAACTGCAGCATCTCTTTCAACATCTGAAAAATGGGGGGATCCAGCCCAAAGATTGCATGGCCACCATACTGAACATACCCATGCATCAGATGTTTTATCCTCTGTGTGTGTGTGTGTGTGTGTGTGTGTACACAAGCAGGTAGAATTTCCAAAGTAGGAAAAGGCAGGGGAGAGAACAAATGTTGTCTTTGTTTTGGGATTTTCTTTTTGTGTGTGGGGGGGTGGGGGTGGGGGTTGCTGGGGATTGAACCCAGGAGCACCTAACCACTAGCCACATCCCCAGTCCTTTTTATGTTTTTATTTTTTGTGTTTTGGTCTCCCAAATTTGCTTAGGGCCTAAGTTGCTGTGGCTGGCCTTGAACTTGCAATCTTCCTGCCTTAGCCTCCCCAGAAGCTGGGATTACAGGCGTGAATCATCAAGCCCAGTTTGTCTTCTATTTTGTAATGGGAGATCTGGACCTTATTCCCAATTAGCAGCAAAATGCTACATGAATTTTCTCCGTAGAGAAGAGCCAAGAATTTCCAACTGGCCCCTATCTCCACCCAGTCCCAGTTGATCAATTATATTTCTTAAATAGTCTACCTATGGCCCTCTGAGCATGCCCCCGTGGCCTGGCACAATCGTAATTTATTTACTAAGTCAATTACTGCCCATGGGTTGAGTACTGTTAAAAGTATAATCAATACACCGGCTCATGTAATTCTTCCAATAATCCTAGTTTACGTATAACTTTCGGAAAAGATATGTTACTTGCCCAAGAACACAGAGACCTGAGCCAGATATTACTCTACAGACTGTAGAGTTAACACTATCACAATCTTTTTAAATTTACTTTTTATTTGTGTGTGTGTGTGTGTGTGTGTATTGCTGGGGATGGAACCCAGGGCCTCACACATGATAAGCAAGTGCTCCACCACTGAGCCACACCTCTGGCCTCTTACAGATATTCATCACAAAACTGAAATTTTCACATTCACAAAAAGTCTTTTGAGTTAATAGCTACTCCACTTGCTCAAAGGTAAATAACATCACAAGTAAGTTCCTACATAAGCCTCAGACAACTAAAAATAGAAGAATTTCAAAAGAAGGAAGCTGTCTAGACAACTCCTCCTACCAAAGGGAATTGTCAAAGATAAAAAAGCAAATTCCCAATACTAGAAGGAGAAAAATAAAAAAGAATGATTTTTTTTCTACCATGTTGTTGAGGATCTCCAATTACAACTAGGCAAACATTAGTTATTAGTTATTGGTCTACCAAAAAAAAAAAAAGCCACTTCCATACCAAGTGGAAATACATATTGTTAAAACTTGGGGAAGGAAATACAAAAGTGATATATGGATTAATAAATTCTCATCTTTCATATTCTTTTGCATAAAATGTGTAACTGACTACTGGATATATTGTTTTTAATTCTTAAGAAATGAACATTAACTTGGGCCTTTTATAGAGTCCAGTCAACACACACACACACATTCTATGTGAAAAAGAGTAGACAAAGAAATCCTACTTAAAAGTGGTTGGGAAACCATTTGCTGACCTCACCACATCCACCAACTCCACCAAAATACAACATCACCAAGCAGGTGATTCACAGCTCCAGAACTCGGAGCAGGTAAGTGCAATGGTTTGAAAAATGTCCCCCAAATTTCATGTTTTGGAGCCGTAAGACCCCGATCTATTCATTAGTGGTATTTGGAGCTGGGAAGTAGCACCTGTGGGAAGTGACTGGGTCATGAGGCTCTACCATCATGGACAGATTAACCCATTAACGGGATAGGGAGGAGTGACTTTATTATAAAAGCCAGTTGTGTCTGGCATGCTTGCTCTGTGTCTTACCACGTGAGGCCCTTCGACCGTGTTACAAATCAAGGTGACCCTCACCAGATGCCAGGGCCATGTCTCTGAGCTTTCCAGCCTTCACTAAGTAAGTTAAATAAACATCTATTCTTTATAAACCACCCAGTCTGTGGTTATAGCAACAGAAAACAAAGACAGTAACCTTCACAATAACACAAATATCTACAGAGATAATCCCCAACCATGGTAAATTGCAGGTATAAGCCCAGGCCCTACATTTGAGGATCAAATACAGAAGGCACTCCATACATCCATCTAATCAATTTTGAGACCTGTGACCTCCAGGGCTAGGTTGGAGACGTTTTTTAAATTCTGTCTGGCCAGTCATTCAGGAGACTGACTATTCCCCAGACATATGGACGACTGGTCAACAAGTTTCTATTCTCCCTCCACACTTAAGTAGTTAAAGAGAGTTTCTGTGGAGTCTGGGATCTCTCCATGGTAGTATGCTACTGTATGGAGCCTCTAACCATACCTACTTACACACCCTCCTGCCTGCCCTCTAGAGGCTTAATTTATAAACCTGGTGAACAGAATGCAAAAATGGAATGAAACAAATGGCACAGGTGGGGGAGGAATATAATTGGAGAGAATGATCAGGGAAGGAGATGTTTTAGTGGAGAGCACTGGCAGGGAGGGAGGGTGGACTGGGGAACAGCCTACATAAGGATGCAAAACCAGAGTAAAATGTGGCCTAAGGAGGCTGGTCTGGTGGAAGCTTCTCAGCTGGGGAGCTAGAAGGGGGAAATGGAGGAAGAAGAAGGGCAGGATCCCCCAGGACCTCAGGGGAGACTGGGGAGCTCAATGGTGGCAGCCAATGTGGTCTCGTGTATCATATCCTTTAAAACAGCTGCATTGAGATATAATGGGTTTTAGTGTAACTGCGGAGTTGTGCAACCATTACCATAATCTAATTTTAGAGCATTTTTACCGATGTATGCTTTTAAAACATGACTCTGAAGTGCAGGGAACAGATTGGAGGAAAGCTGGTGGGAGTCAAAGCTAAAGCTGATCTCCCTAGCCCCCGGGAAGAGGGAGGTCAGGACAGAAAATTCACTAAGTGTATTCTTGCACTTGTGCAAAGCAAGTCGGAGACATTCTCCCAGAAGCTAAATGTTGGAGAGCAAACATTTTACCCTAATATGTACATTTTCTGTTGTTTTCTATGGACATCACTTTGACCATTTTCACTTGAATTAAGAACCATCTAGAAATGAGTTGCAAGTCAGGTGCAGTGGCACGTGCCTATAATCCCAGTGAGTCAGGAGGCTGAGTCAGGAGGATCACAAGTTCAAAGATGAGCTTGTGCAACTTGGTAAGACGCTAGGCTGTAGCTCTGCGGTACAGTATCCCTGGGTTCAGTTCTCCAGAAGGGGTGGGGGGTTGCTTATGGAATAGCAATTTAAAATATAGCAGTTATGAGAGTCAAAGCAGATACAATTATTTACCAATACAATAAGGAAAAGAAAGAAGCAAGAAGGATCTTTCTCACTATATTCTGTCAGAGCTACATACTGCATAAAACTACATATCTGCAATATCATGTAAAAAATAATGATGATAATAAGCACCTGTCTGTATGATCCTTGGAAAGGAACGGATTTACTGGTATTTCAGAGGGACCCTAGAGGGAGATATTTTAAAAACCCATTTTATGTATAAGCAGGAATGAAACCATGGCCTCAACCCCATCTCTCCCAGAAATGGATCTGGAGAAGAAGAAAACAAAAAGTCTCCCACAAGTAGTGGTGAGCAACTGGAACAGAAGGCAACTTAGACAAAGGCCAATTGATAAGTGAAATCAAAGGTAATTCATCTCTACACAATGATAAAGATTTGTCTTTAGCAACTGTTGAAGATTATCTATAATCATGCAAATGCACCCAGGGATAAACATGCTAGGCACTGATAGGGAGATAAATGACTAAAGAGACTGCTTCCTCCTTCCTTTGGAGTCCCCCAGGAGGATACTCTGCCTCCTGAAACCCTGAAAAACAGGCCACTGGGATGGCCTTCTTTGATACAATCCCTGACACCTGTCGCTGGCGTTTAAAAGAAAAATAATAATAACCCGCGGAACTGGGTTAGTATTGCCCAGGCAACCACTTTAATGCTACTAGCCAGAATATCCCAGGACTACAAGTTCATTTTTTGTTATCTCCATTTTTATTAAGTGTTAGATTTGCTTCCATTCCAGCAAGAGTAAGGTGGGCTTTGTTCTCTTCAATTGCAGCAAAGAAATCATCAGAAGAAATATCTTGCATTTTTTGCTTTGCTTGAAGAGGAGTTATTAACTTGAAATAACACAATACAAGTCTCGAGGAAAATAATTTAAGAGGGCTATTACAATCTTAAAATAAAACGATTTAATTAAAAAATCCTAACCACATAAAAATTTTCACCAGATCACATCAAGATGGCTAAAGCACTTATCTCTAAGTCTATTTAGATAGCTCTAAAAGCAATTTCTTAAATAATTATAAGGGGGGGGAAATTTTCCCGTTTTTAGAAAAAGGGCTATTTCACCAAACGTCCTTTTCCTGATGAAGAAAGGGCAGCAATTAAATAAGCAAGGTTTGTTTCTTTTTCCTTCCTTGGTTCTGCTTCTTCCAAAATCTTCTCAGGCTAGGACCAATTACATTACAAGACCCATCAAGAGTCAAATGGAAAAGCCGTTTTATGACTTTAGAAAGCTCAACTCCAAAATTGAAAGTTTCAGTTCAATATCTCCTCCCCCCGCCGTCAATACCTACTTATATACAAGAAGCATAGTGAAATCAATTTCAGGGAGACTTTTCTACTCTAAATTTAAATTCTTTTTATGACTGGAAGTCAGTCAAACATGGGACAGGAGGGGAAATAAAGAGACAGTGTTATCCTATTGGTTTAAAATAAATATTCAGGCAGCTTTTATACGTCTTTGGGGGGCCTCAGTATCAGGCAAAATTGAATGAAGTCAACTCTTCATTTGATTTTGCACAGCCGATAAGAAGGATGTAGCATATGCAGTTGAATATTCTGGAACAAATTGGTACAACACGTGGGCTAAGACTACAGGGCCCTGGGTGACAGAGATTCTGAGTGGATCGTGAAAAATAAACACTCCTTTAAAATATTACTTACAAAGGTCTATTCAACAGATGGGCTCTTAAATATCACCTCTGCATAATCTGCAAGGGAGTATTAAGTGAAGAGCCAGAGAGGTACTAGAAGCAAATAGAAACCATGGGGTTTTTCTTTCCTGCTGGTGTGTTCAAGGTTTGGTTAATCCATCCTTTGTTATTTAACACAATGGAACCCAAAACTGGAGAAAACCTTCTGCTGATTTTAGATCTTGTAGAGCCCCTGGATGATATCTGAGGTTTATTCAGGAACTAGTGCTATAGAAAAAGCAAGAAAAAGAAAATACAGTATGAGAAATGTATTGGGAACTTTTATTTTTTAAGAGTGATACTCTAACCAGGAAGTTCTTATTAAAATAATCTACCCAAAATGAAGAGAGACTCAATTCCAGCACAAAACAGTGGAAGGAACAGAGAAATGGGATTGGAGATACTGGGCCAGAAGGAAGGTTTTTTAACATATGTTTGGGGAAGAAATACAGATTTTTTTTTTAAACTCCATCTCAATGTCAAAGAAGTATATCCATTCCTAAAATTTCTCTTGCATACACTGCTTAAATTTCTAAAATTAATAAAGATGCCGGGAACAAATAAGATTTCTTTTGCAATCACTGTGGAACAGGAGGGACAGTGCTGGGATTCCTTTAACTAGATGACCTCAGGCTGACATCAGCAGAATGTCACTCCCAGGTTCAAAACCAGGCAAACACAGGTCAAAGTGGTGCCCACCTGTGATTCCAGCCCGCTCTGGAGGCTGAGGCAGGAGGATTAGAGTTCAAAGACAGCCTCAGCAATGTAGGAGGCCCTAGGCAATTTAGCAAGACCTTGTCTTAAAATAAATATAAAAAAGGCTGGGGATGTGGCTCAGTGGTTAAGTGCCCCTGGGTTCAATCCCCAATACCAAAAAAAAAAAAGGGCAACCAAGGTCTAAGTCCCTTGCCAAAGCACTTTGTATGCGAAAGGAATTCAAACCCAGACACTATACCGATAGAGAAAAGAAAATAAATCTCCACTGATGCTCCACTATGAATGGTATAGATCTAGGGATTTTTTCAAATAAACATACACAAAGACCTAAACACAAAATTCCAAAGCAACATATTCGGACCAAATGTAACAAAGTGACCTTTAAACCAGAAAGCTTCTGGATGATACTAATGTGATATATTCTGTCTCAAGGATTCCACTAAGGCACTTGGATGCCCAACCCTATGTCCCAGAAGAAACAGAATATGCTTTTGATCATCCTTTTAAGTGATTTCACACAGTAAAGTCCCTCTAGTTGCACCAAAAGATACTGCAATAAAAGTGATAATTCCTGTAAATTACTACAAGGCTCACAAAGAGAATCCTAACACCACAACTGACACAGGAGGCATGACAATATCAACTAACTGCAGGGAACACAAGACTCAGGAAGGGAATATCCCACACTGACAGATGTTCACACCGTCACTGAGACCTGGGGATGAGAGGAGTCTCTAGTACCCCACCATCCCACACAGAACCCCTGGCCACGCGGGCTTAAGAAAACATGCGAGACTAAACAAGGAAAGGAGGCGAAATGTCCCTACAGGGTTTCATTTTGATTATGTGTTAAAGTGATATATTGGATATATATACTGGGTCACATAAAATAAATTATTAATTTCGTCTGTTTCTTTTTACTTTTTGATGACTGCTGCTAGGAAAGTTAAAAGCAGCTGGTGGTGGTAGCACTATAATCCCAGAAGCTTAGAAGGCTGAGGCAGGAGGATCCCAAGTTCAAAGCCAGCCTCAGCAACCTAGTGAGACCCGGTCCCAAAATTTTAAAAAAAGGTGTTTGGGGATGTGGCTCAGTGGTTGAGCATCCCTGGGTTCAATCTCTACTACAATAATAAAAAATAAAGAAAAGTTAAACACATCTATGCAGCTTGTTCACATTAGGTTTCTATTGGAAAGCAATAGAAAAAAAGTTAGGAAAGCAGTGGAAGAAAGAAAGCACCCTTTCCTAATCGAATGTGTCTAAAAACCTGTTGCTCTAAATCCTGGAGTGGCACAAGGGAAGCCAGCTAGCAATGCCACCGGTTGGTGACATACTTACTACTTGTGTTCCTGCCCTAGAAGACAGCTCTTTGGTCAAACTGTTCCTCTTCTTGGTCTGGGTTTTGAAGGTCACAGAATTCGCAGCAGATGTGGCCTGGTTTGAACTATAAAGGTCTGCATGGCTAATAACAGTTAGTGTAAAAATACAACAGCTGGGACACTGTGGCATCAACAGTTGGCAGGCTTCCACCCAGCAGGACAGGCTGGCTCTGCCACAACAGACGGCATCCCCCGCGGGCAGGCTGCCCAGGGGTGGCACCAGCTACTCAGATGTCACCCTGTGGTGGTCTCAAACCCATTCTGCCAAAGAAATCACCGCAGACCTCAGGAAGACCCTGGCAAACATATCTAAGGAACAAAGCAAGATGCACTATCATTTTTCTGGAGCAAATGAAATAGTGAATCATTATTTGCTGGCAACACTCTTGGGGCGGTGGAACTGATCAATAATCATATTATCACACATCTAGTCATTTCCATGATAAACTCTTTTTTTAAGAGCATTTATTGCTTTTTCTGATTATAAAAGCAATAAATATTCATGATAGGAGCACATTAGGCAAAGTACATTAATGAGCAGAGTACATTAAGTAGACAAGAGAGTACATAAAAAGCATAAACGAGAAAATAAAAATAACCATAAACACTCTTCCGATTTGGGTGCATTCCCCTCCTCTCTTTCAATAATCAATAGGCTCATTTTTTAAATGCATGTCAAACTGTCCAAAAATGAGTCTGTGCCAACCTTTATAACCCACCCCCCATGGAAGGATGTGTAAGAGTAAAGCTCATTTCCATAAAATCACGTGACTTTCACACCTTTTAGACACGTTAGATAATGGTGGGTTCTTTCCTTCACCTTTTTTTTTCCCCCTAGTACTCTCCAAAGAAATTAACATGATTGAATCACATAGATTCTTTTAACTTTCCTAGTAACAGTCATCCAAAACTTAAAAAAAATAAAAATAAAAAAACAGTGGGATTAACTTTCACCACTAATGGGACAGAGGACTCTGCCCAAATGCACATCCTTGTCTCCACAGCAGGATACTGGGGAAATCACTGTTACAGTCACTCAAGGTCTGACATGATCTGAGTTAAATAATGTATGTTTCTTTTTGTTGAATCAACCCAGAGCAGATGGAGCAAGCTCAAGCCAACTACAGGGCACCCACAAACCTGGCACATTTTTTATGTCTATCAGTTGTCCACATTTACACAGGGGAAAGAACACATGAGAATTCATACGAAGCCTCGTTGAATCTTCATAGGGAGCCCTTCTGTACCACAAGGTGACAACTGCCTCAAATGCCCCAGGGGTGGGCCACCTTCCCATTCCCCTTCCCTATCACCCTACATGCAAGATTCTCTGCCCAAAGGGGACTCCAGTTATCAGCAGCCAGTTGTCCCCTCCCCTGCTGACTTCTGCCAATCCTCTGAGTAATCTAGAGTATACCTCCAAGCTCCTTTAGAGATCCAAATAACAGTCCAGAGCTCTCAGAGATGATCGTAACTGAAAACTTGCTCTGTGCTAAGCAGGACTTTTAATACTAATTTTAATCCTTTAATCCTCACATTATCCCTTCAAAATAAGCACCAGTGTCAAGCCCATCTTAGGTGATTTGGAGAGACTTTGGCTGGGTCACAGAGGTCGTGGGTGGCAGAGGCATGTCCACACAAGGCTGAGCCCAAGACAGCAAAGACCCTGAGGGATGTTTCTAGAATTCAGTCTTCTCCAGTAGCCCAGTCTTGGGTACCAGCATGCTCAGCAACTAGGAGGAGCATAAAGTACTCATCGAGAATGAACAAAGTGACGAAGGCTGAGACTGAACTTGCTAAGTGTCAACAGAGAAGGAGAAAAAAAAAATTCACAAATGGGTCAGCTCCATGATTGGACAGACTTTCACCCTGCAGACAGGTAGACCAGCCTTCGGTACCAGCCAAAGGCAAATGGTGAAGTCAGTCAAATCCAGACATTTGCTATTGCCTTGAAGCTTCACAAACCGCTGATAGGGTGGGGGTGGGGGTCCCCAAAATTGGAAATAACATAAAGAGAATAAAGCATGCCCTTTCAATGTCATTTGGGTCAGAACTGTACAAGCTTACCCCCAAATTATTTAATTACCCCCGAGAACATGACTTTGTTTGATTTGCTGTGCACTATGATTAAAGACAAGACTTGATAAAGATACAGATTAACGTGTAGATTTAAGTTCAGTTTGAAGTAAAACAGGTATAGGTTTATTATCCTATAGACATTAACCAGTGTTGGATAGAATCTATTAATCACATCCCAGTATTCCTTTTTAGCCTATAGACAGCCAGTTGTTTAAAATGCCCTTTTAGCCAGAGTTATCATATTAATATTTTCTTTATTAATTATTTGAATTTGATATGTATTTGTTTTATTTGTATAAAAGCCATGTTTTTAACTTTTTTTAAATCATGATTTTTCAAGGTTAGTGACTGCCACCATTCTCCCAAAATAGGCCTATCCCTCTCCCCGCTTCCATTCCAAACATCTGCACATTTAAAAAAAGGAAAAAAAAAAGGCTACATAAAATTAAAAGTAAATTCAATAGTCCAATCTCAGGTAGGAACAGCTTACTATATCATGAACCCAGGTCAACTGTCAACCTAACAAAATTTCCGGGGATGCAAACATACCATAATAATAATCCTCACAGGGGAAACTTCAGGCATCAAAACAGGCAATTTAGAACAGACACTGGAGTAGACAGTGTGCTACAGCAGGAATGAATGGATTATAAAATGACCTTGACTGTACCTCATAAACCCTAAGTAGGAAAGTGTCCCCTTACAGTTCTATTTAATAGCATCTATTTTTTGGCATCCATTAAGGGGCCGTACATTTCCATTATAAAAACTCTCAATACCAATGAGGTCTGATATGTTGTTTCCTCCTGAATGATTCGCCCCATTGCTTTAGAAACATTCTGAACAAGGAACATGTTCAGTCATGATCCCATACACACTTCTATGGGAGCTGAGAAAGATCCCATGCAGTTAACAATGGAGAGACCCTTGCACTTGAAAGACATGGTAAACAAGCAGCCAGCAGGGTAAGCAGAGGCTCAGAAGAGAGAGCCACAGCACACCAACCACCATAATGAGATCTGACTGAAGTCTGAAGAAAAGCATTGCAGCTCCACGCGGATGTATGTTACAGGGTCATGCAGGAAGATGATTCATGGGAAATGCTTAAACCAGAGAGGTTAAATTAAAAGTGCGGGGAAGACGCCTTCTCTGCTCGTCTCCAAAGCAGTCAGAAACTTCTGGCTCTTCTCCAGCTACCACTTGCCAGTGCCTTGTTTGAAGTCTGTAAGTCAAACACCAAGCACTGTGGACACCATGGGCCTCTTCTAAACTCCGAGCAGGTAGGACTCAAGGATCAGAGTGGTCTCCCACTGAACTGGGTCTTGTCTTCTCCACGTGGCTCAAAATTGGATTCCAGAAAAAGAATGAAATGCAACAGATGATAAGCAGACATTGCTAATCCTCTGGAATTGGCCATCAGGAAAAGTGCCACATCAAAGGGCCCTGAGGTCATTTACAGGAAGAGAGTCATTCCCAGCAAAAACTTGGGGGTGGCGGGGGGAGAATACCATCAAAAGGGAAGAGCCAAGTAGAAGGAATCACTCTGCCCCAATTTTTAGACCTGGCCAGGCTCAGTGGCACCGGCCTGTAATCCTAGCAACCTGGGAGGCTTAGGCAGGAGGATCACAAGTTCAAAGCCAGCCTCAGCAAACTTAGAGAGACCCTAAGCAACTCAGTGAGACCCTGTCTCTAAATAAAATATAAAAAGGGCTGGTGATGTGGCTTAGTGGTTAGGTGCCCCTGTTCAATCTCAGGTACCAAAAAAAAAAAAAAAGATTTTGAAAGAGGTGCAAAAACTTTAACAAATCATTCTGGAACAATTGGCTGATCGATAGGCAAAACAAAATCCAAAACAAAAACATGCGGGGGTGGTGGGGTGGATCTCCACCTAATCCTTAAACCTTGTACAAAAATGAATTCAAAATGGATCATAAATATAGATGTAAAATATGAAACTTTCAGGAAATAAAATAGGAAAATAAATCCTCTGGACCTGGGGCTTAGGAAAGAATTTTGGGATTTGATCCCCTGTGCCGGCCCCCATCACTCCACCAACTGCTCCCCCCCTCCCCCGACAAATAAAGCATGTGCAGAAGAGGCAAAATTAATAAAGAGGACTTCATCAAAAGTAAGAGCTTTTGCTCTGTGAAGGGCCTTGGTGGAGGAGAGGTGTAGACTGGCAACAGGAAAAACAAAAAACAAAAACATGTATCTGACAGGTGACTGCCATTTAGAGTGTACAGAGAGCTCTCAAAACTCAACAGTAAAAAATAAATTAATAAACAATCCAATAAGAAAGTGAGCACCGGGGATAAGCAAGAATATCAACCTCAGGGAAATACAAACTGGGACCGCCCTGAGGTATCTCTATAAAGTGACCAGAATAGCTAAAATCTGCAGGGCTCAGTGGTACACACCTGTAATCCCAGCAGCTCTGGAGGCAGAGGCAGGAAGATCTCGAGATCAAAGATAGCCTCAGCAACTTATCGATACCCTGACTCTAAATATTATATTTTTAAAAAGGGCTGGGGATATGGCTCAGCGGTTTAAGTGCACCTGGGTTCAATTCCAGGAACCAAGGAAAAAAAAAAAAGAATAGCTAAAATAAGCAAATTCTGACATACTGGGAATTTAGAACAGTAAAAAACATTAAAAGAGAGTCTGGAAGTTTCTTAAAACGAACAAACAAACAAAAAACCTAAGAATACACTCACCATATGTCCCAGCAATTATATTCCTGGGCATTTATCCCGGAGAAGTGAAATCTCTTAGGTATATACAGCTGTTAATAACTGACTTCGGAGCAGGAAGGAAGTAGAAACAACCAAAGTTTCGCTCAAAAGGTGAAAGGATGAAAAATGGTGAGATATCCACACCATGAAGACCTACTCCGCAAAGAAGCTTGCAGGTTACTGGTACACTCAACAGAGATAGAGAGGAGGAGTGTTATGATGATCAAAACATGCTGACAAGCAACTTGGAAGGCTGAGGCAGCAGGAGGATCGTGAGTTCAAAGCCAGCCTCTGCAACTTAGCAAGGCCCTAATCAACTCGGTGAGACCCTGTCTCTAAAATGGGCTCCCGATGTGCCTCCGTAGTTAAGTACCCTGGTTTCAATCCCAGGTTCCAAAAAAAAAAACAAAAAAATTTCCTGTCTCTCTGGATGCAGTGGCCCACACCTGTAATACCAGACTCGGGAGGCTGAGGCAGGAGGATCACAATAAAAAGATAGCTCAGTGGTAAAACCAAGCACCAAATATAATAAATAAATAAATGCATACATACATACATACATACATACGATGAGAGCATGGTTGTTTTTTTCTTTCCTTTCCCCCCCATTTCTTGTTCTACTAAAAACTTACACACATATTCTATTCATAAATTGACCCTAAAAATTAAAAAAAAAAAAACCAAAGGGAAGAGGAGATGGGGGCTTCTGACACTTAGCAACCTCTTAGAAAGACACCTCCACAGATAATCAGATCAAGAATATCAATAATGCTGTAATTGGGGTGGGGGGTGGGGGTAGAAAAGCCACCTTACTTTAAATGTGTATTTACTATTGATTATCTTCAAAAATACAGGGATATAAAACAAAGTGTGTTACCTACCGCACATGACCAGACCTTTGAACCACATGCCAGTTAAAGGATGAATTACGTGATTTCTACAAAACAGTCTTTTTCATGAAAAGAAAACATAAGCAGTCCTAAATAATTCCACCTACAGAAGTTTGAGACCCAGCCTCAGTAATATAGCAAGACCCGGTCTGAAAATAAAATAAAGAAATAAACAGGGAATGGGGATGTGGCTCAGTGTGTAATTCAGTAAGAAAGCATGTGCCTAGTTTAAGCAAAACTCCAAGTTTCATACTCAGTACTCCCCCGACACCCCATGAGCAAAAATCAACTAAAATTAAACAGAAATTGATTTTTTAAATTCACCATTATTAAGTTACCTAAGCAAAATAGCAATTTAACTTTAAAATATTAAATCAAAGAAAAATGGAACTAGAAATCCAATATTAACTTTGATATCTCATATAGTAGTTTAAAATATAAACCTGGAGAGATTTATGCATAAGCCCAATGTGAATACCAGTAGTTGGGACAGATGCCAGTCTTGTATATACCCCCCACCATAAAGTGACTTTGCTTCCTCCTCCAGATCAGAATGAATTCAGTCCCTGGATTCTCCGGCCCCCTACCCCCAGTTGACAGCTCTGCTACGGTCTGAATGGATCCACCAAAGTGCACTTGTTGAAAGATTTGGGAGGTGGAGGAAATCTCTGGGGGTTTTAAGAGAAAAAAATCTGACTTCTCAATGCATTTCCCCACTTAAGAAAATATGCGGCTTACGGTGTTGATGGACAAAAATTAGCCCTAAAATATAATGTTTCTTCTTGATTTTTATTGACTGTATAATATTCCATCCACAGTCACCTGATATGGAACTTCCTGTGAGTTAGAAAAGGTTTTCCTTCCTTTGGACACTTTACTACCATCTTCCAGGACAAAGGCCCAATAACTTTATTCATCATTTACAAAGTGACTCTAGTGAATGGCACATCCTTGAAACTGCAGACAACTTTACAGCCGGAGAAACCACTTCGGCCTTGAACCCATCATCAAATCTCAAATGGTGAGCAATATAATCAGATCTGATGACACTCTATTACTTAAAGTACTAAAACAACTCAGGTTGCAATTCTAATGCAGGCAGCCATGTGGAACAGTAACCAACTCTCAAATAGCCCCAGAGACTGGCGAGTGACCAGAAGCTGAAATGCACAATCATTTCAGCTAGGACAGAATCAAGACCAAAGGGGAAAATTTGGTGCAAATTTATCATGCTTTGTTAAATTTACAATGCAGTCAAAAGGTAAGAAGAAGTTAAATAATCCTGTAAGACGACAATCACCAGAGAGATGTCTGATTAAGTGCCCAGCAAATAGAATAGACCATAAATTAAAATTACGAGCCAGAAGAGTGGACCTAAAGAGATCACAGGTAAAATACTTAAATAATCAAGGCCAACGCAGCAGAAACAAGTGACAAATCTAATTGCCCTGAGTTAGAGTGGCCGGTGTCTTGCCATGGGATAAAACTTCAAAAGCCTCTAACTGCATTTTCCAAAGACATACATTAATCCATAAATAGAGATCAGCTTCCAAAATCCAGCTACCTCAGATATGCAGGTTTCTCTGCCAGTATTTTTTTTTAATTCCTGGGGCTGGTGACACTCGTGTGCTCTGGCCCTGCAACAAACTATCCACTATAAAGTCTGCACTTTCTCATAGGCGTATTATTACGATTCAATAAAAATTAACAAAAAGTTCTCTCTACCATTGGGCACTTACAGTTTCAAAAGGAAGAAAGTCAGAGACAGGAGCAAGATTAAAAAATAAAAGTAAAATATAAAGAATGACAAATGGCGCTCGGCAGGGGAAAAATAATAATAAAACGGAGAGAGGAGATAGGACAAGAAAAAAGGGGGCTGTAATTGGTGATAGAGTAGCCACACTGGGCTTTGTGGAAATGTGCCTTTGAGCAAAGAGCCACAAGGCAATTCAAAGCAAGCCATGTGGGTCTCTCAGCAAAAGAACATTCCAAGCAAAGAAAAAGCAATTACAGTAGTCCTTCTTGACTCCCCGGCTTTGCTTCCTGATTTCAGTGCCTGTGGTCAACTGCAGTCTGAAAATATTAAATGGAATATTCTAGAAATAATTCCCAAGAATTAAATAACAATTAAATAACAATTGTTATTGTTCATCTCTTACTCTGTCAATGCATAAATTAAAGGTTGTCATGGTTAAATATGTACAGGGAAAAAAAAAATTCATGAACTTCAGAGAGTTTGATACTGAGTTTTTCAGCAGCCACAGGGGTGGGGAGGGGTCTTGCAACATGCATTCCCTGCAGATAAGGAGGATGACTGCATAAAGAGCTGAGGCATGAAGGCACTTGGGAAATGTGAGTCCCAGGGACAGGGACAGGGTCCTAGAGCCAAGCTTGCAAGGAATCCAGCAGAAGTCAGACACTGATGGGGACCAGATGTCCCCGGTGCTTGATATTCTAAGGAAGAACTCTTGCTTGAGCCAGACACAGTGGCACACACCTGTCATCCCAGTAGCTCGAGAGGCTGAGGTAGGAGGATCATGAGTGCAAAGCCAGCCTCAGGAATTTAGCAAGGCCCTAAGCACCTCAGTGAGACCCGGTCGCTCAATAAAATAAAAAATAGGTTCTGGGGATGGGGCTCCGTGGTTCAGCGCCCCCTGCGACCAATAAAAAGAAGTCTTGCAGTGGTAAGACCTGAATTCATCTTGTAATGGTCACACAGGGATTTCCAAGACAGAGAATCATTTTGTCTTTGAACCAACTTTCATGTTGACAGTACTGTCCCCGTGAGGGTGCCTACAGGAGACACAAAGACTCCCCATTTAGAACTTTTTCATTTAGCCCACTTACTTGATAAAGGAAGAAGATTCATGAATCCACTCAACATACATTTTTTGACACCAAGTTTCTATTTTTTCCTACCTTCATTCCTTTTGCAATTAAGCAGCACGCTTTCGACGATCTGCAGTTATCTACAGAGGCTCTACTATGTGTCCAGCAGAAGGGAAATAAGACAGGCGGAAGGCGCTGGCCATTGAAGTCACTGGCCCTTCAAGGGTCACAAACAAGCCACTGGGATTCAAGGATTTCAGTGACAATGAACATCCTGAAGCTGAACTTGAGGCACTGAGGAGGCATCCAGGGGAAAGTGACAGATGAGATGAACCCCAAAATGGCACAGTGCAGAGGAGATCGGAAAGATAACACAGCACAAAAATGATTTGGCACAAATGATGGATCTAAGCGATTGTTCATACCAGGGGAACACCAGCAACATCAAATCCCTACTCTCAGCCCCGAGTCAACCACACTATGGATCATTCAGACTTTCTGTCAATGACCCATAACTGGCATGACTCCCAGGGTATAAAGCCTCCAATTCAGCTGCGTGCAATGGCACACACCTGTAATCCCAGAAGCCCAGGAGGCTGACACAGGAGGATCACGAGTTCAAAGCAACTCAGCAAGACCCTGTCTCTAAATAAAATACAAAAAAGGACTGGAGATGTGGTTCAGTGGTCGAGTGCCGCTGAGTTCAATCCCTGGTGCCAAACAGAGGGGGAAAAAAATACCTCCAATTTGGAATCCACTAATTTGGAATTGGTGGTCCTTTGGGGAAGCAATTAAATTGGCCTTGTCTAAAAAGAGAGTTTGCAATACAAATTAAAAGGACAATGATTACCAGTTTAGGAAATCAGATTTATACACTTCAGAAAGCTAAAGCAGCAATTAATGCATGTGCCAGGCAAGATGCGCTCCTGCTGGGCCCAGTGAGATGTCTCAGGGGAAGGGGGTTTGCAGTCTCAGCACCCACAATGCTTGGAGCAGGACAAGACTCTGTAGGGGGTCATTCTACTAGCAACACAAGCCTCTATCCACTAGATGCCATTAGCAAAACCCTCCTCAGAAAGACAAGCCAAAATGTTTCCAGGCATTGCCAAATGTCCCCTGGGTGACAAGATCTCCCCAGAGAAACACTGCAAGATACAGAAAACAATGGACCTTTCAGAGTTTGGAAGAATAAGAACAAGAATATGCAAAAAAGTGGGGGCCCCACTGATCCTCCCAACCCTTGACACATTGTGTCATTCCTCAAAGAACCATGAAAGTGACGATCAGGATACTGTTTTAGTCATCTTTCTCACTGCTGTGACTCAAATACCCGACCAGAACAATTGTAGAGGCGAAAGAATTTATTTGGGGGCTCACAATTTCAGAGGTCCTAGTCCATAGACACCAGGCTCCATTCCTCAGGGCTCGAGGGGAGGCAGGACATCATGGAGGAAGAGTGTGGTGGAGGGAAGCAGCTCACATGGTGACCAGGAAGCAGAGAGAAACTCCACTCTCCAGAGACAAATAGAGACCCCAAAGCCACGCCCCCAGTGCCCCCTCCTCCAGCCACACCCACCTGCCTCCAGTCACCACCCAGTTAATCCCATCAGGGGTTCATTCACTGGTTGGGTTAAGGCCACAACCCAGTCATGTCTCCTCTGGACCTTCTTGTGTTATCTCACCAGTGACTTTTGGGGGACACTTCCCATCCACACCATCACAGAACCCACCCAATCATTAGCTCCACTTTTCCACCTTCTACATACACACAGGCTCAGGAGGAGAAGGATCAAGGTCAAAACAAGGGAAGCAGGCCACCACTGGCTCATTCTTCCTTCTCCTGTCTCTGACACTACCATGCCAGCTGCCAAAGACCCCCACTGTCATGGAGGAGGTCAGGAAGCAGGAAGACTTGGGAGAGCCCAGAAGCCAACCACAGCTGGGTAAACAGAAGGTGACTGCAGGCCTGGAGACCCTGAAGAGCTTGTAAAGGACACAGAGGAGGCCTGTCCCCAGTACTCTAGTAGGAAAAGACCTGCACATCACAGTCACCAGAGGCCCCTGGGGTAAAGGCCCAAGGCTGCAGGTGCTTGATAAATGCTAGAGATGCTCTACCACTGAGCTACATCCCCAGGCCTTTTTTACTTTTTCTACACTGGCCTCAAACTTGGAAATCTCCTGCCTCACCCTCCCAAGTAGATGGGATTACAGGGGTGCACCACCATGCCTGGCTCAGAGTCTTTTACTGAGGAAAGTAACCCCAGGAACATTCTTCAATTACATCATTGTAACACAAGTGGAAAAGAAGGATGGAGGGGGGTGGAGGGAAGGAGGGAGGGAAAAACCTCTCCAAAACTTCTAAGGTTCACAATCAATTGAAAATTTGTCTCCCTCTGATAGTTTGCTTTGTTTCAGGCTTTGTTTGTTTGTTTGTTTGATTGTTGGCAATCCTGTGGATTGAACCCAAGGCCTGGTACAGGATAAGCAAGTGTAACATCACTGAGCCACACTCCCAGGCCTCTGTGATAGCTATTTTTTTTTATTTTATTTATTTGTTTGTTTATTTTTGGTTGTAGATGGGCACAATACCTCATTTTTACGTGGTGCTGGGGATCAAACCCAGTGCCTCACACATGCTAGGCCAGCGCTCTACCACTGAGCCACAAACCCTGTGATAAGTTTTTTATGGTTCAGCAGCAGGAGAGGCAACACAGTATTTCAAATATGGAATCCTTGCTGCTCATGAAAACTTTTGCAGGAGCCGAGTGGACTGGGATTTCTATCACTTTTGAGAAGCCAGGTGGTGACAGGTGTGTCTACCACTCATGATGGATCACTGGGGGCATTTTACAAAGCCACCAAAGCTCTAACAGGTAACAATTCAAAGCTGATGGTGTATCCTCTTTCAAGGTAAGAACCAAACTCCGAATTCATTGTGTGCCTCACAATTCAAGGACTATTCAAAGTCAACAGCATTGAATTTCAAGCTTGTATTACCTAATGGAAAACTGACTCCAGGAAGCAGAGCCCCAGGCCAAGAGGTTATCAAAACCTGGGCGCAGAGGCTCCACTTGGCAAGCTTACCCACCTGTCCTCAGTCTCTGGGCCCCTTCAATTCCTCTGCTTTCCAGAGGCCCCAGTTTTAAACCCCTAAGAAGAGCTACTGAACCTCAATAGCAAGCAAGCTAGGTATACAGGCTGCTCATGGAGACCCACTGAATTCCTGAGTTCGTTTCAAAGCAATGGAGATAGAGGCAAAAATTCTACTCTCCATGCTTTCTGTTCACCTCCAGTAACCATTATAAAACAGTCCCCTAGCAGGTGAAGTGGTTGATGCTCCTCTGGAATCCCAGCAACTGGGGAGGCTGAGGCAGAGGGTGACCATGTAGCAGAGACTGGCCTCAAGATTTCAACTTTACCATGGTGTTAACATGATATGCATTCAGCAGAAACCACACTTTGCATCTGAACTGTGATCTTTTTCCAGGGCAGGGATATGTCTCAAAATCAAAAAGGACTCGGAGGTAGCTCTGGGGTACAGACAGCATCCCTGGGTTCAATTCCCAGGACTCCTGCATGCCCCCCCCCAAAAAAAAATTCTCAGATTTTAAAGCTCAATATCAAAATACCATCATACCATTCTTACTCTTTTAACCCACTAAAGTAAAAATGCATTCACAACATGAGGATCCATGCCTTCCTTCTCCAGACTGCAGGACGAGTCCTATTGGCACCAACTAATTTCTGTGACCAATTATAGCTGGCCAAGGCAAATAGCAAGAAAGACTATGAAAAGAATTTTTCTAACACGTTCTTCCCTGACATGAACAGGCCAATCGAAAGAGAAGGAAATTGGAGATCCTCTGGGTCAAACAGGAGTTTAACACATTCTGTTGCAGGTTAAGTATCCCTTCACTGCAAGGCTTGAGGCCCAGAGTATTTCAGGTTCTGGAGCATTTCCAAATTGGGGGTGGGGGTGGGGCGGTATTTTCAGACTTTAGCAGTTGAGCATACACCTAATCCAAAAGTCCAAAATCAGAAAAGCTCTGAAACTTGAAACTGTTTGAGCATATGGATCAGCCTGTATTGTAAGGATGCTCAACTTGTCCCTACAATAAGCATAATTTGACCAGGTAACCTGTAATTCCAGCAATGTGGGAGGCTGAGGCAGGAGGATTGTGAGTTCAAAGCCAGCCTCAGCAATGGTGAGGCTCTAAGCAACTCAGTGAGACCCTGTCTCAAAATAAAATACAAAATAGGGCTGGGGATGTGGCTCAGTGGTTAAGTGCCCCCAAGTTCAATCCCTGGTATGCCACATCCCCCTCTCCCCCCAAAAAAACATAATTCGATCCTTGCTGTTACATTTGCAATTTCTCCTTCAAGTAAAAATGTACAGTAGACATCAATCTACTAGGAATGGAGAAACAGAGGAGTGATATGGGTTTCCAAGAGACAGAGATCTCTCAAGTTCCAAATCCGTCGTTGCCTTTGGCCCTGAGAACTTACATGGGCTCTGGTTTCATCATCTGTAGAACGGGAATAATAACTGTATGGCCCTCGCAGGGTAGTGGTCAGGATTAGATACTGTCTAAGGGAAGAACTCAAAGATTTATAACCATTACCATTATGATTACTAGCCTCCTTTCCTTTGGGCATTCAGAGATTAATTGCAAAAAGCACAGAAAAACAGACATTATGGGCTTCTGGGCTTAAGAGGCACATATTTTGCAGCATGTGATTCCAAGAAATCTATACAGATGGTCCCCAAGTTAAGATGGTTTGACACGATTTTTCAACCTTACAATGGTGTGAAAGTGACATGCATTCAGTGGAAACCACACTTTTGCATTTGAATTGTGATCTTTTCCCCGGAGTGGTAAATCTCTCCCAAGATGCTGTGCAGCTGCAGGAAGCCATAGCTTCCCTTCAGCCAGGCAGATCAGGAGCAGAATAATCTATCCTCTATAGTATGCTGACTGGCCCATCGAGGATGCAAGCCAGGTTAGGGAAGATTGTCAATGGGCAAGATTTTCAACCTACGATGTGCTTATTTGGTTGTAGCCTTATCACAAGTCAAGGGACAATCTGATTATAAAAATCGGACAAGAAGCCGAGTAGGGTGGTGCACACCTGTGATCGCAGCAGCTTAGGAGGCTGGGTTCAAAGCCAGCCTCACAACTTAGTGAGGCCGTGAGCAACTCAGGGAGACCCTGTCTCTAAATAAAAAATAAAAAGGGCTGAGGATGTGGCTCAGTGGTTAAGCACCCCTGGTTTCAATCCCTGGTATTAAAAAAAAACAAAAAAACATTGTACAGGAGTATCAATGTACCTTTTCCAGAAAGAGCTAGAAAATCTTAAGGCAAAATAGACAAGTCATCAGTTTATGGAGCCAATGTTTCTGGAAATTTTTATTTTAAAAATTCAGGCGATTATTAAAGGGGAGGAATTACAGAATGAGATCATCCAAACTACACTACAGGCATATTGGAATATATCACAGTAAATTACACTTTTATGGATAACTACAATGCACCGATTTTAAAAACTAAATTAGCAGAAGAAAGATCCATAGACTAGAGGAAGGGGGCTGGGAGAAGGAGGAGGGGAAGGACATGGGCAGTACAGGACACTGAAATGGAGCCAGTGATGTTATATGCATTTATGAATATGTTATACATTTATGAGTATGTCAAAACGAACCCTGCAATTATGTGTAACTGTAATGCACGAATAAAAAGATCCAAAAAAATAATTTAAAAAAATGAATGGAGAGGGGCTGGAGTTGTAGCTCAGCGGTAGAGCACTTGAGGCACTGGGTTTGAGTCTTAGTACCACATATAAATAAATAAATAAAATAAAGGTCTGGGGCTGGGGTTGTGGCTCAGCGGTAGAGCGCTTGCCTCTCATGTTTGAGATCCTGGGTTCAATCCTCAGCACCACATAAAAATATATCAACAAAATAAAGATATTGTGTCCATGTATAACTAAAAAAAATTTAAAAAGAAATAAAGGTCTATCAACAAATATATATAATATAAATATATTAAACATATATTATATATGCATATTTTATATATATATATATTTTTTTCTTTTTTTAAATGAATGGAGAGATATGCTGTTTTCATGGGGGTCGGGGGAAGGCAAGTATTTTTATAACATGTGGAGTACAGATCTGTCACTGGGCTGGAGACCCTGGGAACACGGGGCCGGTCATCCCCCAACAACACAAGCAGATCATAAGAACACATATAAAAAGAGTCGCAAATACGCCCTTTTCTTTATGACACAGGATCGTAATTTATTCCTATATCTATGGCCTTAAGACTTAAATAATCATCATCCAAAATGCTTATAAAAGAGCCTGTTTTCCCAGAGGGCAGGTGATCTTTCATCTGTGTGTTTTGCTTCGTAATAAGAAATTGATCTCGCTCTTGCAGTTGGAGATACATCCTTGATAAACAACGGGATCCACTGTTATACAAAGGTATCAGGACTCCACGGGTAAATTATTCATGAAGAACAGCCATAAAATTACCGCGCAACGGCACTTCAGAGGCAAGAGCCGTACTTCTGCAGGGTTGGAGACGATATTAGAATTTCGGAGTTGAGACCTGATCCCGGAGACTCTGGGGGCAAAAGCCGGTCAACCATCCCCCAAAAGGTTAGAAGAGAAGGGGAGCGGGAAGGAGCAGGTGGGCAGAAGGGTCAGAGTCACTCTGGCAGCTTCCAGGGGACTCTGCAGGCCAGGACACCAGACACACTGGACAGGGAGAGCCCACCCCATCCAGTCTGTCACAGTGCCCCTCTCTATCTTCCAGGGGACAGTTGATGAGGATCTGCTGATTGAACTGCGGACTAATAGATCTGGGTTGACAGAGTTAGCACTCGCCTCTCTTTTTCTTTTTAGTTGTAGGTAGACACAATACCATATATATATATATATATATATATACACACACACACGTTTATTTTTAATGTGGTGCTGAGGATCGAACCCAGCGCCTCACAGGTGCTAGGTGAGCGCTCTACCGCTGAGCCCCAGCCCCGGCCCAGCACTGCCCTCTTGATGGTAGAGAATTAAGGACCAAAAAAGAAAAAGAAAAAGAAATCGGGGTAGGAGGGGGTGTTGGAAACTGGTTTTCCACTTCTGACTCTGAGAGCTGCAGGGGTGTGATCACATATATCATCTTTATCAACTTATTTTCTTTCTTTCCTTGTTTCTCCTTCTGGGCTGCTTGGCAGGCATTCCCCCACCCCCATCTGCAGCTCCTTTTTTTTTTTTTCCTTTTTTTGGGGAGAAAATGTGTTCCCTCCACTGCAGGCACTGAGACAGCTGAGCCAGAGGCAAGCCACTTTACTACAGAAGCAGGAGGCAAGGGGCAGGGCCTTCCTCTGCCCAGCCCAGCAGTCAGGGATAAGACAGAGGATCCAGGCTACAGGGAGTGGACAATGACCTCCTGGGATCACTGAGTCCTGCTGAGTCAGGGTTCCTTAGACAGAGCTGGGGACTGCTGACCTGCAGGAAGAGGCCCATAGGGGACAGACCCACCCCACTCTGAGTTCCACTACTCCAAGTACCCAGCACCCTTCCCAGCCTGGCTCCGAGGGATGTGCCATTTCTTTGTCTCTTCCCTGTGACCAACAGGGACTCTCCAGTCTGCCTCTCTAATCCATAAGCTCCTGAAGACAAGAACTTCCACTGCCTTCAACAACCCATATTTGCTTCTTATTATTTACAAACAAATCAACCCAAAGCGACCCTTGCAAACATAAAGACAGTGATATATTGGTCAGGGTTGGGCTCCAGGTATGGATAACAGAAAATGACAAAAAAGAATCGATATAAGACAAAACAAGATCCTTCTTGCTGTTTTTCTCTACCAATAATGTAGCTTAGAAGTAGGATGTTTGGGATGGTGGGTCATTCCACAGCATCAAGATTCTTGAAAAAGTTAGGAAAAGATCTCCAGAGCCCTTCAGGTACATGGTTTACCAAACACATGATTCGTTTATCAAATAAATAAATAAATAAATAACTCCCACCCAATTACACAACTTGGAAAACAGAGCCTGGGTCAAAGTTCAACCCCTCGTATATAACCCCCCAAGTCTTTCTGTATAACAGAATATTACAGTCCTCTCCAAACTTTTTCCATTTTATGTCTGTGCACCCAGTACCAACCTCATGATCCCAAATGGCTGCCTAAGATCCAGTCACCATGTCCACATTCCAACCGAGCAAGATAAGAAGCAGCAAAAAAGGATACGCTCCTATCCCATTTTAGGAAAATGCCTGGAAGGTTCCATGTCATTTCCACTTATATTCCACCAACCAGAGCTTAAATCATAGCTAATTCCAAGAAAGGCTGAAGTCTGGTCTTTATTCCAGGTAACTCTGTGCTCACCTCAAAAACAAAGATTTTTTTTTGTTATTGAAAAATAAAAATGAAGACAATAAGCAGCCTCTAGACCAGGGCCCGAGGTTCAGTTAATACAGCGGTATGATGAAAAAAAGGTCAGACGTGGGTTCTCCTTGAGGTGTGCAGAGAAGTGGGGCACAGTTGACTTCTCTCACAGCTGTAGAGCTCGTACTTTGAAAAGCCAGAGTGGACGTACTAGAATGGATTTTAGAGATCATTCGGTTCAAACCTCTCATTTGGATATTAATGTTTCATAACTATCCTACTTTATGCCGAAACGTAACGCTATATTTTAAAAATATGGCATTATCATTCATTTGTGACCTACCGATCCCTTTGTTAATTATTACAACAAATGCTTTAATGCCTTTTTAACATTTAAATCACCCGTGCAATTAGCACCATGTCTAATAACAAATGGTCATCGAGTTTTTGCAGGCCATTTCATAAGAGTGTGGCTGCCTCATTGCTGGGTAATAGATAAGGTGACCACCTTTTATGAACCAAAAAATCAGGACACCCGGGCCGGCTACACACAAGGATGGCATTAACCATGGCCAAACCCCAAGGCCCACACAGAAAACCTGGGCCTCCTTGGGACTGCATGCATTGGTCACTTCTGGAAAAATCCTATGATAGAAAATGGAGGGCAAAGGATGAAAACTGGAATGACCTTAATACCACTTCTTTGGGGGAAAGGGGGATGTCCACCTCGCTCTCATACTCTACTGTATGCCTCTCGGGATTTAAAAATTTTTATTGCTTCCAAGATTCTGGTCAAACTCTGACAAGAACTTAAAGCTCTGACCCCTAAAGACATGCACTGTAGGAATCAGACAGACACAGGAAAATCCAAACAAAACAACCAAACAACCACAAAATCCTGCTGGGCCCAGTGGCACAGGCCTATAATCCCAGTGGCTCTACAGGCTGAGGCAGGAGGATCGTGACTTCAAAGCCAGCCTCGGCTAAATAGCGAGGCCCTAAGCAAGTTAGTGAGACCCTGTCTCTAAATAAAATACAAAATGGGCTGGTGATGGGGCTCAGTGGTTAAGCAGCCCTGGGTTCAATCCCTGGGACCAAAAACAAACAAACAAACAAAAAATCCCATCTGACGTAAATCAGGAGGGCAGGGGTGCCTGAGAGTGGTCTAGGTGTTGGCATGAGGTTAATGTGCTGCCTAAAAATTTGGTTGCAATGCAGAGAGAGCCCCAAGGGTCTATTCCCATCACTTCTCACAAAGGACTCTCTCCATCATCTGTCAACACATATAACAATGACATCACACGCCAAAGCCACCACTCAGGATCTTCCACGTATGCTCCTGTAGTCTGGCCACAATAAATAAAACAAGAGATCACGCTGGGCTAGAGAAGGAAGGGGTGTGTGGATATTTAGGAACTTAGTAAATCTCTAGTGCTTTCTATTTCTTAAAACAAAAACCTCTTAGGCAACTGTGACAAAATATTTGCATGTCTGGTACATTTTCTCCATGGAAAAACTGAAGAAAACTCGAATTTAAGAAAAACAAAGACAGTGAAACTCAAGAGTAGAGGCTTTGTCTAGGAAAATAATGGCATTGATAAAATTGTACCTGTAGGAGCCATGTTTTTCCCCTCAGAATGAATCTTTTGTAATTTTAAAGAGACAAACAGGATTCACTTAACATAAATCCACGTGGTAGCTGTGGAGGAATATTGAGTCAGGATGTTAAGGGAGGGAAGGGAAAGTTCTAGCATAAACAAGGTCCATAAACAAGTGACTCGGACAGACATTCCTTTCTCCATCTCACTAAGCTCCAGTTTACTTTTTAAAATGGAGGTAGTGCCAGGCATGGTGGCGCACACCTATCATCCCAGTGTAGTTTAGGAGGCTGAGGCAGGAGGATTGCAAGTTCATAGCCAGCCTCAGCAACTTACTGAGAAGCCCTAAGCAACTCAGTGAAACCTTATCTCAAAATAAAATACAAGGGCTGGGGATGTGGCTCAAGCGGTAGCGCGCTTGCCTGGCATGCGTGTGGCCCGGGTTCGATCCTCAGCACCACATACAAAGATGTCGTGTCCGCCGAAAACTAAAAAATAAATATTAAAAATTCTCTCTCTCTCTTTCTCTCTCTCTCTCTCTCTCTCTCTAAAAAAAAATAATTATAAATAAAATACAAAAAAGAGCTGGGGATGTCGCTCAGTGGTTAAGTGTCTCTGGGTTCAATCCCTAGCACTGCCCCTGGCCTCACCAAAAACAAAACAAACAAAAAAAAATGGAAGTACTAAAATCTAGTCTATTAGGATTGTTGTATTCAGTGCAAAAGATTCAACAGAGAGTCTAGCTTGGCACCTAAGTGCTACCTACAGCTGGCAAAGTATCATCATCGACACCAATGAGCATCATTTAAATACGAAAAGGCTTAAATATGTATCAAACCACTCCAGTGACTAAAAATATTTAAGAAGGAAAAGCTGAAGTAGTTAAGTCCTCCATTTTCATATTGTAGAATTTGTTGGTGTCAAAAAAAGAGCCTTCTAGATTAATGCATGAACCCTACTCTACAGCTCAAATTTGAAGGGGCCACTCCCAGTCCCCCAAAACTGGAGGGAGAGCTGGCAGCTCCTTGGTAAACATGGGTAACTCCCAGCTCCTCCTCCAAGGTCAGTCCTGGAGCCTGTGATCTTGGGGAATAGCGCCCCCTAACCCACTGAGAAATGCCAGTTCTCAGGCCCCACCCAGATCTCAGGGCTGGATCTGCCCCTCTGTACTTGAACAAGGCCTCCTGGGCGTTCTGACCTGTGATGAAGGTGGACGGGGCAACAGCTTCAATGACTTCTCATCTGACCCAAAAGATTTCAGTCGTGGGTAGTGGAGAAGGGACACCAGTCAACAGGAGGAACTGCAGGAATTTTTTTTGGCAAAGGGTTAGATGGTACACATCTCTCACTTTGTGGGCCAAATTTGCAGGTATTTATGGAACCATTTAAAACACATCACCCTGGGCTGGGGATCTAGCTCAGTTGGTATAGTGCCTGCCTCGCATGCACAAGGCCTTGGGTTCAATCCCCAGCACCACAACAAGAAAAAAACATCATCACCCAAAAAAGCCAAAGCCATTCCCAGCTAAGGGCTCTACCAGGCAGGAGGTAGCCACCTGCTTGACACCTAGCCAAGAGTTCTGGGTCCGACCCACTAGATCACAGGCTTCACCCACCTTCCCTTCTGCATGCTGTGCATGAGCAGCAACTACCTCAGGAACCTCAGCTGCAAAATGGGACAGAAATAGCTCTGGCTCAGCAAGTCCATGGGAAGGACTGAGCACCAAAATGGACCTGGTGCATGGAAAGTGCCAGACCTAGAAAGGCACGGTTCCTTTAATATAATAACCGACCTAGGGCCGGCTGCCCTTATAACTAATGTTGACTTCCCTGGGATAGAATCCAAACCTGCCACATCACGTGACTTGGATTTTTTTTTTATTATTCGATTGGCTTTCTGTTCTTAGGGAAAGTCCCTTCCAAGACAGTTTGAAGTGGAAACATGAAGAATAAGAAGTTTCCAGAACATTCTTCAAAAATCCAATGGGGGGCGGGGTAGTGGTTGTAGCTCACTGATAGAGCGCTTGACTTAACACGTGTGAAGCACTGGGTTCGATCCTCAGCACCACATAAAAAGAGGCTAATATTTGAAATCTGTGGGCTGAATAAAGCAGAGCACCTGTAGTGTAGGTGGGCCTCATCTAACCAGTTAAAGGATTGGATAGAACAGAAAGGCTAATCCTCTCCTAACAGGTAATTCCTCCTGCCTGATCACCTTCATGTTATGAGCCTTCCTGGACCCTGCCTTCAGACTGATATTGAAAACTCAGCTCTACTTGAGTCTTAAGGCTATTGAACTTGAACTGGAATGATGCCACTGCAATCATGAACAGCTATATGCTCTATAAACTATGGAATACTATGTAGCTATGGAATACTATGCAGCAGTGAACTATGATGCAACTACTATCCACTATCTACACAATAACTTGCACAGATTTCCAGGAGATATTAGGTAGGAAAAAAATTTACTAACAATATGAACATACTATTTGTGTAACATAAAAATTAGTTATTTCCCCATAGGTAAATGCCCACAATTCACAACAATTTTCTTTGAGAGGGTTCTGGAATCAGAAGGAGTAGGTCTAGTGTATTTCTCTATTTTTTCAAATTTCAAACATCATTGTATTCATACATCACTTTATTTAATTTTAAAAATCCAACAAAACTGTTAATATACTGGCATATAAGATAAAATGCAAAGAAACTGAGGGGATGTAATGTTCATACTCATTCTCCAAGCACCAAATTACGATGCATCCCAGCTATAGATGCTCTATCACTATATGTTTTCCAATGATTAGTAAGAAAAATAGGTCAGTGCCTTGGTTTAAACTGCAGACACAGCTCATATTGGGCACTTAATCATCGGGACCTCTCCCAGATACAGCATTCTCCCAAGATATTTTTTTAAATAGGATATTTTAACAATAGGTATCCCCCAATTCCAAAAGCTCTCCTTAAGTCTGAAATGCAAGGCATTTCAAAGTGTCGACAGCTCGCAAGCAATTAGTCTTGTCTGCGGTGGCAGGGATCACATGCCCCACATTTCAATCCTCAGCCCCTCTCTGGCCTGCGAATAGGGATGATGAAGGTGGGGATGGGGAAACCATAAATGTCCCCCGAGACACTTTCCAGCAATAGGAAACAAGATGCAGACTGAGAGTTTTAGATAGGTGGCTGCAGTTGTGCTAGCTACTTAGGGAAAGGTTAAAAGCAAAGGATGCAGTGGCCACACCTGTAATCACAGTCGCTCAGGAGGCTGAGGCAGGAGGATGGAGAGTTCAAAGCCAGCCTCAGCAACTTAGCGAGGCCCTAAGCAACTCAGTGAGACCCTGTCCCTAAATAAAATACAAAATAGGGCTAGGATGGGGCTCAGGGGTTCAGTGGCCCTGGGTTCAATCCCGAGTACCAAAAAAAAAAAAAAAAAATCAGGAGAGAAGCTTAAGAAGGTGAAAATTGGATCCAGGTCCTCATGTTGGAGGGAGGGAGGAGGCCACTCTGTGTTGTTTCCTCTGTCCCTACTCCTCACAGCGTCATGGGCGGATATTGAACCAGACATGCTTTACACGGAGCCATGAACCCAGCCCTTTTTTATTTTTATTTATTTATTTTTAAACAGGGACTTGCTGAGGTGCTGAGGGTGCTGCCCTCAACTTCGAAACCCTCCTGCCTCAGCCTCCAGAGTCACTGGGATACTCGCCCAGCTCAAAGGACATTTTCTTGAAGGTAACAGTCAATTTGGGCCATAGCATTTAGAAGCTAATTGAACCTAAGACCAGTGGTTCTCAAAGGGGAGAGGGAAGTGGGGTACAATTCTGTCCCCTCCTTGGGACACTTGGCCATGCCTAGAGACATTTTTCATGGGCACACGGGAGGAATTGAGTGTACCGAGAGAGGTCAAGGATGCTGCTAAATGCCCTACAAGCACAGGACATCCCTCCACCACAATTATGTGGGCACAAAGTGTCAAATAGTAGAAAGAAATGGCACTCCCTCACTCAAAGCACCAACAATCCTATATGATGGGTGGGGCAGGGACAAGTAGCTAAGAATCACCTCAAAGTTCAGATTTATGGGCACTTTCACACACTATCCAAAACATCTCTGGCTGAGGATAAGTTCAGATTTTTAAATAACAGGCGGCAACCGAGGGTATAGTGGTAAAGTACCAAACCTTTGGGGACGCAGAATCAAGGTTCAAGTGAAGTTCTGTTTCTACCTAGCAATTCCCTACAGGACGCACCCACAGGAACCACAGACAAACATGCACAGACCCGACTGACAAGAACACTCTTCGGCTTTATTCCTAAAAGCCTAAAACTAGCTTGGTGCAGTGGTGCATGCTGTAATCCCAGTGGCTCTGGAGGCTGAGGCAGGAGGATGGAGAGTTCAAAGCCAGCCTCAGCAACTTAGCAAGACCCTGTCTCTATATCAAATATAAAAAAGGGCTGGGGATGTGGCTCCATGGTTAAGCACCGCTGGGTTCAATCCCCAGTACCAAAATAAAAATAAAGTCTAAAACTAGAAAGACCTCAGAGGCTTAACAACAGGAAATGGGTGAATGGCTATGTATTCACATAATCCGACAACTCAAGAGCAGATACCCCACACCACATTATGAGTAACTCTTGTAAAACAAAATATTTTTTAGTTGTAGCTGAACACAATACCTTTATTTTATTTATTTATTTTCATGTGGTGCCGAGGATGGAACCCAGTGCCTCACACATGCTAGGCCAGCGCTCCACCACTGAGCCACAGCCCCAATGAGTGATTCGAATCAATGTTACATTGGGGACATAAGGACAAGAGAGAAAATGCTGCAGGATGCGCTTACTTGAGGTTCTATGGGCAGTATTATCTATGATGAGTGAGATCACAATAGTGGTTCCCTGGTGTGTGCAGGGGGAGGGGGTGATAAGGAGCATTGACCCAGGTGGCTAGGATGATAGCAGTGTTAATGGTCACCTACATAAGTGTCTCCAGTCACAAGCTTCAGATGTGTGCACTTTACTATAGATAGATAAAGATATGTACATTTTAACTCAATTACCAGAGAAGTTTCATTGTTTAAAAAAAAAACCCATGTGACGGCTACTTTTTTTGGCAGGGGGGAGGTACCACGGATTGACCGAAGGGACATTGAACCACTGAGTCCCATCCCCAGCCCTATATTCTATTTCACTTAGAGACAGGGTCTCACTGAGTTGGTTAGCACCTCACTTTTGCCGAGGCTGGCTTTGAACTCTCGATCCTCCTGCCTCAACCTCCCGAGCTGCTGGGATTATAGGCCTGCACCACCAAGCCCAGCAGACTCTACCACTTAACAGTTGAAAGACTCAAGGCCAGGTACTTCACTTCTTAAGCCTCAACATTTCTAAAATGAAGACAGTAATAGTTTTTAATCCTACCAACCTGTGGTTAAAATTTTTTTAATACATCGGCGACTGAACTCAGGGGCACTTAGTCACTGAGTCCCCAGCCTTTATTGTATTTTCTTTACAGACAGGGTCTCACTAAGTTGCTGAGGCTGGCTTTGAACTTGTGATCTTCCTGCCTCAGACTCCCCGGCAACTGGGATTACAGGCATGTGCCACCACATTCACCTGTGGACAAATATAAAACAAGGTTTGGGAGTAGACTATGGGAAGTCTGAGTTTCTGCATTATACCCAAACAGACCAGAACAAACCAAGATAGAGTCATTCCGGCTAAGCAGTACCTCATCAAACTGAACCCCTAAACAGGCCAATTCTTCCTGAAAACAGGAGATTCCAGTATACTCCAGTCCCTATGACAAGAAAGTCCCCTCTGCTGGAACACTCCCCAAAGTGTAACCTGATGTTAAACAAGTAGCTTTTTCTTCCCTATTCTGTTTTCTTGTTTCTACTTGCAAAACTCACTGTTCTGCCACTGCCCAGTGGGAGCTGGGATTCTATTCCAAAGAAAGGAGGCGGCCCCCGTTCAGGCATGAACAAAAGTTAATTCAATTCATAACTAAATTTGTTGTAATTTTATCTCTTGACAGCATGTAGGCTGCTATTTTTTCTATCATGATTATCATTGTAATAATTCTTGTTTGTTTGGGGTACTGAGAATTCAAGCCAGAAGTACACTACCCCTGAACAAGATCCCCTGCCCCTTCAACACCCTTTTTTTTTAAATTTAATTTTGAGACAAAAGTCTCATTAAGTTGCTGAGCATCTTGTTAAGCAGCCAAGGCTGGCCTCAAACTTGCAGTCCTCCTTCCTCAGCCTCCTGAGTCCCTGGGATTACGTGCATGCACCACCACGCCCAACTACAACAATAATAATGCTTCTATATTTCTTTACTTGTCTTCGTTCATATATTGCAAAGGTGGGAATTAGCCCCTGCATGGAGGCTTTGCTCACCACACCACTTTGTGCAAAATAAAAATGATAATAATAAGTATCATAACAACATAAAATTAAAGATGCAACAGAAATCAGAAAATGTGACCTGGGCCTCCTCCAACTCGGACCTACTAGAGATCTGAAAATGAAACAGGCCCAGCAGCCCAGCAGCCTCCCGGGGTCTTCTATCCCCTGGGATCAGGAGGAGTCGTGGGGACCTCGGTGGGGACCAAGGAGAGAAATGCGGCAGGGATGTTCCGCATGTTCTGACAAGACCAGGAGGAAACTTGGTCCCGGGGGAATCGAGAGCCCAGCGTGCCACCTGATTAATCACCAGAGGAAAGAGCCCAGATGGTGCGATGGGGAGGGCACAGGGAACACACAGGGAGAAATGTGCAGCCAACAGGCACCCAAACAAAGGGGCCAGTGAGCAGGGCTAGGGACTGCCGAATCTCCCCGTGCACGTGGGCCCAGGATACCAGGAGCCGCCTCACCGGCCTGTCTTCACTTGGGGGCTAACGGCTGGGGTTCCTTCTATGTCAGGGCCTTCTGACCTGGATGGAGGCAGAGCTTACAGCTGTGGCTCAATGATAGGAGCGCACATTTGTTTCTCAGCATCAGAGGGGTTCTGCTGTTCCACACTGATTTCCTGTGGAGTGTAAAAGTCACAGGTGTCACAAATGGGGCAGGGGCGTACACACAGAGTGAAAATGACAGAACCGAACACGAGGGACAGAAAAAATCGGGGGCATTTCTCCTACATTCAGGAGGAAAAAGAAAAACACAAAAATGAGAACATTCTGGAACGAGGTGAGGTTGCTTTGTGGCTGTTTGGTTTGGTTTTGTTTGTACCAGGGATTGAACCCAGAGGTGCCCTAACCACTGATCCACATCTCCAGGCTTTTATTGATTCATTTTTGAGACAGAGTCTTTCTAAGTTGCTGAGGTTGGGCTTAAACGTGTGATCCTCCTGCCTCAGACTCCTGAGGCACTGGAACTATAAACTTGCATCTGTTACTAAAAGCTCAGTCCTCATCCCCAATGCCAATCCAATAAAGAGGACTCAGATTGAGAAAAAGGAAAAAGAAGTTTTCTTGCTTTGCTAGCACAGGAGAAGCACTGGGGACTACGGTCCCTCTAGAGACTGTGATTCTGCCCATCAGCAGGAACAGGGGGACTTTTAAAGTGGTGATTCAAAGGCGATGATCCACATGTTCTCGGTCAGGAGTTGTACTTTGCTTGTTAATTTGGGAAATAGCCATTGCTGAGATCTTCTGGTGTCATCCCCAAAGTCTGAATTACTTCCATCCAGGGGTGGGTGTGACATTAGGGAAGGGGAAAGAGTAGGAAGGAGGAGGGAGAGAGGAATAGAAATATGTCATTTTAAAAGTAAGTCACAGTGGCAGAGCAGCAGGGGCTACATTCAAGGCATAAAATGGGCCACTGATGCAGGTCCAAATTTCCTTCCTCCCTTCCTTCCTCCCTTCCTTCCTTCCAGAGGCCCTAGAATTCAACCTCCAAATACATCAAATTCACTTCACCATCTTCCAAATACATCCCCACATCCTCACTGAAGGAACAGGGCTCTACGAGGTAAATTAAACAGAAATATAGAAATAAGTTTTAATGGATAATAAAAGTAGTCAACCAGGGAATTCATTGAGCCCAATTTAGTTATAAATTTCTTTTAAAGTTAAGCTAAATATAAAGAAAAGGCAATTAGGTACAAGCTTTTAGCGCTGTGCTGAATAACTTTGAACAATCATTCCCATCTAGCCAGGACTAGGAGAAATCTCAGGGTTCAACCACCTCAACTGATCTGCCACTTTATCCCCCAATCTGTTTACTCACAAATATCTAAGAAAATAGGATGAAATAATTTTTGCCTTTCTGTAGGAAAAAAAAAAAATCTCACATATGTAGGTTTCCATGAGGATCTCACAGCAGGATCTCAGCCAGGCCCAGTCCATCTTATTTCTTGGTTGAAAAGTCAAGTTTACACCAGCCTGTGGAAATGCCTGGGGTATAGACAGAGGCACTATGAGAGCACCCCAGGTCTCAGAGCCACCCCAGGTCTCAGTGACATAAGGATGCATTCTGAGAGGCCCACAGAGACAGAAGCCAGATTTTAGACATCTTTGCCCTGGATGGTTCAAGGGCCCTCAACACTACCATGTGTGAAACATTGATTCTTGAAAATCCTGAAAAGTTATTTCAAAAGCCGCCACTTGGAGGTTGAGCGTCTTTTGTACTTAACCTGATTTTTCTGGGAGCTTTTCCAGTGTTTCCGTTTTATGCAAATCGCTCTTTTGGGGTTTCTCTGTCATCACAGGACTCTGAATTCAGACTGTCTCCTGGCTTTTGTTTCTGGGCCCCAGTGAAGCTCTATTGTGATGCAGAGACAGACAATGGAAGTGAAGGTGACAGTCATTTCAGAAAATAAAGCATTCCTGCTCTCACCACCTCCTACCACAGGACTGCAGATGCCTTCTGCAGGAAGGGGGGGTGGGGGGGGACCAGGCAAGGGAAGACACTGCAGGGTTCCCTCCCAGCTCAGAAAAAAGATGACAAAGGAACTCTGAAATGGCAGGTAGAAGCAGCTGGTATTTACCAGGTAAGGGCTCACTTCATTTCCATTAATCATGTCTACAGAACAGAGATGCTTGGATTGTGGTCCGGAAACCCAAGACATGTTGGGGAGGTAGGTAGAGGGGGTCTTTTCCAGAGATGACATGACTTGGAACATCACAAGGGACTGGATGCAAAAGCAGTTATGAGAATCTAGCCATCTCCTGCTAAGCCGGATGTTGAGATGTGCAAAGCCAAGGCACTCTTTCCCCTCACGTGTTTTGTTTTGGCAAATAAATCCTTTTCACAAAAATGTGCCATTTAGGGCCAATGAACTGAACAGACCCTTCACAGAAGAAATATGATTGGTTAGCAAATGTATGAAAAAAATGTGTTCAACATCTCTAGCAATTAGGGAAATGCAAATTAAAACTACACTGAGTTTTGTATTTTTTTTTTTTTAGTTGGACACAATACCTTTATTTATTTATCTTGATGTGATCTGAGGACTGAATCCAGAGCCTCACACATGCTGGGCAAGTGCTCTAGCCCTGAGCTACAACCCCAGCCCTACACTCAGATTTCATCTCACTCTAGTCAGAACGGCAATTATCAAGATACAAGCAACATAAGTGTTGGCATGCAGAACAAGGCACACTCATACATTGCTGGTGGGACTGCAAATTGGTGCAACCACTCTTGGAAAAGAGTATGGAGATTCTTCAGAAAACTTGAAATGGAACCACCATTTGACCCAGTTATCCCACTCCTCAGTCTATACCCAAAGAACTTAAAATCAGCATACTAGTGATAGGAGTTCAATTTAAAATACCTAAACTGTGGAACCAACCTAGATGCCCTTCAGAAGATGAATGAATAAAGAAAATGTGTTATATAAACAATGAAATATTACTCAGCCATAAGAAAGAAAGAAATTATGGCATTTTCCAGCAAATGGAAGGAGTTGGAGAATATCATGCTAAGTTCAATAAGCCAATCCCCAAAACCAAAGGCCTTATGTTCTTTCTAATATGCAAATGCTAACATATAATAAGGTGGGAGGGAAGAACAGAAATTCATTGGATTAGACAAAGGGGAATGAAGGGAAGGGAGGGGCAGTGGGAATGGGAAAGACAGTGGAGTGAATAGGACAGAACTTTCCTCTGTTCATATATGAACACACGACCAGGGAAACTCCACATCCTGTCCAACCACAAGAATGGGAAGTTAGACTCCATGAATGCATGTTATATGTCAAAATACATTTTACTGCCATGTATAACTAAAAAGTATAAATTTTTTTTTAAAAAAAGGATCATTTATGTTAACATGCTATGGTGTTCATATTGTTAATTTAAGTGAGTTAATAAATTTTAAGTTTCTGGTTTTGATTTTTAAAATGATAAAGATCAATGGATAGAATACATGTAAACAAAAGCTCTTCGGGGTAGGGGTACATACTGATATATTTAGAGGGGTGCTGGAGGTCAAACCCAAGGCCTTCATGCATGCTAGGTAGGCCATGTAATTGAGAACTACATGCAAGCCCATGTTTTATTTATTCTTTTTTTTTTTTTTTTTTTTGAGACAGGATCTTCCTAAATTGTCCAGGCTAGCCTCAACCTGTTGATACTCCTGCCTCAACTTCCCAACAAAACCATCCATAATAATTTTTTAAAATATTACTATATTTCTTATTCCCTTATTTTATATATTTATGTGGTGCTGAGAATGGAACCCAGTGCCTCACACATGCTAGGCAAGCGCTCTGCCACTGAGCTATTGCCCCAGCCCCCTCCACAATAATCTGTAACAGTGTGGAGGAAATATGGAATTAAAAGGTCTAAGTATCACTACTAGGTCCCATAAGCCAAATCTAACCTGTCTGATTTTTGTAAAGCAGGTTGTATTGACACACAACTACATTTGTTTCATATACTATTAATGGGTCAAATACAGTGTGTGTGTTTAAATAAAATTGTATTGGAACCCAGTCACACCTATGGGTTAACATGTTGTCTTTTTTTTCCCCCCTACAAGGGCATAGCTATAGGTATTACTTGCAAAGCCTTAAATATTGACTATGTGGCTCTTTTTAGAAATGATAATGGCCAGGTGCAGTGGTGCACACCTGTAATTCCAGTAGCTTGGGAGACTGAGGCAGGAGGATCTTGAGTTCAAAGCCAATTAAAATTGAGCACCAAACAACTCAGTGAGACCCTGTCTCTAAATAAAATACAAAAAAGGGCTGGGGATTAGGCTCAGTGGTCAAGTGCCCCTGAGTTCAATTCCCGGTAACCCCAGAAAAGAAGAAATGATAATGAAGGTGGTAGTGGTGGTGATAACCCACCCTAATTAGCCATCTTCCATGAGCCAGGCACTGTGTGCCAGGGGCAGTTTACATAGATCCAATACCAAGTGAAAGAAATATCTTTTCTTCGCATCCTGGGTCCATGGATGAAGCATCATAAAACATACGAGACAAGGAGCCCTTCCTACAGAACTCATGACCCTAGGATGCAGGTCAACGCCTACACTGTATGCCTAGGTTTGACGGGGAGTGACAGTCACAGGGAAACAGGGTGGAGGATGAACAGAGGTGATCCAACAGCCATGCAGAATGGGGAGAAGGCACAGCCTGTGTGCTCAGATCCTTCTCAGAGTCTCTGTGTCTTCGATGGTAAGAATGTTCCTTCCCTCGGAGTAAGGGAGGAGACCTCTCAGACAAGGGCCTTTGAACCAGTCTAGACAGCTGCTGCTATTTTGTCAAATGCCAAGGTACCAGATTTCCGAATAGTGTATTCTGAACCCCGACAAAAATCAATCTTCCTAATAACTCCATGAGGGAGACCCTGTCTTCATCTTCACTGCATACAGAAAAAAAGAAAAATTAAAGCTCACAAAGTTGAGGTGCTTTCAGGTCCCAAGGCTGTCCCAGTGGAGAAGGCCACACATGCAAACACAAAACGGACTCCAAGATCAACCAGGAGCCAATTCAAGCATGAAAAGGAAACATGGTTAACTTCTCATAAAGCCTTCTTGATCTCCGATTTATACTGCCCAAATCCAGGAAAGGAACCTCCCCACTGACGACAGAACTGGAGTCCAGTCATTTCCACTGGACGGGTGGTTGCTAGCATCATCAGCTACCTGCTCCCCAAGGTATCTGGCCAGTGTGGACAAAGGGCAGAGGATGTTCCTGGAGCCCATCACTGAGGAAGCCTTATAAAGCTGAGCATGGGCTCACCTTAGAAATGAGCATGAGGTTAGAATTTTCTTTTTAATGCATATGTACTTAAGATGTCAATTTGTGGGGGTTTACCCAAAAAATAAAAATAAAAATAAATAAATAAAAAGCAGAACCACATAAGCATTAGAAGGAATTTAGGGACACTTTGGTACATACAAGAACCCCATATTATATTCTCATGGCAACATCCTCAAAGTCTTCCTTTTAAGAACATGTAGCTAGTCAGGCACGGTGGCACATGCCTATAATACCAGCAGCTAGGGTGGCTGAGGCTGGAGGATCACGAGTTCAAAGCCAGCCTCAGCAAAAGAAGGGCACTAAGCAACTCAGTGAGACCCTGTCTCTGAATCAAATACAAAATAGGGCTGGGGATTGTGGCTCAGTGGTCGAATGCCCCTGAGTTCAATCCATGATACACCCGGCCCCCACGGCCCCCCCAAAAAATTTCATGCAGTTATATTTCAATCAGCCCAACCCCATATTGACTGCACCATAAAATGTGCTTAAAACATTTCCTTAAATCCCTGTCTCATTCCATCCCCCATGATCGTTCCTCTCATTCTCTCTAACATTTTGAACTTGGGGTGTATTTATTAAAATCAATATATATTTAATATAGCAGTGTTTTTAAATCTCCAAAATGACTCTGTACATCATATAATCAATAGCATCCTTATTATAATCATTGCTTACCTGACAAAAACAGGAAAATTAAAATTCAATCAACAAGAAAGTCCCTTCTGAGCTACCCCACCATGAAATGGAACAAATCACACTAGCTTTAAAACGCATCGCTTCAATAGAAATGTTTGATTTTTAAAACACCTCTTGAGAATTTGGTGTCAACATACCTTATATATAATCAGAGATATGATAAATTATGATATAATGATGTATTAAGAATTGCAATGCAAAAATAAATAAATAGATAAATATTTTTTAAAATTAAAAAAAAACATATCTTGAATAGTCAATAATTGAAAAATCAAATTGCCAAACATGTGTGAGGCCCTGGGTTCCATTCCCAGCCCCACAAAAAGAAATTTTTAAATTTTGAAAAGATGGGAATTTCTGTTAACAAAAAACCCAGAGTTCAAAAGACTTTAAATAAAAAGTGTAGTAATAAAAAAAAAATAAATAATGTAGATCCCTTCCCCGGAAGCCACCTTTAGTAACAGTTCTTCCAGATCCTTCCAAAGAGGATGAGGTACAGAAAGAAAGAGAATGCACACACAAATATGTTCCTGTCTCCCATAAACTGAAACAAATCGAATACCACACCAAGTCGACCTCTGGCTTTTTTTTTTTAACTCATTATGCAGATTGAAAACCATTCTAGATCAATACATGGAAATGCCTCTTTTTCCTATAAATGCCTGCCTCGTGCCCCATTACACAAGTATGGTCAATTTTAAAACCCCCATCACAGATATTTAGGTTGTTTCCAGTCTCATGCTTTTCCAATAGCTGCCGCAATGGCCGTCTCTGAACCTCAGCTTTGGCACCAACCAGCAGGTTTGTCCACAGGATGAATTTCCAGAAACGGCATAGTTGAATCAAAATGCATACATAATTTTACTGTCTGTGAAAATGAAAGGATTTGCTCTCAAAAATCACTGAACCAAGTATATATTCCCACTGGCATGGTTACAGCCTGGTAGTAATTCAGCTAGAAAGTACTTTGGTCCACATCCTTATCAACCTACTGTTTTGTCAAAAAACATGTTCATCTTTGCCAATCAACATGAGATAAATAATGTTGTGGTTTTGATATGTAAGGGACTTTATTTAAAACAACAACTATTACAACTACTGCTAGTCCTATGAGGGCTCCTTAGTACCATAGTCTTGTTTTTTTTTTTTTTTTTTTTTGGCGGGGGGGGGGTTTGCTGGGGATTGAACTCAGGGGCACTCAACCACTAAGCCACATCCCCAGCCCTATTTTATTTAGAGACAGGGTCTTGCTGAGTTGCTGAGGCTGGCTTTGAACTCATGAACCTCCTGCCTCAGTCTCCCGGGATGCTGGGATTACAGGTGTGCGCCACTGCACCAGCACAGCCACAGTCTTACTGTCTGCAAAGTTCTCCAAGGTCCTTCATGAACCAGCCTCTGGCCTACCTTAACCCACAGTCATCTTCATTACAGCTTCAGCCACTCCTTAACCACCATGTCCCAGTGTGCCATATATAGGACACATAGGCCAACTTATCCAACAAATATACAGGTTAACCTGTACTCAGTTTTTCTATAGGGGTTCTATGGGATGCTGGGATATAATGGATTAAAGAATTAACTGGCATTTTTGGTGCACACATCTTAGCACATGTTCGTCTTCTATGTAAAATGCTATCCCCTTGCTCTGAAATGTCACGGCTGGTTCTTATTTGCCTGGGAATCATCCCCCACTCAACCCAAATACCCATTAGATTTCAGTCTTAACTTCTCGTAATCTCTCTCCACACACAAGCCCAGAGTCAGGTTTCATTAGTTCTTCCTTTCACATCCAGATGCACACATCTTTTTTTTTCTTTTTTTTTTTTTTTTTTTGGGGGGGGGGGGGGGGGGGGGGGGGGGGTGGGTGGCCGGGGGGTAGTACCAGGGATAGAACTCACTAACACTGAGCCCCATTCCCAGCCCTATTTTGCATTTGATTTAGAGACAGGGTCTCTCCAGGTTGCTTAGCACCTCACTCTTGCTGAGGCTGGCTTTGAACTCGAAATCCCCCTGCCTCAGTCTCCCTAGCCACTGGGATTCCTGGCATGCACCTCGGGTCCAGTATGCACACATCTTTCAAGACCTTTGTTTTGCGGCAGCCTGTACCTTCATCCCACCCCCTGGAGTACTGGAAGACACCTTTGTAGGGCAAAGGTCTCAGACTCTTTGGGCACTCATGAGCACTGAGTCTAACCACCTTAATGGACAGAACATGTCTGCTGAGTCCTCTGGATACCAGCTCACAGACACCACCCATATGAACGTATACACAATTACAACACATTACCTAGGCATTGAACCGTAAGAGCTCAGAATACATTAGGGAAAAAGACAGTGCCAACTCTACAGACACATCGTGGGTAATAAGTAGAAGGATTTGAATTTTCTCTTACAGAAAATATATTATTTCCCATCACAAAACCTAATGGAAACATAAAAATCATTTATTCTAACAAGTTTTGGACAGGTATTAAATTCACAATTTCTTGTATATTAATCATTTATACATCTTGCTGAATAGTTAGACCTTAATAAGATGCCTACGTCTCTATAAAACTGCAACAGCTGATGTAATAAATGGCCAAATCACGCTTTTAATATTCTTCCATTGTTAATCTTTTTTTCATTTTTATACCAAAGAATAGAAACCAATTAATAAAAATTCTTAGTCTCACATCAAATCCAATTGCTATAAAAACAACTTATTACCAAAAAGAGCTGGGAAGGAAATGAACAATATATAAGAAAAATTTTACTACACACTTGCATAGAAGCAGCTACCTTTTGCCATGAGATTTTCAGTTCTGTGCTTTTGCACGGTATCACACATAGTAAAGGCAGTTCATATCCATTCAACAAGACACGCCACCAACTGTACTTTTGTCACTCTCATGAACTATTTCATATTTTTTAAAATATTTTAAAGTTGTTGATGGACCTTTATTTTATTTATTTGAATGTGGTGCTGAGAATAGAACCCAGTGCCTCATGCATGCCAGGCAAGTGCGCTACCACTGAGCCACAACCCCAGCCCCCCTGAACTCTTTCATTTAATACATCCCAACTCTGCGGAGCTACGTCATTTTGTCATTTACTTTTTAGAGCTGAAAAGTCTAGCTGCAAGCTTAACACAAGGATGTACTGTTTGGTCCTCAGCTGCCTGATGGAGACTTGAACAATGATCTGTCCAGTTCCATGGGGCATGCAAATAAAACAAATGTTATTTGCAACTTAAGTATAACATGAAACTCTTCATGGAGCCAGTAACCTGACCGTACCTACCGATGGGCAGTTGCATCCTTATGGGGACACAGCATGGTAGGAAAAGAAATTTCAATATTTGTCATTGATTCATTATGTTTAGCATTGGAATGTACTCCATAAATAATAATATATGCGAATACAGGGTGGAATACTCATTCTACTTACTTTATCTACTCTGTACAACCAAAGATGTGCTCATCTGTGTGACCTGTGTATGCTAACAATATCCCTTTCTGTCTTCCCATCAGTAAGTTCATTATGAATCAGGGATTCAAACGTAAGCCCTTTTAGTTAATGTTTAGTTAATGTGACTCTACTGTACCTGCCAGATCTTGGGGAAGGCCATGTGCTTTCCAAAGTATTCATATTTTACTGAAATGCTGAATGCTAACAACTGCTCTTGATAAGAACCAGAATGGTAGCCTCAGGTAAGGTACTTACTGTCTGCATTACTGATCTTGCTGGGAGATTTTTTTCCAGAATTTGTATATCTATGGCATATAAATATACGCCTGTTGTGAGAGATAAAGACAACACATAGGTGTAAGCGAACACAGTGATCACCCTCTGTCCTCTTCTAGCCACTGTTGCCCCATACCCCTGAGGGAACACAGTTTTGTTCCTCTTTTTTGTCAAATTTTTGAAATAAATATGCAAACATACGCAGAGATATGCATACATATTTAGGCAGGTCCTGAAATTCATTTATAAGACACAAATAAGATCAATCTCCACACAGCTCTGCCACTTGCTTCTATCTTCCAACAACACATCAGACATTTCTCCCTGTCATTATATACATTTATGACATTTGAGGGTACATAATATTCCACCATTTTGGGCATGCCATAATTTTAATTCAACCTTTCCTCCATCTACAGATGACAGGATTCTACTTTGTCTATGTAAAAACACAGCAGTTCCTTCCACCAATCAATCATCCCCTAAGCAGTTCCATCTGAGAGATGTAAAGACACAATAATGTGCCTTTCGAGGAAGACGGCTCCAAGATCTAAAACTGTCTGGCATTGAATGTATCATCTATTAATTTCCTTAGGAAAAAAAAAATCACTCTGTAGCAAAAAGCCTGACATATGCTCAAAAGCCAACAGAGGGTTGCTGTTATTCAAAGAGCTTTGTTTCTGGCCAAATACTTAGGAGGACTTTTCAAAGAGAACAAGAGTCAACTATCAGAAAGGATGTGAGCGAATGGTTTTCTCTTAGGATGTACAACCTGTGAATGCACATCGCTGGTGGCCTTGGTGCCTGATAATAGGGAAAGGGGATGAATTTATCCCTTGGTGCACCTCCAGGGTTTTAGGGACCTAAGCCTTACTTAAATTTGTGCATGTTGATTCAACCTGTCTTCTACCCTTTCCTACATTCCCTCCACTTTGCATGCATCAGAGGTCCAGGAGAGGGAAATCGAGGCAGAGAGGGTCCCAAAACAGCTGCTATATAACACGTGCCCATCGAGCACAGGGACAGCTAGGCACTTACCTTTTGTCCTGGAAAGAAGCAGCAACAGTCAGAAAGGAATGTGGCGCTTCCCCTTTGGGAAGTCTCTGCCATCCCCGCCCCAATCCCTTCTTGGGTTCAGTAGCCTTGAAGAACCTGGAGGTCTCAGAACTTCCAAGAAGTGATAACCACAGGAATCACTGCTTTGCATTCCAAGCCATCTGCTTGACTACAGTGAGAGCTGGTGACACTGTCACAACAAGTAAGGCCCATCGCCTGGTTGCAGTTAATGCCAGAATGAAGTCTGGTGAAACCGTGGCTCATCACCTAACCCAGGGGAGGGCTTGGAGGGCACCCAGAGGAGGCAAAGACATGGAAGCAGGCAGCAAATGGAAAGTACAGTGGGATTTGCAAGAAGATGTGCCCCTTCCTTGCCTGATGCTGTGTCCAAAGCTCTTGAGAGGAACATTACTCTGAGCCCTATGAAGAGCTTCCTACCTAGAAAATTATCAGAATATAAGCTGAGACTCCCGAAATGCCTCCAGTAGAAAATAAACAGAAGTCGACGGAGACTTGAGTCTCTGGGATCCATGCATTTAGGTGATGGGGATGATCACGCTCCGAGTGAGACAGACTGCTAGTTCTTGCCTTCACTGTGATGAGCCTGCTAGTCTGTTCTCTTCCTAAAGACTGGACTTCCTAATGGCACTGCACCTGGGCTATACAGAAATGCACCTGAGAGAAACAAATCGATGTCCAGAATTCACATTTTCCCTTGACACTTCCAGCTGTGTTGCCCCAATTTCCAGAGACACCATAGTCCTCAGCATCCTAGAGCAGAGATTAGATCCTCCCAGCCACATGGGCCTCTTACTCTCAATTTTAGCTGCCCTACAAAAGAATCCCTCTCTCCTTTCCTTCCTCCCACTCTCCCGGAGCTCTTGGTATGGTTTAGATGTGAGCTGTCTCCCGAAAAAAATGATGAGGAGAAGTGAGTATAAGAGTTGTAACTTCATCAGTGGATTAATCCATTTGATAGATTAATAATCAGAATAGACAACTGAGTGGTAATAGTAGGCAGGTGGGGGTGGCTGGAGGAGGGATGTCACTGAGGAGGGGCATGTCCTAAGGGATTATCTCTTCTCCCTGGCTCTGCTTCCCTGCTAACATGAGCTGCTTTCCACCACCACACCCTTCCACCATGATGTTCTGCCTCATCTTGGGCCCAAAGCAATGGAGTTGGTGGACCATGGACTGATCTTCTGAGACAGTGGGCCCAAGTTAATTTTTTTTTTATTCTCAGTTATTCTTTTTTTTTAATTATATTTTAGTTTTAGGTGGAAATAACATCTTTGTTTTAATATTTATTTTTTTGGTTGGACACAATATCTTTATTTATTTTTATGTAGTGCTGAGAATTGAACCCAGTGCCTCATGCATGGTAGGTGAGCGCTCTACCACTGAGCCACAACCCCAGCCCCTCTTCTCAGTTATTCCTGTTAGGTATTTTGGTCACAGCAACAAAAAGCTGACCAACATGGTACCCTCTAAAATGAACTTCATACATGCCACACAGTCTACATTTTAACTCAGACCATCATAAATATGTATCCACATTTCACTGAAAATCCTTCTAGAATTTTTTGTAAGACCTACTAAAAAAAAGACATATGTATGTGTACACACATGGGTGTCTGCACACATGAATCACTGCCCAAAAAATTGGTAATTCCAATCACCAAATGGCTTCGGGATGGTGTTAGGGATGTTTGTGATTAGCAGCTCCAAATATGAATTGCCAAAAATGTTTTCCTTCAGCTAATAGTGAGTATAATTTTCATTCCTAGAACATGAAGTCTGGAGTGATAAAATATTACAGTAAGAACAGTCCTTCATGAGAAGTAAGGTGTGATTCAGGGATACCAGCTCCTTGGCCCAGGGCAAAATCATTGCCAAACTTCCTCAACCTCTGCCCTCTTTGTCTGGTTCAAGATCACACTGGACATGTTCAGATATTTCTCCTGATGTGCTGAGAAGAGAGACAGGACAAATATGAACGTGGCAGACAGGTCAAGGTCAAGGCACCCTATCTAAGCTTCTGCTACCAACAAGGCTCACACACCAAGTCACCCAGAAAAAGAAAGCTGGGATATGGAAGTGTTTACCATTGACTAGGCAGTGACCCAGAAACAGGCAAAGGACACAGAATTTAAAGCAGCAGCTGACAAGGGCACTGACAATTGAATTTTGCAAACATAAATGCTAAGTCCTTTGGTATGGAAAACACAAGGGGGTGGTGGACTATTGGATGCTTTCTCTTCCTTGAGTTGCCTGCATCCTGCCCGGTGAGGGGCCAGATTAGAGGGCTCCAATCCACCAAAGAGCTTCCCAGAACACAGAGAAACACTGAGAGCCTTCCCTGCAGAGCAGCTAATCACTGACAAAGCTGAGACCCCGCTGCCACAGCTGGTGGCCTCTGAGTCTCCGGAAAGATGGAGGGGAAGAGGAAAAAAGAGAGCCTTGATGAGCTCTGGCTTTATCAGCTGTAACTCCTCAAAGATCCCTGGCTGGAGGACAAAAGCCTGGACACAGCCCTAGTCCAGCACAAAGCCCTTTTTGGCTTGAGGATTGAAAACCATTTTCCAGGGTAACACCTGCCTAAATCCTGGTCCCTGCCTAACCCCTGTAAAGAGTAGACCTGTGGCTGGAAACATGGGGAAGTCAGTGTGTGTGTGTGTGTGTGTGTGTGTGTGTCTGTCTGTCTGTCTGTCTGTCTGTCTCTCAAAATAAAGCCCTTACTTGGTAGCCCATCTTCCCTAACAGCCCACCTTAACAGATTTGTTTGTGGTGGCCAAAGTGATGTCACCTACAGTTTAGCAAACACCTTTAGAAGAAGCGGGGCTGGGAGGGCACATACCTAAACCATGGAATTAATTACAGGCCTCTGCCAAGAAGCAAAAGCTGGGCATCCAATTCCTCTCTCTCTGAGGCACATCTGAGCTTCCCACACCCCTATCAACATAATGGCATGTGATTAAACTGTCTTATTCTGTTAGCCCTGTAACAGACATGGGAACAAAAAAAGTCATAATCCTACCACAAAGCTGTCATATTCCGAGGGCTATTTAACAAATTGATTTCCCAAAAAGAAGCAGGTATTGCTGCACATTTATATACCACCCCCACGCGTTTCTCTTAAGTGAATGCAAATTGGCCTCTACAGAATTTGTCTAATGTGTTAATAAAAAGATTTCTATGACCAGCCACGCTACAAAGTCCTGCTTAAAAAATAAGGCACACTTCCCTTACTCCTCATTATTTCCCTTACTTTTTGTATAAATATAAAAGATAACAGTTTCGTTTTCTTTTCAAGGCAATCATTTGCTTTAAAAAGGAAGAAAGGGTATCAACCAGTTAAGTTCCAAGAGGGTCCCAAAGCCACATTAAGTCGATAAGGGCCAGGAGCCCTGATGTCTGGACCCAGGGTATTCTAAAACAGTTGCTTTTGCATATAAATTTTAGAATAATCTTATCTGTATCTAAAATACTATTTACCACCTTGACAAATCCATATGGAAGGTGGGTTTCCCCCTCAGCACTTTCCAGAAGAATCACCAATCACAGTTACATGAATATATGATGCTCTTACCCTGAATAGGACTACCACTACACATCTGGGTTCCAGGGCAAGGACTTACATAGGGTGTCACTGAAAGCCCTAAAGGAAATTCCAAATAAGACTTTCGAGTCAAACCATTCCCAACATCTCTGCCAAACTTGAAGGCAAATCACCCAGGTGTTCTGCTCTGGATGGGAAAGAAACAAATGCTGGTTTATGGTATATGTTATCTAGGTGGTAAACTATGAATCATCTTTTTCTGGGTCCTAATGACCAATGACTGATTCATTTGGGCTTAGTGGGTTTTGGAGACCTGTTAATTTATTGTTTTGAATTGATGATGCGTGCATATACAATTAAAAAAAATCAACATCACAGGTAGAAAAGGACGGACAATACAAACTAGACCCTCTTCCCTCATCTTTCCCAATACTACTCAGCGAAACCCATATGTAAATCCCATAGAAATTTACCCTCATCTAGATCCTGTTGTACGCTTTGCTCCCCACCCCCATTAACAAGATATCTCGGGGAAATAGATATGGATAGATATATGGGTAAACATATGTATCTGTTCATAGGGAGATGCTTTGCTAATTGTAACAGCTGCACATATGCTGCTATTTAGCAGAGCATAATTTATTAAAACTGCCCCAATTAATGGGCTGTCAGGTTGCTTCCAATTTTTTTTTTCCCCAAATCCAAACACTGCTGCTACGACTAACTTTGACATGAGTCATTTTATACTTGTGGACAAGCACCTCTGTAAGGTAAGCACCTGGAGGGCAGAGTTGCCAGATCAAAGGATATATCTCTCTACTGCAATGGACACAGCCTAGTCCCTTCACAGACACTATACCAGTTGGAAGTCCCCACTGGTGACATCTAAGGTGACTCATTTCCCCACAGCCTCACCAGCTATTAATGGCACCGGCCAGTTTTAAAAGGCCATTAACTCTGGCACAGAGAACAATGAGAAGTATCGGAGGGCAGGTGTGGGTCAAATCTTCCTTCTGTTAGCTCACTAACTCCCACTTCTATCTGCCACCCGATAGCAGAGCAATTCAGATGGCAGGCATGGTGGGATCCTGCCAGAGAGCTGAGGTCTCCTCTTTGCCACTCCTGAAGCGTCTTAAATGTCTTAAGCTCTCTCAAGGTTGGTTTCCTCATTCATCAGGTGGAAATGTATGCATGCATCCTTCCAATAAAAGCCAGTCCCTTCCCAGAATGGACTGCTGGAATGAGAAATCATACACTAGCTACTCACCAAAATGCACGGCACTGGCCAAAGCTTAGCAAATGCTTACAATGATTGCATTGCTGCTCACAGCCCAACACGTGGTATCTAATCTTTCCAAGCCCAAATGAGAGGCGGTGGCAGTAAGAGGCCTGACACATTGTCGGCCAGGCTGCCAAGAAATGCCCACATCTAAGCTCCAGTATCCGAGACTGACAGACGCCACACTCTGGGGACCGAAATGAACCATGCAAATTTTTTATTAATATTGATAAAATGCTAAAAAAGCAATAAACATGACGCTGTGCTAGAAATGATAAGCTAGGAGCCCCAACTGACATGCAGCCCTAGAGGGACAGCAATTGCTGCTCCCTTTAAAGAAAGAACTTGTTGCTCCACGGTAAGGAGCCTGCAGGATCCAAGCAACATTTGGGGTCACATCAAAGTTCATCCCCAGCCCCAAGGCTGCCCAAGTGGACTCAGAGGAGTCACCTATCAGGGAACCGTGGCTCTGAGACGGTTACATCTGCATCCTATTCTGAGGCTCTCCTGCCCAATCTTGACCCCCACACACACACTCCTTCTTCTATATCAGACATTAACCTCCAATAAATACCCTGCACCACTAACTTAGTGCCTGCATCCTTGAATTGGTTCAATGACACGATGGGGGAGTCAGATCCCCAAGGGGACTATAAGCACTCCTAATTTTAATCAAACCTTCTCCATGCTCAGACCTCCTGAGCCTTGCTTTCTTTTCCTTTCTCTTTTGTGTGTGTTTATAAGTGCATGTGTGCATGCACACGTTTGGGAAATGAACTCAAGACCTTAGCATGCTAAAAGCACACACTGCCATGAACTGCATCCCAGACCCAGACCTTCCTTTCTGGTACTCTAACCTCTCCATCACAGGGCCCTGCGTGGAATCCTTCTCTGTCCACGTGTCTGCCTGCATATGCTCGTCTCCCTGCCTGGCATTCCTCCTGCCCCCACTGATCATTTCAAATTCTCAATTTAGTAAATGCAGACATTTTTGTCCAATTCTTCACATGCCCTTCTCTCTCCCTGAATTTTGACAATGTGATAATGTGGGTAGGTGCTCGCGTGTTAAAAAAAAAAAAGAGTAAGAGGGCGTCCGGGGAGATGAATCCATCTCCAGAAACCAGATAGGTCCCCAGAGGCAGGGAAACTCATACCCAAGTGCTTCTGATGACAAAGATCATGGTCATATTCACCACCCTCTGTTGCTTCTTCTAAAACCTGGTTCCCCAACCTAACTACTTCAGAACTCCAAGCTGCTTGAAAACTTAGAGGCAAGTTTCGCTCTATACTAGTCACTGTTGCTCATTCTTGGCTTTGAAACTGCTCTGGGCTATTACACATGGCAATGCAATCATTGTAAGCATCTGCTAAGCTTTGGCCAGCCGGGGTGGCTCCTGAATGAAGTTGTATAAAACCTAAGGATCAGAGGTCACAGTGTGCGTTTTTCCCAGCACTGGGTGATATAGACTTCCCACAATACCAAACTATACCCGGTTTGAGAGCTCCTATCATGTGTTGAGACAGAGCCCCTCTGGCACTCACACCAAAATGACTGTTTTTGTTTTTTTTTAAAGGGCCACAAATGCTCCATTCAGAATACCCAAAGTGAGAATCTCAACGTAAGTTCAACTACAAAGAACAGCCAACTGTCACAGGGTATTACGATGGTGAGCAACCAGACTCTTCCCATAGAAAACAGTGACCAACGGGACCATGACTTTCCCGTGGCTGTTCTGCCTGCAGGGAACCTCAAACTAGAGGCATCTACAAGACCATGTTCCAGCCATGCTGCAGATACCACAGAACTGCTTTATCTAAGCCACTGGATAAAGTCACATATTTCTAAATGTTACCAATATAGCAACACATTCTAATCACAGCCCCAAGATCATAATCACATAATTTCTACTTTGTGCATAAAGGTTATTATTAAATGCCTAGACTCAAATGGAAAGGCTTCTTGATGAACTCAATTTACCATGTTTCTAAGATGTGGGTTTAGTTCTTCCACTGCTAATGCCAGACCGTAGCCCCAAGTCTTTGGCGGATGTTTCCCAAGGCTCCAAGCGGAGGTTAAGTCATAATTCAAGAGAGCATGAGAAAAGAACTAAATATAATGGACAGAACAAGGGGACACTATGTCCCAGGAAGAGGAAAACAACTCCAAGGGATTTCCAATTTAGTTTGGCTACTGAGACCATGGTTTTCAAAAAGGCCACAAACTTAAGAGTACTCCTGAGACCGCCAAATAACCCTCAGGGATAAAGGAGCTGTTAAATGTCACTTGAAGAGGAGAATTTGGATGCTTGGTTAACTGAATAGTATAGGAACCACATATTTCCTAAAACGGGGGGAAAAATGCATCCTTCGACTTGGAATTGAAAATTATAGTCCCAGGGAGAACTGACTACTAATTTGGGGGCCAATCCACAGCAACAGCTGTTACCCGTGTTTCATGTGTATGTAACCCATTCAGAAAACTGTCCTGAGCTAAGGATGTCATTCTGGCACTGCTGGCCTCACCCAGGACTTCCAGGTCTGGACTGCTGTCAATTATCAGCCCAGCTGTCTGCAGCCATCACGCTGATCTTTACCGGCTGACTTTTGCAATGCTGAAGGCACCGAGCAATCCAACTTTATGGAAAATGGAAACACCTCAATGGCTCCACAGTGACCCACTTTTCAGCCCAGGTGTGACAGCCCTGTAATTAGTCAGCAAGACGCCTTGAGCTTTGAAAACAAATACATTTATCTACGTTATTCTTGCCACGTGGAAAATTTAGTAAAAAGAAAGTGGTTGGGGGGGTGCCTCCACTTAAAGACAATTTGGCTAATAGATCACATATGTTCGCCTTTGTCTTCTTCCACTTGTGTTTTTTCTGTTTTAAATTTTATTACCCTGGGGCATTTGCACCAAACAGAATCTTCCTCTACGTTGCTTAGGAATTAATCCACCCCTGCTGTTTATTCCTCATTTGAGTCATAATCCTCCATTTGTGACATCACAATTAGCCACTTGTGGTGATGATTATAATGTCATGAACAAAGGATTATGGCTGGGAGTTGGAAACGAAAACAGCAGGAGCACTAACTGTGGTGAGGAAGTTCCTCTTGTCAAATAACCATCTCCAGGAATGGAGAACTGCAGGTTTGGGAAAAGAGCAGGATGGGGAGACTAATTGAGAGAAATTCATCTTTTTATTTTTTGTTGTTGGTGGTGGTGGTGGGGATACCAGGGATTGAACTCAGGGTCACTTAACCACAGAGCCACGTCCCCAGCCCTATTTTGTACTTTATTTAGTACAAAGACAGGGTCTCACTGAATTGCTTAGGGCCTCACTTTTGCTGAGGATGCTTTGAACTCATGATCCTCCTGCCTCAGCCTCCTGAGAGGCTGGGATTGCAGGTGTGCACCACCATGCCTGGCCAAACCCATCTTTTGAGAGAAAGTTCTATGAGAACTGAACTGATAGTTTTACCTGGTGAATAAACAAGGAACAATTACCAGGTACACTTTCCCTGGCCAGCCTGCTTTATCCAAATCTTTTTTTTAAGGTTGAATATTCCAACAAACTCCACGCCATTATTGTCAACACTTAGCAGCATCTGCTTTAAAATTTCTAGGCACACACTTTTTCTTGAACCCTCTGAGAGTAGGCTGCAGATATCATGTCCCTTCCATGCCAAATGCTTGAGTGAATGTCTTAAAACAAGGATGTGCTCTGATGTAATGATCGTAATGATATTCAGGAAATCGAACCTTGCTACGATGTGATCTAATTTATAGTCCATATCTGCATTTTACCAATTATTCCCCAAATTTCTTTTATGCCATTTGTTTTCCTGACCCGCTCACTTCCCAGTAATTACAAAAAAGAAACCATCATCCTTTGTCAACTTTCCTTCAGAGTTAATGACATTACTAATCCAAAATTTAGAACTTTAAAAAATTAAAATCTGGGGCAAATAAATAAACAAACAAATAATCAAAACAGCTACTGTTTCTTTACAGCTTACTGTGTGCCCGTAGCAAGCACGTCACAGGAGTTACCTCAACCCCTTGAAGACTTCATGGGTCATGAGTCCTTCCCGACCCACATTCTGCAGGAGAGGAATGAAGCTTATATTGGAAATCCTATCAAAGTGAAAGGAACAGCCTCATCTTCTCCCTGTGACAATGTTTCCTCTAAGAAGCTCAGTTCAAGCTGGTCCCCACAGGCACAAATAGATCTCTGAGATCCCGTCACCTTCAGGACAAACTAAAAGCAGATCAATACCCCACGGTAAATGAAGACTGCAATTAGCCATGCAGATGGGAGGGTCACGGCTGATTGTGATGTTTCAGCATCTGATCCTTAAAGAATATTCCAAACATGTCTTGCCCTCCAAGCAGGTTTTATGGTTGGGTGTGCAGTGGGCAGCTTCCAGGGCATTATTAACTGCCTATTTTACAGATCTAGGATTGCCATTTATTCTAAATACAGAGCAAAGGTTTTAAAAGAAAGAAAAAAAAAACAAGAAGAAGAAGCTTTGCACAAGCTAAAAGCTTTTAGGATAGGATGGACCTTAAATCGCCTATTTTGCAGAGACACAAATGGCTCTGAGGAAACTTGAACATTATTGCATCTCTTTTTTAGAAGAACATAAAGATATAAGATTAATTCAACTTGACTCAAAACCAAAGCTGTTCGTCTAAACTGGTTGTGGAAATGTACAAAAATTCACAGCCTAAAAGCCAAGGCCACATTTGCAAATGATGATTTCTGTATTGCTCCTTTCCCACATATTAAACACATCCCACAGAGCACATGGGATGTGCTCCACACAGATTTCCATTCCCCAGCCACTTACACTAGACATCAAACACCAACCCAGGGACAGCAGGGTCCACCAGCTCCTTCACCCTGCTGTCCCCTGATCCACACCTCACTATCCGAAAGGGCTACAAGAGGTTGCGGGAGGGGGGTGCTGGCCTGTCATCCCAGCAGCTCAAAAGGCTGAGGCAGGAGGATTATGAGTTCAAAGCCAGCCGCAACAAGTTAGTGAGGCCCTAAGCAATTGAGCAAGACCCTGTCTCTAAATAAATATTAAAAAGGGGCTGGGGATGTGGCTCAGTGGTTAAATGCCACTGGGTTCAATCCTCAATACAAAAAAAAAAAAAGAAGAAGAAGAAGCATATAGGAACAGTCTCCTTGCTCACCATTGTACCGCAGTCCTTGTCAAAGGCTCGGATCTCCATGACATCCCATTTTCCTCCTTCATCTCCTGGTTTCTCCTTTTTTTAAAAGGAATGAGTGGAACGCTTCATTCCAATCAACCAAAATATCATAGACATATTTGGCTGGTGCTTTTATAAAACTGGATAACTGCCAACCTTTTATTTTATTTATTTTTTAATCTGGACATTTAAAACCAGGACATTCACCTAAAAATCCAGACTTCTGGTCTCTCTGAAACTCATCTGGGGCAACAGTGAATGTCACCATTCACCGGTGACAAGGATGTTGAAGCAGGCTGCCAGCTACCCCTGTAAGATGAGGTCCTCTCCCGCTCAACCACCCTGCTCCCTGCAGTGATGCTGGCTCTAGGGTGGCCTCGTCATTAACTGTTCATGGACACTTCTAACCACAGAAAGAGGAGCTGATAATAACTGCACTCGGACAAGCTGACTGGCACTCACCGGACGTCGGCCACCCTGCCTGGGTGACCCATTCTGGCTCTGGTTATCAGTCTGTGCTCACCAGATCTGCCTTCATTCTTTTCTAGCTCAACCGGTTTGTGCTCATCCACTTGGCATTGGGATCGAGAGGATAGAAGTTTTAATGTCTAATTAGTAAATTGCTGAAGGGGACAATCAAAAATGAAAACAGAGACAAATGTCCCAGTAACCAGGCAGGTCAGGAAAAAGTGGGACACAGGGAAGTAGGCGAGGTGTCACAGGTTTTACTCATCCTGAGGATCACCCTCGACTTCCCATCCAATTCCACTGAAACCCCTGCACCTCAGCTGGAATCTAATCAGTGGACCTTAACGCCCAAATGGTAAAGGTCTTGTTGTTCTTACCGGGGTCACTCTGCCCTATGCAGGCCTGGCTCTTGTGGGAGGTGGGGATGCTAAATTTCTGGAGCCTTTTAAGGAAGAACAATACAAAGTCTTCCAAAACTGAGCAAGTACTCGGAAACCTAGCATGCATTCTGTCCCCCTGATGGGCTGTCAAGATCTCCTTTTATAATGAACCCGGCGCGCGGTTGGGCTCCTTGCCAAATGTAGCGGCCATTAGTTTGAAAACAGTTTGAAATGCTCCAGCTTTGGAATCAGTCATATAATCAAAATCAATTAATGTACCATTTGGGAGTTTGTATGTACATCCATCCCTAAGGCAGCACGATTTGCAAACTATCCAATTTCACTGTGCGTGGCACGGGCTCGTGTCTGCAATCCCACAGACTGGATATTCTCTCCCCTTCCACCTCAGATACACTGAACTTAGGGTGATTGTCTTCACTGTAGGGAGGGGGGAATATCCATTATTTCAGAGAAGCCTTCAGGAAAGGAAAAAAGAAAAATGAATGTATTTTATAGGATCTTTCATGAGGGATAGGCATTGGAAGTCCTCCAAAATTTGGGGGTGTGAAAGAGGACACTGGCTATTACAATAAGCATCTACTTTTGGAAAACAAAATGTTTTAGTCAAATAACCATAAAGAAAATGGGTGAATCTGGGGTTGATTTGATAATGATCCAAATGGGACATGGTTTATAACAGGATTGTGACTCTTTCTACAAATGAGATACCTGGAAACCAATATGGGAAATTCACTTTGAGCTTTCTATCAAAGAATTTTTGGCTTTTGTTTGTTTGTTTGAGACAGGGACTTGCTGAGTTGCCCAGGCTGGACTTGAACTCACCATCCTCCCGCCTCAGCCTCCAGAACAGCTGAGATGATAAGCTTTGTGCCACCTTGCCTGTCACCAAATTATTGAATAATTTTTACCAAGGAGGTAGCAATCTGGTTTGGAGAGACTTTGAGCTGGAGCAATCAAAGATGCAAAGACAGAAGAGAAAAGCTACCATGAAGTACACTTCTTAAAAATAAGGTGGGGGAGGGGGAGGATGAGGGGAAACACCAGGGTATATGTGCCAATTCCATTCACACCTGTCTTCTTCCCCCTTGTGTATTCAGATGACAGTGCTTGTAGACGAATAAGCAGACATGCTCAAACACCTAATGATTATGTCTTCCCTGGACCAAACTTAAAGATCTAGCCCTTCCTTCATTTTACAAAACGCATCAAACTACCCATCCGGATATTTAGAGGAGTTTTCTGTTGGTTTTGCAGCAACAGTCATTTATATCCACCTTTAACACAACACACCTACCTGGCTTGCTTGAATACAGCCTGCTCATCCCAGCCCAGCCTCTACTTCTGGCTGGTCTGTGCGGTTGGCCTAATGATGATAAAGCATCCTAATCTACTCAACATCAAAACTGTGCTCTGCACACAGCATGTTGTTTGCAAGAGCAGTGCCCGTACCCCTGGGTATCGAATTTCCCGAAACAGCTTTCATAAATTTTAATCCATGAGGAAGGGCTGTATACAAACAGCCTATGGAAACTCTACCAGTCATTTCCCTGCCCCTTCCAACCCCACTCTCAGCCTGCCTAAGCACACTTTTTTTTTTCTTTTCTCCAGTACTGACGTCTGAATCCAAGGGTCTCACTAAATTGCTGAAGCTGGCCTCGAACTTGTGATCCTCCTGCCTCAGACCTAGAGCTGCTGGGATAACAGGCGTGTGCCACTTTGCCCAGCTCTGTAAGTTCTCTATAATTGACTTATGGTCTAAGTCTTCTATATCAAAGGAGGCTGCCAATTTGCAGAAATTTCTAACTTTAGAAATATGTCGAATAAGCAAACCACTCTACTGCCCCCAGGACATTGTGCATTTGAGATTTGTTTATTCTGAATCAAATTAAGGACGGAAAATGGAAAGTTGGCAAAATTTAGCTATAGAGGGCTTGGATAGAAAAGAAACTTTCAGAGTCACCAACAAGCAGATTTTATCATGGGCCTATATCTAGGACTTCCATTTGCACATATTATAATCAAGAAGGAAATGCACATCTATTAAAAATCTATCACTGATACATCAGGATCTTGATCGAAGCCACTAAATGGGTTGATAACAGTCTCCAAAAATCTGTACTTAGCTAAACAGTTATTTTTTTTCTCTCTAGGTCTTATTTCTTCACTTATAAAGTAGGGAAAAGACCACAGCCTGCTCCCCAAAGGCTACTACAAAGAGTCAGTTGGATATAGTAGTAGCAGATGTGACATAGCACCTGTCTCATTCTACACACACTAAGAGGTAGTGATCATTAATGGATTGCTGTCACCCAAGTTGGACTGAGGCTTACAAAACAGATCATTGTGACCTAAGCATGAAAGGAGATAACAGAGAGAGATCACTGGCCCACAATGGGAGAGTCACCCCATCTCTCTCGGACTCTACTGCCCAATAAAGCTCTCTGCTGAGAAATGAGAATTAATTGTTGGTGATAAATGAACAAAACCACAGGAAGACAGATCAAACATGAACTATCCAATTTCCATTTCCCAGTAGATGTTTAAAGAAGAGCCACTGCATCCCATGATAAAATATATCCAAGACCTCTGCTAACAAAAACCATCAAGGGGACGAAACTTCTGTGTGTGTGCATGGTGCGTGTGGGTGTGTATATGAGCGTGTGTGTGAGTATGTGAGTGAAACTACACGATGCACTTGAATTACAACAAAGTACCCAGACATTTTAACAATTTCATAGACTTTAATAACTTTCCTACATTTCTGATTATTGTTCAGTTAAGTAAGTAAAATACCAGCCAATCTCTTTGGTTACCAGGATTCAAGAGTCTTTGTTGGGTTATGAAAAGAATAAAACTTTAACCTACAAGTTCTCCTGAAGAAGATGATCCAACAAATTTTCATCCATTGACAAGAATGGTCTGAGGACAGAGGCATCAGACTATAGGATATTGATTGAATTAATGGTTCATGCTCAATGGACGGAAACTCAGCTTGCAAGAGTAAGAAGGACATAGATGTGAATGTGTAGACCTTGGGAGAAGTTCATGACTGGGTGACACACAAAATGTTTTTATTAAGGGAAATTCAAACTGTGGGCCAAAGCATCAGAATATAATGAACCCTCATATTCCCACTGCCCAGCTACAAAAATTATCCCAATCTTTTTTTGCGGGGAAAGGACACTAGAAATCCAACCCAGGAGCACTTAACCACTGAGCCACATCCGCCCAAGCACTTTTAATTTTTTTATTTTGAGACAGGGTCTCACTGAGTTGCTCAGGGCCTCACTAAATTGCAGAGGCTGGCTTCAAACTTGCAATCCTCCAGCCTTAGCCTCCAAAGTTACTACGTCCACAAAATTATCCTAATCTTAAAGCAAATCTTGTATGAACTAAAGCAGTAGTCATACCCTCAAGTCCTCTCCCTGACTGTATGGAAAGCAGTAAGAAATAGTAAAGCAATCATGATATTAAAGAGGGAAAAAGACATAGGACTATCTAGAAAGCATATTTGTTCCTAAGAAACTAGCCAAAAGTACACACACGCAAGGGGAAAAGTCTTTGCACAGAAATACTAACAATGATATCCATGGGTGACATGAATCCAGGGCCCAGTTTTGAGATGATGTGTTTTTACTCAGCCTTTTCTGCAACAAACAGTACATTATTGGCATTAAATTAAAAATTAAACTCCAACTCATTCTGTCCTTGAGAATGCAAGAAACAAAACCATCACGGGGAGTCACTTCCATTAAAAATACCCAAATTTACTTGTCAATCTTGCTTATCCCTCCCCCATCCTCCAAAAACAAAGTTATCTGGTCAGCCATGGAAAGGTATCAAGAGAGAGAACAAATTACACACACAACAAACATATGTGCACACCCAGTGATACAATAGTTTCCTAAAGAACATTGCCCACTGTACATTATGTGCCAGTTTTTTTTTTTTTTTACTAGAAAAGAAATCATTATTCAAAAAATGTTAAGAGTTGATGCAAATTTCTAGGGCACCGGCACTGAATGACAGACATCTGCGGTGGGGTAATGCTAGGCTGTTTCTTGCTTTGTTGATTCAACAATCAGCACTGAATGTCTTCTGTTCTAATTTATTTTAACTTCTGCTTAATTAAATGCATAAAAGAACTAATGTGTTGGATTTGGGGATTTAAAATGACTTTCACCCAGCTGTTTTTAAATGCACTAGGAAATTTCTGGAATATAATTGTTCTTTTAGAGGAAAAAAAAAGAAAAAAAGCAGACTGTAACCATGACATTCACACAGAGGGGAATTATCACCTAGTGACACTGGCTGACAACTTCTAAACAGTAATTCCCCACCCAGAGTTTGAAACACATTCCAGGACTTTCCCAGCGACCTCATGAGGTGATGTAAACATTGCAAAAAAAAAAGAAAAGGTCGAGGAAAAAATTATTTTAGATTCATTTTTGGATCAATTTGACCTCTAAGTAGTCAATAAACATTTGCTAAACAAAAGAGAACTCAGTAGTGTATCAAGTCTCCCTTTTTTTTTTTTTTTAAGAACTAGGGAATCCTCTCCTTCCACCCATGTTTTAAAAAATAAATAATGAATAGTTACAGAGTCTCATTATGGCTGTAAATGCATTCGGTAATAGTAAAAATCTAATAATGGGGTGGGGGAGATGGAGATCAGGACCCATATCTTTTTATTCTTTTTAATTGTTGTAGTAGAGACTGAACCTGGGGACACTCTACCACTGAGCTACATCCCCAGACACTTTTCGTTATCATTTTGAGACAGGTTGTCTCATTAAGTTGTCCAGGCTGGCCTTCAACTTGCCATCCTCCTGCCTCAGCCTCCTCAATAGCTACTAGGATGAAGGTGTGTGTGTCACTGTACCCAGCCAGGATCCAGTTCTTTCTACAGAAGCCAACATTAAGCACAGCACTGTGGGGTTTTTTGCAACCAAATCTTTTTGCGGGGTGGAGAGGGTACTGGTATTAAACCTAGTACCTTTTGCATACTAAGTGAATGGTCTACCACTGAACACCCCTACCCCTCTATCATGCTGGGTTTTGTTTGTTTATAGCAATTCTTTTTTATTATTATTATTTTATTTATTTATTTTTATGTGGTGCAAAGGATCGAACCCAGTGCCTCACATGCTAGGCAAGGATTCTGCCACTGAGCTACATAGCCCCAGCCTCCTCTGCCAGGTTTTAACTTAAGGAATTTACGTTGTTCTTACTCCAGTCTTCCCCATCATTCAAGTGTTGCTCGTACATTCATCTCTATTGAAAAAAGAAAAACTTGTAGGGATCCATTATCCACTCATTTTGATGCCCAATGGCAAACCAGGACTCAGTGACAGCCCTGAACTTCACTGTCTTCAACATATCATCCTTCTTCCACACACTGACAGATATCTCAAGAGCTCAACTTTCTAAGTCTCAATCTGGCGCTTTATCCCTTGGGACATTGAAGCACTTTTGTCATTTACCAAAGCCTCTAACCTAAAGTTTTAGAAAGCACCTTTGCCCAGGCTGTCAATCCAACAGGAATTTCTATGATTTTTCAGAAAGCACAGAGAACTTGGTTAACACGCAGGACAACTTCTGCTTTACGTGGGAACAACTTGGAACATTTCAGACTCCAAATACGAGGCGCTCTTCCAAAGAGTTTTCTCTGCAAAATGGTCACACTATGTCAGGATGAGGACATAGTGAAAAACTTGATTTTCCTACAGATGCATTTATTTCCTTTCTTTTCTCCCCATTGGTCTCTCCTGGATCCCTTCACAGCCTAGAGACAGACACACAATCATGTTCTCAAGTTGAATCACAGTTTTGGCTTCCATGAACTTAAGCACTGCCTGCCTGCTCCAGTTTTTGCAAAATTTCTGCTTCACACCGCCCCCATGTCAGGGCAGGCCTGCTGAGGGCTGAGATGACAATAAAGGGCTCCTTTCTGGGTTTCAACTTAATTATTTCTCAAAGAACTGAGTCATAATTTTCAAATGACAACACAAACCCAACCAGGACAAATCCTCCCGTGTTGTGGAAACTTGCACCAAATCTAACACCTATCACCAGGTCTCAGGAAAAAGCAACGGGGCAGAAAGAGATTTTAAACCCTCAGCCTCCCGTAGTGAGTCCCCCTCTGGGAGGTTTGTATTTGGTGTCAAGGAGGTTAATGAGTTAGCGGGACCCTTCTAGGCCTGGCTTTGGAGTCTGACCATATGGGAAGCCGAGATAAGCAAGTATAAGATGTGGCGTTGATCAATATGGGGGCAGATAATACCATTTTGAAAACAGATTACACGTCCACAATGCACTGTAACATAATTTAAACAAATATAACAAAATGAATTCCTACCAGGCAAGGTGCTCTTAAGAATAACTCAGATGTGTCTGGAAGCCACAGTGACATTTTAAGACCCCTGGGAACTAGTTAATTCTCCAACAGCCTTAGATGAGAACTTGCTGGCCAGGAAGAATTAGAAAATCATTTAAAAAAAAAAACAAAAAACACCTGATGGCAGGATAAGCCAAACTCCCTCCTGGGTCTTCCAAGTTTCTGTACCTTAGGCCACTGAGGGCAGACAGGGTCCCAATGCAATTCAATTAGGGGAAACTAACACTTAGAATGTACTGACCAGCAAGACCCAGCGCTGGGCTTGTAACACCTTTGCAAGGAGCTATGCATGAGGCCAGTATTTATCCCCATCAAAGGAAGGAAGAGACGGAATAGTCAAGGACTTCAAGTTATCCAAGGTCAAGGCGCTCCTGGAGCAAGTGCGTCTATGAGAAATCTAAGTTTCTAGACTTCATAGCTGAAACTCTTAAATAACTGCCTCTTCCCCACAAGAGCAGGCTCCGGTGACTGCACTCACTGATCTCCACCTGCACACACAGGCAGCACAGGCTCTGGTCTCTGAAACCTCCTAACCTGTTACCATGGCATTGCCCAACCAGGGCCTGCCCCAGTCCCTTCTCAGCCCCATGGCATGCCACAAGTATATGAAGAACAATAGATTGATTTTTTTGTTTTTGCAACAATGGAGGGAATATATACTACCAGAGCTGGAATGTTAAGATAAACCTGTGCAATGAGGAAATTGCAAGCAGGAAATTCCTTGAAGAAATATCAGAACATCCGCTCGTTTAACAATACACTATAGGCGCTGGGGTCTGACAGACAACCAGACTAACTCTGAGTCTGAAATAGACACGACTGTAATGAACAGTGTGGTTCGAGTCTATAATTAGAAGAGTCAGAAGGGCAGGAGTAGATGCCCTTAAAGACCCTGAAGGTCACAGGACAGCTACAAGTGTGACTGTGTAGCCACTGACATGTGCTGATCCCCTACCAGCATTCAAGCATGGTACAGTATGTGTGTGTGTGTGTGTGTGTGTGTGTAGTGCATGCATTACACGCACACACACACGCACTCATGTGTACACCAGTGTGCTGCAGACCTAACCTAGGGCTTCATGCATTTGAAGCATGTGCTCTACAACCAATCCCCAGGGACCAAATTAAGTTTTCCATTAATTAATTTATGTATTATTTATTTATTTATTTTGCAGCTCGAGGAGGGCCGCCCAGGGCTCACGTGGGCACTCTAGCTACACCTCCAGCCCCACGATGCACCGTCTGAAATCAGTCCTTGTGACCTGATCCTATATCACAAGTTCTAAACCACAAACATCGCCCATCCACACCCCACGGGAAATGATGCACTGAAAAGACCCTTCCTGTCTGGATCCACAGAAGCTCAGGCCACGCCCAAACAGAAGCTAGAGAGCAGGGTGACCCATCCTAGGAGCAGCCCCAACTTCTTCACTCCAGACGGCCTAGAAGGAAATGTCAATAATAAAAATGCCGTGCACGGTGTTATTAGTTTTACCAGGGGACAAAACTGTAATTATAAAGAATTTCCGTTTCACTAAAGTTCAGCATAATACATGAGCCTTTAAAAAAAAAAAAAAAAAACTAGGCCACCACTGGTTTAGTATACACTAAATAAGTAGGTCTGCGGACTTGGTGTGAGCTCAGGGCTTCACCTGTCAGTCATTTCAGATAAAGAGAGGCTTGCGTGGTGGAGAGAATCCTCCTAATAAGGGACAGTCTAGTGTAACACCCTTTTAGCCTAAGATAACACCACTTCTCGAAAATATTCGAGAATGGCATTTGTGGTGACTCTCCTCCAAGATCTCATTAAACTTCAGGGAGTGTCTACAATGTTCAGCAGAAGCAACAGAGGATAATGTGGGCAAAGTGACTATTTTTTTAAAAAAGCGATAAAGCCATGAAAACCAATTAAAGCCATACCCATTTCCTCTAATACTTTTTGAAGAATTTGCATAATTTCGGATTTGACAAAAGAAACTCATTTCTTGGTCTCCCCCTTCTCAAACTTGACCTGCTGTGATCTAAGGAGAAAACCCACACACTGCTTGCTTTCTTTTCTTTTTTTCTTCCTTCCTTCCCCCCTCCTCTGTTGGTACTAGAGACTGAACCCAGAGGTAATTAAACCACTGGGCCACATCCCCAGCCCTTTATATTTTTTTTAATTTTGAGGCAGGGTCTCACTAAGTTGCTGAAGCTGGCCTTGAACTTGAGATCCTCCTGCCTTAGCCTCCCAAGCCGCTGGGATTACAGGCATGCGCCACCAGACTTGCTTGCTGGGTGCTTTCTATAACATGTTTTCTATCAAAGAAATCACTTACTTTTCCCAACCTGTTGCAGAAAAGCAGCAGGAAGAATGGAAACTTTTATTAGAGTATTATGTTCAAATTTTGCAAGGACGACAAGCACCACACTGAGAGTAAGACCGTCCACCCTCACTTTTCATTTCTGCAAGACCTTAATTGCATACTCTCTGACAAGTGTCTATCAACCTGTCTTGCCACATTCACTCCCGTGTTTCATGTATTCAACTTTATCTGTTCCTTCTCCCTTTCTTGGGTAGAATTGTTGGGAATGCCCTGAGGAAGAGGGTTGTACTATAAATGTTTTAACATCCATTCTACCACCGTGCATACCATGAAGAAATACTTAAGAGTCTCAATGTATAAAAATGAATTTTAACTAAATTGCATTTTTAAATTTATGGGATTTGGGAGATTTATTTATTTATTTTTTATTTTCTCTAGACCATACATATGGATGAGAATACTCTTGTAGAGGTATGCAGACGTTTTCGGTGAAGAGCCATATAGTAGTAAACCATATAGTAGTAGTAGCCATATAGTAGTAAACAGTTCAGGCTGATCGTTTCCTGTGGCTCTGTTGCAAACACTCTGTAGCAAGAGAACAGCACAGATAGGAAGGAGTGGCCATGTTGCAATAAAACTTTATTTACAAAACTAGAGAACAGGCCAGCTGTTTGCCTGTGGGCCACAGTTTGCCAACTCCTGATGTTGTGGATCCAGTCTTATAATCAACTGAATAAAATATGACTAGTAGCCAAACTTATATTTGTGAGCTAGGTAGTCCTGGGCTAGTCACCTAGCTTCTTCACTTCAGTTTCCTTATCTAGTAAATGAACAGGGAGAAGAAAGCCTAACAGAACCTCACCATAGGCTTATTCTGAGAAACCAGGAAACTGAAAGTTCAAGGAAAGGAATAGTAGCCGTTACATTATTAAGCTGTATATTTGGGGGGATTGGGGTACTAGGGATTGAACTCAGGGGCACTGAACCACTGAGCCACATCCCCAGACTTATTTTGTATTTTATTTAGAGACAGGGTCTCACTGAGTTGCTAAGTACCTCACTATTGCTGAGGATTAAACTCGCAATCCTCCTGCCTTAGCCTCCCAAGCTGATGGTGATGGGATTGCAGGTATGTGCCACCACACCCGGCTACATGCAGTATTTTTTAAATATATTTTTAATTATTGATAGACCTTTATTTTATTTATTTACTATTTGTTTATTTATATGTGATGCCGAGAATCAGACCCAGTACCTCGCACATGCTAGGCAAGTGCTCTACCACTGAGCTATAATTCCAGCCCTACATGCAGTATTTTTAATATAACTAATACCATTACCCAAGAACCAGTAACAAACGTGTACGTTTCTTTCTGTTAGAATTATGTCAAAGATGCGGTTTTTCTAGAAAAACTGAAAAAGAAATTTTCTTTCCATCCCTCTGACAATCCATGGGTATACATCTTCAAAGCAGAAAACTTTTAAGAAATTTATAAAATTAGGGTTGGGGAAGTAGCTCAGTGGCAGAGCACTTGTGTTAGATTGCAAGAGGCCTGGGTTCCATTCCGATCACTCCCAAACAGGGAAAAATTATAGAAGCTAAAATGTCAAATCAAATACATAAGTCACACACCCCAAATGTAAATGACTGAGGACACATTGAAGTTTCGGGCTTATTCCAGGGGTATTTGTGGTTGTCTTAGGATCTCAGTTCTTTTGTTGTGATCTAGGATCGTAGGACACCATTTCCACTATTGTTTTCAAAATCATCCTAAAGCATTTAATGCTGCTTTCCAGCAAAAAGAATGAGGAGATGGCTGGGCTGAAGTTTTAAAAGCACTTTTTCAATCAGCAACTCGATGAATTGGGAGTGGGGCAAGCAATGCCATTATACAATTTATTCATTACATGTAAAAGCAATTATTAAATTCACATCACCCATGCCTTCCAAGTACTATTCTACACCAAGTTTTCATAAAGAGAAAATCTGACAGCAGTTTTTCATAAGCACGTTTTCGTCAGTGTTAAGGGCCAAATTCATCTGGAGGAATCTTTGGGTGACAAAGTAGAGTGGGGTGCGATTGGCATCTGCCAAGGAAGTCAGTGATACTCCTAACACCCTTCAATACACAGGACGGTACCCCACCCTAGATATCATCTAGATCAAAATGTCAACAGAGTTAAAACTGAGAAAACACTGTCTTAGATTTGGAGAAAGGTATTGAGAAGAAAACCACCTGTCAGCTCTTTTTTTTTTTAATCATCTCATTTCACCTTCATAACAACCCTACAACACAGTTTTGTTTTCTTTGTCTAGCAACAGAGACCAGGAAAGATGGCACAGAGAGGGTGAGCTGCCTGTTCCACGCTGCACAGTCCCAGACTAACATCAGGAACTGAACACAAACTTGGCGGGTTTGCTACACACACGGCCCAAAGTGGAAAATATTCAACAATTCAAGACTGGTAGGTTCAACTGAAGGGAAATAAGATATCCAAAGTCTCTGAGCTGCTATCAAATGAGTCCCCATCGCTGTCAAGCCCAGAAGTAATTCAGACAGATAGCAAAAGAGAGATCTCATCACCTTAACACCGGGAAGGAGCCTTCAACAGCGCAGCAGCACCCTTGATCTTGACCAGCCGGCACAGGAAGAACAGGCCCTTATCGAGCACCTGGGAGCTGATTACACACTGCAGCTCTTTCTCCTTTATAGGATTTTCTCAAACTCAACAGACACCAGCATTCAGGAAAGGTTAACATCATTCTTTATTTACCCAAGTAAGATGTACAGCCACCTGTTTCTGACTCCCAGTATAATTAGCCATCTTATTGGGGGGGGGGGGGAGATTCATTTCCAGCTTCCTATTGCCCAAATTCACATATAAAATTCCAACTGAGAGCTTCCATCTGCATAGTTCCTTTTTAGAAAAAATTAAATCTTTAATTAATTAATATATTTATGTATGGGGGGAACCAAGGATTGAACTCAGGGGCACTAGACCACTGAGCCCCATCCCCAGCCTTATTCTGCATTGGATTTAGAGACAGGGTCTCACTGAGTTGCTTAGGGCCTCAGTTTTGCTGAGGCTGGCTTTAAACTCATGATCCTCCTGCCTCAGCCTCCGGAGATGCTGGGATCACAGGCATGTGCCACCGTGCCCAACGTATGTATTCAATTTTTAAAACTCGGTATCTTTTGCTTTGAACTTTTTCACTCCTAACTTGGTCCTGACTTGGCAAGGAAACTCTGAGCCTCCATAAAATGAAGGCATATCTCTATAAAAGAACTATTGAGCCAGGAACAGTGGGGCACACGTGTAATCCTAGCTACTAGAAGACTGAGACAGGACTCTGATCATACGTTCAAAGCCAGTCTCAGCCATTTACAAGTAGCTTAGTGGTATAGCACCCTGGGCTCAATCTCCAGTCCTTGCTCCCCAAACAAATATCTGTTGACTCACAGAAGTCCACCTATGTGACTCTGCAATAAATGCAAAACCACATTAAGCAGGAAGAGACAGACAGCAAATGGACAGACAGGCCAGTATCACAAAAGGCCCCATAATGTATTTCTGGGATCCCCATTTCTTACTTTATCCAGGTCTCCGGTCCTCGATGGCAGACAGGCAAAAGCTAGTGTGGTCAGGGTTGTCCCCTGCATATAGCACAAGATGACCTTCCCTCAGAATTTCACCCAGGAGCACAAACCAGAAGGAATCTGACATTAAACATGAATCCCATCATAACTCTCTATTTACAGGGTGACAGGGAGAGGCACTAAGATTTATCAGCAAACTCCACCTGTCAACCTTAGCAAAAAAAGAAGAAAGAAAGAAAGTAAAACAATGGCTCAGGAGGCTGAGGCAGGAGGATCACCATTCAAAGGTAGCCTCAGCACCTGAGCGAGGCCATAAGCAACTCAGTGAGACCCTGTCTCTAAATAAAATATAAAAAGGGCTGGGGATGGAGCTCAGTGGTTGAGTGTCCTGAGTTCAATCCCTTGTACCAAAAAAAAAAAAAAAAAAAAAAGTTAAAAATGGGTGACATCCCATGCATTAGATAAGGCTCACAATTACTATGTTCAACACAAAGGTCAAAGTGAGTTGTTTTTACCGAAAATGTACACTAGGTCACTTTACTGGAACAGCCACAGTGAAGGAAATAAAAGATCATGACAAGCTTGGGGACAGAAGACTGTAGTCTGTACAAGGAGTGGGCTCCATCCGATTAAGAGCTCTGTTCTCAGCCACAGTGTCAGTCCTGGGGATGTGGCTTCCTGCTGGAGAGCTGTCAAGTTATCCCCTTGGAAAGGAGAAGTCTGTGACATCAGCCTCAGTGCAAGGAGCATGTACAGTGGGAACCTGGTGATGATCCACTTAACAGGATTCAGCCGTGAAGCCAAAGGCAACCGTTCCTTTTCGGAATTCATCACTGACAACTTAAAGACCTGAATGACTCAGACCACTTCTGCCCCAATAGAAAGTGCAACATGATCCACGCTCCAAGGTCATTCTGGGACCATCCCAACCAGAGTGAGTTCCGAGCACCTGGGGAAATGCAAGCCCGACGACTACAGGCTAGACGTGGCAGCAGGTGCTCTGAACACACTCTTTCCGGGCCTTACAATGACCACAAGAGGTAGAGGTGAGGTATCCCCATCATACAGAACAGGCAACCCAGGCTCGGAAGGATGTCATTTGCTCAAGATCATGCAAGGACGTCCATTCATTCTTTCAACAAAGATCTACTGAGAACATTCCATATTCTGTGATGCCAGGTACTCAGGTGTGAACCAGACACCCACTGTCCTGCACAGAGATGTCAATCATTCAGAGGGCCAAGCCAGATTCCTCAACAAAACTCGACTGGGGTCCCAACATCCTTGCTTCTTCACAGTGGGTTTTGAAAACTTAGGACAGGAGGCACATCAGAAGGTACGTGGGTTTAGAGATGAATCAGAAGCCAGTTTTTGAACTCTCCATCCTGTTCTGAATCCCCCTGCTCACCCCCACACCTGCATCCTGACAGCTGTCTGCACCAAGACACCATCCGTAACTCTTAAAATTGCTATGGGAACAGATCCTCCTTAAATACCAAATTTGATCTGAAAACACTCCCTATTCTGCCGCCAGAAAGACCTCACCCAGATAACCCACCATCGTTGGTCCATTTAGAGGGTATGTACACCAACGAGAGTCATGTGACTGCTCCTGTCCACTTGACTCCCATGATGAACATGTATCCATTATCTATTACTGTGTAACAAATGAGCCCACAATAGACGGGCTTCTATCAGCAAACATGTATCATCTCGGTTTCTGGCACTCCGATTCAAGAGCTTAACTAAGTGGTTTTGACTCAGGATTCCTCATGGGGTTACTCAAGCTGTTAGCTATAATAAATGAGTTGGGATAGAGGTTCACCCTCCAGGCTCACTCACGTGGCTAGAGTAGGAGGCCCCAAATCTTCACCACATGGGCTCCCCACAGGGCTACTTGGTTGACCTCCCATTACAACAGGTGGCCTTCCCCAAAATGAGTGACCCAAGAGCACAAGTCTTTCTAGAGACCTCATCTCTAAAGGTGCAATCCTTTTTCCTTACTGAGTCCATTAGAAGTGAGTCACTAAGTCTAGTCACATACTCAATGGAAAGTGAGGTCCTGGGTTCAATCCTCAGCATCACATAAAAATAAATAAATAAAATAAAGGTATTGTGTCCATCTACAAGTAAAAAATAATTTTTTTAAAAAAAGTTATTTATCCAGGGCTGGGGTTGTGGCTCAGTGGTAGAGCGCTTGCCTAGCATACTGGGTTCTATCCTCAGCACAACATAAGTGTAAAAAATAAAGATATTGTATCCACCTAAAACTAAAATATAAATTTAAAAAAAGGTTATTTATCCTACACAAAACAAAAGAGATGGGATTTATAAATTAAAATGAAAAAACTTCTTCTTCAGTTCCTAGTGTTTTGGGGTATTTATAGCATGATAAAATGTCTCAGCCTAGAAGGGGCCATTCACCAAAGACGCTGCGATTTTAAGAAATATTCAGTTGCATGAATGCTTATATATTCTAAACTGCCTCGGGCAGCCAGATAAATAAGACATACACAGCACAAGAAGAAACACATAGAAACTGGGGAAGAAATAACATATTCGCCAATGTCAAGGTCGCCTCCGCCTCCTCCCCCTCCTCCTCCTCCCAGAAATAACTTCTCTCCCTCCCCACAATAAAAGGGGCAAATTTGATAATATTAGTAAGACTTCAGTCTCAGCAATCAGTAAGGTCAACCACCTCTGTTTTAATATGAGGGAGAGGTCCTGGCAATTACATCTAATGGTAGATTCTGTGCTTAGCAGGTGCAAAGCCTTGGGTTCAATCCTTAGCCCAAAAAGGGTGTGGGACGTCAACGAGAAGGAAATATTTAAACCTGTTTAATGAACTGTATAAGGTACCCGATCCTAACATCACCATCGTTGCCAACAGGGGCACACTGGGTTACACCCAATCAGATGCTACTCTGGATGCTTCCTCTGAATTAGCCCTTTAATCCTCACATCAAAATCCATAAAATGGATATTATTATTATTCCAAGTTTAATACAAAGGAAACTAAGGCTCAGGGGAGAATTTGCACACTTATTGGTCTTGTGAACACAGGACAGCAAGGCATTCTCACCATGCCATGTGCTTTGAGAAGACTCTAGTTTCAGGTGTGCCTCCTGATCAAGAAAGAAGTATAGGGGCTGAGGTGATGGCTCAGTGGCAGAGCGCTTGTCTAGCACTTACAAAGCACTGGTTCGATCTTCAGCACCCCATAAAAATAAATGAAATAAAGGTATTGTGTCCACCTACAACTAAAAAAAATTTTTTTTAAATAAAGTTGTTTAACAACAATGTGGTATCTCTGTGATACCTTTAAAAAGCTGTGACGTGGGCTGGGGCTGAAGCTCTGCAGCAAAGCGCATGCCTAGCACGTTGTGAGATACTGGGTTTTATCCTCAGCAATGAATAAAAAATAAATAAATAAAATAAAAGCACACTGCCCATCTACAACTATTTAAAAAAAAAAAAAAAAAGCTACCACCTGCTTCCAAACCCCAAATCAATCCTGTTGGACAGGTTAACATTCATCTCTAGCATTTCTAGAATTTCTATCTCATATGACCTTCATAATCTCTGCCATATCTCTATGCCCTTAATCTCTAACTTACTCTTATTTAAAACAGCATTTCAAGTCTTTCAATTAAATGAATCTATTTTAAAAGAAACTTTATGTCACATACAGGAATGAAAAACTAGTCACATCTGGTTTAGGTAAATAAGTCACCTATAAGTCTCATCAGGACACTTTCCCAAGGAGCCCACATGTGACTTCAGAATCCTTCTCAACACAGGGTTCCAAGTAGTCTCTACCTAATTATCATCAAAGACACTCAAATGAAGTCTATTGGCTGCATTGCATTGAATCTAATAAACTCTTTAAAAAAAAAAAGAAAGAAGAAACTTGACCCTCAAAGGCTTAAAAACAAATATTTAACTGCTTAAGTGTTTTAGGGGAATAAGCTCTCAAAATCAGGACTCTATTCTGAATCTGCTTCCTGCAGCAGTCAACCATGCGACAATCTGCAAAGCCTTCTCCACTTGAAGAGGTGCACACAGCAACATTACCAAAGCATCCTCCTCTCCAACGAGCAGAGCGCAGTCAGTCAAGAGCTCCTGAAAATCAAACTAGAAAACACACAGCTGAGCGGCACTGTTTGGACTTGCACAATTACAGCCTTTGTTGATGAGAGAAAACATACATTTTTCTATGCCTATATAAACACCTAATCAGACTGACAGCTTTGGGGCTACCAGAATAAAGCAACCAGTATCCTGTCTTTGATTTTTCATGGGACCAGGGATCAGGACCATTAAAAACAGAGATCAGCAAGGCTTTCAAGCTGGAGGTACCAAGAGGGGTCCCTTCCAGGCCCAGGGGGCACTGTCTGAGAAAGGGGAGCAGGACAGGGGCAGGTAGAGAAGAGCAGAGCTCATGCCCCTGAGTTGACGGCTGTCAGCGACAATTCCCAAAGACATCCTCCAAAGCAAGCCACAACAAAGAGTGATCAATTATTCATCTGCAAACAAGCACAGAGGTTGAATGCCAAGGCCATGAGGGGCAGAATCCATGATGTCTAAAAGGTTTATAGTCATATTCAGATTGCCCATCCCCAGGTCCTAACTCTGAAATTCAAAATGCTCCCAAATCCCAAACAGAGAGCCAACAAGATACCCCAAGTGGAAAATTCCACATCTGAGCTCATGTGTGAAGCTTGGTTTCATACACAAAATTATTAAGAATACTATATTCAATCACCTTCAGCTCTGTGTATGGAGTATTGACAGAACACAAATAAATCTGGGGTTTAGATTTGGGTGCCACCAAGACATCTCACCAGGAATCCACCAATATTAGAAAATCCAAGAACCTCTGAAATCTGAAACACTTTTGGTTCTAAATGTCTCCAACAAGGGATGCTCAACTTGCTCTGTGCTACATACATGTGATCTTTCCTGGATGTGGCCAAGAAATAGGGCAGGGTGCGCAGGCAGGATAGTGGCCGTGAGCTTGCAGCGAACCCATCCTTCATCTGATAAATACTTTCCCTGATAAGTCCAAGGTGCAGGGACTGAGCAGTGAACAAGACAAATCAGTTCCCTTGCTCTCAAAAAACCTATATGCAACCTGGTGAAACACACAACAAAACAAACACCTTATTTCAAGGATGAGTGATAGAAAGAAGACAGTGTTTAAAAATGAAATGTGACAGAGGAGGAAGGCAGAGAACAGAAGCCAGGGAGCTGAGTGAGATATCAGACCCTTATTTCAAAGATGGGGAATGCTGGGCACGGTGGCGCATCCCTGTCATCGCAGCAGCTTGGGAGGCTGAGGCAGGAGGACTGCGAGTTCAAAGCCAGCCTCAGCAACTTGGTGAGGCCCAAAGCAACTCTAAATAAAATACAAAATAGGGCTGAGGGTGTAGCTCGGGGTTAAGCACCCCTGAGTTCAATCCCCAGTAACAAAATGACAACCAAAGATGGAGACAGGAGATGAAATTGCTGTCCAACTTGGCCAGGGTCACATACATAGCTAAGGGCAAGCTGATATTTGAAACCACAGCTCCCCGACTACAGGACCAACCCAAGTTCTCCCTCCGACTGCAAGCTGACCCCTTGGACCTGGTCACTGTCTTAGGACACCCTCCCGTCAGGGCCACCTAGATTCACAATGTTCAGCTGTCCTGTGGACAGGCACTAGTACCTGAGTCAGGCCAGAACCCTTCTATCCCAGCAGTTTGGGCAGCCCCTGGGATTGAGGACAACGACACCACCAAGTCCTCGTCAGAAGAGTCACCTAATTTAAAAAACAAAAACAAAAAACTCTTCAATTCCAAATCTGGGATCCAGAATCAGGTCCTGTCTGCATTTCCTCCCAGAGCCCATAGCTCTTGGATTTCCCAAGCAGGTCCATCATGAAGCTGTGTTGACCCTTGTTCAAAGCCAGCGCCATGAGCGCAGTCTAGACAAGCACAGGCACACACCCCCGTCAGGTCAGTGGGGACAGGGCCCCGCTGGCCCCAGCTGCTCTGAAGCCCTCTTCTTCACAAGCAAACTCTAAAGCACATTCCCCGCGGCCGCCTGCTATGGATCCACTTCAGGACAAAGAGAAGCGGTCTCCACAGAACTCTGGGTGGCCCTGTGAACAGTGCTCTTTAAGTGGGGACATCTAAATGCTCCGGTTGTGAATAACTACTTTAAAAGACTCTTGAATCCATTTCATTTTTAATCAACTGATTATATTGTGAGCAAAGAAAGTTGAAGAGAGGAGAGGAAATGCAGGAAATGCAAGGTTACAATGAATCCCAAGAAAGATACATGCCAAGATGGAGCTACAAGAGATGCAGGAGACCAGGACACAGTGTCCCAAAATAGGACATGTAGGTATCTGAGAACAGCAGGAATAGGAAGGGCTCTGTGATCGTCCCCTCCCCCTGCTCCCATGCTGATGTTCTCCCCTGCAAGTTAGATCATAAGACCCCTATTCCACGGGGGTCGTCATCTCTGGAGACACAGAGAGGTCAGGAAGAATCTAAACAAAGGTCTCTTGAGCTCCCCACCCCTGATTTATGACATTTAATCATGACCTTTGCCCTTCAATCAGAGATCCTCATGAAGGTCCATAAAAATACAGCTTCCCTACATCTTTGGCTCTTAATTTTTGGAGGCTTCCATGCCACACAAAACTTTGTATATTAAATAAACCAGGCGTGGTTGCCACACCTGTTATTTCCAGAGACTCAAGGATATTGGACATGAAACAGGGAACCTATTTCCTAAAAGGTAAAATTGGCATTTCAGAATCCTAGAGATTCTGAGTCTTAATAGACCCATCAAATGAAATCACATCAAAGCATTGTTACAAGGCTGAATATACCTGAAGAAGCCTGTACAGTGAATTTTTAAAATAATGTAGTCAAAGGAGAATGAATGGCATTGGTACCAAGCACAGAGTACCAGTATTTCCTCCTTCCTCTGGAAAGCTGCCCATCCTAACACTCATTCCTTAAAATGCATTTCCAGTTACATCTCACTTCCTAGAAATGTCAGCTCTTAAGTGTTTACGTATAACTTGGGGATTTCAGAAGCGTTTCCATTCTGCATGTGCTGATCCCTGAGATCCAGGGCACCTCTGCATTGCCCAGCCTGAACGCGAAAAGGCAACACTAACTCCAAGAGGAAACTCTTCCATGAAATAAATGGCACCATCCATTTGGTCAAAGCCAATTGGTACAACTACCTATTAGCACAAATCAGTACATCTTCAGGCAAAACAACCAAGTCTAGCTGACAATTATTCCTGCTTGAGAAGTTTCAGTGACAATATTCATTCCACATACATTTTCAAGCGCCTGCCACACAGGCGCTCTTCTATGACTATATGATACGACAGTGACCAACTGATAACAGCTCCTATAGATCTTCATCTAAAGAGTAAAGGAAGATCGTGAACGAGACAACAAAGAAATGGAATAGAAGTTGCAACTATAATTAAATGCCAGGATGACAATCATCAGGGATTGAAATAAGGAGAAACAGGGGGAGGGAGAGATGATGTCTATTTCCTGTCACTGAGAGGCAAGTGCATGGCACTCAAGAGACTCAGCAACTTCACCTGTAGGATGACTCGTCAGGTGACCAGGAACACCTCTGCCCCAAATCTGGACAAAATGATCAAAAAACAAGAGTGAATCTCCTTCTTTGTCACCAGCAGGAAGTTCAGCCCGTGAGGTCCCAAGATGCATGCAAGATACAATGGCCAATCCCCCAGAAAGATAGTGTCAAGGTCTATTCACCAAACACGGCCCTAAAATACAGGAAGCACAACCTGACAGAACTCTCCTAGGTGTGCTCAGATGATTAGATCAGAGAACACATGTCAAGTTCCTGGCCCATGGCAGATACCTATAAAAAGAGTCCCTCATAAGACCAGCTAGAGGTGAGAACAGCTTGTTCTCTTGAGGAGCCCCCAGTCCCCTGACCCCATGATGAATATTTCTCCCATGTCTGATTCAATTCTCACACCAAGTCTAAGAAGCACAACACCAAACTGAGGTCGGAAGAAACTAAGTAACTTGCTAAGTAACACTAAGTAACTGGGAGCCGTTTGAACCAAGGTTGATTCTAATCTCGCAGGCAAACAGATTCTAGAGCTTTCTTTTCATAGAGATCGGGTCCTTACACAGGAAGAGTTTGCCTTGGAGAGCAAGGAAAGTTGGATGGGTACAGGACAGCACCTATGGACAACTATAAGGCACAATTATTCCCCAACCCCAAAACAAAAGATGTGCGCTAAGTCATAGCGACAACTGTGTAACAAAACTGTAAGACCTATGAGATCGGAAATCTATTTAGTTCACCATTCTATCCTGAGTGCCTTATAAAAGGAGTGACTGGCATACGGTATGGTGTAAATTAAGTATTTGGGAAGTAAATCAAAGCATTATTTATGCACATGCCTGTAACATCCACAACTTGGGAGGCTGAGGCAGGAGGATCCCAAGTTCAATGCCCTCAGAAACCTAAAGAGATCCTGTCTCAAAATGAAATTAAAAAGAACTGGGGTGTAGCCCAATGGTAGAGCACCCCTAGATACAATCTCTGGCACCCCCCCACAAAAAAGGCATTATAAAAGCATAACATAAAAATTTTTTAAAATTAAATTAAATGTCCATCAACCAAATAGGTTGTTCTAACCTAAGGGGATTCTAGGAGCTGGAGTCTAGGGAAAGTTGGATGGGTAAATAAACATCCCATAATGCACAGGGCTGCAGAATTATCTGGCCCCAAAATGTCAATAGTGCTGAGGCTGAGAAATCCTGTTTCGAGGTATTAGAATGAAAAGCATTCATTATTATGAAGCAGGGAGTTTGAGTTACCTATCCTAAATATAAATGATAGAAGAAACATTATTCTTGAAATAACATGAGGTATTATTAGTAGAAGAACAAGGTTCCAAAAGGGTAAAAGGGACATGTGTGTTCTTCTGAGCATGCCTTAACCCCAACACAGTTCAGGGCACAAGGCAAGGACTGGCATCAGTCCCCCCTAAGAGGTAGCATAGAACAGCACCCCAAAGGCAGCTCCAACTTCAGAGCTGGGCGGGGGCAGAGGGACAGGGAACTGTGCCACTGGCTAGCACAGTCTGCGTCTGCAGAAAGGGCCCCATAATGAGTGCTACTTATTTATCTCTTAAATGACTTACATGGGTCAATGCCTATCAAGCTTCTAATCCTGTCCAACATACACAAAGGGCACAAGGTTAAGAAGCAGCCTGCTAAGTACAGACGTCCAACATGTTGGTGCATGGAATCTGCTTGGCTTCAACTTGAAAATCAGTGAATCTACAAAAGCTCAGTTCCCAAATGGACACATATACATATCCCCCCAAGAAAGCTATATCCCAGAGCCTCCTTCTCTAGCCTCAATAGGCCTGTTCAGCATGACCTACAGCTTGTCTACCAGCATCAGCATGAACCTGTGAACAAACGACTACTGCTATCTATCACCAATGAGTTTTGTGCCTAAGAATCTTTAAAAAGTGCCCCTGGGTTCAATCCCAGGTGCCAAAATAAAAATAAAAAAACTAACCATGAGACAAAACATAAATGACAACTTTTATTTCTTTTTTTTTTAAAGTTGAAATCCAAATGGGATGAGATTACCTCTGCTGAGGCTGAAAATCAAGACCCAAGAACTTAATCAACTAAACCTCACCAAGGTACCAGATGGCCTGTTAAGTATTCGGGGATTTTTTTTTTTTTTTTAATCTTACAGCCAATATACCCATCTGGTAGCATACAGAAATTATGGTTTTCTTCTAAAAAAAAGAGAGAGAGAGAGAAAGAGTGTCCAAACACACCCATATAATTGAGGTTGATGAATAGGATTCTAAAAGTGTAGGCACAGAGAAAAGAAATATAAACATACACAAAGATAAATGTGTAATTTATCTGAGCCATTAGAGTCAGCAGAGCCATATAAACTTTTTACTAGACAACTCCAGAGCAAAAAATATAGTTTCAAATTGCTGAATCACTGTTCAGATGTAAAAGGGATTCCTAAAACTTTTATTGGTAGTTAAAATTAGTTTACAACATTGAGAAGAAAACCAAGTTATAAGCCCCCTGGTGAAAGACCCATCCAGATGCACAAATCTCACAAATTAGTTCATTTGCAAATTAAGAGTTAAAACAATAGGAAGCACTTAGCACAGTGTAAAGGCCCTGCTTGTAATCCCAACCACTCAAGGGACGCTGAGGCAGGAGGATGGCAAGTTCAAGGTCAGCCTCAACAAGTTAAGCAAGACCTTTCTCAAAAAGGGAGGGGGGCCCACTCTGGGAATATAGCTCAGAGGTAAAGCACCCTTGGTTCAATCTCCAGTAAATAACACATGCACACACAAGCACACATGTGTATATATGAAGCATTTGCAAGTGATCACACAAATAAAACTTTCAAAAAAAAAATTAATGTGGCCAATTATTGTGGCACACATCTATAATCCCAGTGGCTCAAGAGGTTGAGACAAGAGGATCATGAGTTCCGGCTGGGGCTGTAGCTCAGTGGTAGAGCACTTGCCTAGCACATGTGATGCGCTAAGTTTGATCCTCAGCACCACATAAAAATAAATAAATAAAATCAAGGCTTAAAAAAAAAAAAGGATCATGAGTTCAAAGCCAGCCTCAGCAACTTGGTGAGGCACTTAGCAACTCAGCAAGAGTCTGTATCTAAATAAAATATTAGAAATAGCTGGGGGTGTGACTCAATGGTTAAGCACCCCTGGGTTCAATCCCTGGTACCAAAAACAAAATAATAATAACAACAACAAAGAAAACCTGACAGTGTGCCTGGTGATGAAATGTTTATTTGATTCAATTTTCACACTTGTGCTGGAGAACATTTATTCCAAGGGAAAGAACACTACTGGTTAAAAACACACAGACTCAAAGACAAAACTTCCTCCTCCCCAATTATCACCCTAGATCCCACACACCTCTTCAGGAAAACCGCAGATGCATCCAAAGGTTGGATAATTATTGCATCCTAATAAAGCCAGGTGCCAAATTCCGCTTCTCCTGGCCGGGGCTCCCTCATTCACGAGCTCTCTTTTGGCTGCTTCTCAGAAGGTTTGTGCAGAACTCGCCACTCTGCTTTTTGAACATGAGTCTCATTCCACAAAAATCTTGTATGACACATTCCTGTTGCTGTTCCCAGTGTGTGGCAATGGCAAATTCCAAGATACTTCGCTGGCATTCGATGTTTTGAGGATTGCAGTACATGATGCCCCCACTCTTGGTTGGCTTCCTGGATGCTGTTTTGCAACCCCGATGCACAAAGACCTCTCTCTCTCAGCAGCAGCGTATAGCCCTGATTTTTGTACTTTCACTATGTATTGCTGCATTTGTACAGGGGGACAAAAAACACCTAGCATTTTAATTCCTGATGCTTGTGGGCATCATTTTTCCTTTTGGGAAGAACAGAGCGAGGAATTAAGGACGGACAAAATGGAAAGAAATCGGAGATGATTCATAATAAGTTCAATAGTAATGTAGCCAGTTTACTAGGACTTTCAGGCTAATCTCTGTAAAAGGGGTTGTTTATAGTCTGCTTTTGATGAACTAGAACACAGCATCCTGCTGAAATAATGGAGTTAGAGATTTTTTTTTTTTTTTTTAAAAGCAATGTTCAAGCTCCAAACACAGCCTCTATCAGTTAGAGGCCCTATCAGCTGTCACAGGATGTGTTGCAAAAACCTAAAACTTTCCTGTCAGTTTGCTCATCTATACAATAAGATGATCCATTTCTAAGGAGTCAAGATACAAGGCAACTACCCTGTGCTATGGTTAACATAATAAAGCCTCCTTGCTGTATTAGTCTGACAGCCCTGGTGTGGTTTGAATGAGTCCCCTCCAATATTCAAGGAAAGGGCTGGAGATGTAGCTCAGAGGTAGAGTATATTGCCCAGTATCTAATCCCCAGGGCTGGAAGGAAGGAAGCAGGCAGGTGGGGAAAGATGGGAGGGAAGGAAAAAAGGAATGAAATAAATTATCCCCTGCAAAGAATCAGGAGTGAGCCATATTTTACCCTAGGAGAGTTGCCACTTCTGCATAAAGTGGCCCTATTTTTCTACCATAAAGCAGGTACCTCTACACACAGTAAGTTAGACAATGGACTCTGGAAGTAGGAATTATTATCCTAGCAGCAAGGAAAATAAACCAACTCTACCAGATCTAAGAAAAAGAATTTATTACAAGAGTTTATCAGCCCAGCTCCCAGGTTCACTTGGTGGGTGAGATTAGGAATTGGCAAATGACAATCCAGTCCAGCCCAACTGCCTGTTCCTCTAAATAAAGTTTTACTGGAACACAGCCATGCTCATTCATTTACGTTTTGTCTATAACTGCGTTTCTACCACTAGAGCAGAATTGAGTAGTTTCAGCAAAGTTTCTGCATGGCCCACAGAACCTGAAATATTTACAATCAGGCCCTTCATAGAAATAATCTTCTAACCCCTGGGCTAGATAACGGAGCTCAAGAATCAGGCCAGTTAAGGCAGTGAGGCCCCTCTGTCACCACTGTGTCCCTGTCAATAAAATATAGCCATTGCTAAAATGTCTTTTCCTCTGGGGCGGATCCAAGCGACTGGTGGCATCCAGGTCCTTGCCCAAATAGCTGCAAGGGAGGCTAGAAATCTGAACATCAGATAAATAGACTCTGTGCCTCCAACCAGGACCCACAGCAGGCCAGGCAAAACCCAGGAAGGGGTTCCAGACAGCAAGTAAGCAAAACCACAGCACAGGAGGAGTGTGTGGAATGTGGATAAAGCTATGAACCTCCACCCAAATGAATTAGCTGTTACTTTCTGTGGCTCAACCTGAACACTGGGTTTTCTGCCAACTTGACCACTAAGAGGTGGTGTTCATCATTGTCAATATTTGCTGAGCCTGGGCTTCTATTTGTTTACTTTCCTCTTCAGTTTTCCCTTATTTCTTTTATACTATATTTTTATTCCTGGGTGGGACCTGCTTCATTTTTTTTATTGTAGTTTTTAATACCCTTAATTTAGTAGGAGGCAAAGTAACAATACCCAAGTTCAGACCCTCTTCCATTGTGTGGTTTTAGAATGAAGTTGATTTTAAAAGACAAGGCAGTTGAGTGAGGTGGCGCACGCCTGTAATCCCAGCAGCTTGGGCGTCTGAGGCAGTAGGATCGCAAGTTCAAAGGCAGCCCCAGCAACTTAGCAAGGCCATGTCTCAAAATAAAATATTTACAAAAGGGTTGGGGGTGTTGCTCAGTCTCAGTGGTTAAAAATCCCTGGGTTTAATCAGTAGTACAAAAAAAATAAATAACAATGTAAATCAGGCAACCCAAACATTCTAGAAACATCCTAGCAAAAATGAGATCTGTCAATCATAAAGTAACACCATCTCCTCTTGTTGGATTGGCTTAAAAACAAATGAATGTTCTGCCCATTCAAAAAGAAGTAATAATCCCCAACGATCTAAAGCTTACAAGTAACTAAAGATTATTTTTAAGGAAGGTGGGGGGCAGTGTTTTCAATGATAATCTTACGCAAATCACCTCTTTTAAATTTTACAGAGTTCCTTCATTTTTAAATATGAAGAATCATTCCCAGCATCCCAACATGTATCCAGGATTTCCAAAGTAAGGATTGCTTCCAGTTAACTAAAGCCACACTATTTCCAATTGGGACAGAGACAGAACAACTAATAAGAAGGGAGCAAATAAGAGGCACATATTTTTAGTGCCGGAACTAAGTCTTGCAAGGTCTAAGCTCAAAGCCCTTCAAAAATGGTTATCTTCTGTTTTAGTCAGCTTTTTCACCACTGTGACCAAAGAGCTGACATGAACAATCTGAGAGGAGGAAAAGTTTATTCGGCACTCACTGTTTCAGAGGTCTCAGTCTACAGATGGCCAGCTCCATTGTTCTAGGTACTCACTGAGCATCATGGAGGAAGAGTGTGGAGGAGGAAAGCAACTCTCCATATGGCCATCAAGAAGCAGAGTGACAGCTACGCTCCCCAGGTACAAAATATGTACCCCACAGGCACACCCACAGTGACCTACCTCCTCCAGGTATACCCTACCTGCCTACAGTTACCATCTAGCTAATCCATTTAAGTGAATTAATGCATTGATGAGGTGAAGGCTCTAAACCCAGTCATTTCACCTCTAAACTTTCTTGCATTGTCTGACACATGAGCTTTGGGGGGACACCTCCTATCTAAACCAAACCACCAAGAAACCACCAAGCTTTGGAATCATTCTTGAATTTCCTTCAGCAAAGTCCTTCCCTCTACAGAGATAAAACAAGCCTGGCTACCCTTCCCCCGCTTTGGAAAATGGAGCATGGAATTTCTATTTAGGGGAAGGTAGATTGGTTTTGCAATAAACATGATACAGCATACAATCCAACCAAGGATTTAACAAAAAATTACTGGCATCTGCCATATGCAATCATTGTGTTAGATAACATGTCTTAAAAGAAAGCCAGTATAAACATAATAATTAATTACATGCCAGGTGCTGTTCAAACCATTTCAAACATACATATATGCCTTCATTCATTATTTCATTAACCTTCATAGCCACCTGGTGAAGGAGTTCTATTTGTCATTCACCATTTTACAAGTGAGGAAACTGAGGCACGAGTTGAAGTACTTTTGTTAGGGTCTGTAAACAAGTCAAGATGGCGCCTGGCATTTTGCCAGAGGGAGTGGTTTGTGAAGTAACGCCAGCGAGCCATTAAGTGTGGAGATTCCTTATTGGTTGACTGCTGTATCTAGTTTATGTTAATTAAGATAAGCTGTGTGGAATGTATATATACCCCTCCTGTCCTACAATAAATGGCTCCCACTCCTGCTGTATCAATGTACACAAGTTGTTCGTCACCCCCCGGTTATTTTGCCCAGCCAGCAGGGCTGTGGCATGCCTTACCAGAGATGACAAAACTCTGTGTGTGTGTGGCATACTAAGAGTCAAACTCAGTTCTGTTTACACTATAGCCTTAAAAAACAAAGCTAGAGTTAGCCTATTCCTCCAAAGTCATATAGAAGACCCCACATGTGTGGGTTTATACAGAGTCAAGGACAGGTTGGCTATTCATTCCACTTGGCCACCTTCACAGAAGACCTAGGTGAAGTCAGGCTCTCATTAATAACACTATGATTTTTAGAGAAGCTACTTTATCTCTAGTATCATGTGGCTTTTTGTTTGTTTTTGGTACAGGAAATTGAAACCAGGGGTGCTTAACCACTGAGCCACATCCCCAGCCCTATTTTGTATTTTATTTTGAGACAGGGTCTCACTGAGTTGCTTAAGACTTTGTTAAGTTGCTGAGGCTGGCTTTGAACTCTCGATCCTCCTGTCTCAGCCTCCCATGCTGCTGGGATTACAGGTGTACACCACAGCCCCCAGCTGGGGCACATGCATTTTGATTGTGACGCATCACATGAGGTTAGGGGTGCAAATGTTCCACGTTGGGTGTCATGTTAGCATTCAAAAGGTTTCAGATTCTAGAGCAATTCAGACTTTGGATTTTCAGATTAGAGATGCTCAAATTGTATTGTTTCCTTGGTCCATGGAGAGAGGATGAGCTCTTAAATGGAATTTGGAAGTGCAAAGCAGCAATTCCATGTCCATCTATAAAGCATGATCCAGTCTTGAACTGGAAAAGGGGAATGCAGGTCAAGGGTATGGGCGGTGTAGAGCAGCCCTCTGATCACAAAACACATGTTCTATGACATGTCAACAACCTCACAGCTGGCTGCACCCAAGCCACCCAAACAAAACTAAAGCATTTTAAACAATGGTGGTGGCATTTATTAGTAAGGTTTTTGCCCACCTCAAACATGCATGGAAGACAAGCACTGCAGAGTTATTTCCTTACTAATTGACCTTTGGTGCTCCATGCTTACAAAGGAAAATTTTACCTTCAGACTCATAAATGTCAGAGCACAGGTTGGGTCTCCAATTTTTCTTTTAAGCTTGATGAAAATGTTGACTATTCATTTTATTTTTAAAATGCTACATGGACACACTCAATTAATAACAATGTCATCATCACCAATCTCTAGTAAGAATTCCATCCCTTACAGATTCGGGGAAATACAGGCAATGGAGTGAACATTCGTGAACATCTAGACAAGGTGTTCACAAAGCACAAAAGATTTTGAAAATATGGGGCCTGGCTTCCAGACCAGTACAATGCATGAAAGAAAGTGAAATCCTTCCGAGAGGCAGTTAAGAAAATTTCATAAGCAAAGGACATGAGCAAAATCTACTAAGGATAAATATGGGTTAACACTTCCAGGAAATTTATTTTAAAGAAAGATGGATATGTGTTGAGATTTATTTAGAAAGACTTTCATCACAGCGCTCATTATCACATCCAAAATTATAAGTACCATTTACTGAACAATAAAGGAATGGTTAAATAAAAATCATGGTATAAGCATTAAATCAAACATTTCTCTACAGTCAATTCTAAAGGTTTCAGAAGAGATGTAATAGCCTACAACAACACTCAAAATAAACAGATCAATGAAAAGGGCAGATTACTAAAGCATACAATAGTATTTGCTGTCATTTTTTAAAACGGAGATATGTATATGCACATAAACACATCAAGGTATTCAAAGCAAGTAACTCAAAGAGATTTATGTTATCTGTATTTATTACAGTTAGCACATGTGGTTTTATATTAGGAAAACAATAAAAGCTTTTCTGGTTATACCTTGCCATATTTCCCTTGTACATTTCAATTATGAAAAATTTCCAACACAGGCTAAAATAAATACTGTAAAGAAGTGCCACTCCCATGCACTCACTACCCGGCCTCACAGACTATGAGCTCATGGCCAATCCTGTTTCAGGACACACCTACTCACATTCTCCTTCCAAATAATCTGAAACAAATCTCAAATACCTTCATCCACTAATATTATTTAATGGGCGGGGGGGGGGGGGGGCGGCAGTACAGGGGACTGCACCCAGGGCACTTTAACCCTGATCTACATTCCCAGTACTTGTTTTATTTTCTTGAGATAGCATCTCCCTAAATTGCCGAGGGTTTCGCAAAGCCACTGAGGCTGGCCTCCACCTCAGTCCCCTAAGTTGCTGAGACTATAGACCTGAACCACCACACCAACTCATTCACAAATATTTAAAATAAAGACACCAAATCATTGTTACACCTAAAAAATTTCAACAATTGTTCCCTTGATATGGCCTTATTTCCAATTAGGCTTCAAATCTCCAAATGCCTGGTTTTTACTGATTTCATTTTAATCAGGATCCAGTTGAGGTCCACACAGGGATTGGTTTCTATGTCTCTTAAATGTCTTTGGTCTATAGGTTTTCCTATCTCCATATTTCTTTCATTGCAATTTAATTGTTCAAGTAACCAAATCTCCAGTCAGTTTGGAATTTACCTATTATTTCCCATGATGTTTACCATGTTTAACGGACTGCCCTAACTCCTACTATAAAAAATAGTTGAACAAATCAGGTTGGCTGGAGATAATCAAGTGTTCCACCACCAGGGGCACATGGCTGTCTCTTTTAAGGACATTACCAACTGTGGAAGTTGCAAGCCCAGATGGGTCACTATATTAAGGGGCTACAAAATGGCTCTTCTTCCATCCTCTGTCTTCATTTGTAGCTATGATGCTATGATGATTTTATAGAGAAAACTCTGCCCTCATCTGCAGCTTGGGTTACCCAGAATTAAAAGGCTGTGTATGGTTTTTAGTTTGGTGGTGGTGGTGGTTGTTGTTGTTGTTGTTGGGGCGGGGGGGGGGGCGGTGTTGATGATGGAACCCAGGGCCTAGTGTATGCCAGGCAAACATTGTACCACTGAGTTACACCTCCAGCTCCAAGTACTATTCTTTTTTTTGGTACCAGGGACTGAACTCTAGGGTGCTTAACCACTGACCCACATCCCCAGCCAATTATTATTTTTTTTTTTTTTGAGACAGGTTCTTACTAAATTGCTGAAGCTGGCTTTGAACTTGCCATCTTCCTGCCACAGCCTCCCAAGTGCCTGAGACTACAAGGGTAAGCCACTGCACCCAGCTCCAAAAGCTATTCTTAATGGATTTTTCGTTTGGTTTTGTTTTTACGACATGTCTTGTTCAGGCTGGCCTCGAACTCATGATCCTCCTGGCTCAGCCTTCTGACTATTTTTAAATATTTTTTAAATACATACATACCATACACCCAGACTTCCACCACATGGAGTATGACCAGAAGCCACCTCCAAAAGTCTTGTTATTTTTAAGTCAATTCTCAGGTTCAGGGGGAAACCCCCCACCCAAAAAAAAAAAAAAAAGAAGACAAGATGGCCACACACATGTGTCTATGTCCATTCGGTACAAAGGGCGGTAAGGAAAACAGGTGGAGTGGGAGAAAACTCAGGAGGCCCTCATATTCTGCTGCCTGGGGCATGATGCCGACCTCTCCCAGGGGTTGCCAACCTAGCCATCCACCCAGCCCCCTGCTGGGGGAATCAGACCAGACCTTGATTACTTTCCCGAGTCATCAGGGGATCCTGAGCTGTTCCCCACACCCAAGGCAGGCATGGGGACCTGAAGAGAGCATCCCAGAGGTGGGCCAGGGAAGGTCCTCACACCAGAACAGTGAACCGTGCAAAGTGCACACAGGAAACATGAAATCAACAGTCTCAACTTGACTGAGCAACAGCCTTAAAAATTGGAAGGCTGAAGGCCAGAGGTGTAGACGGGCACACACCACAGCACAGGATCAGGGCCTAGTACTAGCAGGCAGCATTGTGGTTAAGCAGAGACCGCTGGAGGGGCTGAGTTAATAATCAGAGGCTAGGCTCAGGGGTGAAGCCTGTAATCCCAGCAGCTTGAGAGGATGAGGCAGGAGGATCACAAGTTCAAAGCCAGCCTCAAACAACTTAGCAAGACCCTAAGCAACTCAGTGAGACCCTGTGTCTAAATCAAATACAAAATAGGGCTGGGGATGTGGCTCAATCCCCAGTACTACTCCCCTCCAAATAAATAAATAAATAGATTACTCAGGGTGAGCACTTGGGCTTCTGCCTCGGTGCTTTGATTTTTATAAATTAACATCCAGCCAAATGGGAGGCATCACAACAACTCCACAGGTAAACCCTGCAGTGGCCTCTCTGGGGATTCCAGATGGTGAGGCGGGACAGGCCCTCCCTATTGCCACCAAGGTCCCCTCCGAAGGCATTCATTAGCTAAATGTGTCCCAGACCACAGGAAAAGGGCCTAGGCCATTAAATATAAATGCAAAACAAAATTAGAGCCATCCATTCTAAATCTCAGACCTCTCAGGCAGGCAAGGTTTCCTTGCTGATTTTAATTTTTCTAAAAGGCATAAGCACTGAAATTATGGCCAGTGGGCTGCTCCTGGATTGGGGCCGGCCCCTCCCAAACCACACAGAGAATTGTGGGGTTTTTGTTTTGTGTCAGATTTCCCAAGGACATCTGTTGATACTCTTAAACCTGGATTAAAAGTTTCCCTATGAGTAACTGAAGGCCCATCTCCCCCACAGAACCACAAGGCCCATCTGCAGTGGGGAGGAGACACAAAAGCTGATAAGCCTCAGATGAATTGGAAACATTGACGTATGAACTGATTTTTCTTTAGAAATACCCAGTAAGGGCTGGGGTTGAGGCTCAGTGGTAAAGTGCTTGCCTAGCATGTGCGAGGCCCTGGGTTTGATCCTCAGCACACCATGTAAAAACAAATAAGTAAATAAAATATTGTGTCTATCTGCAACTAAAAAAAAAAAAATACACTGGGTATTTTTATACAATGGGTAACACCTGGCACCTTTCCGTTTCCCAGATTAATAAGGAGAAGTATTGCTTAAGCAAGTCCAAGCGCCATGACTGTGGTCCACAGGGTAACTCATGCTGCAAGCCCTGCTCTCCTGGACATGTCTTGTTCCACCTTGTCCCCAGAGAGAACTGCCCAGGGGGCAGGGGTGTTTGCCTGCTGCTGTCTCACTGTGATATCCCAGCACCACAGAAGAAGAACTGCATTCCTTTCTCCAAAAGCAGGAGGCCTTCAGAACTAAAAGGGCACTCCCAGGAGGGGATGATGGGCAAGCTTCAGATTCTTCCCTGTAAATCAAAAATAACCAACCTGGACTTCCCCTGGCCAAAGCTGGGACACTTGTTCCCTCATCTCCTCCATCTCCATGCCAAGTTCCCTGCAGATCCCTCAGGAGGCAAGGGGCACCCCCAAACCCATCAGGAGCTTCTCTCCTGATGTTCCAACACCCCCTACTTGGGACACAAAAAGGAAAGAAAACTTCTCAGAGCCTGAGCCACTGTTTCCTCCACAACCCACCATATTCAGGAAGTGATCTGGGAAGAATCCAGAAGGGGGAACATAAAATATCCAGAAGCCAGTGGATCTTGAATACATCACTGTAGTGTCTCTAAAAGAATTGTGGTTTCCTTAAATCCTGAAGGCCTCTTTTACAGAATGGTTTACTGGTAACCCTCAGGCTCTGGGCCACTCAGCTCAGGCACTTGCTAACCCAGTGGTTTCTTTCCCCCAGATGTGCACCTTAACGTGGCAAACGATGCCATTAAGGATTCTGAAAGGAGTTCATCCCAGAGTGCCCAGGCGGGCCCTAAACCCAATGACAATTACCCTCAAGAGAGGGAGGCTGAGAGAAATTCGACAGGCAGAAGACAAGGAGGCAGGGGGATCAAGGAGACAGAGCGGGAGCTGCAAGTCAAGGGAGGCCAACACCACAGAATCTGCAAGAGACAAAAAGAAAGAAAGAAAGAAAAAAATTCTCTTCTAGAAGCTCCAGGGAACGAGGCCTGCCAACACCTTGATTTGTGGCCTCAGGTCTCCAGAACTGCAAGAGATCAATTTCTCTAGCTTAACGCTGCTACTGGGTTCGTGGTGATTTGCCGTGCAGCCCTAGGAATCTCGGATGTCCAGGCAGCAGAGTTAAGGAGTCACCTCCAGTTCCTTAAGGCATCCAGGAGGCACAAACCCAACCAGAAGGTTCCACATTCCGTCAGACAGTGACAAATTGGCAGTCCAGCTCAAGGCAGCTAAGGCAAGATCTGCAGAGACGGTCCAAGGAACCAGGGCATCAGCTGGAGATAAGAACTCATGATGTGAAGTTGATAAATACATGGTTGAATCACGCACACACACACACACACACACACACACACAAACACACAAACACACACGATTTTATTTTTAAAACTGTCCTCCAAACTAGCACCCCCTACTTTACCAAATCCCAGAAGAAAAGAAAAAAATGTCTCACAGCCTGACCCCAAACTTCAAGAAGGTACAACCTGGTCTCTCCTCCACGGGGTTCACCAGGTCATCATTTTCTCCCAGGGGCAGTGTTTCTCAAAATGATATTGGAAAGCCTCAGGAGGTCAGAGGTTCAAGTTTCTCAATTCCATGATACTCTAAAAATCAAATAAATACTCCCATTTGTGAAGACCAAACCAGAGAAGAGCCTCGAAAGCTGGCAGTCAAGGTATTTTCGAAGGCTGGATGTGGTAGTGCACGCCTATAATCCCATCAGCTCTGGAGGCTGAGGTAGGAGGATCACAAGTTCAACACCAACCTCAACAACGTAGTGAGGCCCTCAGCAACTTAAGGAGACCCTGTCTCAAAACATTAAAAACAAAAAAAAAGAGGGCTGGGAATGTGGCTCAGTGGTTAAACCCCCCTGGGTACAATTCCCAGTATAAAAAAAAAAGTGTGTGTGTGTGTGTGTGTGTGTGTGTGTTTATACCTACCTTAGGCTTGTAGGGTGTGGGTAAATTCACAGGTTCTTCCAATGTGTTTACCTGTTGATCATTAATTAAATTTGAGAAACACATTGCTATAGTATGGTCTCAACATTTTTCTAAACCACACAGAAAACAACCATATACTAATTTAAATATCCTTATGGTGGGTGTTCTTGAATACCGAACATGAGAGCATTTCCATATCAGCATCCGAAGAGAATTAGCAGAATTAGATACCTTTCTTCCCTCGGCATTTTTGGTTTTTATAAAAATACCTGCAAATATAAGCTGTGCATCCCTAATTCAAAAATTCAAAATAGTCTAAAAATCTTCTGAGCGCCAACAAGACACCTAAAAAGTTTTGCATTTGGTAGCATTTTGTCTTTGTGGATTTTCAGCTAACGACTGCTCAATGGGTAAAAATCTGCAAATATTCCAAAGTCCAAAAAAGTCTAAAATCTGCAACATTTCTGGCCCCAACCATTTCAGGAAAGGGATAGTCAACCTGTAATAATTTTGTACCACAATTTGGAAAGCAGTGCCCGAAGGTTTAATAGCTCTAAGGATAACAAATACCTTTTTTAGAAGGCAATCAACATTTTTTTTTAATTATGCCCTTAAAATTACTTAAGACCCAGTCACAGTTCCAAGAGATAACTGAAATCCGATTATGATGCAGAGATTCCACACAGTTCTCTTAACGAGATTATTCTAGGCCAAGTAAACAGTAATTCACAGGCTTGAATGAGAAGATGGCTATCCTCATTTATCCACCTCACTAGGGAGATGAGGTTCTCCAAACACTGGGCCATGCATGTTTCTGGGCAGGAGATTTCTCAATGGCAAAACCTGCGGAGTTTCAGCCCATTCATTCATTCATTCATTCATTTAAAATTGTAAATGGCACAATGCCTTTATTTATATTTATGTGGTGCTAAGAATCGAACCTACTGTCTCACACATGCTAGGCAAGTGCTCTACCACTGAGCCACAACCCCAGTCCCCCTTTTTTATTTATTTTTTATTTTTATTTTATTTTTTATTTTGAGACAGGGACTTACTCAGTTGCTTAGGGCCTTGCTAAATTACTGAGTCTGGCCTCAAACTTACAATCCTCCTGCCTTAGCCTCCTGAGTTGCTGGGATTAGAGGTGTGCACAATGGAGCCCAGCCCTACAGGGTTTCAGATGTGACTGACATCTCTGTTTGTGGTGCATGGCCAAGAAGGATAAACACACACACACAAACTCACCATTGACCACAGTGTTGAGGAAGGAGCAGACTGGAAGCCACATAAAGCAAACCAGGTCAATCCCTAAGAAAGCTAGGAGTCCACAGGTGTGTGTTTCAGCATCAGTAACAGATTCACTTCCTTCTGGAACTGAAACCTTTAGGGAACAAGGCTCCAAAGGAACAAGAAGTGTTTCTGCTGGATCAGTGCAGCTCTGGCTTCGATAATGAGAACAGAAAATTCTCTGGCCTCCATTTTCTTGCTTGAAATATGGCCCTTAGCAACGAACCTGGCACATGATGTGAGCTTTATTATACAGACTGCTTCACACAATCCTCTCAATAACTTTGTGTGGAAAGTCCTACTATTATCCTCATTTTCCAGAAGAGAAAATTAACCAAGAATCGAACCCAGTGTCTCATACATGCTAAGCTTCAAGTAACTTGCCCAAGGTCATTCTGGTACTCAGTGGTACAAGACCCAGAATGCAAATACCTCATATCAGCATAAATAAGTGCTAGTCCCTTCAGTGCACAGAAGCCAACAGTTAGAAGGATACAGCCACCCTGCCATCGCCATAGTATCAAGGAATGTGGCAGAGAACCAACCTCACTCTGTTCAGTGCTCTGATCTATGAGCTGGCTCAAGACAGAGAACGGAGATGAAACCAACTGGCATAGCACAAAGGTTGGAATGGACACATCACAGAACCGGCCAAAGAACCAGAATTTCACACTTCTAACAAGATGGAACCAATTCCAACAATACTTGATTTTACCAAGTATGATATTATATTCAGATGAACCAACAAGTAAACAGGGCAGAAGCAGGGAGAGACCCACTCCTCAGTCAAAAACTTACCTGCAAAAATACCTATACTGGTAACAGTTAAAATGAAGAAACTACTACAGTTGTCCATAAAATAATGAATGGGGGAAAAATGTAGTGCATCCATACAGTGGAGTAGTATTTGCCCATAAAAAAAGAATAAAGTTCTGATACCTGCTATAAAATGGACAAACTTTGAAAATTTTATGCTCAGCTGGATGTGGTGGCACATACTCCTATAATTCCAGCGGCTAAGGAGGCTGAGGCAGAGGATTGCCAAGTTCAAAGCCAGCTCCTCCTCCTCCTCCTCCTCCTCCTCCACCACCACCAACAACAACAACAGAAAAGATGGCTAACATGAAATAGTGAGCTCCCCAGTACTAGAAGCATCCATGCATGGGTTACCTGAGTCTGGGTCATGAATACTACCAAAGGGATTTATTTCCATTTGGTTCTCAGAAACTATCTTTAAGATACTAAGATTCTAATCTTTTTTATGGATGATATTGTAGTGACTATAAGAGTCATTAATAGGTATAATTTTATAATTTTATGTATCAGTTAAAAAAATAAATTTGGGGAAAAAAAAAAGAGTCTCATGCAACCAAGCCAGGCCTGTAATCTGACTGTTTGACAGGTTCCAATGAGGACTTCACAGGTGGAAGTGAAGTCCTCATTACTTGCTCAGGAAGTCCGTATGTGTATTTTACAAGGTCTCGGCTTTCCTTTGAACCTTGTCTATTATAAATACAGGCTTTAGATATATTCTCACTTTGAGATCACTTACACCATTGACTATTTGCAGGGCAAACGAATTCAATCAAACACTAAAGCTTCAAGGAGATTAGACCACTGCCAAGGTCTGAACTATATCAACAGCTCAAGATCACTCACTCAACAGCGTGGTGACAGTCTTACACCTGCAAAACAAACAGCCACCCTGTGCTCCTCAGATGTGGCACCGCATTCTGGGGGTTGCTGAGAAACGTCCTGTCATTAGAGTTCTCCCCAGGGACAGCATCTTTCTTGGACAGTTAACCTGTGACAAATGCCGCTCCAGGTGGTTAGTGAGGTCACCAGAGGCAAGGGCAGAACTTTCAAACCTCTGCCAAGCCAGGGTCAGGAAGGAAGGTTCTACAATGCGATCTGTGCTTGGTAAAAAACATTTATATATATATAATGTTCCTCTAGAAGTTTAGGTTTCTACAGAGCCAGCATCTGACAAACTTCAACACCATTTTATGGTTTAAAACAACACCACTCAACAAAGCAGGAATAAAAGAGAATTTCCCTCAGCCCGCTAGAAGGCATCTGTAAGAAGCCACAGCTAACATCAGACCCACTTGTGACAGGCTGCTTCCCCCTAAGATCAGCAACAAGATAAGGCTGTCTGATCTCCTATTTTCTCTCCTGGAGGCCACTTGTATTCGCCCCTTTACTGGAGGATCCAGCCAGGGCGATAGCAAGAGAGAAAAATGAAAGATATCCAGATGGAAAAGAAAGAAGTTAAACCATTTGCAGATGACATGATCGAAAATCCTAAGGAAGGGGCTGGGGTTGTGGCTCGGTGGTGGAATGCTTGCCTAGCATGCACGGGGCACTAGGTTCCATCCTCAGCACCACATAAATGTAAAATAAAACATCTTGTGTCCACCTAAAACTTAAAAAAAAATATATTTTTTAAAAAATCCTAAGGAATACACACACACACACACACACACACACACCACACTCACACTCACAGTCTCCGAGATCATAAAACACATCAAGGTTGTAGGACAAAAGATAAATATACAAAATATGCTCCCATTTCTATACATCAGCAATGAACAATCCAATCATGAAATTAATAGTTTGTGCTTCGCATCACCTTGTCCCCCCAAAATCCTCCCAATGATTTTCACTTCTGGTTCTTGGTAAGCTACCCTAAATTGTAATTCAAGCAACTGTCCACTTAATAGATTTATATAGTGCTTCCTATATCCCAAGCAATGGGGATATATAATGTTAAACAACACAAAATCCCTGTCAACCCCCAGCATGAAACTCACCTGTAGTTGGAAATGCTGGGACAACAAACAGATGAACAATGATAACTTCTCGTACGGCTAAGTGCCATAACCAAAATAAATCAGCAGCTGAGGATGAGGGCAAGTTCAAAGCCAACCTCAGCAACTTAGTGAGGCCCTCAGCAACTCAGTGAGACCCTGTCTCTAAATAAAAAATAAAAAAGGGCTGGGGATGTGGCTCAGTGGTTAAGGACCCCTGGGTTCAATCCCAGGTACCCAAAAATAATAATAAATAAATAAAGCAGGGCAGAGAGGCAGGGACTGGTAAGAAGGGAAGCATGCTTAGATGTGGAGGCCAGGGAAAGTACCCATTCTGACAAGGAGCCAAATCAGGAAGGGAGGTGGCAGGATGGCTTTCCATGCAACTGGAACAGGTGTCTTAAAGAACCCTGAGTTGAAAATAAGTTTAGTGTATTCCTAAAACAGCTGACCTCCAGGGTAAGCAAGGGTGCCCGTACTGGAGACAGCTGCACCCCATCCGTTATGTGAAGCCATGAGCAGGAAGCAGGGTGGCATGGGGGAGGGGAAGTTGAAAGGAAGTGACATAAGGTGATCACTCCACTTCTTTGTGTACTAAATGGTCAGAAATGCTCAACTCAGGTGCAAGCTCACATATTTGCTCACTGTGTGGCCCTGGATCTATTTCCTCCCTCTCCGATCCACTAAGTAATTTATCTCAATTGCCTCCCACATTTTTCATATGACTAAGGGACTATAATCCGTTCATAAGGTGGTCCTCTATCAAATTCGCAGACTCAACCAACAGCAGACCTGACAAACCAGGGATTGATATTGGGGGTGGGGGGTGGGAAGGAGGGTAGGCAGGTAAAAGGGCGGGGGAGGGGGGCGAGTGGAGAATGATCACATTTGTCCTGAACGTGCACAGACATTTTTCTTGCCTTTATTCCATAAAACAATACAGTAAAACAGCTATTTACATAGTAATAGTATTGCATTAGGTATTATAAGTAACCTAGAGATAATTTAAATATATGAGTAGATGTGTGAAGGTTCTATGCAAATTATTACACAATTTTGTATAAAGGATTTGAGCATATGCAGATTTTGGAATACCCAGGGGCTCCTGAAACCAAACCCTCACAGATACAGAGAGAAGACTGTCATTTCTTTTTCTAGAAACAAAGAGCACTTTACCTGCCTACCTCCTTTAACTCAGCACTCCCTATCCAGTATTAAGTTCATTGTCTATGTGTCTTCTAATTACTTCTACTACAGATTCTTGCAGCACTCCCTGTAACTGGCTCCCCCTCCACTCTAAGTGACAATCAGAACAGCTACACCATTGTACTGCAACTGATTGTTGTTTAAATATCCATCTTCTGGCCAACCCCAGCAACTCGGGAGGCTGAAACAAGAGGATCTCAAGCTAAGGCCAGCCTCAGCAATATAGTGAGGCTCTAAGTAACTTAAGGAGACTCTGTCTCAAAATGAAAAATAAAAAAGACTTGGGTTGGGATGTAGCTCAGTGATGAAGCTCCCCTAGGTTCAATCCCTGGTAACAAAAAAACAAAAAGGCTGGCAATTATTTAGCAATTGTTTATTCCCGTCTCTGCAGGATTTTAGGTGTGCACCAATGTGCCTGGACTAGCCTTTTTTTGTTTTGTTCTTTGTTTAAGTGTACAATTTCAAGGAAGTAAGACCAGTAGCCAGCTTTGATTGCTCGTTCCCAATAACAGTTTCCTACCCCTAACAGTCTGAAGATTTGAATATTATTAACTTTAAGGATATATAAATTTTTAAGTAGCTACAAATTACTACCACATTTTGAGGAAGGCTCACTAATATTTCATTCTATTCTCATTGCCGGAGATTGGAAATAATAAATATTTTGAACCACGTCAGATCACAGACACATTGCAAAGAATGTGCACTGAACTGAAAAACTCCTTTGGCTGAGCCAATCTTTAAAAAGATCCCCTATGAGCTGGAGGGGTGCCTGAGTAGAGCCCTTGCCTAGCATGAGACAGAGACAGGCCCTGGGTTTGATGCCTAGCATCACACACACACACACACACACACACACACACACACACACACAAAGACCCCCTAAAGACCTCTCTAAAGAAAGAAAGAAACAATTTTTTTATTAGAGGTGGATGACATCGGGGGGAAAAAAAAAGCCACTCTTAACAAGGAAGCACAGAATACTTAAGTATTCCAGATACTTTATAGTTTAGTGCTTAAGACACTAAAGAAAACATACATGCCTTATTCCTAGGTGACATTTGGTATTCACACAGCTGGAAGGCCAGCATGCTCACGCTACACAAGTTAGCTCACGTCAACTCCCTGAGAATGAAGCTCAAGACAACCTCTCTAACTAAATGAAAGGTTACCCAAAATCTATAGAGGACCCAGAATAAGGTGCAGCACACAAGTCGATACTCGCTGTTTTATTTCCTACCAATAGTATCATCCATTTGAAGTGCACATCCAGCTGACTGATTCCTACCACTGATACCTTACATGGACCCACAAAGCACCACATCAATGCACATCTGTCATGAGCTCTGCATCTTTGGGCCCTTTTCTGCAGCCTGAGTAACTTCTACTTCTATGACTTATTCCCCATTAGCCTGAAATGCACCCTCCATCAACACTGCTTAGCAAACATTTTGCTTTAACATCCAACTTTGTCCCTGGCATGGTGGCCCACAGCCTGACAGAGAGGCCCTTGAAAGGCAGAAGACTCCAAGCTGAAGACACTTCACAGCATGAAGATCTTTCCAAGGGACCAGCTGCAACCGGCTTCACCACCAACTCCACACGCCTTCCAGACAAACTACAGTGATCCTTTATTTGCCCGAGACCACAAAAATAATATCAGTTACAAGCCGGAGAAGATAGCATGCTCCTATCAATGCCTGTGATTTGCAAGGAGACTTATTCAGAAAATCTCTGTGTTAAGTCATGGAGGTGTTTTAACTTTGAGGTTAAAACAATGCAGCATGTAGAAAAACAGAGTTATTTCACAGTAGCCAAACCTATCAGTGTTCATCTTTCTTTTACTCAGAAAATATTTGAGCTCTAAATCTAACTGAGGGAATCTTAGACTCCGTGCGGGTACCCTAAGAGAACTGATGAAAGGCTCAAAAGCCTCTACTTCCTAAATGTCCTGGTCCTACCTCCTTCTCTGCTTCTCATGATGGAATCAATGAAAAGCAACATCATGGTGTAAGATGGAAGATGTGTTGTTAAAAACTGCCCAGGCTGTCCATCGCCCCACAGCTAAACAGACTTGGTAGTTACCATCAAACAATCTTATGAGCCATGAGACCTTGGCCGTGGCTTAAGCTCTGAGTTTCCTTTTCTTCCTTATAAAACAGCAGGACTTAGGGATGAGATAAATGAAGGCACAGGGCACAGGGTCAGAACTGGATGAATGGGAGCCATTCACCTTCCCCTACCTCACCCCATCTGCAAACACTTCAACTTAACCACATCTTTTTTTCTTATTCTTATTCTTCTTCTAAACCCAAACAACTGTCACACGAACATTATATCATCAGAAACAGAGAGGATGGTGCTGTTAGAAAAAGAGAAGGGGACGGAGGGGGAGCATGGGAGGAATAGAGGAACTCTAGATAGGGCAAAGGGGAGGAAGCGGAAGGGAAGGGGCAGGGGATTAGCCAGGATGGTGGAATGTGATGGACATCATTATCCAAAGTACATGTATGAAGTCACAAATTGGGTGTCAACCTATTTTATATACAAACAGAGATATGAAAAATTGTGCTGTATAGGTGTAATAAGAATTGTAATACATTCCACTGTCATTTATTTTTTTTAAAAAATCAATTAAAAATGAAAAAAAAAAAGGATACCAAGATAGGACAAGAGGAACCAGAAAGAAGGCAAAATATATATAATTTTTACTTGTCTTTTTCCCTGGGGGCCCAGAACACAGGTGAATACAGGAGAGGAAGTCCACAATGTACTTAGACCATGAAATGAAATGCAAAAAAAATAAAAAAGGAATTGATGGTTTCATGCAGAGACTGGGGACAAATCTGTCCACAAATATCCAAACCTTAAGATCTATGGTATGACCCCCAAACCTTGGCATTAATGCATCCTAGGTGGTCTCTCTTCACAAGGAATGTTTGATCCAAAGGCAGAAAGATCTTACTTTGGCTCATTTTACAAGGGAGCTGCAAGACACTGAGCCACACGTCACCTGACCTTGATAAACCCAGATTTATTCATTTTCCCCCAAGTTCCTCCATTTGATTCTTTCATATTTTAAACTTCTTTTAATGACTTTCTACTGCATTCAGCAAATAAAGAATCCTCCTATTGATAATTAAACACCTGCTAATTCCTACAAAGGCATGCTAAGATTTAAAAACTTTTTTTAAAAGGGGGGGGGGAGAGTCTAATGAATAAAACATCCCCTGTATTCCATAGGGCTTAGTTCAAATAAAGGAAAATGGGTCATTAAATAAAACCTGTCCATTCTGCAAGACTTTGTTGCTGCAGTAAATGGCCAGACTTAAACTTAAGAGTATTCTGAGGTGAAAGGTTATATATTCAAATATTCATTACCCCCCGAATATTTAAAAAGAAGTTAGTCTTGCAACATCTGCAGTCATCATGAAGAATAGGATACAGGTATGTCATGATTATTTTTTTTAATTTTGTACCATGAAAATCTCCAGTATTTAAAGATAGAAGAGTGTCCTCATACACCTTCAAAAATTGCCACATATGGCAAACCTTATTTCTTTTGTGCCCCAACCTACCCCTTCCTACTCCAACTGAATTATCTCTCTTTTTTTTTGTACTGAGGATTGAACCCAAGGGCACAGCCCTCCTGCAATCCTCCTGCCTCATCCTCCCCAGCTGATGGGATTACACAACTAAATTATCTTAAAGTAAACTCTAGATATCAAATTTTCATCTATAAATAATTCAGCATCTATCTAAAAGATAGGGACTTTTAAAAATAGAATGCCAACACTGTTCTCTCATTTGATCTGTACCTAAAAAGTGGTAATTCCATAAACAGATGATTTTTTTTAATTGGAATTTTTTAGCTGTAGATGGACACAATATCATTATTTTTTACTTATTTATTTGCTTGCTTACTTACTTATTTTTCTGTGGTGCTCAGGATCAGTGCCTCATGCATGTAAGGCAAGTGCTCTACCACTGAGCTACAACCCCAGCCCAAATGGAATAATTTGAAGTGTAGAATTCCCCTCCTTCTAGATCTTTCTGATTACATTTGAGTTGTCTCATTTTCCTTTATGCTCTATTCCCAGCATGTGATCCAGGTTTGATCTGATTTATGTTTTTTCCCCCTCAAACATACATCATAGTTGGTCACATGGGCCATGAAAATGAAATTGGGAAACAAATGTAAAATGCCTTTAATGATTTGCCAAACAGCACTCCTCCCCCCACCCATCCCACACCTATCCCAGGTGAGGGCTAGAAAGCTGAGATTCTGGAATCTCAGAGCTTGTAAAGGCGTCCTCCTTTGGATTCCAGCGTTAGGAGACACAGAGCAACAGTTGCAAGTGGTGACCTTACCTCCCTGGCTGGGCTCCTGACTCTGAGCCCAAATGCCATCTCTGGGGCTCACTTTTAAACATGCCCAATTCCTTGGCATATGTAGGATCTGAACATTCTCTTAATTGAAAAAGAAAACCTACCTATCCATTCCACACTCTGCCAATATGGAAACTCTAATCCTTTGTATCTTATGTTAAATAAAAAAATGTAATCCAGGCGATCAAATCCCTTTTTAATGGCACACCAGCAGGCAAATATAGATTTTCAAGCAATAAGCAATTTCTACTATCGTTGCTAAGGGAGGGGAGGGAAAACAGCCTTTCTTTTTTTTCTCTTGTCAGGATGGACGATTAGAGTAAAGAAAAATGCTTTTTTAGTTTTTTAAAAAAAGCTTTATCAGGAAATAGGCCACCATAAAGTAATTCATCTACACAGCAATAAGGGATGTCATCAGTTTTACCTTACACTTGAATCGCACTCTTGATTCCTATTCAGCTGTATTTCAATTACTCCTTTTATTTGCAGACAAGCCCCTACAAATACAGAATGTCGCCTAAAAGTGATCTTTGAAAAAAAAAAAAAAGCCAGTTGGGACAGGAATGTTATTTATTTAATGCACAAGCTACCGTGCTGCACTCAGGAGGTAATGTTCTCAACGCCTGAAATGTTTGCAGAGAGAAAGAGAGCAGCTGGAAGAACCCTGGGTTCCAAATTTAATGGGAACTAAAGAATTCTGCCAAACGTGGAGCCTCCAGTATTTTGTAATATTGCTGATATGTTCAGTAGCATTGTCCAATATCCTGAGGTAGTCCATCTTGGGCATCCTGAACCATGAGGCTCTGGGATACACCAAGAGCACCTGCCACCGGACCACATGAATGACCTTGATGGTGTTGATACTTTATAAAATACAGTCATGAGCTTGAAACCTATCCAAACCAATACCCAAACCCAGGAGCATGATAAGAGCTGATAATCATCACCCCTAAAACTATAAAAGACCTCTTTACAAGCCCTGAGATTCTAGAATCCAGAGATATACATTTAAAAGTCATTTATAAAACAGGGCATTTGGAGGGACATTTTTCATGGACAAGTATTTGATCCTGCCCCCAACCCCTGATCGTAGGGATTGAACCCAGAGGCACTCTTACCACTGAGCTACAATTCCAAGTCCTTTCAATTTTTTATTTTGAGGCAGAGTCTCACCCAAATTTGCTGAGGTTGACCTTCAAACTTGTGATCCTCCTGCAGCCTCCCAAGGAGCTGGGATTACAGGTATTTGATTTGTTTGTAAAGTTTCTATAATCAGCAGGGCTTAGGAGGCTAAGGCAAGAGGATTGCAAGTTCAAAGCCAGCCTCAGCAACTTAGTAAGGCCCTTAGCAACTTAGCAAGACCCTGTCTCTAAATAAAAATCTAAAAAAGGGCTCAGTGGTTAAGTGCCTCTGGGTTCAATTCCCACTACCAAAAAAGAGAAGAGAGAGATTCTATAATCAGAAAAAAACGTTAAAGACTTAAAGCTTCACTGGTAATATTTTACATAGGTACAATTTATGGGTTCAATTGTGCCCTGAAAAAAAGGTATGCTGGAGTTCTCTGCTCTACCTAGTAACCTCAGGACATGACCTCATTTTATCTGGGTAATCAAGTTAAAAGGAGACCTCAGAATGGACCCTATATCAACATGACTGGTACCCTTGCAATTTGGACACAAGACAATATGAGAAAGGATATGATGTAAAAAGAGTGAAAAGACAGTAATCTGCCTTTAGTGAGCCATCTCTTTCAAGGAGAAATCCAAAACAGAGCCTTCCCTCCAAGTCCTCAAATTTAACCAACCCTACCAACACCCTGATCTTAGACTTCTAGTCCCCAGAACCGCAAGGCAATAAATAAGCCATCAGCTTGTGGTATTTTGTTACAGCAACTCTAGCAAACTAATACTTGTCACTATGCGCTATGTGACAACAACTTAAAGTGAAAAGTACCAGCTGTTGATTGTCAGTGCAGGGGCAGATTGCATGTTTTCTATGAATCCTGAGAAATGAGCCTACAAGGTAAGAGCTGGTGTCCTCAGTTTCCAAATGGAAAACCTTGAGTTTTGGTATCAGGAGCTGTATTCTGTTCCTGCTCGACTTATTTATTCAACAACCATAACACTGTTTCCATCCTGCAACAACATCAAAATAAAATGAAGGTTTGAAAATACAAAACCGACTCTTGTAACTATATAACCATATCCCTCCCCTTCCTACCTCTACTATCAACCCTATTGGAGGCCCATTATAGGGGATGCAATACTTAAGGATTGATTTCTTTCAGTAGCTACTGATACACAGCAGTGTGAAGAAACCCCCAATCTCTGTAATTCCTTTGGCCTTTCCCTCATGGTCCCAAAATGGGTGCTGCAGCTCAGAGTTATTACATCTGTTTCACATCTGAAATGTAAAATGTGAAAAATCAAAAATAACATTTCCGGATGCCCCAAACAACAAATTTTACATGTAACTCAACAACCATCCCTACTGGCAGGGGAGCTGGTGAATACCATTCTTTTTAGGGGTTCATTACCATCACAATAACAGATTCAATTAAGAAGGAAAAAAGAGGTGATGGCTCCCGATTAGGCCAATCCAGCAAAAAAATCCCAGTTATGCTTTAGCTATGAGGTGTCCCCCAAAAGTTCATGTGCCAGATAATGCGAGAATTTTCAGGATCAAACCCAGTGCCTCACACATGGGAAGCAAGCACTCTACCGCTGAGCTACAACCCAGCCCGCCCAACTGTTCTTCAATAGTCTTTTGATCACAACCAACAAAACTGACTAAAACTGACTGACCCAAAGAGGTTAAAAACATGCCCAGCTCTTTAGTGGGAAAGTAGGATGCATCAACACACACTCAGAATCTCCAGACTGTACTACATTCCCAGAAAACCCAAGACCTGTATAAAGGGGTAGTCTTATGTGAAAGGGAGTTGTAGAGTCTGGCTTCCCAAGAGCTGCTTCTGAGCTCAGTGGCCCCTCCTTGGGGTTTCAAGGTAAACTAAGAACCTTTTGGCAACAAGTCCAAAGAAGGAATAGAGTGAGCAGAGCCCTCTCCCATGCCCCAACCTTAAAAAGAGCTTTTTCCAACTAAATACCAGAGACTGTAATCGGTGCTGGACAGTGAAATTTGGGAATAGACATGCCTGCATGCTACCGTGCCTTCAGGTGCCCTCCTTGTTCAAGGAATCATTAAGATCCTAAATAGCTGAAGCCTTTCACAGGTAAACCTTAACTTGGCTTCTACAAAAAGCAACTGAAAGTTTTCTTTGTGTCTTCTTTAATTGCTCCTTTCCAATTATAGAAGGCCTATGTTTCCAAGCATCTGCTCCATAGCACTGTCAATACTTTATCTTTGCTAATTAAGAGAGATTTTTCTTTCCCACTTTGAGACAGCATCACTCAGAAACCAATTCTCTAGCCTGGGGCAAAGGTAAAGAAAACGAGGCTAAGCCATCAGTTACAGAACTGGCTATGCCTTCCGGACAAGTCCATCCTTAGGGCTTGAGTCAGGAGGCTCAGATCCTGTTCTGACACCCATGGTTGATAAGCCACTCTATGACAGAAGCCCGCAGGGACAGAAGGCCCAGCTGTAGTTAACTCCATGGTCCTTTCCCCACTTCTCCATGTCATAGCTCCCAATGTTCCCTTCTGTTATCCATGCAAGCACCTTGTCCCCCCACCAAGCTGATCAGAAGCTTTCCCAGAGAGGGATCTGGGTGTTGAGTGCCATCCCTAAAAAGGTAACATAGTAGGGACCAATTCATTCGAATACCAATTGTTCCTCAGTCCCCACTGTTACTAGCTCCTGTACTTTCCAAGGTTTGATGATCCCACTCTTTTCCTTCATCCTGAGAAGTCTGTAGTACCCTTCCAAAGCCAAGTCAGTCAAAACCCACTCTGCTGCCTGCAACCAAGAATTCTGTGTCATCGGTTTGAAGTGCATTTGAGACACATCCCTGATTATTAACATACATGGTGCAAAATGAGATTCTCCTTCAGCTTCAGGGGTTGATGCCTGGAATTCTAGAATGAACAAATAAGGACATTATCGCTTTTTACTGAAAAAAGAGCAAAATAACAATCTCTCTGTCTTGCATTTCAGGTACAAATGTGCTGCGCACAGTGGTACACACCTGTAATTCCAGTGGCTCCGAAAGCTAAGGCAGGAGGATCACGAGTTCAAAGACAGCCTCAGCAAATGGCAAGGCCCTAAGCAACTCAGTGAGACCCTGTCTCTAAATAAAATACAAAATAGGGCTTGGATGTGGCTCAGTGGAGTGCTCCAAAGTTCAATCCCTGATCCCTATCATCCCTCCCAAAAAAAGGTGCAAATATGCCTTACCAAAGACAACTTGGCGAAAAGGAAGTAGCTGCGGCATTCAATCTGATACATTAAAAGGCAGCTGCAAACCGGAAATAAGCAAAATATGCTGCCCTTCATCTTTGCTCCATAATCCACACAACTTGTACTTCTTGCCTATTAAGGTAAGACAGCCTCAGATGAAGCCAGAAAACAGATTCTAAAGGACATGAAAAATTTTATTCTGCTCAGTTATAGGATTTACACTTATCTGAATAATAAGTCAGAGAAAAACACCTTCAGTTACAAGAGTAATTTTTAAGATCCTTAAGTCCCTGTTATTTAGTTAAATGAGGACTTTACCTGCAGTATCTAAAATTCAAACAACATAATTTTTCCAATCAAAATGGGTGGCAGGTCCTAAAATACATACTGCAATCTGTCACTTAAAAATAATAGCAAAAAAAATTTTTTTTTTCTTACTGAAAGTGATTGACATCAGAAAACTACAGAAATGCACCAACTTCTGTTCAACACTAATTACAATTAGCAAAATCTCCTTCCTGAGATCCTTCCTGCTCCTCCTTTCCTCATTCAACTTCTGTAATACTAAAAACAACTCCTCTGATCCAATCTAAAGCCATACTCAAACATCAAAAATTCCTTTTCACCTGACAACTAAGGATTAGCTGTTTGATTTCCCCGTTCGGCCTGGTGTTGGGGAAAAGGTAAGACACATGAACCATAATAGAAAGTTAAGATTTAATTCCAACCCTCCAAAAAACGAGAACACCAAAGTGAATGTCCCAGGCCCAGTACATAGTGTCCCATTTAACACTTGGGTATAAAATGTTCTGAGGTTAAGTGAAGGCTTTAAAAAATATTTTAAAGCTTGGCATGGTGGGCACAGGCCTATAATCCCAGCAGCTCAGGAGGCTGAGGCAGGAGGATCGTGAGTTCAAAGCCAGCCTCAGCAACTTAGCAAGGCCATAAACAACTTAGAGAGATCCTGTCTCAAAATATAAAATCAAAAGGGCTAGGGATGTGGTTAAGCACCCCTGGGTTCAATCCCTGGTGCCAAAAAAAATAAAAAAGAAAGGAAACACTTTGAAGACTTATAGTGAAGTGAGAATGATCACACCCACCAAGATTAAATGAGCCTTTACACAATGGCTACGTCACATGCCCTTTACTTAAACCTACAGAGAAGCACTTGGGTTCACATGGCCCAACATTAAGGAAATGTCAAATCAGAGGGCTTTACCAGCTTGCCTAAGCATCACAATGTGGACTACGGGAACAGATCCCAATATTCATTCATGCAACTTATTCAAATACAGCAATCACTGTAACTTCAAACCCATACTCTTAACCCAAAACTCTGACCTCAGAGAAGAAATATATTTACAGGAAATACGGTGCCCCAGTCTCCCAGACAACAAACATAAGTAAGGTTTAAAAAGGAGTGAAGGAGTGAGGAAGAAAGGGAGAAAGGAAGTAAAAAAGAAAATATTGCAATGACTCAGGAAATGAATTTCTTAGGCACTACATCCGAGTAACACATGAGGGGTGGGTGCGCTTCCTTTGGCTAAACTTCTTCCCAGCCTACATCCGCAGCAGAGGAGAACAGCTTCTGAATCTTCAATACTATCCCACCCCTGTCTACAGCTCCCACCACATCATAAGAAAGGCTCAGGATGAACTCATGTATCTCAGCCAGTTGCTACACTCTGATAGGAAAGGCAGCCCAGCCAGGGTCCTCCCTCACCGGCCACAGTCACCTAAAGCAGTATTAACTAGCAACTGTCATTTCCATCATGAGCACCCAAGGGTGCATAAGAAACTGCATTGGGCCTGTGAGAACAGATGCCTACCCTTCGTAACCAGTAAAAACTATTTTTTCCTTCAGACTTTGCATTTTTTATGTTTTCTACTTTACATAAGATTTCAGTATATGAACACATATACATTACTGATAAAAAAAATGATGCATGTATTTTATATATTTATAGAATATATATATTGGGGGTCTGGGTCCCATTTCTTTATCAATAAGATAATGAGATTAGTGAAGATCCCTGATCCAACTTCACTTATCAAAAGGGGTCATTCTGTTAAGTTTGCACATCTTTGATAGCCCAACTAAATGACATCAACTTGGAATGACTTATTTGCATTGAAGGAAAAAAAAATTCTTTTAAAGCCCTCAAGTCTCATTTCAGTCTCTGCTCAGAAGATATTTGATTTCTAGCTGATTCTGGGCATAAACAATGGCTGACCATTACAAATGTGTGGGGCCACCTCATTATGAGTTCATACTGCAACCAAATCCCATTTTCCCTCTGCAAATTCAATTCACATCAATAGCTCCATAGATCACTGGCTACTGCTGTTGGCTGCCTGATTTTGAAACATAAAAATTTTTTTTGAAAGATTACTGCCAACACATAAAAGGCAAACTGCAATTTCAATTCCCTCAGCACGTGCCTGAAGGAGGCGGGTACATGAGCTACAAAATGTAAACGAAGCCTGTTGTTATCAGCTGTTTATAAACCCCATGACATCCTTATTCCTCCAGTCACGGAAGGCAGAAAGAAGTATCCAAAGTGCCACCATTCAAGAAAGTCCTTTTATTATTCTACTCAATACTGGTTCCCTGGGTCTCTTAATTTTCTGAGCGGTGCATACCAAGTGTAATAAAATGAAGCAGTGGTGGCTGTACACAGCCAATCCTATTAGGCAGAATTCAGTGTGAAGGATAACACAGTTGTGGGATGTTATTTACTAAGATGTTTTCATAGCACCTTTGCAAGAATGCAGCACTCAGGAGAACTAATGTTTCAGGGACAAGATGGGCCCTATGAAAAAGTTGACTTCTGCTGAGTGCAATGGAACAGGCATATATCCCCAGCAATCAGGGAGGCTGAGGCAGGAGGACCACCCAGGCTCAGCAACTTAATGAGGCCCTAACTAAGCAACCTAGTGAAACTATTTTGAAATTAAAAAATAAAATAAAATGAAATAAAAAGGGCTGGGATGTGACTCAGTGGTAAAGAGCCCTTGAGTTAAATCCCCAGTACCCACCTGCAAATAAATAATTCTTTTTTATTTTAAATTGTAGATAGACACAATACCTTTATTTTATTTATTTATTTTTATGTGGTGCTAAAGATCAAACCCAGTTACTCACCCAGGCTAGGCAAGCACGCTATCACTGAGCTACAGCCCCAGCCCCCAAATAAAAATTTTTTGAAAGTCGACTTCCTAAATCAGGGGCGGTGGCACATACCTATAATCCCACAGGCTTGGGAGGCTGAGGCAGGAGGATCGTGCGTTCAAAGCCAGCCTCAGCAAAAGCGAGGCCCTGAGCCACTCAGGGAGACCCTGTCCCTAATAAAACACAAAATAGGGTTGGGAATGTGGCTCAGTGGTAGAGTGCCCCTAAGTTCAATCCCCAACACCCCTCGCCCCGGCAAAAAAAGGCAACTTCTAGGGATCAAAGCATCCTGTTTCCTCAGAGCCCACAAATCAATCCACCACCTGGCCTGTGTAACCTCTGCTTTGGTCCAGGATACCAGTTACCCAGTTCAAAACTGATTCACGGCTCAGCTCTGACTTCCTTGTTGACTTCTTCCAGAAAACACTTTTTTGGGGGGTGGGAAAACAGTATTATGAACCAAACACAGGACCTCGAGCCTGCTAAGTAAGCACTCTTCCACTGAGCTTCACCCTCAGCCAGAAAACCAGTTCTTATCAAGTCACATTTAATTCACTAGACAACCCATGGGTACTGTAATGAGAGGATAAGATACAGTAGGTTCACAGTGATTCCAAGTCCATTTGTACAGTGGAGACCAGGGGAGGCACTATAGCCTCAGGGTTCAGTGCTGGGTTTTCCAACAGCTGCACTCTGGATGTGTTGCAGTAGATAATTCTTCCAGGAGGCAGGGGGCTGTCCTGTGCACTACAGGATATTTGGTGGCATTCCAGGCATCCCAGCCTCTAGCTAGCAAATGCCAGGGACATCAGCCCCTAGTCCTGACAATGGAAAATGCTGGCAGAACAAAACTGAAATCCCAATTGTGAACCGAGGGTCTGGTGGATTTACACGCCATTAACAGGTAGAAACTGGCGTTGTATATCAATCATTTCTATCCCCAGAGAACTCCATGCACAAACCCATTCCATACCCAGGCAACAGCCTATCTTGCCCACATTTCCTTTCTCGAACCTGGAACAAAGAGTTTGTCTCCCTAAACAGAAGGCTAAAGTAAGATGCTGACTGTGATCCTTAACAGGGGCATGGTCAAGTGGGCTCTTTGCCATAAAAAAAGAACAGGCCCCGTGTTGTGGCTCACACCTGGAATCCCAGTGATTCCCCCAGTGACTCAGGTGGCTGAGGCAGGAGGCTGGCAAGGTCAAGGCCAAACTGGTCAAATCAGAGACAACTTATCTCAAAATAAAAAGGGATGGGGATGTAGCTCAATGGTAGAATGAGTTTAGACCCCAGTACAATCCCCCAAATTTGCCAGTTTATATTGCATTGGCTCAAAAATTATCCAGAGAACAACATCTGGACGACACTTATCATGAATTTTCCATATTCATCAAGAGAAAGTCTCCAGAAGTTTTCAGTTGTGGGGTTTTGGGGTTTTTTTTTTTCTTTGTTTTTATTTTTTTGGTTTGGTTTTTCTTTTTTGGGATACCAGGGATTAAACTAACGGCACTCTACCACTGAGTCCCATGCCCAGCCCTATTTTATATTTTATTCAGAGACAGGGTCTCACTGAGTAGCTTAGGGCCTTGCTAAATTCCTGAGGCTGGCTTTGAAAATGCGATCCTCCTGCCTCAGCCTCCCGAGCTGCTGGGATTACAGGCGTGCGCCACAGCACTCAGCAAAAGTTCAGTTTTAAGGGCCAAGATTTCTTACTTGATCCATTGTTCAGAAAATCTGAAGACAAAAATTTTCAGAGCCAAACAACCTCAGTAGGAGGATATGCTATGCTATTTAGTTGACTGGAAATATAGAGGTGAAAGATATCCTTCCCTCGGTAACTACTTTTGAACTTTCACAAACCAATACTAAAAAAGACAATTTTTATTTAAGAGTTAAAAAAACAAACAGCTTCCAAAAGCTCAATTGCCATCTGCAATTATAATCAGTCCTAATTTAGAATACCCCGCCATGTTTTAGTCTTAATTAAAAATGGCATATCCTTAGGAGAGAATACGAAGTGAATCCACAGTTCAAATATTAGCAGGACACACACACACCACACACCCCAAATGCGAGAGTCCAGGCTTTATGACTTAACTCTTTTTACCGGTTTCTTAATGGATAGAACTCTGGCATAAACTTTATGGAAATTTTGTATTTTAAATTAGAAAGGCATGTTTGTTCTATTAAGATAATTTGCCAAAAAATACAAATGGATTTTTAGAGCCTGCCATCTTTCACACAGCACATGGCTAATCCTGTATTCTAGCCACTATTATCTTCACTCCACATAAAAGGCACAATGCTTTGGCATAATATTTCCACGATGCAAAAAATGTTTTTCTGCCACACTAAATAATCAGATTTACCAAGTACCACTTGGCCTCTTTGTAAGCTTAATAATTAGTTAGAATAATGTGTTCCTGCACATTTACAATGCAGCATAATTTTTATATTACAATTACTAACTCTGGTCCACGGCACTACTGGGCCTCGGCCTACAGGACATTAATGCAGACAATCTCCCAAAAAACACCATTCGGAACTCCCACTGCTGCTCAAAGCCATTTAAAAGAGAACACAGAATGGAGGAAGAAGAACCTCACGGACACAACTTGAATTGCACAGAATTGAAGGGTCTCATACCTATTAGGTGGCGACTCCTTGTAAAAAAAAAAAAAAAAATCCAACTTCTTACAAAAGTCTTCAGTTATTAGATGCAGACCCCCCTGCTGGAGCAGAGCCCTCTGGCAAGAGAGGCAAGAAGGGGGTGAAAAGCTGTAAACAATAAACTTGCCTCCCCTATAAGCCTCTAAAATTAAGCCTTTCTCAGTTGGACAATTAGTTTTATATAGCTAATCAGGGAGAAAGAAATGAAAGCCATCTGGTTCTTGGAAGATGTGTATCTGATTAACACCATCTTCTTGAAAGTAAACTTCCTTATGTACAAGAAGGCAGGAGAAAGGAGAGAGAGAGAGAGAGAGAGAGAGAGAGAGAGAGAGAGAGAGAGAGAGAAAGCCCTTGTAGTCACTTGTACACCCCAAGAAACCCATGTACAGATCAAATCCCTGAGTATTTTATCCAGAAGACATGGAGGAGTTTATGCCATCAACCTAGTTGGACAGACCTCATTGGATTCCTAGCTCTACCATTTATCGAAGAGTTGGCCTTTGGCAAACAACTTGACCTCTCTCTAAGTGGACTGGATACTTGGTCCCTGTGTCCAGGTCCTTGGCCAGGTAACTTCATGGCACCTCCCATACAGTGCACCACTCTGTCCCTTGTCTTGGGGTTTGCCATGTGACTTGGCAGTTTAACTTGGAGATAACTGTATTTTAAGAATACAGGATTGTTCCTGCCAAGAGCCTCAGACACAAACCAGGATCCAAACACAAACCCATGCTTCCGACAGTTCTCTTTCTCCTTCCCTTCTCTGCCCTATCAGTTTTATTTCCTTCTCACTGAGCCAAGATTTTTGTTTTCCACTGTTAAGACCAAGAAGTCAACTACCGGCCGCTGTTTCTCCAATCTCCTTGGTTCAACACAGACATGGCGGCCACAGCAGTGGCATCTCAGTCCCAAGGTGGGTCAGAAGCCCACCACCATGGGCCAATCAACTGAAACCAGGGACCAAGAGTCTTCAGGGTTGCCACATAAAGTTGGGTGCTTTATACAGAATACAAACATGCAGGGTCAGCTAAGGAAAATGACATTGAACCCCCACACCTTGCTTGCTAAGCTGAGTACACCTTAGCATGGTGCTGCTGTCCACCCAGAAGGGTTTTACTGCCCAAAGGCATTCTCTGCCCAGAAGAGACATCCAAGTGGAGTAAGGAGGGCACCTGTACCCTGCAGGAAGAACTTGGTGTGAAGTGTTGCTGTCTAGCAAACTTGAGGAGGATGTCTATAGAGGGAAGTGGCACAACATGAAGTGCAATGGACTGACCAGGTAAATACACTCGAGACAGTGAGAAGAAAGATTTTCCCCTGCTGGAAAAAGGACTTCTACATTGTTGGTTTAGATAGGAGGTGTCTCCCAAAAGCTTATGTGTGAGACAATGCAAGAAAGATCAGAGGTAAAATGATTAGATTATGAGAGGTGTGACCTAATCAGTGGACTAATCCAGTTACTGAGTGGTAAGTATAGGCAGATGGGGGCAGCTGGAGGAAGTGGGTCACTGGGGGCATGCCTTTGGGATTTGTTTTGTCCTTCTGTGAGTGAAACACTCTCTCTACTTCTAGGCTGTCCTGTCCTAAGTAGCCTTCCTCTGCCATACCCTTCTGCCATGTTTTGCTTCACCTTGGACCCAAAGCTATAGAGTTGGCCAACAATGGACTGAACCTCTGAAACTATGAGCCAAAATAAGCTTTTCTTCTTCTATGCTGTGCTTATCAGATCTTAGGCTCACAGCAATGAAAAAACTAACTAAAACACATATCTACGAAAGAGAATATACCAAAGTGAACTGTGCAGTGTTTAACTGAATTGGAAGTATCAGTGTGAACTAGTGATTTTTAATACATAAAATGGTAGGGGGGAAAACAGATTTGAGTGTGTTTAGAGACATGCATGGACATGTTTATTAATCACTCAAAGGTTTAGGAGCTGCAACATTCCAAGAATAATGAGGATACCTAATGCCCACATCTTGGCTACTCAATACCATTCTTCTCTAAAAGAAATCAGAGCTCTTTGGCTCTTTGTCCTTGGCCAAGAAATCAGGGTTGTGTCCAGCAAAATACATGAACCGGAACTTCTTGATCCAGAAACTAAGGAAATATTCAAATAATAACGGAGATATGTCTCAAAGGCCATAGGAACCCACTGAAAGGAATTTCCACGTATCTAAATGTGGGTCAAAATGAATACCATATAATGATAACTTTAAGTTCAAACACATGTAATACATGAATAAACTGAAAGTTGGAAGAGAATGGTTTCAAAGTCCCTGCAAACAAAATGTTTACCAAAAGGGGGGAAAGAAAGTAACTTGACAGTGGAGAAACTCGGCAGATGCTGACTTTATCAAGTGACCAAAGTTAATGCCACCAGCAAGGGACAAAGCAAAATTATGTGATGGGAGGCAGCAGGAAGAAATAAAAAAGGCCTTCTGTGGCGTTCTGCCTGACCCACAACCTGAGTCTAATCAAGAACGGAGACACACAGACCAAAACCAAAGGACAGCCTATCAAGGAAATGGCGTGTTAGCTTCAAAAGTGTCAAGGTCATAAACATCTAGAAGAACCCAAGAAACTGCTCCAGGGCTGAAGGAGACATAACAAGTGACACAGGATTCTAAGTCGTTTCTTGTTATTGGGACATTCAGGGCAAATTTGAATGGCGTCTGGGGATTAGATAGTATGGTGTCAAGCTAATTTCCCAATTTTGACTGATATGTTGTTGTACTGTAGGAGTTCTTTCTTTGAAGGAAATACATATTCAAGTGCTCAGAGATGATAAGACACCAGGTTGGCAAATGAACCCAAGTGGTTCAGCAGAAAAGAATTCTTACATGCTGTTGTGATTTTTTTTTTCTCTTTTGGTACCAAGGATTGAACCCAGGGGCACTTAACCACTGAGCCACGTCCTCAGCCCTTTTTTTTTTTTCTGACTTCCAGACAAGGTCTCCCTGAGTTGCTCAGGATGTTACTAAATTGCTGAGGCTGGCTCTGAACTTGAGATCAGAGCCTCCTGCCTCAGCCTCCCAAGCCACTGGGATTATAGGAATGCACCATGCATCAATGCCCAGCTGATTTTTAATTTTCTTTTTTAATCTGAAATAGAATGCAAGGTATGTTTGGAAGTGGGAGGTTCTTTCCAGAAAGTAAAAAAGGGAACTCAAAAAGAAAGAAAAGGGCACTTGAGCTAAGATGTGCAAGAGATGGAGGTGCCCTATAAAAACTCGAGGGCCAAAGATGATAATTACAATAGGTATTTAATAACAAATCAGCAGCAGCATCTAAGCAGTGCTTACAAATGAGAACAAAGCCACGGCTTAAATTCTTTCCATATGTTAAATCATTTACTTAAAGAGGAATTATTATTATTAAAGTTGAATTATTATTACCTTCAAAGATGAGAAAACTGAGACACAGAAAGTTTTCAATAACTCACCCAAGGTCACGGGTTGGTTAGTAGCACAACTCAGATTTGAACCTACCATTCTAGCAACTACTGGACCATCAAGGCAAACCCAAGTCACTAACTGCAAAGGACTTTGAGGCAAGATGGAAACAGATCCATTGGAGCATCTCAGCCACAAAGTCTGGAGCAGGAGCAAATTAAAGAAAAGGTGAAGGCAGATCCTTGGCTCAGAGTTCAGATTTTTAGCACGTGTAATGGGAAGATATTTCTGAATACAGAAACATACTTAAGTCACCATGTTTTAACTACAAGAGGACAGACAATGTCCTACCAAGTCAGTAGTGGTAGGGATAAAGAGCACTGGCCACAGAGACCCTGACTTTTTTTTTTTAATATACTTGTAGATGGACACAATCCCTTTATTTTGTTTATTTAGTATTTTTCATATGGTCCCGGCGGTCGAACCCAGTGCCTCATGCATGCTAGGCAAGCCCTCTGCCACTGAGCCACAACCCAGCCCTAGATCCTGATTTATTTTGGAGGAAAAAGTCAAAGGACTTGGGTAATGATTCTGGAAAAGTCACACCAGGAGATCATCTTTTAAGTAAAACTGTAGTCCCAACCAAATTCCTTCAGTGACACTCTGCAATACAGAGGGGTCACAGTATCGATTGCTGGTGGGTTTTTGTTCTGTTCATCTCATGATTCTTGCCCCCCCCCCCATAAAAGCACAACTAGTATTTCGGTCAGCTTTCTGTCACTGTGACAAAACACCTGAGACAGACAACTTAAGTTGAGAAAAACTGTATTTGGGCTCAGAGTTTCAGAGGTTATGGCCTTGGTCCATTGGCCTGGTTGCTTTAGGCTCTATAGTAAAGCAGAATAATCAAGGCAGAAGTGCATGGCAGAAGAAACCTGTTCATCTCATGGCAGCTGGGAACCAGAGAGAGGAAGGGGCCATAGTCCCGATATCTTCTTCAAGGAGACCCCTCCCAATGAGCTAACTCCCTTCCATGGGAGTTCACTAGCTCCCAAGAACATCATCAGGTAGGGGCCCAAGCCTTCAATGCATAAGCCCTTGGATGACATTTAAGACCCAAACCAGCCAGGCACAGTGGCATAGGCCTATATTCTCAGTGCTTGAGGACGCTGAGTCAGGAGGATCAAGAGTTCAAAGCCAGCTTCAGCAAAAGTGAGGCCCAAAGCAACTCAGTGAGACCCTGTCTCTAAATAAAATACAAAATAGGGCTGGGGATGTGGTTGAATGCCCCTGAGTTCAATCCCTGGTACAAAAAAAAAAAAAAAAAATCCAAACCATTAACAACTAGCAAGGAAATCACTGCTTCCCCCCTTCTATAGTGACGCCTTCAGTCACCCAATAATGGCTCGTGTCTTATCGGGACTACACCGTGTTCAATTTATGTAACTATTTTTCCCTTCATAGTAAACAATGTCCAGTTCATTCTGATTTCATAGCCTCGCCTTCACACAAAGAGAATCTCTGTCCCACAGATGAAGTCATTTGTTCTCTCTGAATCTCATCAGAGATTGTCCCTAGCACTGTAATTGGGAGGGATTTAAATAGATAACTTAACCTTGAGAGGATGTTCATTTGACTCAACACATTCTTCCAATCTAAGAAACACACAAATTCCCATTCACCTCAGCATGCCTGTCTTTAATTGTGACAGCACTGCAGAGAAATTCATTTTCAAAGAGCTGATTGAGCCACGAGGGAATATTAATACCTAAATATTGAAGCAATCCTGATGCTTTGCTTAAAGGGAAGCTGGCTTTGCAAGATGAGAAGGTTTCAGAATGTCTCTGGTCTATCTCTTTAAAAAAAAAAAAAAGAGCATGTTTTTAGCATATTTTTATCTCTCCACATTAAGTCAGAAAGTAAAAAGCACAGTTTATTCACTGGAAAACAGAAAAAGCCCTTCACTTTCTATTGCCAGCAACTGCATTTTGCTAGGATGCTGCCAGGCTTTTGAGTGTCCTGGTCGGAAGGGTGTGATTTTCTTCATTTTTGAATATGGAGAAATAAATGTGCTTCCCACTTTTTGACAGTCTAAGTAGAAGCCACTCCACAGTGCTGACTGTGGCCACCCAGAAAGCATTGCCCATCTCAGGTGAACAGGGACAGGGAGAAATGGAGGGAAAGTGCTGCACAAAGCTGACCTGTTCTTTAGTCATCCTCCAGTTCATGGCAAAGGCTGTTCTACCAGATGATTACAAGTGGGGGGGGGGGGGTATTAATTCCAGGAACCAGAGAATTCAGAACTAGAAAGAGTAATAAGATCCACCTCCCCACACCACCCCAAGCTGATATCATCAAATACATGATTTACAACCTGGTGATCTATCTCTTTCCATTGATTATCCTGCTATTATGGGATATAACTGCTCTCTGCCCATTCCAAGAACTCTAAAGTGTCGCGCTGAGAATACATTAACGCACCTTTAATGTAGAAAAGACAGGCGGGCATGAGGGGAAGGGTGGGGGACGCCAAAGAAAGAAAATCGGCACAGGAATGACCGCACAAAGCTGAAGCTCTTTCAGAGGAGCTGGGGGGGGGGAAGCTGACAGCTTTTCAGGGTGGCCATCTGCAGCTTCTGGGGCTCACAGTGTGAGCATTGGTAACTGGAAACAGGCTGCGCGCTACTCCTCCCACAACTGCCTGGAATTGAACTGGGAAGAAAGCATGAGTGCATCTCACTTTGGGCAAAGGCTGACCAAGAAAACAGTTTCTCAACAGGATCAAATGGCAGAGACACTACAAATATTACAGAAAGATGCTTTACACCCAGGATGTTCACCACATCAGGTCTTTTTTTTTGGGGGGGTGGGGGGGGTACTAGGGATTGAACTCAGGGGCACTCAACCACTGAGCCACATCCTCAGACCTAATTTGTATTTTATTTAGAGACAGGGTCTCACTGAGTTACTTAGGGCCTCATATAGTTGCTGAGGCTGGCTTTGAACACTCGATCCTCCTGCCTCAGCCTCCCAGGACGCTGGGATTACAGGCACAAGGCCAGGCCAGGTCTTTAAATGACAGCCTCTCCCCTAGACAGGTTCCAATGCCATTTATCAAACCCCTTATTACAGGAGGTAACAAACTTCAACTTGTTGGCACTATTTGTACGATCCTCAAGTGAAGAATCGTTTTAGTATTTTTACGTGGCTGAAAAAAATCAAAAGCGTGAAAGTACATGAAATACAAATTTCAGGGTGCATAAATAAAGCTTTATTTGTCCACAGCCAGGCCCGCTCACTGATGTATGTCTGTGGCTACGTTTGCGCTGCAACCCACTAAGTGGGTACAGATAAAATGGACAGCCCACAGGCCCAAAATGTCTACTCTCTGGTTCTTTGCAGAAAGTTTGCCAACCTCTGCCTTAACTCACCCACAAATATCAAGAAAAAACCCCAAATACACTAAAAGCCCCTTTAGAAAAATGTAGTAACTTAGCTGGGTACAAAGGTACCTGCCTGTGGTCCCAGCTACCTGGGAGACTGAGGCAGGAGGATGGCCTGAGCCCAGGAGTTGCTAGGAAACAGTGAGACCCTGTCTCCAAAAAAGACAGGATAAAAATGAAGTTACTCATGAGAGAGGAAAAAAAGTGATTTTTTTAAGCCTAAAAATAGGCTCCCATCTCAGAAAACTCTACCAGAAATATCAGAAAGAAAAAAAAATAGCACACCATATAATAGTCCTCCAAAAAAGTTTTCAGGTTCTCTGACTTGGTAGCCAAGATGCTGGTTAGAAATAGACCAGAAAAAAGAGGAGGAAAAAAATGAGAATGTCACAGTGCTTGCTGGTCACTTTTACATATGTGATTCTATTTGATGCGTCTAGCAAGCTTCTTGAGAGATGCATGTCCCCCTTTCACAGATGAAATGACTGAGTTCAAGAGAGATTAATAACCTCCTCCTGGAGTCATAGCACTTCACGATGTCTTCGGAGTTCACGTACAGGTTTTACTACTTGAAATCCACACCATTTCTACTACAAGATGATTAGGATTGGTGCCCGCACACTTCCACAGCTCTTAACATTCAGAAAGAGAGTGGGTGAGACAGAAGAAGAATAATGATAAGTAAATGAAAGGAAGAGCTTCACCTAGTTCTGAGAGGAATGGCCATCTGACAGAGAAAGGTTTGTCTCGCTAAATGCCACACGCTTTGGTGTTGAGCTCTTAAGTAACATTTCGTTCCTGTACTTACTATCACCCTGAGGACAGCCGAATCCATCCTAGGAAAACTCACTATATAATCTCTTTATCCATCTGCCATGAAGACAGCTGGCTACAGCCCAGTATCCTTGTCCCAAGGATGCTCCTTCCCCCAGGCTCACCCCCCAGGGCAATTTTTTTATGTATGGCAATAAATCACTTGTAATCTAAGACACAGTGACAATACATCTACCAAATGATTTGGGTCTTCAAAAATCTCTTAACGGAGACTGATGATACAGTCAGCCTGAGTACAGCAGATTTAATTACCATTATTTTTTGACTATGCCTAACAGCAAATGCACAGAGAGTGCGCCAGACACTGTTCCAATGACTTTAAATGTACTAAGGCATTAAATTGTTAGTTCTCATATCCCCCCATGGTTGGTCCCAGAATTACTTTTGTTTCACAGATTAGGAAACAGGAATGTACAGAGATGTGGGGTGCTTCAAGTTGATTTATTTTCATAGAGAACCAATGGTCAGGCAGGAATTGCTTTTCTGTTGTAACTTTTCTAAGTACCTTAAATTTTTTGGATTGCACTGACTATAATTCAGCCTCCCTTGAAGGGTGAGAGGCTCTTTCCATGATAAAGGGACATCCTGACGAATAATTTTCATAAATGGAAAAGGTCACAGTTTTTAGTTAGTATTCATCTTTATCTAATCCTCTGCAGAGACCCAAGTTCTTGGGATCACGATCAGGCTGGCCGGATCCTGAACCAAAGATGGTGAACACATGATGTCACTGACAGTCCTCACCTTGAGCCCCTGAAGCAAATATAACTGATCATATTCCTCTTCTCCACCAAGTCCAGAAAGGTGGGTTCTTTTTCAAGAGAAGGATGAAATATTGCTTTTGGATCATCTTCCAAAGAGCTAACAGCAAAGGATCAGCATAAAGATAAAAGATAAATATACTAGTCTGGGGCAGTGGCACAATGTCTATAATCCCAGCACCTCAGGAGACTGAGGCTGGAGGATCTCAAGTTCAAAGCCAGTGTAAGTAACATAGTGAGGCTCTAAGTAACTCAGCAAGGCCTTGTCTCAAAATGGGCGAGAGTTGTGCTTAGTGGTGAAGAGCCTCTGAGTTCAATCCCTGGAACCTGATAACAAACCAAAAAAAGAGAGATTAGCTATCTAGAGATTATCTAGAGAACTGGGAATGTGGCTCAGTGGTTGAGCACCCATGGTACCAAACACACACAAAAAAAGAAAAAGAAGATAAAAATCCTTCCACCATCCTCTAGCCCCTAACTCAGCATAGAGAAAGGCATTCTTTATCAACAAATGTTTCTGAGGTCAAGGAGTGGACTGGAACCTCTCCCCCAGTCTGCTGCTCAGGCCATCTCCAGCTGTCTTCAACAATAAAGAAGGGCAATAAAGAATTTATTATCTCCCACAAATAGAAGTCCAAAGAAAGGACAGGTTTCAAAGGCAGCTGATTCAGCAGCTCAAGAGTCCAGGTTTTTCCCTTCCCTTCCCTTCCTGGGAAGGACTCCGGACTCCATCAGTCAGGCAGTCTGCTGCAGGTGGCACATCCCAACAGCCACTTGACCGAGCTTCTCAGGATTGAAGGAAAGATGATGTTTTCCATGGGAGGGCCCAACAGCACACCTTCCCATTTCATTGGACAGAGTCAAACCACATGATCAGTAATGAACCAATCATGAATAAGGGATGTTAACCCAATAAATCCAAAGCAGAGCTGGGGTTTGGCTCCTCCCTAGCTAAAGGGCTCCACAGGGAAAGGTGGGCACCTGTGCAAACCTGAATGTCTAGTTGGGTACCGTGGCACAAACTTGTGAACCCAGGTACCGGAGAAGCTGAGGCAGGTGGATGACAAGTTGGAAGGCCAGCCTGGGCAACTTGGTGAGACTCTGCCACAAAGTAAAAAAGGACTGAGGATGTAGTTCAGTGGTAGAGCAACCCTGGGTTCAATCCCCAGTACCAAAAATCAACTGAGACTCTATAAGGAAAAAGGCAAACAGAAATGGATGCCCCCAAAACCTTCCTACCTGGGCAAGATGCAGACCAGAGATCAAAATTGGTTACCCACAGGAAAAGCCTAAACCAAAAACAATACTTTCTGGCCTCATGATATAACAAAAACAATTCGTTAGCAAAATCAGGTGAAATTTCAGATCTCTAGGTTCTACAAAAGTACTGGAATGAACAAACGGCCCACACTCAAAAACCCACAGAGCAATACCAGCCTAAGACTGACCAAGCTCACCTTTGAGAAGAGGCAAGTCTTGTCCAGTTCTTTGTTGCTCTCCTACCTCACTTCTTGTCTTTAGCCTCCTGAACACAATGGAATTTATTTGAATAGGCAACCCCTGCATTAGTGACCACAGAGATCTGCAGAAGAAAGTGGGCCCTCAAACAGAGAAAATCCAGTAGCTAGAACTCCCACCTCTAGGTCTCTTCCTGGAGCATTTACTTCCAAAAAGAAGCAGGAGGGGAGATTCAGGTTAATCATCAAATTTCTAGCCACATTCTGACATCTTTGCTCAGACCCTCCTTCCAACCCCCGTACCCCTTCCAAAAAAAAAAATTGAAAAAACATACACACATAAAATGTAAAGACTTGGTGGATGGCCTTACTGTGGGAAGGAAACCCAGTGAAATGAAAGCAGCATAGAGATGTGGCCCAGATCGACTTTAGCATTTGATGCATCTTGCTAGCACTTGGCTCCGGGCATTCTAGATTTAACGAATCCCAAGGAGCACAGCCTAATCTGCCTTCTGAAGTCCTGTGGTATTTTCTCAGGACAATATTCAAGAGTATTTAAAAGGATGCCGATGTCAAGAAGACAGAGGACTTATACCAAATCAAACACCTAGCAGGGATGAACATTTAACCCCCAGCCATCTGGGGCTATCCACACAGCTTCCATCTTCACCAGCTGTAGTAGAGGCCAGAAGGACAGAGTTCCAATTCTAGACCCATAGAACTATGTCAGGTCCATGTGGAAGATGTGCCAGTCACCCCAGGTTCCAAGGTGGGCATCTGTCTTTCTTTTGTTTGATACTGAGGATTGAACCCAGGGGCGCTTAACCACTGAGCCACATCCCCAGCCCTTTTTGGTATTTTATTTAGAGACAGGGTCTCACTGAGTTGCTTAGGGCCTCACTAAATTGCTGAGGCTGGCTTTGAACTTTCGATCCTCCTGCCTCAGCCTCCCAAGCCACTGGGGTAACAGGCATTTACCACCATGCCCAGCAGCATCTGTCATGTTTTATTGGTACATAGTCATAATACAGAATGGTGGGTTTTCATTGTGGCATATTCACACATGCATAGAACATCATTTAGTCAATTTCACTCCTCAGTCACTCCCCCATCCTCTCGTCCTGTCTCCTCTGCTCAATCCCTCTCCCCTAGTGGTCTCCCTTCTGCTTTAATGATGACCATTTATTTTTTCCTTCTAGCTGCCCCATAGGAAACAAAACATACAACCCTTGACCTTCTGAGTTTGGCTAATTTCCACTTAATGATCTCCAGGTCCATCCATTTTTCTGCAAATAAATTTATTCTCATGGTTGAATCAAACTCCACTGCAAACATATACCACCTCGTCTTGATCCACTCATCTGCTGACACCCAGGCTGATCCTGTAACTTGTCCACTGTGCACTGTGTTGTGATAAGCATGGGTATGCATGTCTCCCTAAAGTGGCATCTGTCACGTTCACATGCTAAAAGGATACTGCCCTCTTCTCTTGGCAAAGACTTCTCTTTCCAAAGAAAATGACACTTGTGACTCAGCAAAAGAAACTGTATACACCAGATGTACTGAGGGTTGCCAGCCAGCAGGAAAATGGCAGAGACAGAGGCGGGACCTGGTGCCCTCCCAAGGGCACGACGTGGCTGTGGTAGACTGGTTTCTAGTACTAACACTTGAACTGGTGATGTTTCTTTTCAAGGTACAAGTCATCCCCTAACAGCCTGAGCACACGGACAGGGTTTCTTCAATACTTATTAACAGAATGAGAAAACAAATGTGTAGCTAAATCCTCCACCAAGGAGAAAGACCAGGAGTGGGAGGTGCCAGGTTATCAGATGTGGGATGTGCTCAAGGTCAATGTGGATGTGCTCAAGGATCCCGTAAGGAGGGTCTGTGAGTCAGGAGAAACCCGAGGCCCCATCTCAGCTTGTCATGAGGACTGAATCGGGCAATATATATGTCAAGGCCCTCAGCTTGGTGCCTGAGAGTATGAGCAATTTTATTTAAAAAACAGGCTGGGTGTGGTGGTACATGCCTGTAATTTCAGCAATTCAAGAGACTGAGGCAGGAGGATCACCAAGTTCAAGGCCAGCGTCAGCAATTTAACAAAACCCTTCTCAAAATTAAAGTGAGGGGGACAGAACTCCATGGTGGAGCACCCCAGGGTTCAGTCCTCAGTAACTAACACACACACATACACACACACACACGAAACAAATAATAATAAAATTAAAAAGGAAGAAAAATATATACACATATATGTGCATGTGTGTGTATATATTTTATATATATATATATATATATATATATATATATATATATATATACATGCATGTGAGAGAGAGAGAGAGAGTGTGTGTGTGTAACCTCCCTCACCTCTCCTATTCTGCCATAATTGGCCCTTTGTGTGGACTTGCCACAACTAATGGGTTCTGGAGAAATAAAACTCATGACAGGGGCTGGGGCTGAGGCTGGGGCTGGGGCTGGGTGGTAGAGCGCTTGCCTAGCACATGTGAGGCGCTGGGTTTCATTCTCAGCACCACGTAAAAATAAAATAAAAATAAATTTTAAAAAATAAAACAAAGGTATTATGTCCATCTACAACTTAAAAAATTTTTTAAAAAAACCCTCATATGACAAATTGATGTCAGACACTAGGATAATATAGTGGTCACAGATCTGGGTTCAAATACCTAATATGCCACTTGCTACCTAGAATATCTATTCCACCTTACCCAGACCCCAATTCCTAGTCTGTTAAATGGGACCAATGTCAGTTCATTTTCAGGAGTTTGAGAGTGAACGGGTGCAGGAACCCACTTGAATTATCATGGAAGGTTCTTACATTTACTTACCTGAGCTGGGCTCCTACACAGGCAAGGTACCCCAACAGGCAACTGAAGACCACTGAAGGATATCTAAGAGCACAACTCATGAGCAGCCCATCCCCCAAAAGACACATTAAAACTTGAATCCCTAATCCCTCACCATGTGAGGGACGTGATTTGGTAATAGGGTCGTTATAGTTATATTTAGGTAAGATAAGTTCATTCTGGAGAGTGATGGGTCCTTCAGCCAACGTGACTGTGTCCTCATGCTAAGGAGAGACATAGAGGGAAGGTGCCCGTGTGAAAACAGACACAGGGAGCGTCAAGAGCAGGCAGAGACAGAGATCACAGGGACACACACAAGCCAAGGAATGCCAAGGACAGCCAGGGAGGACCAGAAGCCAGGAAGAGACAAGAACAGAACCTCCCCCAGAGCCTCCAAGAGGGAGCCAAGTCTGCCAGCACCTGGACTTTGGACTCTGGCCTCTGGAACAAAAAGGTAACAAATTTCTGTCATGTTACTTTGTTATGGCCACCGTGGGAAACGAACACAGAAGATGATCCTGGTCAGTAGTGTTTTGATACATGTTTACTACCCAGCTCTGGAAAGGCAGCTCATTTTCTTTTTTTTTTTTTAGTTGTAGTTGGCCACCTTTATTTATTTATTTATTTTTATGTGGTGCTGAGGATTGAACCCAGAGCCTTGCCCGGGCTAGGCGAGCACTCTACCACTGAGCTACAACTCCAGCCCCAAGGCAGCTCATTTTCCATGGTCAATTTCAAGCTACCAAAATGACATGGTATTGCCGGATGTAGTGGGGCATGCCCGTGATCCCAGCAATTCGGGAGGCTGAGGCAGAAGGATCGCAAGTTCAAAGCCAGCCCCAGCAACTTAGCAAGGCTCTAAGCAACTCAGCAAGACCCTGCCTCTAAATAAAATATTTTTTTAAAGGGCTGGCTTGTGGCTCAGTGGTGAAGCGCTCTGGGTTCAATCCTCAGTACCAAAAAAAAAATAAAATAAAACAAGAAAATTAAATTTTACAAAGCCAAAACCAAAAAACCAAAGTGAAGCAGGAAAGAGATGTGCAGTAGCAAACAGCATTATTTCTTCTCCTTCTTCTTCTTCTTCTTCTTCTTCTTCTTCTTCTTCTTCTTCTTCTTCTTCTTCTTCTTCTTTTCTCTCTCTCTCTCTCTCTCTCTCTCTCTCTCTCTCACACACACACACACACACACACACACACACAAGACAGCCTCAAGAGTACAGATGATAGAAAATGTAGTGAAATAATTAGAAAGTGATGATTTTGGGGGTATTCATTACTTCTTAAATATAATTTAATTGTAAGTTTACACAATTCTGTGTTTTTTAAAAGACTATTTAATAACCAGCTCTCAACATTCCTGAATATGCAATAATCAGTTCTCACTGATAAAAGAATCTGAGGATACAGAAAAAGAAAGATATATTGAGTCTCAAAAGAGAAGAGCCCAGGAAGCCTTGCAGGAAACACCCATGAACCTTTGAAATGCAAAACAGTCAACTCATGAGCAGCCCAGCCGCGTCCTTACTTAGCCCAAGTCCTTACCAGGTGTCCTGGCAAGCAAAAGAAAACAGACTTAGGCAATACCCCAACACAGGAAAAACGAGCTGAAATTATGTAACTCTACCCTGACTCCACCTCTAGCCTAGCCACTAGCTGCAGCTGGGGCTCCTGTAAGCTGGGGCTCCTGTAAGCTGGGGCTCCTGTAAGCTGGGGCTCCTGTCTCTCCTTAAATATCAATACCCTAGACAAAGAAGTTGATGTCTCTTCCTCTGGAGATGACTGGCATCCTCCTTTGAACGTGTGCATCTGCCTCCTAAATAAACCTGTGTCTCTGACCAGTGTGTACTGAAATTTTTTTTCCATCACATATGCCAAGGACCCTACTGGCCCTGAGTCCAGGTCTCCTGGCCAGAAACTCCTCCAGTGACCTCATTAGCCAGCACAAGCAGTGTCCCCAGCAAGGAGATGAAAATCCGAAAAGAAGAGCTCACAATACAAATCCCCCATCCTCCCAGGACTCAACTACACCTTGCCCTGGGAACATGGTCTTCAAAACAAAGCCCCTGTGCAGAAGAGGGTCACGCTGGCTGTCACATGGTAATAGACAGTGTTCGGTTAATTAAGCAGGTTTTACTGCAGCTAAACCCTGGGCCTATCTTCTCCCTGATCCCATAAAGCATTCCTGGCAGTTCGGTTTTTAACCAATACAGGAGTAATTTGAAATCAATTTCCGCTCTCCTTGATGAACAATGGACTATTTAGTGTGACCCACAGAGAAAATTAGAGGCCTGCTTATGTAAGGCAGCTACAGGAGCCCCAGCTGCAGCACAGCTGGACGCTCCACTGGTAGCACCAGGCAGAAGCCAGGCTTACTCCCCAGGGACTCTGGGGACTGTTTTCTTAGCACTGCTGCCTTGGGTGTTTGAACCTCTCGCTAATTACATAGGGGGCGGGGGGGTGGGGAGGACTCCATCTCTTTTGGTCAATCCAAAACATGTACAGTGAGAAAGGACCCTGATCTAGGCACCCTCAAGACCATGTGAGCAAGACAGACACAAAATCCCCGGTCCTCCTGACACAAAGAGGCTGGCAAAAGGCTAGAGAGAGCCTGAAACAGAAGCCCCAAGAAGGCTCCCATGAATACAGTTTCAGACAATTCTGTCCCATTAGCCAGGTGCATCTAGCACAAAGCCACCCACTGGCTGCAATTCCGCCACTGTCTCCTAGCCACCTGGTCCTGGACAAGTGAACTTCAGCTCTTGCAGGGAGGTGTCTGTCCCTCTGCTCCCAGATCCTACAGGCTTTACTTTCCTCCTTCGTATTTTTGCCAAATGTCAACTTTTTCCGATGAGGCTTAATTAAAATAGGTGACAACCTATCCAACTCTCTACCTCCAGGAACTCCCAAACTCCCTTATCCTTCTCTCTTGTTTCCTGACACTTACCACCCTCCCCAATAAAACACAAGCCCCATAAGAACAGGTATTATTTATTGGTTTTGTCATTTTCTCAGTGACCTAAAAAGGGCTATAGCACATAGGACGCACTCCATAGATGGATGAATGGATGAACTATACACTATAGGAACTCTTAGGAGATTATGTATTATCACTGATCTTCAAATCTCCAACATCTTACACAAATTCCATTCAATTTTTGCTGAATAAAGAATACACCATGAACACTGATTTGAGAATATAAATAACCTGTAACAACCCAAAGCATAAAATATTTGTACTTATTGCAATTTTCCCCTAGGTATTAAATGCTGATCATGGGCTGGATTGTAGCTCAGTGGTAGTGTACTTGCCTAGCACTTATGAAGCTCTGGGTTCAATCTTCGGTATCCCCCCAAAATAAAAAATAACCAGGCTTGGTGTGGCACACTTGTACTCCCAGCAAATCAGGAGGCTGAGGCTGGAGGATCCCAACTTTGAAGCCAGTCTCTGCAACTTAGTGAGGCACTAAATGACTTAGTGAGACCCTGTCTCAAAATAAAAAGTGCTAGGGCATTAACTCAGTGGTAAAGTGCCCCTGGGTTCGGTCTCTAGTACCAAAACATGAACAAAAACTTAAAAATAGAAATCACACACACAAAACACACACACACACACACACACACACACAGAGACAAACAAGCTCAATATTTCTCTAGGTCTTCCCCAACCATGTTCTGGATGAGTGAGCTCACTAACTTACCAAGGAAAGATGAGGAGGAGGAAGAGCTTGACCAGAAGCCTCTACCCTGAGTTAATCAATGAAGCACTTTTTAAAAATCTGTTTTTTATATTGACATTTCAAATATGATTTTATTTGCAAAACACGTTCCACTGCTAAAGGCAGTCTTGAAAACACTCAACTTGAAGACATTTTAAAACAAAACAAAGACACATCATCACCAAACTCTGGTAAAGCCAGTCAGTACACAAGTTACAGTCACAGTCAAAATGACCCTTGACGAATCCTTTGAACAGCCCAAACCAAAGTACATGTTTTGTTTAATGCCTACATTTGCCACCCACTGAGCTGGATTCAAAATCAAAGGCTTCATGTAAAAGAGTGGGGATTAGAATTGCTTTTCGGTACCCAGAAGAGAACACAAGGTGAGAAGAAGATTCTAGAGCATGTCCATTCACCTACAGGGTTGTTCTCTTTTATTCTACTAAGAATGCCTCTGCAGCTTCTGGACAAATGAACACAGTTAACTGTTGTAATAAGGAGTGCAGGGTGTGTGAAAATCCTGAAAATAAATCCTGACATCGCAGGTGTCTCCCATTTTGAATCTGTAGGTTCCTTGATTGACTCTTTTTTTTTTTTTTTTTGGTAGTAGGGATTGAACCCAGGGGCCTTTAATCACTGAGCCACATCCTCAGCACTTTTTTTTATATTTACCTGGAGACAGGGTCTCACTGAGTTGCTTAGGGCCTCGTTAAGTTGCTGAAGCTGGCTTTGAACTCACCATCCTCCTGCCTCAGCCTCCCATGCCGCTGGGATTACAGGTGTGCACCACCACACCTGGCTGGGGTCACTCTTAATGTAGATTTTTAGAGATACAAAACTAGTTATATTTCTATCCACGATGAGTTGAATCGTGTCCCCCAAACTCCCAACGCCCTAACTCCCATTGTTTAATCTCAGTGAGTGCCTTGAAATCCGTCCTTAATTGCAAACAGGGCAACTGCAAATGTAATGAATTAAGATAAGGTTATTAGGGAGGCCCCTTCATCCAATAAGGGCTGGTGTCCTTACAAAAAGGGGAAATCTGGAGAATGTCACATGAGCAAGAAGGCAGACACTGAGGTGGTATTTCTAGAAGCCCAAGACTGGTAGCAAAGCCCTAGAAGCTAAAGGAGAGGCACAGAACAGCCTTTCCTAGACAACTGTACCCGACCTTGACCTCAGACTCAGAATCTCCAGACCTATGAAACGCTCCATCTGTTGTCTAACCCACCCATGCTGTGTCTTGTTACAGGGTCCCTGAAACACACTAAAAGCTCACACTTTCTTCTGCAGCTTGACTCTACCATGGCTGTCAAACCCAAGTTCTAGGGCACTGTTCCTGTCTACCTAAGCAGTCTTAAACTTAACAGGTGGCTGAGTTTCATGAGTGTGATTTACACCTCCTTCCCTCCTTGATCGAGTAAGGAGGCCCCCAAAAATAAGAAGACAGGGAGGGGACAGCACAGGGCAGCCAACCTCATACCCAAGTCCACATGTAAGAGGACGAGGTAAAAAGACAAGAGAAACTGGCTGGGTGGCCCCAGTCCGTGGAGAAGGGCCGGTCTCCATTCCTCTGCTGAGCTGAACCTCTCCTTTTCTTGCTGCGGTGAATAAAAACACCCAAGGGGAAACGCGGACCCATTCATCAACATTCCTCCCCGGACAGGGAGCAGCTTAATGGCCTTATCGATTCCTTGTTTTACTCTACATTATGTGTTACATTGGCTCCCGAAGTCCACACAAGAGGAATCGAGATGGTGTTGGCGAAAGGGCATTATTTCATTTTAAGCTTCTTTCCACTGAGACGAGTCCACCCCGAACAAGGGGAGTGGAATTTCACAACAAGCATGTGCAGAAGCTGCATTCACTCAGTGCCCATGGCTCCTTCCCAAGGCCAAAGCCACTCATTTTCAAAGTCGTATCTTTGGTTGGTTAAAAAAAAAAAAAAACTGTGGCAACAAACTATGCCTGTGAAGTGGATTGGCCATGCCAGGATGATGTTTGGTTTTTTGTTTTATTTTATGCTCCATGATAATGGCCATGAGAGCTTTAAGAGGATAAATTTCATATTAGTGAAATGACCCTAATTACTAATGCAAGCCACTCCATTTCCTTTTCATGTAAATATCAATAGGCGGCCAAAAAATAAAGTCATTAAAGGGTTCGCAAAAATCTGTCCAAGAAATTCAGGATCATCAACGTCCTTTCAAATCATTTAATGGATTAAATGAAACATGACGTGAGCATGCAACACGTGAGATGTTAAAACAAACCCATTATGTTGAGGACAAGGACCTGACATGAAATTGTACATGGTACAATTAATCAGACCCTTGGCCAGGGGAAGTGGGGCAGGCCTGTGATCTCAGCAGCATGGGAGGCTGAGGTAGAAGGATCACAAGTTCAAAGCCAGCCTCAGCAACTTAGTGAGGACCTAAGCAACTTAGCAAGACCCTGTCTCTATATAAAAAATAAAAAGGGCTGGGGATGTGGCTTGGTGGTTAAGCTCCCCAGCGTTCAATCCTTGGTACCAATAATAATAATATCAGACCCTTTAACAAATAACTTGGTTATCCTAGACAACAAGGGCAGCTGGTGGTATCTTAAGCTAACAGACCAGGGAAACCTTCTCCATCACTTATTTCAATCATATATGCATTGCTCTGGTTTGAAAGAATCCCCCACATTTTATGGATTAGAAACTGGAGCCACAATGGTAAGTGAGGCCTAAGGGAGGTGTTTGGGACGTAGGGGTACTGCTCTCACGAGTGGGTCACTGTCATCTTGGAAGTGGGTTCATGATGGCAGGATTGGGTTCCTCATAAAAGGACAAATTCAGAAAATTGAACAGAGATCAGCAGAATAAAGAAAAGGTACCAGACAGAAGGAGAAGGGGGAGGGAAAGGGAAAATCCTGGGGAATGGTTTGGTCAAATTATACTGTTCTACTGTGTGTAAGTACAAACACGTAACAAGGAATCCCACCATTATGTATAACTCTAATGCACCAGTAAAAAAAAATGTGTGGAAAAAGTAAATAAATGAAAGGACAAGTTCAGGGCCGTGAGACCATGTATGCTTGCTTACATATCCAATTGCCCTTCATCTCTTTGCCTTTCAACCATGGGAGGCTGCATTGAGAAGGCCCATGCCAGATGCCAGCCACCTGATCTTGGACTTTCCAACCTCCAGAACCGTGAGCCAATAAGTTTCTGGTCCTTAAATTACCTAGTCTCAGTCATTCCGTTACAGCAGCAGAAAATGGACTAAGGCACATTTACTTAGAGTTCAATGAACCTTGGGAAAATTATTTGCTTCTGTAAAGTAAGAGACTTTAAACTCATATTCATGCAATTTCCATTTCTGTTCATCTTCCTGTCAACACAGAAACAATCATGAGCTAGCAACTGAAAGAGTTGGGTTTCAAATCCAATTGCAACTCACTGTGATCTACGATGGGTCTCTGACTCCTTGGACCTAAGTTTTTCTCTCATCAGGAGTGAGAGACGGTTTCCACTAGTTCAAAAACAAACATGTGTTGTTAAAGCCTTATGATAGAGAAGGTCTCATTCTGCTGCTGCCAGATCATTCATTGTCAAATGAGGAGGTGATGCAATGTGGTTCACATACTGTATTTCAATTAAAAAAATAACAATAATAAGGTTTAATAAAAGGATTCTGAACCAGGAATGGTGGCATACACCTGTAATCCCAGTGACTCAGGAGGCTGAGGCAGGAGGATCAAGAGCCAGCCTCAGCAACTTAGTGAAGCCCTAAGCAACTTAGCAAGAGCCTGTCTCTAAATAAATAAATAAATAGCAGGCTGAGGATGTGGCTCAGTGGTTGAGACCCCTGAGTTCAATCCACTCTTCCCTACTCCCCCCCCTCTCAAAAAAAAGGAAAAAAGGGATTCTATACTTGGAGAAAAAAAAAAAAAAGGTTGAAAACCACTGGTGATATCTAGATTTTTTTTCCCAGAAAAAAAAAAAAAAATCCTGTTACTTGTATATACCTCACTCACATGTGAAAATAACCTAAAATTCCACTCAATGTTAAGATAAATGTGTACATCCACTGTCTTTAGACACAGAAAGACAAGTTGGGCCTGATATTAGAGGGTTCAAGAATACAGATGACAACATATAAATTTTTACATTGCATTTCAAATCTTGGCAGGCTAGGGAGAGTGTGTGAGTGTTGTGTGTGTGTGTGTGTGTGTGTGTGTGTGTGTGTATTGGTAATGTAGTGCAGGCTGTTTTGATGAGTTCAATACCCAGCACCCACCCCCCCATAAGAGAAAGAGAGAGAGAGAGAGAAGCAACTCTTACAGAATATTCTCTGCCCTACAATAATTTCTGGCCAACGTCACCAAAAACTGACTTAAAACACATATATTTTCCATTTCTAAAACCAGCCATAAACTGAGATGGTTCATATTTGTTTTCAAAATGAATTGCCCTCTGCCTAAAGACGGTGTTGCCTTGAGGGTAGGCTATGTATACATTAAATGAAGAAGGGACAGTTTCCTTTTCAAAAATATTTTCCACTTTCTCAGGTCTTGCAAAAGTATACAGTGATGGTAACCTTCCAGTCGCTGCCTCAAATGTCATTTACGAGTGGAAACAAAAGCAAAAAAAAAAAAAAAGCAACTTATGAATTATCTATACCTTTACTCACATGTGAACATTAGCTAGACTTCTTGCCTATCAATAAAACCAGTTACTTACATCTGTACAACTGATAGACTCAAGTCCAGCTGTATATGTAGATCTTAAACACAGCCCCACTAGAGCTTGGCAGCTGCTGCCTAAATATAAACATATATGTTTACATATAAACATATTTACATTCATATACACCCATATTACACAAGTATACATGTGCACATACACATATATGTAGACTGATTAACTGATGGATTGATTGATATTCAGTGCTCCAGCCTGCCAGGTTATGAGTATGATGTATTTTCATTTAGCAGCAGCATCAAGGCCTAAGATCAAACCACTTAACTATCAAAATGAAGATCTCTACCACCTTCCCCCTGCCCCCACAGCTGCAGGAAATGCCTGCTTTGCCCAAGTTGTGACATCTAGACTTTTCTTTGGAACTGTAACACTGCTCCAGCCATGTGTCTTGCAGAACACCCAAACTTTGAGGATATATTCCTGACTATAAGGACACGAATTTCAGTCCCCACGGTTTTATTTAGTTGGCTTCTTTGCATGCAGGAGACAGAACATCTTGAAGTGTTAATATGACTGGGCGGCCCCTACCATCCATGCAGTGTGGAAACAAATGGTCCATCAGCACACACAGAGGCCAAAGCTTCTACCTTCAGGGTACAAAGGAAACACCCCCATGTTGTTCAGTTCTGTCCAGGGAGATGGGGAGATTACTGCTGCTGTCTGTAGGCAGGCCTGAACAACATGTCCAGATGGAAACCGGAAAATGTAGACCATCATCTGTGTGTTTTGACTAAACGACAAACATCTGCAAGCAAACAGACCAGCTTTCTCACGTTTCATCTGGATTAAGAAAAGGGCCTTCATTTTCCAACAACAAAACAACCACCACTAATTGTAACGATTCCCTGTGGATTTCAGACCTTGGCTCTGCTTAGATCAGGCCAATTTTGTTGCAACATCTTGTTTCTTCCTGTAAACTATTTCCTTGAACACACTGTGCAGATATCCCTGTCATGCTTTATTGATAAGAGTCAGCTTGAAAGCAGGCTGCCAGATTATTAGCATAGTGTAAATTAGGGGCACGCAAAGTGTTGGTGGATGTCCATGCCACCAGCAAAACTACCCCAGCAGCAGATCTGAGGCTCAAACCTAGGACCTGGCACAATGTAGATCCTTAATAAATAAACGCCAAACTGAAACTTCAGTTCTAGGTGCTTGGACAGAATTAATTGATTTGTATGGGGGGGAGGGGATACACTCATCCAGCCTCTGAAGTTACTTGCCCTCTAAATAAACAGCATTTGCAATAGCTGCTTCTTTCTGCTGAGACTCCCAGGGTGGGACAGCCACAACAAAGGCCTGACCTGTTTTTTCCCTTGAGACTACTTCAGCCACCAATTCAATTCACACTTGGAGGGCTCAAAATGAACACATACCCACAGAACTAATAACTCACAACTGCACCCTGCACAGGCCAAGATGCAGAGGGTCCAGGTGGTTATCTATCTACTTGGCATTGTTTTTGTTTTTGTTTTTTAATCCTCTCACTGTTTTTGTTTTTTTAATAACAGGGAGTGAACCCAGGGATGCTTAACCACAGAGCCACATCCCCAGCCATTTTTATATTTTATTTTGAAACAGGATCTCCCCAAGTTGCTTAGGGTCTCACTAAACTGCTGAGGCTGGCTTTGAACTCTCGATCCTCCTGCCTCAGCCTCCGGAGCCACTGGGATTACAGGCATGCATGCACCTAGACACCTGGCTCTCTCACCATATTTAAAACCATCTGGGTCCATGACATTCTGATGTGTCCGTTCCGGCTTCCAAATACTTGTTCATTTCATCCAGATGCTCAGGAGCACATTGGGTACTCAATTTAAGAAACATGCTTAGTACATAGTTTAGACTCTGCTTTCAAAAATCACACTTAAAAAAAAGTAATTCTCACAATCAAGACACATTCATTACATGCCACAGTGAACACCCTGAGAGGTGTTTTATTTTTTTAAACACAGCTGTCCGTCTGCTGTCTACCTTGCTGATAAAGCTCTAAGTGATTAAGGAAAAATGAGAATTTGTTCGCTGTGATAATACACAGAACTGTGTATCTTTACAATTGCCTTCAAGGTTGAAATAAATGGGGTCTTGATGAGTACCAGCCAGCTATTAATTAGATTTAGTAGCAACAAAATATTACTTTTCAAGCACTTTAAAGAACTGAGAAGGGCTATGGAGCTCAGCCGAATTTTTCTTTCTGTGTGTTGGTTTCTCTTAACCCCCCCACTCCTCCCCCCCTTCCAATTCCTTTCCTGGTTAAAAAATGCCTCCATCTGAAAAGGAAACGAAGACACAAGAGCTGGTGAGTAATGCAAGTGATTATTATAAAAACCTCATTCATCTCCAATTTTTGAAAGCCATTTCATTCTGTTTAGCTAAGGGAAGAGAACTGTATACACAGCTTATTCTGAAGGAACAGACTTGCAGCCTTTAAAGCAGCAATTCCCACCCATGAAACCACAGTTATTTGGACTATGAGGAAAATGTGGGCCTTTTTTTTTTTTTAAGTGTCATTGTTTTTACCTAGCTAACAAAGAAAATGCTGATTCCTGCACTGAATGGGCCACCTGAAAGCAATTCTCCAACATGGGGTCTCTCTTGACCTACAGTTGTATCCTTTCAAAGTGTCTGCAGGGGACATGCTTGGTGGATGTGGGCGGAGTGGCCCTGACTGGTCCCAGCCCAGTGCATCTCAAATTTCCCATGTGGGGGTGGAGTGGGAGTAGCTCATGGTGGACAGCAAGCGTTGGCATTTGTAAGGTCCTGGTTAAAAGAAGAACGTTTCAATGTGCCTAAGCATCGCTTAAGAGTACAAGATTTTGATCCAGGAGGTCCCCGTGTGGGGGCTGAGAGTCTGAGATTCTACATCTTACAAGCTCCCAAGTGATGCTAACCAATCAGAGGAGACTTTGAGAAGTGAGATACTACATAGCCCAGAATGCCCTATCCCCATACAGAGCATCCTTCTCCCTAGGAAACCACTTTCAGCAGGTCCCCTTGGCCACCACACTTAGGCCAAAGAGGAGACACCACACTCCAAACAGTAAGAATCAATCAGTCCTAAGATTCTGCAATTCATGCTCATCAAATAGTAATTTTGACTTACAAGGAACTTTGGGGGTGTTAGGTGTTTTTTGTTTGTTTGTTTTGGCACCAGGGATTGAACCCAGAGGTGCTTAACCATTAAGTCACATCCCCAGTCCTTTTTTTTTTTTTAAGTTGTCGATGGACCTCTATTTTATTTATTTATTTATTTATTTTTATGTGGTGCTGAGATTCAAACCCAATGCCTCACACATGCTAGGCAAGTGCTCTATCACTGAGCCACAACCTAACCACCCCTAGTCCTTTTTTAAAATGTTTATTTTGAGATGGGGTCTTGCTACGTTGCTGAGGATAGCCTTGAACTTGGAATCCTCCTATCTCAGCCTCCCAAGCCACTGGGATTACAGGCATGTGCCACCGCGCCCTCCTTACATGGAAGTTTATAACCAGGAGGATTCTAGGCAAGAGCATGTCTTAGTTACTGAGTAAACGACACCTAGCAGAGAACTAATAATTAACAAGTCTCTAAGTTTGAGGCACGTGTATGGCACTTGACGCCCATCATCTTCTGGGTTATGTCTACTTTGAGGAATGAATCTCAAAGGATCCTCAGGGAAGTCAAGGCTCAGAGCAAGTTGAGTGGCTAGGCTGGTCGTGCATTAAAAGAAGATTTGAACCAAATCCATCTACCCAGCTCCAAAGCCCGTCCGCCTGCCTTCCACCCCTTCTTCCTCTGCAACTATATCATGGGATTCTTGAGACTATTTCTCATCGGGAGCACATCCCATAATCAGGATTCTCTCTAATTCGCCCACACTCCTCACTGCCCTCTCCCCTGCCTACTGTTTTCTGTAGGTTCCAAGCAGAGGGGCTGCCGCTGGCCTCTCTTGCTCAATACACAGAGAGAACTAAGACAAATGTATCCTGGCTGGTGACAAAGAATGCAGGATGTCCCTGGATTTGTGCAACTATCACAGCAGGCTGATCCCTGAGCCCTCTCCACCTCCACAAAGAAAGAATGAGAAAAGATGCATACAAGAAACAGGAGAAAACCAGCTAGGGAAGGCTGAATCAGAACCTACAGAAGAGCTAGGTTACCAGGACCAGAGCCACAAGCTAGCCAAGACCACACTTTTCTGTTATGACCCAGCAGGTCCAATTCCATGTACTGACTTTAAACAAATACTGGCGAATGTACACAAGGAAGTATATGCAACGACTGTTCTCTGTGAAATGGTCTTAATGACTAGTAGCAAGAACAGATCAAATCACCTGTGTGGCATGATTCTAACAAAGTAATACTATACAGCAATTAAAAGGACTACTGTTAAATACATGAGAGATCAACAATGAAAAAATTTTTATAAACCACTATTAAATTTAAAAAAGCAAGCAGTGTGATGATAAATACAGTGTTATTTGTGTAAAAGTTATCTATGTATTTGTATAAACACATACATAAAACTATTAAAATAGTTTTGTGCTCTCTACATGCAGGATGGAGGAAGTAGTCAACAGATTAAAGCTTTAGCTGGAATGCCCTGAACAAGAACATATTCATATATTAGAGAGAAGTTTGTTTTGTTTGCTTTGGGGTTTGTTGTTGTTGTTGAGTTTATCATTGTCTTTTTTTTTGTTTGTTTGTTTGTGGCTGGGTGGTTTTTTTTTTTTTGGGGGGGGGGGGCTAGGAGGAGTACCAGGGATTGAACCCAGGGGTGCTCTACCACTGAGCTACATCCCCAGCCTTTTTGTAAATTTTAACACAAAGTCTTGTTAAGTTGGCTGAGGGTGACCTTGAATTTGTGATCCTCTTGCTTCAGCCTCTCAAGGAGCTGGTGTTACAGGCAGGAGCCACACGGGGTTTAGAAGTTTTTAAATTAAAGAAAACAAATAAATTGCAGCAATTCCTACCACAGGAGTGAGTGCTGTATTTCTCCTGCAAGAGAAGGTGAGGCCAGCCTGAAAAGGAACACAGAGGCCAGGTCTAGGCATTCCCAAGAACTATGCCACCCTCAGTCACCACCTAGGTGTCTGGGAAACCTCATCCCAGGGCCCTCATGACCTCCCGCCTCCACTGTTGCCTAACTTCCACCTCTTATCACAGACTCCCTGAGACTGCAGATCTCTTGCTCTAGTCACTTTCTGTTAATCTAATCTAACAGCTGACCCTATGTCCCTATTCCTTTTTTTTTTTTTTTTGTACTGGGGAATGAACTCTGAGACACTTAACCACTGAGCCACATCCCTAGCCCTATTTGTATTTGATTTAGAGACAGGTCTCACTGAGTTGCTTAGGGCCTCAGTAAGTTGCTGAGGCTGGTTTTGAACTCACAATCCTCCTGCCTCAGCCTCCTGAGCCGCTGAGGTTACAGGTGTGCGCCACTGCACCCGGCCCTATTCTGCTTTTTATTTTCATGCTGGGTGAGACATCTATCCATCCACCCTTCAGCTCTTCACCAGGCACCTGCCATCCACCCAAAGTGCTAGACCTAGATATGGGCTGGGCAATTCTGACCATGCAGACCAGCTAAGAGGGCTGGGCTTCTCACAGTAACCTGTCCCCCTGTCACCTGAATTCTCAACAGTGCACAATGATGTTCAGTCACCAAGAGTCAAAACACAAACAGCCCTACCAATGATCAGCTGTACAAGTAGGGGAAGACCTTTCTCTCTGGAAGCCTCAAAGTTTTCTCATTTCTCATTGAGCTGGCTTAGGAGACCCCCATCTCAAGGGGTTGCAGTGCCATTAATTAATACATGCCAAAAGCCAAGTCCAGAACCTGGAAACATCATTCACTTAACACGTGACACTTTAATGAACAAGACGGTGTTAGTGCAGGACTTGGCAATCTTATTCTGTAACAACTTCAGGGGTGTGGACTATGCAGGAAAACGCCATTGTGATCCTACATTTAAACAAGCGGGTAGGGCTGGTTTCCAATGAACTTTCCTGATGTACCTTAAATCTGAATGTCATCATTTTTTTCTATTGAAATATTATTTTTAAACCAGGCACAGTGGTGCACACCTGTAAGCCCAGCAGCTTGGGAGGCTGAGGCAGGAGGATCACAAGTTCAAAACCAGCCTCAGCAACTTGGTGAGGCCCTAAGCAACTCAGCAAGACCCTGTCTCTAAATAAAATTTTAAAAAGGGCTGGAGATGTGGCTCAGTGGTTAAGTGTCCCTGAGTTCAATCCCCAGTAAATAATAATAATAATAAACTTTAATTATTACACTTAAAAAATGTAAATACATCTTAGCTCACTAGCTATATAAAACAGGCTATGAGCCAGACTTGGCCCCTGGCTACAGTTTGCTGACCCCTGTATTAGAAGAAATCCTATAACATAGCGACCAATAACTACCAACCTATCCCATAATAAGCATTTCCACCATGTGGAGAGCTGTCACTGATGGTGCCTGCAGAAGCCTCCAGCACCAGGCTACTTAAAGAAATAAAGAGACCATTTGAATACTCAGACATACAGGTAGTTTCATAGGTACTTGTATAGATACATATGAACACATTACATAAATATTAATTTATCCCTCTTTGGGGGAATGTTCTATGATGTATGATATCAGTATAGTGGTGCAGGTATAATTTATAAAATTAAGGATTTTAGGAGTCTACGTTCAAAACTTTTTCTCCCCCTAAAAGAGAATCAGATCCAAAAGTTAAGGTGAGGGGGTTGGGGATATATCTCGGTCGGTAAGGTGCTTGACTCGAGTGCACAAGACCCTGGGTTCAATCCCTAGTGCCTCCCCCACCTAAAAAAAAAAAAAAAAGTTAAGGTGAGGTCTAGGTGTCTCTTTTCAAACAGGACACCTGACTGCAATACAGAGCAAACCACAACCTGAATCAAATCATGAAGACGTGTCCCACAAACCCAGTAAAGGGAGAGAGTCTGAAATGTAAGTGGCTGGTCCTTGTCATGGGGCAAGTTCCAGACGGAAGGAGACCAAAGAGGTAAAATACAGCAATGAAACATGTGATCATGGCTGTGACCCCGGACCAGATACTGGGGAGGGAACTCAGGGCCTCATGCATGCTAGGAACACACTCTACCACAGAACTACAGCATCAGCCCCAGGGAAAGAAAGTTAAAAAATAAAAAATAAATTTAAAAAAACTTTAAAAATCTCTTGGTTTTATACAAAGAGCAGTAGCGGAATGATTGAGCAAATATGAATAAAAACTATCAATTAGATTTCAGAACTGTATCCTTATTATACTTATGTAAGAGAATTGTTTTGAGGAAATACACCTTGGTATTTAAGGGTACAGGAGTGTGGTATCTGCGACTTACTTTCAAACTGTCCAGAAACAAACTCAGAGAGAGAGAGAGAGAGAGAGAGAGAGAGAGAGAGAATAAAGAAGAGACAGAGGGAGAGGGAATAAGAGAGAGACTGGGTATGTGTATATAACGAGAAAAAAAACAAATATGAGAAACAATATTGGGAGAATCCACTGGAGACTTCTCTGGAAAGCTGAAATTATTTCAAAATTGAAAGGCAAAGAACAAATGATATTAAAGCCCTTGGTAGAGAGAGCACACCTGTTTGCTTTCTAGGTTTTTACCTTTCAAAACCAGGTAACGTGATATCTGCCATTCGAGCTGCAAATAAGCTAACACCAAGATTGCGTCTGATGTCACCACAGGCCCTTAATTTCTGCCCTGAGCAAAATAAAAGGAATCAAAGTGCTTCTCCCAGCCCCTTTTATATTTTATTTTGAGACAGGGTCTCGCTAAGCTCCTGAGGCCAGCCTCAAACTTTCGATCCTCCTGCCTCAGCCTCCAGAGTCACTGGAATTACAGGTGTGCACCACCACGCCCATCTTCTCCCATCCTTTTAACAGTGGCTTCATCACGATCTCTCTCTGCCCTTGGCAGCCCCCAAGTGAGTAACATTCCACTCTGCACCCATGAGAAGGAACAGTGGAGCTTTAGTCTCCTGTCAGCGAAGGATGGCAATCCAAGGCAAGGAGATCTAACAGCATCCCCAGGTCCCCTGCCGGAGAAGGCAATCACCGGTTGCAATATCATCCTCATACACCAGGGCCCAATCCCAAAGCCCTTACATGAACATGACCTGCTAATTGGGTCCCCAGTGCCTCCATCATAAATAGATACTACAACTGGCGGTGTAATTAGCAAGCAGCCGCTACCAAGACAACCACCTTTTTTTTTTTTTTACTTTATTCTTCTTTTTTATTTTTTTTTTTCAATTTCCCTGCTGAAGAACTTGTCCTTGCTGACCTTAAGTTTCAACTCCAGGATATAGTGGGATGGAAAATGTCTACTCAATCACAGAGGAATCTATCGCCTAATTAAAGCAATTAAAGATGCAATTAATTCAAAATCCATTCAGGAAAAAACAAGGCAATAAATAGATTTTAAAAGGAGGAAAATTAAACAAAAAGCAAACTATATGAATAATTTCCTATGCCTCAACTGTCCAGAGGCTTCATAAAAAAAAAAAAATGCATGTTAGGGGGCTGGGGTTGTGCCTCAGTGGGAGAGTGCTTGGCTGGCACGTATGAGGCACTGGATTCAAGTCTTAGCACCACATATAAAAAATAAGTAAGTAAATAAATAGGTAGATAGATAGATAGATGAGTGAATAAATAAATAAGTAAAGGTCTATCTACAACTAAAATTATAGAAAATTTTAAGAAAAAAAATTGAAAAGCCCAATCCATGCCTTAATTTCCATTAAAGGAATCAAGTTGAGATTATCCACTTGATTGACATGATGGTTCCATCAGGCAGGGAGAAGCATCTGGCACATAGTAGGTCCCCCATAAATCTACAAGATATGAAAAGAGAGAAGAACTCTGGAGGCGATCACACTCCACTGACCTCCCATCTAAGCAGTAGTTAAAACATGGGGTGTGACACTCGGATTTACATTCACTCATCCTCCAGAGCTCCTTACCATTGTGGACTCTTTTTTATTATGTTTCAAATTCTGGCTCTAAACATCTGGATACAAGTCAGCTTTCTCCAAAAAAAAATCTTCTGCCACTGATCAAAGGAGAACTTGAACTTTCTGAGAATTCCTGAGAATTCTCGCCTTCACCTTCCTGAGAATTAAGCTTTATGCGGAAGATAGCTTCATATTCACAGTATGAATCTATAACTTTCTTTTTTTTTTTTTAACATGCCAATGACCCACCAACAGGCCACAGACCCAGTGGTGAGCCATGAGTTATCCCTGTGTGTTGACATTATAGATGATTTCTATTTTTTCCCATGTATCTTTAAGAAGTCTTTTGTTTTCTATAATGAACATTTGTTACACTTCAATAATCAGTGAAGAAATGATGAAAAAAAAAAAAAACAAGAAGATTAAAATAACATTCCCATTCAGAGAGCAGCCTTCAGACTCTGCAGTGTACCAAATTGCCTGGGGAGCCAGTAGCAATGCAAATTCTGGTTCCGATGGCCAGGGCAGGGCTGGGCTACTGCATTTCCAACAAGATCCTTTGCAAGGGCCCCACAACCCTCATGGTGCTTTGATTGCTAAGGACCTATAAAACACAAAAACAATTCAGATGCCAACAATCCCAGTTTGTAACAAAATCAAAGCAGGGTTTACACTGAAAATATATGCTTTTTTTTTCTTTTGGTACCAGAAATTTAACTTCAGGGGCACTTAACCATTAAGCCACTCCCCAGCCCTTTTTATTTTTTGAGACAGGGTCTCACTAAATTGCTTAGGGCCTTGTTAAGTTGCTGAGGTTGGCCTCGAACTTCTGATCCTCCTGCCTCAGCCTCCTGAGTCACTGGGATGACAGGTGTGTGCTATTGTGCCTGGATGAAAATCAATGCATTTTGAACACCAGCTAGAAGGAGTAAAAATAAAAACGAAAACCTTCCCAAACTGAACTTTACTTGGAAGTACAGCGCTCAGCTGAAAACGCTCATCTTCGTAGTTAAACACAAATGAAATTGCTTCCTATTGATTTTAATTTAGGTTAGAACACTTTCTGTCCAATAATGCCGGAAGAGGAAACGGCTCATGAGGACCCGACATGATAAGGGAGGACTCTGGGGGCAATCAGACACTCCGCTGACCTCCAGTCTAAGCAGTAGTTAAAACACGACCAGAAGAATTAGGTGTGACACATGGCTTTGCGTCCCTCTCATCCCCGAGGGCCTCTTAACCATTACAGACTCTTTTTATTATTATTTTTTTTAATTCTGGCTGCAAAAATGTTGTTCAATTAAGTTTTACTCATTTCCTTCCAGATCCTTAGGATTCTAATTTTCAAATAAAATCAACAGAAGCAGTTAAGGCTAAGTGTTAGCAGCATGTCTTCTCAAGAGAGGCTGTTCCCTAACAGCAAAAGAAAAGTCCTTGGATTCTTACAAAAAACGTCTAAATGAATGAACTCGAATCACCCAGCCGACAGGAACAAAACCACTATGAAAAGGCTATTTGGGTCAGGCAGGAAGAAGGTTCCTTTTCCTTCTCAACATCCAGGCATTCATCTTTTTGTTCCTTCCAGTTGAGATTGGGGACCTTTGATTGAAAATGACCAGAATCAACCGGAGATAATACAGGCAGAGAAAGAATATACTGAAAGGAACCTGGACATCTCAAAGAATCCAATCAACCGCCCAACAAGCCGCCTTCGGAAAGGGCAGGGATCAGAGCGGTTGTGAGGATTCAGGGAGTTGGAACTGAGAGAGATAATGGCATCCTTGTGTCACCTGACTGGAACAATCAAATCCGGGGAGAAAAAGTGTGACCAGTCTAGCCTGGGCTTTGTACCACCCTCGATCAGGAATGACACAGTCCCTTGATCTGCAGATGGTCCCTCAGTCAAGGGCCATACAAAGCATCCAACACTGGTCCCCATGTCTCTCAAATCTCAGGGAAGAGCAGCGGTGCACACCTGTAATTCTAGTGACTTGAGAGGCTGAGGCAGGAGGATTACAAGTTTGAGGCCACCCTCAGCAATTTAGTGAGGCCATAAGCAACTTAGCAAGACCTTGTCTCAAAAATAAAAAACAAAAAGGGCTGGGGATATGGCTCAGTGGTAAAGTGGGTTCAACTTCCAGTACCAAAAAAAAAAAAAAAAAAAAAATCTCTGCAAGCACCCATCTGTAAATCTAGTTATGAAAGGACTCATTCCATGAAGAAGAAGCAGAGACACAATGTAGACAGGGGTTCAAGTCCCAGAGGCATCTGACTTTGCCCTAGGAGGAAGCACATTCACACACTGGTCAACTCTGTGAGCTGAGCCACTGTTCCCTTTACTGGTTGCCCTACTTCATGCACACATGTGAAAGTTCCTTCAAAAGTTCACAAAACCTCCTCTTCTCAGGGAGCTCAATTCTCTGTGGCTCCTGAATACTTTTGGATCTGAATCAGTATCTCATCACTTTATGATCTTCAGCTACACAATTGGTTTTAGGGACCTTTATCTTAGTTCTCAATTTGCACACATTCTAAGAACCCCCATCACCCCAAAGTGCTAACTCATAAAGTTTCCACTAAGACTTGACTTGGACTGATGATGCCTTTCCTTGGAATCATGTGCAAGAGAAGTGTCACCACAATCAAAAACCAGCCTGTCCCATCGGACTGCTCAGCCCTTCATTTTTGTCAGTACAGACCAGAAAGAGAAGTGTCCCAAAGTCACCTGCTTCAACCAAGAGTGGGTCTGGTCATCCTCTGCCCCGCTTCCAGCATCCCAACAGCCGGGAGAATCACAAGTTCGAGACCAGCCTCAACAACTTAGTGAAGCCTTAAAGAACTTAGCAAGACCTTGCCTCAAAATTATATTTTTTAAAAAAAAAAAAGGGATGGGGATGTGGCTCAGTGGTTAAATGCCCCTGGTTCAATTACCTGTACCTGCTCCCCCTGCCCCCGAAAACAATCATCCACAGCAAAATTCAACACTAACCCCACTCTTGTCAAAAATAGGCAAGGTGTCCTCAGTTCAAATTATGCTACTTCTTAGCCCCTAGATTCGCCCCATTACTCACAAAGAGGCAGCTTCTGAGAAACAATGTATTAAAAACTCTTCAAGGGCTGGGCCTGGGGCTCAGTGGTAGAGTGCTTGCCTGGCACATGTGAGGATTGGGTTGGATCCTCAGCACCACATAAAAATAAATAAATAAAATAAAGGTATTGTGTCCATCTACAACTAAGGTTAAAAAAAAAACTATAAAGATTTTGGTCACACTTAGTTACTACCCTTATAATTTTCATCTCTTATATACAGGTTGAAAAAATCCCAAATTCGAAATGCTTCAAAATATGAAACTTTTTGCCCATCAATGTGGCCCGTGGGCAGTGCACACCTGAGTGCATGCCAGGGGCCGCAGTCAAAATGCAGGTGCACTGAAAATAGCGTATAAAAATTACCTCCAGGCTCTGTGTGTACAGTGCATGAGACATCTGTGAATTTCATGCTGGGACTTGGATCCCATCGCCAAGGTACCTCATCATGAATATGCAAATATTCTGAAATGGGGGGGGGGATAATCTGACATCTGATCGGATGCCAGTGGTGTGCATTTAGGATCAGGGATCCTCAAACTGCACTCAAACACATGTAAATATGCACTATGTATTCCACACTCCCAGCCAAAATAAAAATAAAGGTGTGGCAGCTGCCAAGGTAAAGAAACAACCCAGATTTTCACATCTCTTTCTTGCCCTCCTTGGCCTCTGGATACCCCAGCTCACGTTCTTTTTTTTTTTTTTTTTCTTTTTTCAGTTAATGATGGACACAACACCTTTATTTTATTTACTTATTTTTATGTGGTGCTCAGGATCAAATCCAGAGCCTCAAACGTGCTAGGGGAGCGCTCTACCGTTGAGCCACCACCCCTGCCCCCCCATCCCGCTGTCACATTCTTAAATCAGTATGCACAAACCCAACATCACAGGACACAAATGCCACACAGCCAGTATGATGCACTCAGTCATGAATCACACCCAGCATTAGGGAACCCAGGGGGAGGGGGGAGCCCCCACCAAACCTTTCTATTAAAACAAGGGCTTCCACTGTGTGTGCAGAAAGACAACCCGTCTGACCTTCCCAGTTACCCCTGGGCTTTCACACTTGCAGTCCGATTAACTAGAGTCTGCAACTAATTAACAGGTGTGGCGAGAAAGAAAGAAACAAACCAACCTTGGCAACTTGGAATTGATGAGTGTGGTTTTGCAACACAGAGCTCCTGCAGGCTAGAAGGAATTGCTGGCATCCCGAGGAGGGATTCATTATTCAAACAGTGTCCACCTATTCAGCCTTCAGAAGTATCCACTGCCAGCAGAAGTTCAAAATTCATTCCTGGCTACAGGGTTGCCTCCTTGGTTATAGATACATGGTATCATCAGCAAAAGCCCCTGATTGGAGCAAGCCCCAGAAACAGAAAAGTCAGAGGGCCAAGAACATGTGTTTGCCGTGTTCCCTGACTAAGATGGCAATGAAGGAAACACGAATATTTTCTCTCCATCAAAAGACATGACTTCTCTATATCTACTTGGAAGCCTCCGGAAACCAGTCCAAAACACACAATACCTTTTACTAACATGCCCTCTGCAGACAAAGGGTGTCATTATATCTGCTACCCAAAGCAAAGTGTTAAGAGCTCTGGAAGGGTTTCTGCAGCCAGAAGAAAATAATGAGCTTTAAGTCCTTTTACCTAATTCTTGAACACAGGAATCAAATACACTTACCTGGGCTGGGGGCAGGGGGGTGGGGTGGCACATGCCTGTAATTCCAGTGACTTGGGAAGCTGAAGCAGGAGGATCACAAGTTCAAAACCAGCCTCAGTCATTTAGCAAGGTCCTAAGCAACTTAGCCAGGTCTTAAGCAACTTAGTGAAACTTTGTTTCAAAATGAAAAATATAAAGAGTGGGGGATGTGGCTCAGTGGTTAAGCACCCCTGGGTTCAATTACTAGTACAAGAAAACAAAGGAACAAAACACCCAGCAAGACTTATTTTTTTCCCTCACTCTTATTAACATATATGTCATTTACTAAATTTCAAATGCATTCGAGCATTTCATCACCCCTAAAGCATATTCAAGGACGTGACCCTACCCTATGGATCCCTATGGTGGCCAAGTGCTACAGAATTAAAACATCAGTCCAAGTTAGCCTTCAATCCTTTCCCCTTTTCAAAACTCGGCCACCAGCAAAGTACTCAGAGCTTAAAACAGTAAGTGCAATTCACAAAGGATGTGTAGACGGTTATCTATGTACGACAAATAGAAGCACCATGGTGTCTGAAAGATGGCAAGCTATGAAGCCAGCACTTTTAGTTAAGAAACTTCTGGAAATGCAAGGATGAACAGATGAGGTGTATGTATCCTGACCTAAAAGGAGGCCATTCTATTTTACTGGTTCACGCTCACAGTAGGTGCTCAATACATGGTGGTTTCCCTTAGCTGCATTACGACAACACTGTGCAAGGAGTAGCAGCAGAATTTCAAGACACCTTCCCTGACCCTACAAGCTGGATGGAAGGAAGATGGCTCAGGGCTTACAGTGGAAAATACGACAGGGAAGGGACAGGGAAGAAAGCAGCTGTCACTGGGGAAGATACAGGCCACCACAGCCCTCTCCACAAAGGGGTTTGCCGCCTACCCAACAGGGGAACCAGTCTCCTTTAAGAGTCACTCTGAAGTCTGGCTGAGCTGCAGAGTGTGAGGAAGTCCTCAGAGAACTCCTTCTCTTCCCCCCCCCCAACGTGGGCAGCACAGCTGCACCGAGAGCCCTCTCCTGGGTTTCCAAGGCAGCCTCCTCCTACATCACCCCCCCTCCGGCCACCCTCACTGGAAGACTTGAGCATCCTTGTTTATTCTTGTAAAAGAACTTCCAAGTGAAACCCAGATTCTTATCACCTGCACCAAACAAAGGAGTAGGTATCCACTGGGCCAAGCTCCCTGCAAAGGAAGTATTCCCAGTGGGAACCTGGAACACAATTAAAGAGGGATGGCCTTTTTCCCAGCTGTCCCTTGGCTTCCCTCCCCAGCACAGGCCACCCTGGACCACATTCTTGGCACAATAACACAACAGGATCCCATGCTACAGAGCTTCTGGGCAAATCTAACAGAGCTTTCTGTCAGTTCTATTGGCCTTCTATGTCCATGGGTTCCTTACTTACCAGTTCCTTACCCATGGGTTTTGCAACTAAGAATCAAAAATATTAGGGATCCCAGGGCCTAAACATGGATGCCTGAGGCACTTCCGGATCCTAGAACCTAAACATGAATGCTGAGGAACTTCCGGACCCGGGGGTTCAAACATGGACGTGGGCCTGAGGAACTTCTGGATGCTGCGGCCTAAACATGGAAGCCTGAGGCACTTCCTGATCCGAGGGCCCAAAGACGGACATGCACATGAGAAACTTTCGGATCTGGGGGCCTAAAAATGGACATGCACCTGAGGAACTTCCGGATCTGGGGGCCTAAATATGGATGTGTCTCAGGAACTTCCGGATCCGGGGGGCCTAAACATGGATGCCTGAGGCATTCCAGATCCTGGGGCCTAAACATGGACGCCTGAGACACTTCCGGATCCTAGAGCCTAAACATGGATGCTGAGGAACCTCCGGATCTGTGGGCCTAAACATGGACACCTGAGGAACTTCTGGATGGGGGCGGGGGAGGCTAAACATGGATGTGTACCTGAGGCACTTCTGGACGCTACAGCCTAAACATGGATGTGCGCCCGAGGAACTTCCGGATCCGGGTGCCTAAACATGGGTGTCTGAGGAACTTCCGGATCGGGGGGCCTAAATATGGACACTTGAGGCACTTCCGGATCCGAGGGCCTAAACATGGACGTGTCCCTGGAACTTCTGGGTCCTTGTGCCTATAAAGGGCAGGGCGTGACTCTCAGAAGGGATGTGGCCCATGAAGGGGAGCTGAGCTGTCACACCCTGAACTTGAATGTGACGGTGGTGGCCTCACTTCCCGGCCTTCCCCTGGTGTCACTTCCTCCCCTTCCAGGCAGTGCCGGGGAGGAAGTAAGACCAAGCGCAGGGGCCAGGCCCTGAGGAGGAAGACCGACTTTCTCCTCGCTTAGCCAGGCGCCTGGCCTGGCTGGGGATGTCCCGTCTTATGGCACTAGCTGCCTCCTACTTCCCTGCCCCAGGACCTCAGGGACTACAGGTGGGGAGCCGTTGACATGATTCTCCCCTGGCCGTTGACCCTCAGCCCCGGGGGGTCTGCCCAGGGAGAGCTCTGTCTCCCAGAGGGTCATGGGGCCCCTGTGACCTGCTGTTCCTTACCCACCGTCATCCTGGGCAAGCACAGGTCAGGACACCAGATGCTACTGAGAGTGACATCTCCTGGATGGGTGGCTGGGGACTTTGCCTCTATCCCCAGTCCTCGGACACCGGATGATCCCTCCCAGAGACAGAAAATAACCCCACACTAACCAAGACTAATTTTTAAGCTTTGGATTCTGAAATTTTCCTGCTGCCACCTTCTTTGTGAAGCCAGTTTTTCAACAGAGACAATATTCGGGGAGGTGGGGGGACAACATGGAGTCAATCAAACCAAGCTGACACATCTGGTCCTCCAAGAGAAATCTGGATTGGAGGGAGAACAGCCATTCTCAACTGGCGAAATAGTGAAGTTCCCTTGTCCTTATTTAGTGTAAGCAAAATAAATAATCTGATGTTAACTCATCAAAATTTTTTTGATGAGTGCTTGGCTCATAGGAAAACTGATTCTGTTTTATGGAATGAAGTGTTACCTGATTTTAAAATTAAAAATGAAGCCAATTAGGATTGTTAAATTATACTGTCATAATTCGGTTGAGAATTTTGATAATTTGAGAATTTTTGATAGCAGAAATAAATAAACCTTTTTTTAAAAAAAAGAATACAAGTAATAAATGCTAATGAGGATGTGGGGGGAAAAGATACACTCATAGATTGCTGGTGGGACTGCAAAATAGTGCAATCACTTTGGAAAGCAGTATGGAGATTCCTCAGAAAACTTGGAATGGAACCACATTTGACCCCGTTATCCCACTCCTCAGCATATACCCAAGACTTAAAATAAGCATACTATAGTGATGCGGCCACATCAAAGTTTATAGCAGCTCAATTCACAATAGCTAAACTATGGGACCAACCTAAGTACTCTTAACAGATAAATGGGTAAAGAAATATGGTCCATATACACAATGGATATAACTCAGCCATTAAAAAGAATGAAATTATGGCATTTGCTGGTAAGTGGATGGAACTGGAGAATATCATGTTAAGTGAAATAAATCTGGAAAAAAAAATTATAAATAAATAAATAAAATAAATTTCCATCTCTTTTAACATGCACCAACTTTTTCTCTTATCACATTCCCTAAACAATAAAGTATAACAACTATACAGTATAACAATTATTTACATAGTATTTACATTTTATTGAACATCAGAAGTAATCTAGAGAGGATTTAAAGTATACGGGAGATGCACAGAGGCTATATGCAAATATTATACCATTTTGTTTAAGGGACTTGAGCATTTGTGGATTTGGATGTCCTTGGGCAGTCCTGGAACCAGATCCCCACAGATACCAAGGGATGACTGTAGCAAAGTGGAAAGTACAGAATATTTACTCCACTTGAAAGAGCCACTCATTTTAACATTATGTTGGAGAAAGGAACCAAACATCCTTAAAGGGAGTTTGGGATACAGAGACCACCACCCAATCCTACTGACCAAATAAACCCGTAGCTATATTGAATAAAGCCTGAACCCCTGGAAATAACGTGGAGTCCAGAGCTCAGATCCTTCTGGACTTTTAGACACTAAACATGGGAACCTGGGCTTGGATAAAATAAAATAACCAGGAAAGCAAAAGCCAGGGTCTGGGATGGGATATGAGAAAAGATTACAAAGTATCCTCCATCAGGCAGGAGGGACCAGGGCTGCTACCCAGGGGCACTTTTGTCAAGGATCTTGTGTGGGCCACATGCAATGTCTGAAGAGCTCCAAGGTCCCTTCTGCATTTCACACTGCGGAACAGGCGCTCCATTAGAATGCTCAAGGTGTCCTGCTGCCTCTGGATTTCTTGGGCAGCAGAGGCCAGCATGCTTTGCAATCCCCCACAAGACCCATGACACATCATCAACAGGAACCAGAGGGAGAAATCAATGCCAGGAACTCTGCTCAATGCTCAGTCGCAAGCAGGTAAAATGACAATGAAGGCTATTATTTCCAAGTGCTTTCTCTATGCCCGGCAGTGCCCCTATGCCTGTTACAGCACCTTCTATGGCCTTGGTTTTAGTCAGCTTTTCACTGCCATGACCAAAAAGACCTGCCAAGAATGATCTTAGAGGAGAAGTTTATTTGGGGGCTCAGGTTCAGAGGTCTCGGTCCATAGACAGCTGACTCCATTGCTCTGGGCCCAAGATGAGGCAGAATATCATGGCGGAAGAGCGTGGCAGAGGGAAGCAGCTCAGGACATGGCCATCAGGAAGCAAAGGGAGAGAACTCTGCTCAACAAGGACAAAATATAAGCCTCAAAGGGACCCTTCCCAAAGACCCACCTCCTCCAGCCATACCCTACTTGCCTAGACTTACCACCCAGTTAATCCACTCAAGTGGATTAATGCATTGATTAGGTTAAGGCTCTCCAATCATTTCGCCTCTAAATTTTCCTGCACTGTCTCCCACATGCACTTTCGGGGGACATCTCATATCTAAATCCTAAGAGCCTTACTTAATGCATTACTCAAACACCCTCAGGGAGCAGGGGCTATCACCCCACTTCACAAAGACCCAAAGTTAAATAACCCAGCACCCTGTCCTGATACCCAGACTCCCATGTTTGCTAGCCACAGTGTCTTCCAAAAGGCCAAGAGTTTCTCTTGGCTCTAAGTTTTGAGGGGATAAGGATGGCAGAAGAGGTCATCTGGGTTACACAGGACTGTAGCTCTAACCCACTCATCCACAAGGTAAGATAAGGTAAGGCAGAAGGGAGCACTCCAGATGATCACGCAGATAAAAACACACGGTGTGTACCCGGATGACACGTGCTGTGCATACGAGCCCCATTTTAAGCTTCTTTTAATTTAAAACTTTAAGCCTTATTGTAGTCCCACGAAACAGTACAAAGAAACAGATGATATTAATTTTAATGGTATTTTTCTACTTGTTATATCTAAAACACTATCATTTCAATAGGCAATCAATATAAAACTTTAATAGGATGTTTTACATACCTTTTTTCCTGTGTCTTTGAAATCTGATGGGTATTTATACATAAAGCACAAAGAAAATCAGACAAGCCACATTTCAAATTTGCAACAGACACATGAGGGCTAGCGGCTACCAAAGCAGACACAGCAGTTCCACAGACATTTCTGGTAAATGGTCAAGATGTTACCATCAGAGGAAAACTTTGGAGGAAAAACTGCACATCCAGGAACCAAACCAAACCTGGTGCCATCTGAGTATTTGGTATGTCCCATTCATTAATAATGGGTCTCATGTCAGCTTCACAAAAAAATACCTTTTGTCTTTCATCCCAACTCTCAAATTCCCTTACAAAAATAACACTCATCAGAGGATCACTCAAATTTTGAGAAACAAGCTACCCTAAAGGTAACAATGAACTTATTCAAAGTAAACACAAGATACTTACCCAGGTAGCAAAGAGGAAAGAGACCCATTAAGTCAGTCACAGTTTTTAAAACTGCTGTCACCAACCCCATACTTAACACTTACTTAACTAGCTAAGAATTCAGAAGGGTGTCACATTGGAATACAAACAGTCCTGGAGTGCCATAATCTGATGCAAAACCACAGGGCTTTAAAGAAAAGAAAAATAACCAAGTAATTTTAGATCCCCTAAAACTCCATGAGTAGATCTCACCAATTACAATATGATGTAACCACCATCAAGAGATAGATTGGATTTGTTTTTTAACCCTGAATAAACATGAGTGAGTCAAACACAAAACCAACTTCATAGATCAGAGAACTTTAAAAATTGCCCATTTAGCAGCACGACTAATTCCAAGGATGTTAAAGACTTTGGGTGTGGTTCCCCTCGTTAACAGCATTTTCAAAGGTGGGCTAATATGTCTTTAGTAGAGCACAGACAACTCTGTGATCGATTAGCAATGTCTGCCATGGCTAAGGGACTGGGAATCCTGGGCTCAAATGCCAACTTCTAACCCTGTGTAGAAAATTTGCAAAACAATGTAAGAATAAGAAGAAGACATGCACTGCTCACTTGCACTTTTCCTATGCACCCAGAGGATATGATGGGCCCCATTTTTATCACAGAGCTATGTAACAAGGCATATGCATCCAGATAATTTCAGTAATGAAAATACCAACAGTATTAGGAAGAAAAACCTATATCTATAAATCCGTTTCTTCAAACTATGGGGCATACAGGGTAGATTAAACTTCAACAGCTGTTACAGTTTCTCTTCAAACTATGGGGCATACAGGGTAGATTAAACTTCAACAGCTGTTACAGTTTGGATTTAAGGTGTCTTCCAAAGGCCCATGGGTTAAAGGTTTGATCACCATCCTGTGGTAGGACCTTGAGGAGGTAGCTGAATCTTTGGACCTTGAGGAGGTGGTTCAACCTTTAGGAAGTGACTTCTCAAACACTCAAAGGTGAACACACTTCCTGCACTCTCTGCTCCCACCATGATGGAATGCCTTGCCACAGATCCAAACCAGCATGGACTGAGCCAAAATAAACATTTCTTCTTTTAAGTTGATTATCTCAGGTATTTTGTTACAGCAAGGGAAATGAGCCCCACAAGAGTCATCTCTGCTAAATTGCAGTCAATAAAAAATGTTCCTGAGTAGCCATGGGGGCCTTAAATTCATCTTCCATCAGCTCTCTTAATAAAGAAGAAGCATGACAGCATCCAGCGAGCCAGTTCCAACCTGGTTCTGCCACTTCAATATCTGTGGGCTGCCCACTCTCACTGAGCTTCAGCCTCCTCGACTCTTCGTGGCATTGCATAGCATTCATTAAGAGCGTGTTTATGCAAATATTTGTTGCCTATATCTTGAAAACAGCTATTAAAAACAGGTACAATTTATAAGGTTCTGTATCCCCAATGCTTTTCTGATGATTTGCCCACAAATCTCATTTCATCTTCACAAGGAGCCTAAGAGTTTGAACCTAACATTATGAGTTTACAAATGAGGAAACCAAATAGGCTAAGTAACTAGACAAAAATTAATAAAGTACAGCCAGGCATGGTGGCACACACCTGTAATCCCAGTGATTCAGGAGGCTGATGCAGGAGGATCACAAGTTTGAGGCCAGCCTCAACAACTAAGTGAGACCCTGTCTCAAAATAAAATTTAAAAAAAAAGAAAAAAGGCTGGAGATGTGGCTCAATGGTAAAATACCCCCGGGTTCAATCTCCAATACCAAGGAAATTGAAAAATTAAAAAATTAAAAGCAATAGCAGCTAAAAAGTTACTCTTCTTGAAAGCATTAAAAATGTTTAAGAATTGCAGTTGTAGCTCAGTGTTGGAGCACTTGCCTAATATGTGTGAGGCACTGGGTTCCATCCTCAGCACCATAGAAAAATAAATAAATAAATAAAGGTAGTGTTTCTGTCTACAATTAAAAAAAAAATTTTTTTTTAAAGTTCAAAAAGAATTCTAATGCCAGACTGACCCAACTCCTATCACGTGAAATAATTTCAGCAGTTTCTTCTAAAGTTGACCAGTTGAAAAATGATGGACTGATGCCTAAAACTGTCAAGGGATAGTCCACACCCTCCACTCACATCTTTACACTCATTCAAGAAAAAGGAAAAAAAAAAATCTAGCTGGATCAAGAATAAAATAGGCCAGGCACGGACTAGCCAATTTCCTAGAAATGTGTTTCTGCCCAAACACATTTGGAATCAGCCTGCCGCACAGGCCAATGTGTATCTAACTGAGGGCACTAGCCAAGGTGGGTAGGCCAGTCAGTACTTGTCACCCAAGCAAAAATGGTCAGTTGTAGTGTCCTTCTCCTAGATCAGAGCTATCTCTAAGCAACCGATGAACATGCATCTTCCCGCCATCTGGTCAGCTGCAGCAGGCTCTGCTGCCCTCTACATACCTCACCATCCTGTTTCTAGAACAACCAAAGCAGAAATGAGAGTGCTGCTTCTAGGTAATATTAAAGCCAAGGCCGTTTGTGATATAATGACCACCAGAAGAAGAGAATGTAGCCTAAGCTATTCCAGAAGAGAGGTGAGGTTTGCTACCACAGCAACCATCCAGCCCACAACCCTGACCTTGAACTAGAATACAGCCTGTCATCAGCAATAGACAACCTTGCTGGCTGGCCACCGAGGTGCAAATTGAGCTTTTCCGTTTTGAAAGACAACATCTACCCTCCAAATTCTCTTAAGGAAGACGTCCACCTCTGACATCATCATCTCTCTAAAAGGACACGATACACAAATGTGAGATGTCTGGGAACAACATGCAATGATTATCAGTGTCTTGTAAAATGTCCTGTGGTCCTTTTGGAGAGCATGATGCTACTCATCCTGTCAGTCCTCAAATGTGACTACTGCCACCTGGACACTGAGGATACAACAGATGGGAGAAGGGACGTGGGCCTGTCCTCACCAACCATCTAATCAGGCGTGGAGTCATAAATGGGGAATCCATTCCCTCAAGTCTTCTGTCTGTCCAAGTCACAAGCGGGCAACTCTACTCAATACAAACCACAGGCTTTCATAGGTTGTGCTGGAAAATTTAAAGTATGTGAAACTTCTATCACTTATTAGAAATCCGTCTACAAAAATTAGGGGTGCAAAAATTTAAGTGGCAAGGGACCCACTAATACAGCATCTCCAATACTGATCTATTTCAATTATACCGTATTGATCACTGGCCTCCTTTATTGGCCCATGTCATGGTTTAGAAATACAGTGTCCCCCAAAAACTCATGCAAGAATTTTCAGAATTGAAATGATTAGGCTCTGAGTCTTAACCGGTGGATTAATCCACTGGCATGGATTAACTGGGCAGAAACTGGAGGCAGGTAAGGTGTGGCTGGAGGAGGTAGGCCACTGGGGGCGTGCCTTTGAGGTTTACATCTGGTCCCTGGTGAGCACAGTGCTCTTCTGCTTCCTGTTGTCACATCCTGAGCTGATTTTCACCTTTGGCCCAGAGTTAAAGAGTCAGCCAACCATGAACCGAACCTCTGAAACCATGAACCAAAGTAAACTTTTCCTCCTGTACATTGTTCTCATCAGATCATTGGGTCCCAGCAACAAAAACCTGACTAAAACACCCCACATCATCCCCATCTTGCATACTTTGTTAACAAGAAAGTCCCAAGAGAGCCAATTCTTCCATCAAAGGAGAGAGTATTTGAATCACTTCTTTTTCATTGATCAAGCCAACAGTTATTTAGATCATCAACAGATGTCAACATGTGACTGTGAAACATGCAAGCAGCAGGCCATTTGCAGAGCCAAAAAAAGGACCCAACTAGCCCAGCTGAGCTTCAGCTTCATAGGCTAGATTGACAGCAAAAAATCCCATTGACTGACAGTCAACAATCCATGTGTGCTTACACTAGTGCCTGTGCACATACATGCATCCAATCCAGGCAGTATAAACCCTAAACAAGCATTTAAAAAAAAAACCTATCTCTCAGGTAGTAATCACCTATCCAAGGGCAGCCAACACCTCCAGGGATCAGCTACTGTTGTAAATAACCGCTGCGGGCCAGGTGCGCGCCCCATCCCAAGGGGCAGCGGCTATTTAATTCTGGCTTAGTGACGTTGCCAACCAACGAGGAGGCTGCCTAACTCCCGATTTTTCCAAAGTAACCTAGCCTTTTATGGGAATCTCCCATGAGGGCAGGAGGTTCCATCTGTTTTGGTCACCATTGTCTTACCAGTGCACAGAACAGCACCTGGCACATGGGAGGTTCTTGGAAGACACTCTAAGGCATGAATGTGAAAGGCTCCATTTTTTTCTCTTTTATTTAAATCCAGTCTGACCAAACAGAGCATCTGTTGGCTAAATGCCCTCTACCGAAATCCAGATCATTGAAATAACTGTCCTCTCTCCACTTCTCTCTTCTACATTGAGACCAAAAAAATCCAGAACTAGCCTTGATTTCTCATTTTAGAGAGACTCCTTCCTCACCACCCCAACCATTAGATTTTTTTGTTGTTGTTGTTTTATTTTAGTACTGGGATGGAACCAGGAATGCTCAAATGCTCAACCCCTGAGCTACATCTCCAGCCCATTTTTTTTTTTTAAGTCATCCGGTAACTTCATTGGCATGCACGAACCTCTGGTTTTATTAATCTGGAGTTTTGAAGAAATAAGGCTGAATGTTCATTTAAAAAACACAAAACCAAGCAATCCTGGGATAGTGTTACTGAGGGGTATTACACATGTAGTCATGTTTCCTGAATCAGGTATTATTATCTTGTTTTAATGTAAAAAAAACTCAGACTGACCCCTGCTGGACTTCTGTAGCAGCGCTGTTATCTTTGGGGTGTGCAGCTGGGATCCGGGTCCTTGGTGTCCTGAACAAAGAACGGAGCAAGACACACAGAAATAATAGCAAAGTACAGAGCAGTTGAAGGCAAAGGTAGAAATAGCACTCCAAAAGGTATAGCAGAGTGGGACCAGCAAGAGAGAGGCTCAAGGCCCCATGTCTGGAAATTGGTACTTCGTATGCTGAGCTGTGAGGCGTTCTCTTCCCTATAGAGACCTGATAGAAGACCTTACTCCGTTTGCTCCCATTGATCATCTTATGACACCTGACGGAAATGAGTGTCCAATTTTCCCCCCTTGGTTACTTTAGAACACCTAATTTAAATACTGTCCACTTGCCAGGCTCAATGGTGCACCTGTAATTCCAGCAGCTCGGGGAGGCCGAGGCAGGAGGATCGCGAGTTCAAAGCCAGCCTCAGAAAGTTAACGAGGCCCTAAGCAACTCAGCGAGACTAGTGTCTCAAAATAAAATATTAAACAAGGGCTGGGGATGTGGCTCAGTGTATAAGCACCTCTGGGTTCAATCCCTGGTACCAAAAAATAAAATAAAATACTGTCCACTTTACCCCCATGAGTCTTTTTAGAATACCAACCCTGTGGCAGGAGTTATCATGGGAAGTTATCGTGGGCGATAAGTCCTCAGTGGCAGGAGTGGTCATGCTAATGGGACTTGATGCCTCATCTCCAGGTCTTGACAGCAGCATTTTTCTTGTATCCCTACTCGGCAAACTTGGGAGTCCCTGAACTCCTACTAACAGCATCAGTTTGTAAACCTGATCTCTGTCTGATGTCACTGCCTTTGATCTGCACTTCTGCTGACATTTAGGGCACACTGTCACCTACTCCTTTAGTTTTATTTATGTATGTACATATGTATGTATTTTTCAGTAACAAGGATTGAACCCAAGGGTATTTTACCTCTGAGACACAATCCCAGCCCTTTTTTATGTTTTATTTAGAGACAGAGTCTCAGTGACTTTCTTAGTGCCTGACTTTTGCTGAGGCTGGGTTTGAACTCACAATCCACCTGCCTCAGCCTCCCGGGCCGCTGGGATTACAGGTGTGTGCCACCACTCCAATCCACCTTCTCCTTTTTCACAACTAACCCTCTAAAGTTGACTTGGTGCTTTTTCACCCACATTAGCTCATTCATGTCACCAACCCAAACACCTCCTGCTTATTTATAGCCTCAAAGACCAAGAGCTCTGATCCCCAATCAGGGTCAGGTCCCTGGATTACAAACTCTTACTATTATACCCTGGAATGGCTTTGCTATTCACTACCGTAATTAAATGCCACGAAAGCAGATACGAAAAGTAGACGCCGTTTATTATTATTATTTTTTGTGGGACTGGGAATTGAACCCAGGGTCTTGTGCAAGCTAGGCAAGCACTCTAAAAACTAAGCTAGATCCTCAGCCCTACGAAAGCAGATATGAAGTCCTTCTTGTTTACCACTCTATCACTACACTCCTGGCCCATAGGTGCTCAATAAATATCTGCTGAATAAATGAGTTTCTGGGGGTAGGGAAACTTACAGCATTCCATTAACTAGAATCTGCCCACCATCTTGTTGCTACTCCCTGGAGATATTCTGTTTTTCCCCTTTTTAAAATTTTTTTTTTAGTATCACGCATTGAACCCAGGGGCGCTTAACCACTGAGCCACATTCCCAGCCCATTTTTTTAGTTTTCATTTTAAGACAGGGTCTTGCTAAGTTGCCCAGGGGCTCATTAAATTGCTGAGGCTGACCTTGAACTTGAGATCCTCAGGGCTCCTGAGCTGCAGGGATTACCAGAGTGCAACACCTGCTCAGCTCAATGGTACCCTCTTGAAACTGTACAACCTATAGACAAAAGTGGAGGCAATATTCTCTTCCCTTTGGGATTTATAAAACATCTGGCTTTCCTGGAGGTAGCAAGGTTAGCAAGATAATGGAAGGGATCTTAGCTCTGTAGGAAGCAAACTCACAGGAAAAAGGAACAGGAAGTGCACCTCACAAATCACAATAAGCACCAGGCACCTGACTTGCACATTGCAAAAGGGCCACAACCCTGCCAAACTACTGAGCATAGGGTCCATAATCTCTAAAATTCCAAAAGAATTTTAGAAGCTATTTAGTTAAGGGTGAAGAAAACATCCCCAAAGTAATCAAAACCCTTCACATGCTCCCACAGCTGCCTAGCCAGCCACTTTGACAAAACTCCAGAGGAAAAAAATCCAAAATCCAAACCATCTCTTGCCAAGTTCAAGTCCAGCTCCCTCAGACCTGTGCCTGAAGTCACACATGATTCAGAGCCTGTAGCCCGCACTCAGATGATATACGGGATAATAAAAATACCACATTATTACCAAGTAACTATAGTCAATGCCCCCAAACAGTAGTTCTCAAACGACAAATCAAATCGATTTCAATTATTCTTAAGAGGAGTCAAAAAAAAAAAAAAAAAACCTCACCACCAACAAATTCACTCTATCTACAGTTATTATCTGCTTATTCAGAAGCTCAAGTAATTTGCTAAAAGGTCGTCCCTTTGATGTAACCAAATAAAATCCTATGCTAATTGCATTACTTCCTTATTTAATTGTAGCAAATACAGGAAGACACCTTTATTCCACCCAGCATTTAGGGGACTGACTTACATAGGAAAAATAATATAGGAGAAGGCGTAAAACTGGGTCTTTTAATTGTCTCTCCTGTGCAATTAGGAAAAACTGGAAACTGCCTTCAAACAGCAACTGCTCTGAAAACCAAAATAATCCTAAGAGATGATTAGAGAAACCTACTATAGCCACCCCCACTAACTGCCCAGGTGACCTCAGATGAGTGAAAACTTTCCCCTGCTCAAGTTTGCTCATTCCAAAGTGGCAATAGGCATGGTTTCTACTTCCAAAGAGAATTAAAGGCATATAAAAAACCCAGGCACAGGGTCTAGATGGTGCACATGCTCAGTGAGTATGGGCTATCATAACCACTGCACCCATTTTAGAGATGAAAAAGCTGAGGTGTGTTTGTCCAAGACAACTGCTACAATGGACCTAGAAGTCCAGCCTCAGTGTGTGAGGACTTGGTATGGTTTCTAAATAAAAGGTATATATACCTGGAATTCCCAGACCCTCAGCACCACCCAATCCCACTTCCAAGAGATGTTGGGTCACTTGCCGAAGGCAGTGTTGCCACCCAGTGCCAGCACTAAGAACAGCCGCCAGCCCTGAGCCTCCATAGTACCCAAATGGCAACACTTCAGAAAAAGGGGTATTATTATCTATTTATTTATTTATTTTTGGTACCGAGGAATGATCCCAGGGATGCTTAACCACTGAGTCACACCCCCCGTCCTTTTTATGTTTTATTTAGAGACAGAATCTCGCTGAGTTACTTAGGGCCTCCCTAAATTGCTTTGAACTCTTGATCCTCCTGCCTCAGCCTCCCAAGCTGCTAGGATTACAGGTTTGCACCCAGCTAAGGGGTATTATTTTTTTAAATGGACAGGACTATGAATACATAACAGACCCTCCTAAGAATTTTGAAAAAGTTTTAAAGACAATCTTGACATCAACAGCATGTTCCCTACTCATCAAGACTCTGCTTGGTAAATGGCTTCTGGCTGCACGCCCCCTACCCAAATTATTCCAAATTAATGAGTTTATCTGATTGAAGTGTGCAGAGGAATTCGGGAGGCGGCAGCAGCATGAGAACTCAGCTCTTTGATTCACAGAGTAACTGATATGAATTCCTCAAAAGCAAACCCGCTACATTATACAACAACCGCTCCCGCTCGCCTTGTTAGAAAGATAGTATCACAGACCCAAAAATAAGACCAGTTGTCCTATTTTCTTCCATGGAAGTGTTACATATTCCATGAACTATGCTTTCATTCCTCCCTTTTCAGTTGCTAGATTTCAGCAGCCAACTGTGTCACTTTGCTACACCCCAAAAATAGCTAAACCGAGTAGTTTAAAAATCACATTTTGTTGTTTGGCCAGAAAACCATCAGGCTGATTTCAGTCTGAAAGAAAAAAATAAAAGTGATCAGAGGACAGGGGCCGCACCTGGGTCTGGGGGTTCCCTCTCGACCCCTTGGCAGGTCTGGATCTGTGAAAACAGGGACACAGGGACACTATGTGTTGTTCCAGGGTCACCCAGGCGCAAAGGGAAAGCAGCCAGTCAATAGTACTGTTTGCTTCCCATCGGTGGCACCAAATTAAAACCCCAGAATGCCAGCAACAGAGCACAGGTCCACAGAAGAGGAGCCAGCACCAAGGCATTCTTCCTGCAGGGAACCTGGGAGACGCACATGGAGCATTTTCAGCCTTCGGGAAGCAATTTTCCCATTGGAAACAGAAAAGGCAGAGACGCTCTTTGCACTGTGGACAAGGAGGGACGAGGCAGTACCTTACACCTCGTGGAGACGATCTCATCTCTTCAACCTCCAAATTTAACAGTTTTATTAATTTGATCTGAGATGATCTCCAGCCAGTCCTTCTTTCCCAACCCCAGTAGCAAGGCCAGGCACAAAACCCCATTATATGTACATTATACAAATAAAAAAAACCAAATGTGTTTATACCTACATGGTCTTTGGCTCCGTTCTCCTCTCTCCATACGCTCCTATTCAAATCTCTTTCACACACATGAAAATGGTGAATGTATTGAGACTCACTATTTATCATGTAATGATAAGTATGATACTTATAAATGATAAGTCCTTAACATGAATTTTCATTCCAGTCGCATAATGATCTGAGGAGTCAGGATACAATCACCATCTCATTTCACAAAATGGAAAACAAAAAAGAGAGGCACAGAGATGTTAGGTAACTTGTCTAAGGTGACAGAGCTAGTTAGGGCAGAAGCAAGCTGGTTCCAAAGGCCCAAATTCTTAGTCCTCTAATATTCCATACAATTCTCCATGGGAACCTGATTTAGAAAAAGTTAAAAGCATTAACAAGTTCCAAACTACTACAGGATTTCTTCTTGCTCTGTGCTGGCCAAGACTCTTCTAAACTGGCCAACACATACCAAAGTTCTCATTCATGGTGTGAATCGCCTCCCACAGGACCAACCCGAAGGATAACAGAAACACCGCCCAATTTGAGCTTCCAAAACAGAGCACTGCGTAGAGAGAACCTGATGCCCATTACCCAGTCTAAAGAACACTTGTTAAAATGTTTTTTAAATGTTAGTCATATCAAGTGCCCATCAAAACCACAAGCCCGCACAGACCTAGTAAGCCATTTCCCATTGATTTTTTATTCTGTCTGAAACACTAAACATTTTATTACATATGACACCAAGTAAAATGGCCCCTCCAATTACAGGTGTCCCTAAACGGGAATATTGTTCATGGCATCCTCTAGCTAAACCCAACCCTCTTGCACAGCCACTGCTTACAGAGCTGGCCATCCTTCTCAGAATAGGGGTCAAGTGTGAATCACCTGCTAGACATTCCTGGAATCATGGACTTCCCTCCAAGTGAGATTCACCGGAGTTACTTCCAGATTTTTATTCTTCTAAGAGATTAACAATTCGTTGGTTCTGGAAATTTGAGACAGGAGCATTGTAAGGGAAAAAAAAAAACAGGGGGAAGTAAACACAGAGTGGTGAAACACATCATTTTTAGAAGGACTGTATGTGTGCCCACGTGCATGTTTGTGGTGCTGGGGATCAAACAAAGGGCCTCATGCTAAGCAACTCTACCATTGAGCCAAGCCCCCAGCCTTGGGGTCACTATTGTTTTGTTTTGTTTGTTACAACTTAACATAAACAGCATTAAAATAAGTCAAAGCAAAGTCAGTAGCCTATCATCTTTTTTCCTAAATGCAAAGAACATTCTCATAGTCCCTGCACTTACTTGGCTCTTTGCAGGCAAGAAGGTCGCCCCATTCCTCAGACAGGGAAATAGAGGTACTTGATCTTTTAATCTTTTGCAAATATTTACCAAGGGCCAAAAGCATGCACAGACAACTTTGGCCTAATATGTGCCCAGGCCACATTGTTCTGGGACATATTCAGTGACAGTTGCCAAATTCCACAAGAAGGTCTCACAGTCTCAGAACATTTCTCACTTGCCTGAGCCCCTCCCTCTACCTCAGCAGTGGCTGCTGGCTTGACCCAGATTGAGCCCTGGTGGAGAATTCAGAATTGGGACCCTCTTTCTTGGCTTCCACTACATTATTAGATTTTATTCCCTACACAGGCGCAGCCAAGAACACAGCGCAAGGGATTCTCACTCATCATCTGATAGCAGCCAACCTGTAACCAAGGTGTACCAAGGACTTACTGAAGGGCATTAAATACTGTTGAGGGAACTTCAAATGTTCCCAGTTTTCCTCTTTATAAAATATGACCTCTAGAAAAGTGTGCCCCCAGGATAAAGGGTCAATCGTAACTTCTAATCTCCAGATTCCAAATACACACTCACAATCTTCAACCTGCTTAGAAACAACATGCATAGCCCCACATACTGCTAGTAAAACACTGGATGCAAATTAGATTAAAAACCACCACCACACAGAGTGGTTGTGCATGCCTATAATCCCAAGGGCTTGGGAGGCTAAGAAAGGAGGATTGCAAGTTTGATGACTTAGCAAGTGACTTAGCAAGATCTCAGTGACTTAGCAAGACCCTGTCTCAAAATTAAAAAAAAAAAAAAAAAATAGGGATGGGGATGTGGCTCAGTGGTTAAGCATCCCTGGGTTCAATCCATAGTATTACCAAAAAAAGAAAAGCAAACACCACCACCTTTCACAGTCAAAGGCTAACTGTAAAAACAACCTACTAGCTACCAGTGCTTAACCCAGATCAGATCAATTCCAATGCCTAGACTCTTTTTTTGGGTAAGAAGTTGCCAAAAGAAAAAAAAAAAGGGAGCGGAGAGATAGGAAAAGAGAACAAGTAATAATGATCACATTAGGCCATTTACAATGATATTACATGAACAGCAAGGAATTGGTGCACAATCATAACCCCATACGTGCGATGTTTATCTTAGGAGATTTTCAGAAGAAAAGTAAATCTGGAAGGTTTTTTTGTGTTGTTGCATTAAATTGTCAGCATTTCCTGGACAGCTTCATGTAAACAACATAATTTGTGTCCAGTGAAAACAGGGACCTGTTCTCAGATTCACCATGGGACAGCACCTTTCATATGCTAACAAACCTTTCCTACACCCTTTCTTCCTCCAGGGACCCTTACTCCCTCTATTTCAAAAGATCCTGTAACACCTATTTGTATTAATGTTCCTGCTTCATCAACCCTCTCCCATGAACACTGTCTAGGAGGGAATATCAAAAAACTTATTTCATAAACATTGTCCAAAAAAGACCTAGTTTAGAGACTGGGTAAAAAGTCTTCCAAGGATATATTTGACATGGGGGATAGGGAGAACCTGTGTGATTCCCTCACAGGGTATCTGAGAGTAAGATGGCCAACTTCCAAATATTACTTTTGCCTTCTACTAAGAAGGCCAGGAGGGATACCCATCAGGACTAAAGCATGCAAAAACATGCAAATGCAGGAAATCTCGAGATGGCTTAGGGGAAATTGAGATTCACAGGACATCAATCATGGATCTTCCAATTCTGATATATCAGGCTATACAGCTGAGCTTGTCCAACCAAAGTATTTCCAACGCAGCCACCTGGATGCAAAGGAATCATGGTACAAAACACTGGAATGAAAAAGAAGTTTCACTGGGAGGGCCAAGAGAGAAACCTATTTTTAAAAAGAGTTTGTGCTGAATAGCTGGAGAATGCAAAAGAGCTAAAAGGTTAACCCTTCCAGGTAACATGATTTTAACATCCTGTGACTGGAGATGCCGTACCAGATATTTAAATGAATTGTAAGTAGGATTTGCTTTAAAATAATGAGCGGAGACAGGCAGAGTAAAGAAGCATGACCAGAGAGAGGAAACTGGGAGGTACTTGGGAATGAAATTAGCCAAATTAACTGTTATATTATTGCATGTACAAATATGTAACAAGAATCTCATTGTTGTGTATAATTATAATCACCAAAAAGGAGAAGAAGAAAAAAATATTTGGACGGGGTGGGGTGGGGTGGGGTGCGAAGGGGGCATAGATGAAATCAGACTGAGTTGACAACTGTGGAAGCCCAGTAAGAGATAATAGAGGTCCATTATAGTCTTCTGTATTTATGTTTTTTATAATAATTTTTTTGAAAAAAGATATAGAAGAATGCAAGATGCACAATATCAGGTTTGATAATCCTTCCGCTTTGCGCTTTGAAAGCCATCACTTGAAGCACTAAAGGGGAGGCGGATTCCACACCTGCCCTGCTGTTCAAAGAGTAAAAGCCACCCTTTGCCGATTCGGATCCCCTGGGGAAAGACCTATGCCGGGGCTGTTTTCAAAGCCTTCTTCAACTACAGAGACCCTGAATCCCGAACTGGATTTGGGTTAAGATCTCACAAAGAAGACCCTAATCCAATACTAGAAGCATTTTTATCCCTCTGGTCAAACACTGAAATGCTTCAAAGGTATCATGGGAGTCCCCCAGAGAACTCTGGACACCCCGCACTACACACACACACACACACACACACACACACGATTTCAGACGTCCAAGGAGCTGGAGAGGAGACCAGTGGCCCCCTCCTGGCGCCCAGGGGCGTCGCAGCCCCCCAGCCTCGAACCTGGGCGGGTGAGCCCCATCCCCGCTGCGTGGAGGTGGCGGAGGCCCACCAGTGGAGGTGGCAGGAACACGATGAGTGGCTCGGGGGCGCCCCCTGAGGTCCACCGGCGTCGCGGCACCCTCGGAAAACCGAAAACCGGTGTCTTTCAGGGCTCTGACATTTTAACTTTGCCTGGTTCTAAAAGCCGCGACACACTCTTCTGGCTGTACTTTTCCAAACCATGCCTCCCACCACCCCCCTTCCCTTCCTACACCCCTCGGCTCCCGGACAAGGATAAAGACTATTTATCTCGCATCACGGGCACAGAAATAAAATAGGGAATAAGAAAGTGGTCCAAGCCCCACCAAGGCAGCATCCCTGACAAGTCCCATTTTGGATTTCAAGCTTCCTTAGACACCAAAAGAAAAAAAAGAAAAGAAGAAAAAGAAAGAAAGAAGAAAATCATGGTGGGAACATTAACTCCATCACCGAATAGGAAGGCCAGAAATGACACTGGGAATTGGTTTCTCAAGGCTGCCCTCCGATGCCTTTCCCCTTCCCCTATTTAAGCGTGGCCCTCACAAAGCCCCTGTGTGTACCTGAACCCACTCAGTCGCCAAGTCGGTGCCAAAGGAGCTCCTAGCAAGGGGAGACGACTAATACAAACACTGACCGGTGGCCTTTAAAGGGGAAAGGGTGGCTCTTTCTTAGGAGAAATGCCCCATGGTCCCCAGTCCCGTGGAGGCAGGACTTTGGTGGGCAGATACCAGGCCTCCAGGTTACTGTGGACATACATCCTCGCTCAGCCTCAGGGCTGGGTTTCTGGACTGTGGCAAGAGCTCAGTGCAGCTCCGGAGACTGAAGAGAAAAAAGGGGGGGGGGGCTGAAAAAAAGACAATGTTTTGCCTCTCTGTCCCTCAAGGCCACCCCGGAGCCTGCAGAGGGTGCACTCGCAGCCAGTCCCTCTGGAGAGGGTCCCCGAGGGCAACCAGGACGCCCGCGCCCTGCTCTGGGGTGCACAACGGGGCTACGGGACCCTCTGCACCAAAACCTGGCGCTCTGACTGCCTGGGACAGGCGGCTGTTGCCAGGGAAAGCAGAAACATCAGGACACAAGCCTCTTTTTTTTTTTTTTTAATTCAGATAACCCCCACCTCCAAGTACCCAAGAACTGGTGGATGAGAAGGCAGAAAAAACGGGGGATTCTATGTCCTCAGGGGAGTGAAAAATGAAGAGTCGCCTCCTTTTCCCCCACTCTTTCCCCCAGGCTAGGGCAGAGGACGTGGCCTCCATCCCCAGGGAAGGAGCTGGACAGCTTCGAGGGAGCTTGGGGATGCAGCACGGGGGCCCAGCCAGAAGGGAAAGAAAGGCAGCTGGCCTCTGCCCTCCCGAAGCGGGAAGGGTGTCTGCCGGCTGCGGGAAGTGGAGGGTCGCCGAGCTGCACACCGTTACGTGCAGTGATTTATTATTGTCACCAGTGGCCAATATTGTTCCTGTCTTAACCTGGCCAGAAAGGAGCGGGTCTGGGTCTGTCAGCCGCGAACAGCCTGCAAAAGGGCAAAGATGAAGGTAGGCAGGGCGTGCGAGCCAGGGAAAAAATCCTCCCGGCGCGAACCGCAACCCAGACGCCGACCCGCCCCCTGCGCCCCGACTCAGGCAGCCCGGCAAGGCAAAGCAGCCAAGGAAAGGGGGTCGCGGGACGCGAGAGAACCGATCTCCCTTAACAGCCTACTCTCTGCCCTCCCACTGTGCCCAGGCCCCCACGCCCAGAGAGCTGCCTCGCGCCAGCACCGAGGCGTAGCCCGCGCCCCAGACCCAGCTGGGGTAAGGAGAGGCGCCCCCGGCCCCTGGAACCAGAAGGCGGGCTGTTCCCCTAATGCTACGCGGCCAGCCTCCAGCTACTATCCCCGAACACCAGCGCTTCCAAGGGGTCGGAGAACTACAAAACGAGCTCCCTTTAAGAGCTCTTTCAATCCCCGCTGGAGCGAGGGAAGCACCCAGGACCCCCCAAAACCCACAGAAGCATCCTTCTCACGGCCTTAGTCTCGCCAACCGTCCTACAACTCTAGCCTCCCGATTGGCGCCGGATCAGCAAAGCAAGTCCCCTTTTCTCCAGACTCCAGCTTCCCGAGCCTCCCCCCCACCCCAAACCAGAGCTGGAGCAGACCCCTGGTTTACAATCCTTCTACCCGGCTGGCCCCTGCTTTCACCCTCTCAGACCACCAGTCCCGCCAAACGTCGCCAGAACCAGTGAAGCAGAGCCCCTTTTCCTCCCCGAGGAGCCCGGCCCCCCACCACCCTCTCCAGGGTCTCTAGGACTGGCGCCCAAGCTCCGCGCTCCGGCAACAACTCGGCATACCCAGCGCGCGCGGGCCGGGGCTGCGTGCCCTCGGCCGCCGGCACTCACCGGGGAAGCACACCACATAATGGAGCACGGAACTGGTGATTTTCAGGAACAAAATCCACCAACACGGTTCCAGTAACCTCCGCATGTCCGAAAACGCACATCGAAAAGAAGAAAGCAGGGGGGGTAAACTTGTTGAATAAGTTCTTGCTTCCGTGCGAGCCTCCGCTAAGCCTGGGCGCTCTCCCGGCTCGCCAGCTCCACGGGCCCCCCACGCTCAGCGGCGAGTCCCCCTGGAATCCGGGAAGCCGCCGAGCGCCCCCCCGGAAAATCTCAAAAAGTGACTGAGGATGCAAAGCCACGCTGGGGACGATCCTCTCGGCGGAGAAGGGCTGGTTGCCGTTCAAACAGCAGAGAGCGGAGCGGGCAGGGCGAGGAGTGGGCGGACGGCGACGAAGCCCGGGGCCCGGGGCAGGCAGGGACCGCGGGCGGCGACGGCGAGCAGCCGAGGATCTCCAACTTGAGTCGGCAGCACAGCGCAGCCGGAGAGCCGGCGGGCGGCGGCGGGCTGATCGCGGCGCGGCGTCTCCGGGCTTCAGGCAGGCAGCTCCTTCCAGGGCCCCGGGAAGGAAGGAGGCATGTTTGCGATCGGGGAAGGGGAGGGCAGAGGCGGGGGGATCGAAGGGCCCCCCCAGAATAGAAACGGCCGGAGGAAACGCAGGAAAACACAAAGGATCTCAGAGGGGCGCTGGGGCGAGGGCGCCTTCAGTCCATGCTCCTGAAAGTTGTGGCTCCGGCGCAGGCTGGGGAGGAATCGGGAGCGCGGGGCTGGAAACTGGCCATGCCTCCATACAGGAAGTAACATGTGAGCATGGATCCTGGCAGAGACTTTAAAGCCGGCGAGCGGGCGAGCGAGCGAGCAGGGGGCGCGCAGCGGCGGGGACGCGCTGTGACGACGGGGGCGCGCAGCCCGGGGCAGCCGGCGACGGGAACGCGCGCTCCGCGCTCTTAAAGCGGCCACGCTTGGCTCCCGCCTTCCGAAGGTCCCACAGCTCAGCTTTGCAAGCGCACCCTGGGAGCTGCGAGCTCTACTGGGAAGAGTTTTGGTGGCTGGGGGTGACTCTGGCTCAATCTCGGAGACAGAGGAGGGCGGCAGCCTTCAGGGGCCGACGTGCCTGCCAGATTCCCGTTGTGCGAGTTCTCAAAGACGCTGCGCGCTCCGCGCGTTTGGCTAGATTCCCCAGTCCGCGTAGCTCGCTGATCCCGGACTTGGGGTGGGGTTAGGGGTGGCTTGGCCCGAGTCTGGGGAAAAGACAGAGGCAACCAGCTGCCTGTTCTAAGGCGAGAGGGTTTCCTGTTAGCTTCACTGCCTTGACAGCGCCGCGGTGGGGCGCACCATCCGCGCCCCCTGTTCGCGCCCCCAGCCCAGCGCATTCCCCCACCTAGAAACAAAGCCGAGCGGCCTTTGCACTCGGGTTGCCTTGAGATTTAATTTTCCCCCCTTTTCGAGCTTCCATTGGCCGAGTCCACGACTGGAGAGGGGGGAGGGGAGGGATATCGATCTCAGGCTTACAAAATCTAGCCCTTCCAAGACCCACACCCCCTTTCCCGGAGCCACTAAGAATAGGTGGCGGAGTTTTCCCAACTCGCAGCTCCTCAGGTTCGTGCACCCGAGTCTGACCGCGGGGAGGGCACGGGAAGTGCGCCTCTTACCCCTGGCGGGGTGAAAGCAGCGCCGCGGGGCAGGACTGATTTCCTGGCAGCTACCCGGGGAGCCACTGCTTCTTTAGCAATGGGGAGAGGCTTCCGGGGGAAATGGGAGGACTAGGCTTATCTGTAATGAGTTTTGTCCCTTGGCTCCCGGTGAGAAGATCTTTATCGCTTAGACTTCTAAGCGCCCTATTTTCTTTCTTACGCTAATACTAAAAGTGGGGGAGGCGGGCTTTTGATTAAATGTGTAATTGAGCCAAGATAATTAGCCATTTGTAATTTTTGCCTAATTTCTTCTGCCTCTGTTTAAAAGCGCCGTTGACATGTTTTTAACGTGCCCCTGCAGTTTCATCCCACCCCGGCAGGGTCCCACACACGCCCAAACGTCCCAACCGGATGCTCGGTTTTCAAATAATATACAGATGTTCGGAGATCCTCCCGCAAGATGTGATTAGGGAAGCAATTTCACACCCACGCTTCCAAAGCAAAACCTTTGAAAAGTTAGGTTTGGGATGACAAACTAATAAAAGCCAGGAAGTTCCTGGGGAGGGCCCAAGCTCTATCTTTAGCAGAACGGGGTGAACACCCTGCGCAGGGTGGGGAATGAGGCCAGTTTGTTTGCTTTGGAATTTGGTCCTTCCTGGTTTTGTTGGAGTCCTGAATCCTTTTTGAATGCTTGTGAGGGCCCTTTTTCTTGTAAGTGTTGCGTTTAAGGGACGTTCATGTGTTAGTAGAGGTTTGAGACAGGGTGGAATGACCCCAGCGAACCTAGTTCTTTAAAGGTTAAGTGATACAATGGGGGGTAATCTGTTGAATTTAAAGAACTCTCAGATCAGCATCCTGAGGCGAGTTTCCTCATCTGTAAAATGGACATAATAAAAGCTGCCCTTTGTGAAGCGCTTACTGTCTACCAGGCACCATGCCAAATTCCTTCTATGAACTGTTCGCTGCTTCAACAAAGTTATTGAGCACTGACCTTGCAGAGCATGCTGGGAACACCACACACAACTCTGATAATGAAAAGACAGGGCTTCAGAGTCCCAGAAAAAAAACCCAGAGCGGATTTGGAGAGTGAATCACCACTGTGCAGGGGCCTCATGCTAAAATTTCATCTCATAGTAGGTCTGGGCCTGACTGCCCTCAGGCCCCAGTTTGAAGTTTACCCCAAACTGCTCTCAGAAGCACAAACCAGGGCCCATCTGTTCTTATTTTAAAAAGTTTTACAGGTATTACAGGTACGTTACACAGATGTGTTTCCATTCATTCTACAACCAACCACACAGCATAAGCACCAGGCACTCTTTCAATACTGGTGCCCCAAGATTACCAGGCAGTGACCCTGCCATGCTCCCACCTGATTACAATGTGCACTACCCCTACCCCATGTGGCTGCTGCACAGTCCAGGAAGCAGAGCTGGCCTGAATGTCTTGGGGATGGGAGAGGAAAGAGGAGCTCACTTCCTTGATGGGAAGATGAGAAGGCTTCAATGAGAAGATGCTTCCGTCCCCAGCAAATTACCCTCCATTTAGCAGTTGAAACCGGCACACATTTATCTTGCAAATCTAAAAGTCTGAGTTTGGGGCTAGGGATGTGGCTCAGTGGTAGAGTGCTTGCCTAGCATGTGTGAGGCACTGAGTTTGATTCTCAGCACCACCACATACAAATAAAATAAAGGCATGGTGGCCATCTACAACCACCAAAGAATTTTAAAATAAAATACAGGTATTGTGTCCATCTACAATTTAAAAAAATAATAATACTTAAAAGCCTGAGTTTGGGGCACAGCACAGCCAGATCCTCTGCTCAGGGGCTCATGTGGCTGAAATCAAAGTGTGGGCCAGGCTCTCTCCTTAGGAACTGGGGGTCCTCTTCTAGTTACTGGCAAAATTCAGTTCCTTGTGGTTGTAGAACTGAGATCTTCATTGTCTTGCTGGCTCTTGGCCCAGGTTGTTCTTCGTTACAAGTTCAATTCCACATACAACATGGCAGCTTCCCTTTTTCCAAGCTGGCAAGAGAACCCCGTGTGATTGGCTTGAGAGTAACTATCTGTCACTTTTGCAATATGAACAACTAACTCACTCTTAGGACAAGAGGATTGTATATAAGGGAGTGGGAAATTTAGGGACCATCCTGCTAGTGACCTATGGGGAGTACAGATCCTCCTTAACATATGGGGTTACAGCCTGGTGGGGTTACAGACTTACCCACTGTAAGTCACAGATATCATGAGGCAAAAAAAGCATTTAGTACACCTACTGAACATACTAGCCTAGCAACACAGCAACTGTAGAATATCAGTTCCCTTCAGGATCACGTGGTTAATTAAGAGCCGCTGCTGCCTAGCATCTCAAGAACTCGCGCTAGCCCCTGTCAAAGTTCAAACTTCAAAATTCAAAGTATAGTTTGGACTGAATGCAGATCACTTTTTCACCATCATAAAGCCAAGCCCTCCTAAGTCAGGGACCATCTCTATAGACGGGTGGTTAAAAGCACACTCGTTCTCAAGCTACCTTAGCTGGGTTCTCGTGTGGCTTATTTAAGTGTGGCCAACAGCAAACTTAACTTCTTTGTGCTTGGGCTTTCTCATTTGTAAAGTGGGAAAATAACAGCATCTACTTCCAAATTGAGAGGATTAAAAGGAATTAATATACATAAAGTACTCAAAGTGGTGCCAGGCACCTAATAAGCATTTAATAAATGTAAGCTATTACTGTTATCTGTTCACCCAGCAATGCGATAGAGAGCGAACATCTGTTATTTTCTAGCTGCGCAGGCTTCCATTTCTTCTAGTAATAACACCCCGGTTTCCCTATGTACAAATCTCCCCAGATGGTCTTGGTGAGTCTCCTCCAATCTTTCCCCACCCCTTACTCTCTGCCTCCCTACTTCACTTGCTGTGGGGAGCAAGCATCTCAGCCCCCCAACCTGACCAGCCCTGTTTCCACTTGGTACAAGGAGAGTCAAACTTCCTCTTGGGTTGGCCAGGATGGATGAACTTAAGCCTTGAAGTCAGAGGGGAGGGGCCAGCTGCATTGAGGCTGCCTAAAGATGAAATGAACATAAGGAAGCAGAACAGAGCAGAGGTGGGGGCCAAGGAACCCCCAATATCTTCGCTGGAGTCCTTGAATTAAGTTATACCTGAAGCCAGAACCAACTGGGCTTTTCAATTACCTGAGCTGATAAATTCCTCTTACTTGGTTATTCCTCTTTGAGTGGAGTTTTATTGAAACTAAAAACCTGAAATCTGGAACCAAGGGTGATGGGTACGTAAAATGTCCACATGTCACCAAAGAAGGAAGCAGGAGCTGATAGAACTAAGTGATTTAGTTGAGGTGATTGAGATGGTCAACCACAGAAGACTCGAGCTTCTGACACCAGATCTATTGTATCAATCACTTATTGTCAGGTTCACGAATCACTCCAAAATTTAGTAGCTTGAAGCAACACCATTTTTGCTTGTTCTCGATGCTCTAGACTAAAAGTTTGGGCGGGACCCAACTGTGCAGTTCTGCCGGCCTCATCTGAGGTCGTTCGTGCAATGACAGTTCCAGCATGCCGAGGCTCCGCTGGGGCCACATCATTTAAGAAAACTTCATTGCTTATGCAGTGTGGTGCTGGCTGTTCACATCCATTTGTCTTTGCAGCAGCCCATCTTAGATCCATTCACAAAAAGATCTTAGGACTGACGGAGATCCATGCCAATAGCTACCAGGCATCAGGAGACCCAGGCTTAGCGACCGTATGACATCACTTCCACTGCATTTTATTGGTCAAAGCAAGTTGCACCACCAGGTCAGATTGAAGAGGAGGTGGAAACAGACTCCGGCTCTTGATGGGAAGATCAGCAGAGTCACATCACAAAGGGACATGGCTATAAGACTGGGAGGAATTGTGGTGACCTTCTTTGCAAATGAGGTACCTCGTCTACCAACTGTTATTAAAACTAATTGGTGGGGCTTAGCATGTGCAAGGCCCTGGGATCATTCCCAGCATTGAAAAAAAAAAAAAAGAAGAAGAAGAAGAAAGAAAACTGCTTTTGGTTTGTTTGTGGTACTGGGGAGGGAACCTGGAGACACTTTGCCAATGAGCTACATTCCCAGCCCTGTATTTTTCATTCTGAGATGGGAGGTTGTAAACTTGCAATCCTCCTGCCTCTGCCTCCAAGTTGCTAGTATGGTAGGCGTACACCACAATGCCTGTTCTAACTGCTTTTTTTCCAAGCCTGTTAGGGGTTGAAAGTGCTAACCTTTGGTGTTGAAGTCCTAACCTTGGGTTTCTCAGAATGTGACCTTATCTGTAAATACGATCTTTACAGAGGTAATTAAGTTAATCATTAAGGTAGGCCCCTAGTCTAATATCACTGGTATCCTTTTAAAAGAAAAAGTTTGGACCTAGATACCAGCCAGTAGTACACAGTGAAGACACAAAAAGAAGACAGTTATGTGACTGTAGTGATGCATCTAGGAACAAAAGAGTACCAACGAGTACCAGCCACCAGCAGAAGTCAAGAAGAGGTCAAGAATTCCCTAAAGGTTTTCGAGGGAGCAGAACCCCATCCACACCTTGATTTTGGACTCCTAGCTTCCAGAACTGTGAGAAAATAATTTTCTATCATTTAGAGAAACCTAGTTTCTGACATTTTGTTACAGCAGCACCATGAAACTAATACTGAACCATCCTTTTCCTTGCCCTCCTTCCCTGACTCCTGGTGACTGCTGTTCCTGAAATATTTTCAGTATTGATTCCCCCAAAAGATGTCATGATTTTTTTTCATTAGATATTTATTCTTAAGTTTTAGGTGGGCACAATATCTTTATTTATCGAACCGAGTGCCTTGTGCATGCTAGGCGAGCACTCTACCACTGAACCACAATCCCAGCCCCAAGATGTCATGATTGATCTTGGGTTCTATAACCCTGCCTGGACCAAGGTCCTAGGATTGGCCAACCTGGTAGCAAAAGAAAAACTCACTCCTGGTTTTCAGCACTTTAGACAGACAAGGAATAAGAAAAAGTCCCATGGGAGAAAGTGACGGCAATCTCATTTAATTCTTTTTTTTTTTTTTAAAGAGAGAGAGAGAGAGATTTATTTTTTAGTTTTCGGCAGACACAACATCTTTATTTTATTTTTATGTGGTGCTGAGGATCAAACCCAGGCTGCACACATGCCAGGCGAGCACGCTACCACTTGAGCCACATCCCCAGCCCCTCATTTAATTCTTGACATCAGCCCTGTGAGGTGGGAACTGTTATCATTCCTATTTTGAAGGTGTGGAAGCTGAGGCACTGAGAAGTTAGGTAATTCAAAATGAAGCTTCCAAGGAGAAGCTTTGGAGAAAAAATCTTTGCCACCAACACCTCAGAGAAAGCATTAATCTCCAGGGACTCAGTTGCTGGATACCATAGGCTCAGAAATAAGCTGTGAGGCCTAGTTACCAGACCTCAATGCTGAAGCCAGAGTTAAATCATTGAAACATGGCACATTGATATCGTAGGCCCAGCATGACCAGATATAGTGGCAATTTATAGAGAAGCATCTTCTTCATAGCATTTCAAACTAAAATGTCTTCAACTATTGGGGATCAGTTTAAACAAATCATTGTGTAACCACTTAGTGGAATATTATGCTGCTATTCATGATGAGCATTTTAAAATTGATCATGTTAAAACGTAAAACAGTTTTCACAGCCATAACAATGCTTTCCACAATTGCAGAAAATAAGGGGACTTTAAATGAAGTATGTGAAAACAATGTTTTTAGGATTTCTGTTTAAGTTTCTTCCATGTTAGTGAAGAAAAAGAAGGTTCCCAAATATTTTTCTGAAATGATTGATCTCTAAACACATAATATCTCTGCAAACCAACACCCTGCCCCGCCCCCCCCCCCCGAAAAAAAGCAAGCAAGCAAGCAAACAAAGGTGTGTGGGGAATTCACATGTAAAATATTCATTGATAATACTACATGCTGGTAAAAAAAAATGCAGTAAAAGGGGAATATGAATTGATATACATGCTCTGAAAAACAATTAGTATGTTTTTCATCGTTATAACAAAATACCCGAGACAAGCTACTTTATAAATAAAAGAGGTTTATTTTGGCTCATGGCTCTGGAGATGCAAGATCTAGAGGTCTCATCTGGTGCAAGTCTTTTTGCTGACAGAAAAGTGGTATAGAGCATCACATGGCAAAAGACAAAGCCATGAGGAGTCAATCATAGAAGCTCCATTGTAATGATCTTATTGAATCCTAATCACCTCCCGAAGGGCAAACTTCTAAACATCTCAGTCAAATTAAATTTCTACCGTCTGAATAGATCACAATGGAGATTAAATTTCTGCATGAATCCAGAAAGCCAAATCAGATTCAGATCATTGCAGTAAGTCTGTATCAAGAACCTCAAAAATCTTCATATGTTTTTGCCCAATAACTATACTTTTCGTACCCTCTTAAGATAGTGATAATAACAAGAAGGTGAAGAGATCTCCTACAGAACAGGAGAAAATCTTTTCTACCTGCACTTCAGCCTGGATATACAAAACACTCAAAAAACTGAATACCAAAAATAAAAAATAAAAAAAAAAAAGAGCAAATAACCTAATCAATAAACAGGCAAAGGAACTGAACTGGCACTTCACAGAAGAAAAACAATCGATCATCGATCAACAAATATATGAAAAATATTCAACATCTCTAGCAATTAGAGAAATGCAAATTAAAACTACACTGAGATTCCATCTCACTCCAGTCAGAATGGCAGTTCTTAAGAACACAAGTAACAGTAAATGTTGGCAGAGATGTGGGGAAAAGGCACATTCATACATTGCTGGTAGAGCTTCAAGTTGGTACAACCATTCTGGAAAGCAGTATGGAGATTCCTCAGAAAACTTGGAATAGAACTACCATTTGACCCAGTTATTGCTCTCCTTGGTATATACCCAAAGAACTTAAAATCAATATACTATAGTGATGCAACCACCTCAATATTCATAGCAGCTCAATTCACAATAGCTAAGCTATTGGAACCAAACTAGATGCCCTTCAACAGATGAATAGATAAAGAAAATATGGTATATATACACAATGGAATATTACTCAGCCATAAAAAAAGAATGAAATTATGGCATTTGCCAGTAAACGGATGGAACTGGAGACCTTCATGCTAAGTGAAATAAGCCAGTCCCTAAAAAACAAAGGCCGAATGTTTTCTCTGATATGCAGATGCTAACACACAACAAGTGGGGGCATAGAACAGAAGTTCATTGGATTAGACAAAGAGGAATGCAGGGAAGGTAGTGGATGGGAATAGGAAAGACAGTGGAGTGAATGGGACAGAACTTTCCATGTTCCTATATGAACACACGACCAGGGAAACTCCAAATCATGTCCAATCTCAAGAATGGGAAGTTATACTCCATGTATGTGTAACATGTCAAAAAACATTCTACTATCATGTATATTCAAAAAGAACAAATAAAAAAATTTGTTAAAAAATAGTGTTAATTGCAAATGGATCCAGGCATGGTGATGCATGCCTCTAATCCTAGCTACTTGGGAGGCTGAGGCAGGAGGATCAAAAGTTATTGGCCAATCTTGAAAACTTAGTGAGACCCTGTATCAAAATGAAAACCAAAAGGTCTGGAAGTGTAACTCAGTGGTAGGAAGGCTGCCTCACATGCACAAAGCTCTGGGTTCAATTCCCTTTACTAAGGGGGAGGGAAGGGGGGCGGGAAAGGAAGTCCCTCAAAAATACTTAGGAAGATGTTCCTTTCAACAATATTTATAATAGCAAATTACAAATGCACAACAATATGTTGAAAAACCTACTTTAGTAGGTTTTAACCTACTATCCATATAATAGGCTATTGCACAGACATTAAAATTAGGTTTACGAAGACAGAGAAAATAGCTTAACTTGCTGTGTCAGGTAAGAATCACGGCATAAATTTATTTTTTTTTAATTTTTTTTTTTTAATATTTATTTTTTAGCTTTTCAGCGGACACAACATCTTTGTTTGTATGTGGTGCTGAGGATCGAACCCGGGCCGCACGCATGCCAGGCGAGCGCGCTACCGCTTGAGCCACATCCCCAGCCCATGGCATAAATTTAAATACATGGTTGTAGTTCAATTTTATAGAAAAGCTACATGCATATTTAAATTATTAGAAAGAAAAACACTAAAATATTTACAATGATCATCTCAGGGTGGTGAAATTCCCAGTGATTTTATTTTCTTTAAATTTCTTACATTTTTTTAACTTTTCTACAATGAAAATTTTAACACAGAAACATTTACTTTGAAAAAATTTAAGAGACTGTTGCCTTGAAATTGGTTTGAACAGAGAAAATTAGAAAGTCAAATAACAGCTCTTCAACTGTACAATAAACCCACTTAATTCTTATTTTTATGTGAAAATATGAGGTTCGCTGCTCAGCCAGCCCTCATTAGAAGATTCTCAAAGACCCTAGAAACATATTCCTTTCAGCATATCAAACAGGAGGAGAGTGAGAAACTAAGGGATCATTTGAGGAAATCAAATTGTTTTAAGAAAAATTATCTATAACTGCCATTTTGTACTGTATTTAATAAGCCACCAAATATAGGCGGACTTGTATGAGACATAATAAAGAATACTATGACAAGTTATCATTAACCTTAATTATTCTCTTCTTTCTAACATCTAATGGCCATCTACAAGTGTCACTTGTCATGCTTTATAAACAATACTTACCATTGCATAATCCTTTATTTATTTTTAGTTTTTGCAGAGCCAGGATAATACTGGATTTTTATGTTATGGCAAATTTTCACGGCCCAAACAACACCTCTTGCCCTTTCTTTCTCCTAAGAGAACCCTGATTTAGTTTATAGGACTAATGGGTCCCCTCTAGATCCTGCTCACTTTTTTTTTTTTTTTTTTTTTTTTTTTGGTACCAGGGATTAACCCAGGGATGCTTAACCACTGAGCCACATCCCAACACCTTTTATTTTTTCTTTATTTGTTTATTGTGTGTATGTGTGTGGGGGGGTGTTTCTGGGGATTGAACTCAGGGCACTCAACCATGGAGCCACATCCCCAGCCCTATTTTGTATTTTATTTAGAGACAGAGTCTCACTGAGTTGCTCAAGGCCTTACTTTTCCTGAGGCTGGCTTTGAACTTGTGATCCTCCAGCCTCTGCCTCCCAAGCCGCTAGGATTACACGTATGTGCCACCCCACCAGCTTTTTTTTTTTTTTTTTAATGGTAGTGGGAATTGAATCCAGGGATACTCTACCACTCAGCTACCTCCCCAGCCCTTTATTTTATTTATATTTTTATTTTGGAACAGGGTCTTCCTAAATTGCCAGGCGGGGGCTCCAACCTGCCATCCTCCTGCCTTCCCCTCCTGAATAGCTGGGATTACTGGTGTGCACTTGTGAGCACTCACTTTATATATTTGACTTCCCAATGTCCTTTGCAACTAGGCATAGTCATGTGATCCAGTTCTGATCAATAAGATTGAAGCAGAAGGTTGATGGGCAGGAGACGCAGAGACAGAGTGTTTGGTGGAGCTTAATTTTAATACCTGCCTCCTGAGAGAAGACTACACCCCCACTTACAAAATAATGTTCTAAAAAATTGGTCCAGCCCAGAAACACATGCTTGTAATCACACAGCAACTTCAGAGGCTGAGGCAAAAGGATCTCAAGTTCAAGGTTACTCTCAGCAACTTAGGGAGAATCTGTCTCAAAAGAAGAATTAAAAAGGGCCAGGAATGTCGCTCAGTAGTAGAATGCCCCTTGGTTAAATCCCCAGTACCTCCAAAAAGTGAATCAAATAAATTTTAAAAGTTAAATATGAATCTGTGAATCAGATGGAGCCTGTAGATTCAACTATCATTTTATAGCAAATACAGAATGAAGAGAAATTGATTTCATGACCTCACATCAATAACATCAGAACCCTGACCAAGGAAAACCAGGGGAAAGCCTTATTTTATCAGCATACTCGTTGCGAAGGAAGAAAAACAATATAATCTGTAGATTTAAAAGTGACTTGAGAGTCATATCAACCATTAGCAGAGGCCCCAAATTCAAAAAAAGGATGAAATTTGTAAGAGTAGCGATGATATTTAGCATTTTGTTCATGCCTCACCTTTGGTTTTGGAGATGAATACTAAAATGTTCGAAAATGAAATAATAGTGAAGGCTCAGACTTGCTTCAGAATATCTTTGGAGTAGGAGAAGTAGATAGGGAGATAGATTAGACCATTTTGCCTATTAGTTGATCTTCCTTGAAACTACATGATGGATACATGGAATTTATTACATTTATTTGTATACTTTGGCATAAGTTTGAAATTTCCCAGAATGTCTTAAAAGTGCATGTGGCGGGTGGATTTAGCTGATATTTTCCTTTCTCTCCTTTCCCTTTAGTTGGAAATGGATGTGATGTTGGAGCTATAGCAGCATTCCTGCTACCACGAGGCTTAAGAGCATGAAGATGATAAGAGCAGAGCAGAAATATGGAAGGAATCCTGGGTCTTTGGTGATGTTCGTGAGCTTCAGACTTCCTATAGCAGACAAATTTGTATTTGCTTAAGCTACTATTACAACAGTTTTCTGTTAGTTATTGTCCAAAGCAACCCTGATATAATTGCTATGTAATAAATCTTTCTCAAAACTGAGGTTTCCATGTCCTTTCCAACCATTATCTGGAATGTAAAACTTCTTTATAAAAATATCTATTTTAAAATATATATATATATATTTGGGGATTGGGGACAGAGCTCAGTGATAGAGTACTTGTGTAACATTTGCAAGGCCCTGGGTTCAGTTCCTAGTACTGCAAGAAAGGAAGGAAGACAGGTGGTAATGAGTAAGTGAGTGAATTTGGTACGGAGAGTTGGTTGTTAGGCAGAACAGTTTAGACAGAGAGATTTAATACACAAAATATATCAATTTTTGCTAAATTTTAAAAATTAAGGTGTAGAGGTGTAAATTCTGATGTGGAAAGACATCCAAAATTGTGCTGTCTAATGTGGAAGCCAAAAGTCACCCATGGTTATTTCAATGAATGAAAACTAGATACATATTTTTAAAAATTCCGTTTCCTAGCTACCTCCTAACGGCTCAGTAGCCATCAGGGGCTAGTGACAGCCATAATGCAGTGCTGGGAGCCATTAGCCAAGTAGGTATGACAATTTCCTTGCCAGCGTACCCCTTGTTGCAGTGACATTGAATGTAGGTGACCTTGCTCAAGGACCAGGGCGGATTAGGGTGTTCCCGGTTTAGGATAATCGGGTTTAGGGCGTTCCCAGTTTAGGTTCCAGGTTTAAGGTTTAAGATTATTCCTGCTGGGAATAGGGCGTATCCTGCTGCCTGAGTTCCCCTTGAGTTCTCACGGGATTCAGACAGTATATTTTTGGGAGACAGAAGCCCAGTGGAGGTGGATTTGGGCAGAGAACGTGGATTTCCCCAGAACGTGTTTGTAGACGGCTGGTGTGAGTTCGGGAATAAAGAGTTGCTGTTTGAATCTACAAGCTGTGTGGTGGCTCGTGATTGTGTGCCCAGCCAGACTGCGGCAATGCAGAGTGCAGATTAGAGTGTTTCAGAAACTGCAGGAAAGTCCTCTTGAATAGCACCAGTCCCAGAACTATTTCACAAAGATGTAATAATGATTCAATAGATTAAGGAGAGCTTTGGGCTGGGGTTGTGGCTCAGCGGTAGAGTGCTCGCCTAGAACATGCGAGGTCCTGGGTTCGATCCTCAGCACTACATAAAAATAAATAAATAAAGGTATTATGTCCAACTACAATTAAGAAATACATATTTTTTTTAAAAGAATACCTTCTTCAATAAATGGAGCTGGAGCAATTGGGCATCTGCAGTCAAATATATAAACATATAGCCAGGCACAGTGGTGCACACCTATAATTCCAGTGACTTGGGAGGCTCAGGAAGAAGAATCGCAAGTCCAAGGCCAGCCTCAGCAATTTAGCAAGTCCCTAAGCAACTTCGTGAAACCCTGTTTCTAAATAAAATATAAAAAGGCGCTAGGGATGTGGCTCAGTGGTTAAGTGTCCCTGGGTTCAATCTCTGATACAAATATATATATATATTTCCCAATATATAAAAAAATTAACTAAGTATATCATATAATTAAATGTCAAAGATAAAATTATAAAAATTTGGAGAAAAAAAAGAGAACATCTTTAGGATCTAGAGCTGGGCAAAGAGTACTTAGAATCAACATCAAAGCATAAGAGCCTGATTAAAATTTACCTCATCAAAATTAACAGTTGTTTGCTTTGCAAAAGTTCATATGGAAAGGTCAAAAAGACAAGGGTAGGAGAAAATATTTGCAAACCAATTATCCAACAAAGGACTAGAATTAAAGTATTTAAAGACTTCTCAAAGCTCAACAGAAAAAAAATTAATCAATAAACTAATTAGAAAGTGGGCAAAAGACATGAAAAGACCCCACAGACAGCCAATGGGTTTTTCCCGTCAATATCCTGGTTGTGATATCATGATATATTTTTGTGAGATGTTACCATTTGGACACCTGGAATCTCTCTGTATTCTTTCTTCTTTTCTAATAACACTTTTATTGAGATATTATTCAGAGATTATAAAATTTATGAAATTTAAAATTCAGAAATGCACAATTTGTTGGCATTTGACATACTTACAGGGTTGTGCAAACCATTCTGGGTACTTAATTCTAGAAGATTTTCATCACTCCCAGAACAAACCCTATGCCCAATAAATATTCACATCCCATTTCTCAACCCTCCAGCTCCTGAAAACCCCCGATCTTCTTTTTGTCCTACAGAAATGTCTCCCTGTTCTGGACATTTTATGCTGCCTGTACATATGACCTGTACAATCTCAAAAAGTAAAGCTATTTCACTTATAAAAACAACTTACTTTTGTGATGTAAGTCCAAGAATACGTATTAAAACAACTATAGGAAACTCTATAATGATTTAATTCCATCACATTTTTTTATGTTTATTACTTCTTTTTTCTCAGTACTAGAGATTGAACCCACCACTCTACCATGAACTACTTCTTAATTTTTATTTTGAGACAGGGTCTTATAAGTTGCTGAGGCTGACCTCAAATTTGTGATCCTCCCGCCAAGTAGCTGGGATTAAAGGCATGTGCCACTGTACCCAGCTACTATTTGTGACAGGTATTACATACCTCTTCTGAGTAATCATCCCTGATTATAACATTCAGAAATTATTCTATTTTCTTCTTAGTCCTCACACTAGTTTCTTGAACCTATAGTTGTAAGTGTCAGAAATATAACTTTAACTGGCTTAAACATAAATAAATAAATAAATAAGGACTGGAGATCTAGCTCAGTTGGTAGGTTGCTTGCCTTGCATGCACAAGAGCCTGGGTTCAATCCCTAGCATCACACAATAAACAAACAAACAAATAAACAAATAAATAAATAACGAGACTTTAAAATCCTCAATAACATAATGGCAAATTGAGTTTTATGATATATAACAAAAAATGAATTAACTAATAACTAATTGTGATTAATTCACAATAACTAATTGTGATTCACGCTAGGAATCTAGGCTGGTTCAATATTTGAAAGTAAGTCAATATATTACATCATTCATATATATGCAAATGCTCTACCCCTGAGCAGCATCCCCAGCCCTTTTTTTTAAGGAGAGAGAGAGAGAGAGAATCATTTTTGGAGATGGACACAACACAATGCCTTTATTTTTTTATGTGGTGCTGAGAATCGAACCTGGGTCCCGCCTGTGCTAGGGGTGTGCTCTACCGCTGAGCCACAATCCCAGTCTTCCCCAGCCCTTTTTAGTTTATTTTGCAATAGGGTCTCACTAAGTTGCACAGGCTGGCTTTGAACTTGGTGATCACCATGTCTCCACCTCCTGAGCAGCTGGTATCATGAACCACTGTGCCTAGCTTATTCTATCTTATTGACAGATTAAAGAAAACTATATGATCATATCCATTAGAACAGAAAAGGATGTGACAAAATTCAAAGTTCATTCATGACAAAAACTCTCAGCCAACTAGGAACAGAAAGGAAATTCCTTAATGTGGTAAAGGGCATCTATGTTTTTTTTTAATAGTTAATCTCATATTTATTTGTCAAAGACTGAATTCTTTGCTTCTAAAACTGGCAACAAGGTAAGGATATCCACTGTCACTACTCTTAGTCATCATTACACTAGAAATGCTGACCAGTACAATAACACAAGTTACAAAGTCATATATGGCTGGGTGCTTGGTGCATGCCTATAATCCCAGAGGCTGGGGAGGCTGAGGCAGGAGGATCGAAATTTCAAAGCCAGCCACAGCAACTTAGTGAGGCCCTAAGCAACTTAGCAAGATCCTGTCTCAAAATAAAAAAATAAATAAAAGGGCTGGGGACATGGCTCAGCAGTTAATCAACTCTGGGATCGATCCCTGGTACCAAAAATAAATAAATAAATAAATAGACATAAAAAGGAAAAATAAACCTGCCCCTGTTTGCAGATGGCGTGATTGTCTACACAGAGAAACCCAAGGAATCTATAAAAAATATCCTAGTGAGTTTAGCAAGGGTCTAGGATACAAGGTTAATCTGTACACACCAGTTGTATGTTCACTTATGAACAGAAAATAATTTGACACTGAAATTTTTTAAAGCACATTTACAATACCACCCCCCCCTCCCCTCAATTAAACACTTTGGTATAAATCTAGCAACCCATCCACAGGATCAGTATACTGAAAACTACAAAATGCTGATGAAACACAGAATACAAGTTAAACAAATGATAACTATACCATGCTCATGGATTGGAAGACTCCTTACAGTTTCGAAGTCCCTTTTCAATCAATCTACAGATGTAAGCATTTCCTAACAATATTCCAGAAGGACTTTCCATAGATATAGGCAAGCTGATTCACAATATCACTATACACCTGTGAAAAGGGCTTTAAGAAAGACTGACAAAGCCCAGGGTTGCCTGGGATTCATAGTAAATTGGACTCTTATTCATTGCTAGTGGGAATGTAGTATGCACAGCTATTCCGGAAAACATTTTGGCAGTTTTCTAAGGTTAAATATATTTTTATCATACAACCCAACAATCTCATTTTAGGCACCTACCCAAGTGAAATGAAAAACCTATGTTTGCACAAAACCTGGTATGTAATGTGATCACAAGCTTTACTCATAACCACTCAAAAATTGGAAACAACCCAAATTCCTTTCAAAGGGAGACAGATAAACAGTGATATGTCTTACCCATGTAATACTTCTCAGCAATACAAAGATATGAATATTAATATATGTAAGATCTTGGGTGAATTTCAAAGGTGTCATCCTTGGGGGAAGACACCAGTCTCAAAAAGTTAAATTTCCATGGTTTTATTTAGTAATATTCTGGAAAAGATAAAACTATAAGGAAAGAAACAGAACAGTAGACGAGAAGGGTTAGGGCTATGGAAAGAGTCTGATTATAAAATCACGAGGGAGGGAGTTTAAGAGGGTGATGGAATTGTTCTGAATCTTAATTGTGGTGGTAGCTACATGAATATATGATGTGTTAAAACTCATTAGAACTATGGATGCTTTCCTGCATGTAATTAAAAAAATATTTTTTTTAAAAAAATGGGATACTGACTTCAGGCATGGCTGAATCCAGGAGCTTAAACAATAAGACTTAACCTCCTCCAACTCTTGTCTCTTTTGCTCTAAATTGGATATAGTCTAAGACAGACTTTCTTTTTTTTATATTCATATTTTCAATATAAATTTATTGAAAGGCTATTTGTAAGCACTATACTGTAGCAAATATAAACCAATGCACACACAGTTAAAATGAGTACACATTAAATTGCCTTTGTAAAAAGATTCTGTTTGTTCAGACCAATATCTCTAATGAACATAGATGCAAAAATTATCAACAAAATTCTGGCAAATCAAATGCAAAAACATTAAAAAGATAGTACACCACAATTGAGTGGGATTCATCCCAGGGATGCACCGTTGGTTCAACATATGGAAATCAACAACTGTAATTCATCACATCAATAGAATAAAGAGAATCACATGACAATCTCAATAGAATAAAATCATGGCATTTGGAGGTAAATGGATGGAGTTAGAGAAGATAATGCTATGTGAAGTTAGCCAATCCAAAAAAAAAAACCAAATGCCAAATGTTCTCTCTGATATAAGGAGGCTGACTCATAGTGGGGTAGGGAGGGGGAGCAGGGGAGGAAGAGAAGAACTCTAGATAGGGCAGAGGGGTGGGAGGGGCAGGGAGGGGCATGGGAAGTAGAGACTTTCTTTTTAATGGGGTTGATTCTCTTTGGACCAATGTAGGTCATGTGTACATCCTGAGATCATGGACCATGCTCACCTGTGGCCAAAGAAATGGAATATGCTCTTGGCTGGGCTTGGGTCCTGTGCCCACACCCAGTGGTATAAGGGTAAGTGAGAATCAAACTGATCCAACCTATATGGACTGAGAGTGAGGGCGAGGTGGTTCCAAGTAGGAAAAAAACCAAGCTGTTATTTACTAGAACAAATACATGCTAGATAGATCAGAAACTAGAGATATCTCTGCCTTCCACCTGGCATTTCTTACATTCTGCATTACAGGAGGCTCTTGTCAACTCTGTGATGACCTCCACATAAACCACAAATTCTTTGAAACCAAGGACTCTGCCTTATTTTTCCTTTCAGTTTTGAATACTGTACACATTCTCCTCCGCAGAGTAGTAGTTCCATAGTATTAGCAGCATGCATGACAGAGAACCAAGCATTTATGAATATGTTTATAAAGCTATATCTTTGTGTGAACACGAAAAAACCTCTGAAGGCACATTATTTCATGTTTCTCTGCAACCACATTAATAGCCACATTCCCGTTCAATCTTGCTTCTCTCGATGAGGTTTTAACATGTACAGCTCCGTTTTCCAACAAGGGCCAATCAATCATTACATCATCATCCATCATGTCTGAGCTCTCGGTAATGAAGGTGTCTTTCTTTCCACATTAGCAATTTAGGTGGGCGAAAGAGCCATAAAGATGTATGAAAGAAGACTGGAGAATTGGATTAAACAAGGTTAAACAAGATTCCATTTTCTGGGTCCCTCTTTGCTGCAGGAATTTTGTTGATCCACAGAATGAAGGGGCCAATTGTTTGCAAGTTCTTTTTTTTCCCCAAACTCTTAGAAGAAAATTGTACTGAAATCATTTTTTTTCTCCCTCTGTTATTGGAATAGCAGAGAGCTGGGAATAGCAACCGGCATAGGATGACATGTTTATTTAAAAGTTATTAAAGGAAGTACCCTGGGGCAGGGGGGTGCAGCTCAGTGGTAGAGCGCTTGCCTAGCTAGGGTGAGGCCCTGGGTCTCATCCCCAGCACCACAAAATAGAAAAAGAAAGAAAGAAAGAGAAAAAGGAAATAACTTATTCATCTAAAATGTTAAATTGTAGCTATTATGGGATCCAGGTTAATTGTTCCAAACTACCACAATGGAGGTGTACTCATTGTCACTCACGCCCCACATTGTCCCCCAGGCCTTCCGCCTCTCCATCCCTCTTTCACATTCCATTCCTCCCAGGCCTCCCCACTCTTCCATCCATATTAGCCTTGTGCCTATTTGTCAGATGTAATTAATTCTGGCCAGGTGCACTGGCGCACAGGGAGGCTGAGGAAGGAGGTTCACGAGTTCAAAGCCAGCCTCAGCAAAAAGCAAGGTCCTAAGCAACTCAGTAAGACCCTGTCTCTAAATAAAATGCAAAATAGGGCTGGGGACGTGGCTCAGTGGTCAAGTGCCCCTGAGTTCAATCCCCAGCACCACTCCCCCACCGCCACACCACCAAAAAACCCAAAAAAGTTTAGTTAATTCCCATGTCAGGGTCTTGAGGTTACCCCATTTCTCACCCCATGCACCACTGACATTTGAGGCCAGATAACTCAGGGCTGTGGCTCTGTCACGTGCTCTGCCGAATGTCTAGCAGCATCCTGGGCTGCTTCCCACTGGATGTTAGCAGCCACCCTCCTTCCTCTCAAGATGTGACAACTAAAAATGTCTCCATATACTGCCTAATGTTCCGTGGGGACAAAATGCCCGCCGTGGAGATGGCTGTTTATGCCGGAGTCAACGCTGGGTGGTTCCATCTGCACTATTCCAAGCTCAGCTTCACAGAGGCGTCCCTGAGCACCCTACCAACGGGTCACTTTCAATCTCAGCGCACAGACCCCTCCGCAGGAACTCACTCCATCATGTATGTGCATGACCCTGTTGCTCTCTCCCATCAGTGTGCCTTCTTCTCCATCCACCCTGAACCTCATCCGCACTACTCTGGTCCCCAGAACCTGGAGCAGAGCCTGCACAGGGTTAGGTTCAATGCATTCAATCACATATGTTGGGTTAATGAACCAAAGAGAGTGGGTGATTATGCCACCAGGACTTTCACCAGCTCTTTCCTTATCATTTTCACTGCGGAGGGTTTCAGCTTTTCGGAGACTTTTAAAATTTCCATTTATTTGGTACCAAGGATTGAACCCAGGGGTGCTTAACCACTGAGCCACATCCCCAGCCCTTTTAATATTTTATTTAGAGACAGAGCCTCACTGAGTTTCTTAGGGCCTTGCTCAATTGCTGAGGCTGGCTTTGAACTCCTGATCCTCCTGCCTCAGCCTCCCCAGCCACTGGGATTACAGGCATGTGCCATCACATCTATCTTATTTACTTATTTTTATTTTTGGTGCTGGGTATTGAACCCTGGACTCTCAATTAGTGAGTTACCTCCCCAGTCCTGCTGTCCCCCTTTTTAAGACAGGGTCACACTAAGTTGCGCAGGCTGGCCTGGAACTTGTAATCCTCGTGCCTTCACCTTCCATCTCTAGGATTACAGGTGTGTGCCACTGTACTCAGCTCTCCTAGCATTTATTCCTTCCTTCCTTTCTTCCTCCCTTCCTCCCTTTTTAGTTATAGATGGACACAATACCTGTATTTTATTTATTTTTACGTGGTGCTGAGAATGGAACCCAGGGCCTCACATGTGCCAGGCAAGTGCTCTCCCACTGAGCCACAACCCCAGACCTCTCTTAGCATTTCTTGAGCCTGAATTCCCACCCCCCCATTTATTTTTTTCTTCCCACATTTTTTTATTGGTGCATTATGTTTGTACCTAGTGATGGAATTTGTTACATATCCCTACACACACACCACATAGCAATATAAGCTGGCCAGTAACACTTCCCAGGGCTCCCCCTCCCTCCCCTACTCCCTTCCTCTGGTCCCTGTCCTCTATTGATCTCCCCCTTGATTTTCATGAGATCCCTGCCCCCAGCCCCTTTTCTTTTCCTGTTTCCTCTCTCGTTTCCACAAATGAGAGAAAACACTATCCTTGACCATGTGAGTTTGGCTTACAGAACCTGAAGATGTTTTACATGTTTACTCAGTATAATTATTATTTTTTTGGGGGGGGTACTAGAGATCGAACTTAGGGGCACACAACCACTGAGCCTCATCCCCATCCCTATTTTGTATTTTATTTAGAGACAGGGTCTCACTGAGTTGCTTAGTGCCTCGCTTTTGCAGAGGCTGGCTTTGAACTCGCGATCCTCCTGCCTCAGCCTCGGTAGCCACGGAGATTATAGGTGTGTGCTCTGTGCCTGGCTTGCTCAATGTGATTCTTAATCTTCCAACCTGACTTGATTTCACCTCCCTCAACAGGCTTTAAGTGCCAGAAGTACAGGTACCATTTCTCACCCTTAATGTCCACTCACTCCAACTTGGCCTCTTCCCCCAACCACACACACTTCCCTCCCTTCCTCTCATCCATTCCTCAAGTGCCCATTGTGTTCTAGACCCACAATTAGGCCATAGAGATACTGAGATAAGGTTTCTGACCTCCCAGTCTTTTTAGCCCTCCCAAGGGCCCCGGTAGTGGACAACTAATTATAACAAGACGGATAGTATTTGCATCATGTACAGAGAATACAAGCAAACTCCCAGTGGACCTGAACGCTTTCAGAAACATCCTTCCCATTGTGCCCATATTATAGATGCATATATGTAGATTATTCTCCCTTCTAGAATCTCCAGTCCTTTGGGACAGACACTTTATATTCTCCTCACTTTAGGTTCCTTCCACAGTACTCAGCACGGTATCTTTAACACAGCAAACACTCAATAATGACTCGTTGAATCAGTTAATATAGTTAATAAAATACTGATAATAAAATACTGCTTTTAAAATACTGATGTAGAGGGCTGGGGTCGTAGCTCAGGGGTAGAGCGCTTGCCTAGCATGTGTGAGACACTGGGTTCGATCTTTAGCATCATATAAAAATAAGTAAATAAAATAAAGGTATTCTGTCCATCTACAACTTAAAAAAATAAAAAATAAAATAAAATACTGATGTAGAGAGGTCGCATCTCTTCTTCTCTAATTTGAATAGAAAACACATTTTTTTTCCCAATCACTTTGTTTAGCAAAAGGACATCTCCACAGGGAAACAAATACAAAGCCTTTTTATTTGATCCCTCAAAAGACAATAGAAACTTGAAATTGAGACTCAGGTACCAGAATGGGAAGCATGGGAGGAAAATGGACAAATGTTAAGAGTAATTCAGATGCGAGAGGGCTATCGAACTAAAAAACTCTTCATGGTGTTAGTTTCCCGTGTGAATGGTTAACGATGACAAAGAACAATGGGGCACTGTTTTTTTTTTTTTATTTTTTTGGCACCAAGGATTGAACCCAGGGGCACTTAACCACTGAGCCACATCCCTAGTCCTTTTTATATTTTATTTAGAGACTGAGTCATACTAAGTTACTTAGGGCCTCACTAAGTTTCTGAGGCTGACTGAACTCATGATCCTCCTGCCCCCAGCCTCCCAAACTGCTGGAATTCCAGGTGTGCACAACCTCACCTAACTTTGGGACAGTGCATTTGTCAAGTCAAGAAGCCATAGCAACTTTTTTTTTTTTTTACTTTCAACTTAAAAAAAATATATATATATATATATATCACTTTTATTTTTATTTTACTACAAAAAGTTTGTTTTGGTTTAGTTCATACAGTCGTGTGATTTATAAACTTCCAGTTTGTCCCATATGGATAAATGCAGAGGATCTGACCTTGTAGTTCCTAAATCCTGTTATCAGGGGTAATCAGGGGTATCTTTTCTCAACCTATGGTTGGTACTCCTGTGGCCGAGTGTTCTGAGCACTGAAAGTCAGGACCTGGAGAACCAGCTGAGATTCAGATGTGGAGCAAGCGAGGCGGGTGGTGAGCAGAGAGGCGTTTTATTTCAAGGTAGACATAGAAATGCGTGGTGCCAGCTGTGATTTATGACGACATGAGGACGATTAATCCAGAACACCGGAGAGAAGCAAAGTGGGTGGGATGCCCATCAGAGGTAATGAGGATAAGGAGGGCATTGGCGTTGCAGGTCATGGATGGTCTCAAATTCTGCTTTGCTAAGCAGAGAGCCTGACACCAAGCAGAGGAATAGGGTTGCTGGTCTCAGAATACTTATTTTTAAGTGCCCTGATCTGACAGTATGAGCAAGGGATCTGCTAGAAGCCAAACAGACTTCCTGGAAATGATTGAGCATCATTGGGAAAAGACTTCAAGGGACCCCACATCCAACTGGGCTCCCTAGGCTGTTCACATCCCTCAGTAATGGGACGCTATTTACTGAACACCTGGCATGGGATGGGCTAACGGTAGGCGTTATTACTATCCCTATTTTGCTGGTGAGGAAAAAGGACCAGAGAGGTTTTGAAATGATTTGCTGAAAGTCACACAAGATAGAAAGTTGCAAAAGCAGAAATCAAACGCCGTTCTTTCTTACACGATAGTGTTGATTAGCCATAGAGGAAAAGTGGGCATTGTTGAGGGCCACAGCCGAGTCAGAATGACGCATGGCATTTTTGCCAGAAGTAGTGGTTGAGAGGTGATGCCAGCGAGCCATTAAGATGATGACTTTTGAGTTCTCGCAGAGTTCCCGTTGAGTTCCGGTTGAGCTCTCACGGGGATTCCTGAAGAGTTCACATTGGTTGGGGAAGTGCCGGAGGAGGGATTTTCGGCTGGTAGTTCCTGGAGGAGCCGCATGGCGTTAGGGAGAGTTCCCGGGGAGCGTGTGTGGAGTGTGCTGGTAGAGTTCAGAAATAAAGTTTGTTCCTGCTTCAGTGGCTCGTGATTTGTGCCCAGCCAGACTGCGGCAGGGCATTATCCATTTGTACTCTTGCTGCTTAAAGGGTGGCACCAACAGCATCAGCGTTACCCAAAGGTTTCAAGGGAATGAAGAACCTGGGACTTAACCCAGACCTGCAGAATCAGAGTCTGCTTTTTTAACAATCTGAGGAGATGATTCGTATGCTCATTCAAACTGAGAAGCACATTCTAGACGTCAATCTTTGTTATACCTTGGAATCACCTCAGAACTCAGGGACCACCCCAAATAATTCTATCAAATTCTCTGAGGGTGGTATGGACTTGGGTTTTTTTTTTTTGGTAAGCTTCCCAGCAAGGCCCTGTGACTGAAGCACCTTTGCAAGGCAAATCCTAAAATGGAAAACGAAAGTTTATTTTGCAAGTAAACGTTGTCAACTTGTTCTAGGCTTTCCTCTAGGAGTGTTTCAGGGATTTCTCCTTCTGTGGGAATAGAAGGTAGGTACCTTCAGGATAGGATGTAGGATGATATAAGGAGGAGGGGAAGGCCTGTATTTGAGGCCCATATGAAGCCCTGGCCTTATTTCAAGCCAGCTTATGGAATTCAGTGGTTCTCCACCCTTGCTGCACACCAGAATCACCCCAAAGCTTTCAAAAAGTCCTGATTGCACAGAGTATGCCCCATACCAATGAAATCCGGAGTTCTGCGGGACCCAGGTATCAGCAATTTGTAACGTTCCCAAGCATTTCCCATATGGAGCCAGGGTTGAAAACCCCCTTTCTAATTAGAATCTCAGGGACTCTGAATCTTACCAGTTCTCCAGCAATAAGTGCCAGTTTGCAGGAAATATGGGGAACCTAAGAATGAGTGAAAACAACACTATGGGGAAGCAATCACGCCAAGTTGAGAAAGAGGGACAAAGAGCCCTGATAATCCAAATGACCCAGTTTCTCTAACAAAAACGTCAGTGGCATTAAAGAAAGGGAAGAGGTCCGATGTTTTTCTTCCTCTATTTTTGGGTATAGATGCTCACACTCTAATGACAAAATTTTTTTTATTTATTTTTCTTTTTAATCTCTAGGGTTTAAGCCCAGGAATCTGTAATTTAACCCTGTTTCTGGGGGATCCTGGTGAATCACTCCACTTTGAAGGCTTCTGCTGTATACTAGAGAATTCATAGGCACCTGGATTGTCTTAGATCCCACCCAAGTGGATTCCAGTGCTAAAATCACAGTTATCCTCAGTTGGCCAATAACATCTGTATTTTTCTTAAAGTTTTGCTGGGATTGTGTAGACCTGTGCACCTAGTACATGGGATGAGATGCTATGTAAGTATGTAATATACACCAGATATCAAACATTCCATATGGAAATCAATAATCTTAGGTTGATTACAGAGTAAGTAGGAGCTATTTTTGATATGTTGTACTAAATAAAACATTGTCATTACTTTCATCTATTTTTTTGGAAGATGGCTATGAGAAAATTGAAAGCTACATTTGTGGCTCGCCTCACATGTCTATTTAACAGCGTAACTCTAGAGCCTTGGTACTCAAACTGGGTTCCACGGACCAGCAGCAGCCTCTGGGAGCTGGTTAGAAATGTAAACTGAAAACTTGTCCTGGTGGCACACATCTGTAATCCCAGTGACTTGGGAGGTTGAGACAAGAGAATCACCAGTTGGAGGCCAGCCTCAGCCAATTTGCGAGGTCCTCAGTGATTTAGTGAGACTCTTGTTTCAAAATAAAAATAAACAAAAAGGCCTGGGGATGTGGCTCAGTGGTAGAGTGGCCCTGGGTTCAACCCCCAGTACCAAAAAAAGAAAAAGAGATGTAAATTGAAAGCCAGGTGCAGTGGCACATACATGTGATTTCCAGGAATTGGGGATCGCAAGTTCTAGGCCAGCACCAACAACTTACTGAGACCTTGTATCAAAAACAATTTTTTTAAAAAGGGGGTGGGGGAGGCTGGGGATGTAGTTAATAGTAAAGAGCCCCTGGATTCAATCCCTGGTACTAGAAAAAGAAAAAGGAAATGTGTGCCAGGTGCGGTGATGTATGCCTGTAATCCCAGCGGCTTCAGAGGAGGAGGCAAGGGGATTGTGAGTTCAAAGCCATCCTCAGCAAAAGCAAGATGCTAAGCAACTCAGTGAGACCCTGTCTCTAAATCAAATACAAAAGAGGGCTGGGGATGTGGCTCAGTGGTTGAGTGCCACTGAGTTCAATTCCTGGTAACTCCCCCTCAAAAAAAATAGGGGTGGGGGTGTGGCTCAGTAATTAAGTGCCCTGTACCAAAAAAGAAAAAAAAAGATAGAAATGTAAACTTGAACCACATCTAGGCACAGGGAATTAGAATATGCACTTGACTGAGCAAGTGCCATGCCTTAGCCTGCCTCAGACTCTCAGTCTGAAACAGTGGGTCAGAAAGAAGTCTCATTTATTCCATTCCCTTTCCCAGGCAGCATTGCATCCAAACTCCCCGAGTACATCAACATCATCAAATTACCCACCTTTCTAATCAGAGCCAGGAAGCAAAAAACTTCCTCTTCTTTCAACGTCTTTCCTGCACTTTGAGACTTGGATTTCCAGCTCTGCTCTCAATCACTGTAGAGCACCAGTTACTATTTTTCTTTTTCTTAATACTTCCTGTTCAAGGTCCTCTTTAGATTTTGTTTTCTTTTTTTCTCAGCTAATTTCGTCCTCGTCACATGGGACTCATTTCCCCCTTCTCCTCCTCCTCCTCCTCCTCCTCCTTCTTCTTCTTCTTTTTTTTTTGTACCAGGGATTTGATCCAGGGCACTCAACCATTGAGCCACATCCCCAGTATTTTATTTAGAGACAGGGTCTCACTGAGTTGCTTAGAGCCTTGCTAAATTGATGAGGCTGGCTTTGAACTAGCGATCCTCCTGCCTCAGCCTCCCTAGCCACTGTTTCTAAGCCCTTCTAATCATCCTCTGTCCCTTGACAGAGGCATACCACTGTACCCCTCAAAACAATTCAACAAATGCTGGGTATCCCCAGCTTGGTTTTTAAGTAAAATTTAAAAATGGCTGGTGCTGGGTAGAACTGTTGGAAGGAGGACTTTGATAAATATTCCTGTCTTTGGAAGGCCAGACGAAAGGAAAAAAAGTAAGAATAGGGAGGGGTGGAGTTCCCTGGAGATCAAACAGGAAATGTGAAGTGGAGTGCACTTTTGCCTGGAATGAAGTGGGCTTAGAGGAGCAAGCACCGTGGGCAGGAACCCAGTGATCTAATTTTGGTTCTTTCATTAGCTTCAATCCCAAACTCAGGAAAAGTTTAGTCACCAAGCTCAACCAACTGCCTCCATTTCCTCCCATCCATGGAGATAATGTTCTTCTTCTGCCTCATGGGGGAATCTTCAAAGGTTGGAATAAAAATGAATAAATAAATAAAAATTAGCAGTCTTTAAAAAAATAAAAGTGAGCCAGCATCCTTGGTCATTATCAACATCGATTTCTACGTGGGTCATGAACAATTTTTCTCCCCATTAGGAATGTCTATGTCAATTTTATTAGTCAAAGGGATCATACTTACATTTAGCAAAACCAAACAGTTCTCTAAGCAAATCATTACTCTACAACACCTTACGGATAGGAACCAGCTCATAAAATCTGTGACACTTCTTTGGTGACTCAGGCCTGGGCCCTCACTTCCACAAGTGGAAAGAGCAGTTTCAGACTGAACCGAGATTCCCTTAGTGACACAGAGAAAAGTTGCATTCTATTATGTCCATATTAAAACTAGAGATATTCAATAGTGGAAATTTTTGGAAACTGGAAACATTCATTTTTAACTAAAGAGATCTCATAGAGAAAGTAGCCCTATAAAATTCCTGGTTTCTTTTTATTCCAATTTTTAAGAACTTGGTTCAGCTCACAAAACTCTTTTTAGCTGTGCTCCATATGAACCCAGGTCTCTGAAAGCTCAGAATTACCACCACCATGTAGTGTTTTCCTGCAAAAAAAAAAAAAAAAAAAAAAAAGCATTAAAGCAGTTATATTCCCTCTACAGTGTGATTAAAATTTCCAGTGAACTTAACACTTATGTTTTACCCTTTAAAAATTAACTGTATTTTGCATTTCCAAAACACTTTACTTGTTCTAATTAATATCACAGCTGGGAAAGTGATTTTATTCTTCTGTCCAGGCAAATAAGCTGAGAGTTTAAGTGAGGAGGTCAGGGACAGAAGACCAGGATTTGAACCTCTGGGAAGACGGTTGGGGCAGTTTGTCAGGGACTTAAAAAACACATACCTTGTGATGTTAAAGAAGAAGTGAAGAAAACAGCTATTGAGCTGGGGTTGTAAGGGCGCCTGCCTAGCATGCATGAGGCACTGAGTTCAATCCTAAGCACCACATACAAATTTTTTTAAAAATGAAGGTACAGTGTCCATTAAAAAAAAGAAAAGAAAAAGAAAGAAAGCAGCTGTTGGACCAAATTGTAGCCTACAAGGAACAGGTGGTTTTAAGGGTAAGAAAAATCAAGAGGTGGGTGAGTTGACTCCTTTCCACAGACGGCCATATGGAAGGCACGTGACCCGGTAATGACAACGGATGACACAAAGCACTAAGGATCATATATCTCCAATATCATCTTCATTTTGCAGATTAAAAGATAAAAAGTTTAGAAAGATGGAATAACTTCTCTAAGGTCAAAGGCTAATTTTGTTTTTATCCATTCCTTTTAGTTCTCCATAACAATAGAATATGTGATGACATAATTATAAAAGCATGGAATATAATTTGTTCTAATTCAGTTTCTAGTATTTTCATTTCCCCACCCTTTTTCCCTACCCCTGTCTCCTTCCCCCAATTCTGCTGATCTTTCTGCTATTTACTTCGAATTTTTTTTTAACTTAGTGTCTTGTGGATGTACATGATGGTGAGATTAATGTTCATATATATACATGAGAATGTTTGGTCAGATTCATTCCACTGAATTTCCCTATCCCATCCCTCCTCCCTTCCTTTCAGTCCCCTTTGTCAACTCCTCTGATCTTATTTCTATTCTTTTTTTTAATCCATCCCCCTCTTATTTTGAATTAATTTTCACGTATCAGAGAAGACAACTGATCTTTAATTTTTTGGGGACTAGCTTAGTCTACTTAGCATGATGGTCTCTAGTTCCATCCATTTACCAGCAAATGTCATAAAGTCATTCTTCTTGATAGCTGAATTATAATCCATTGTGTATATATGCCACATTTTCTTTATTCATACATCTGTTGAAGGGGCACGTAGTTGCTCCATAGCTTAGCTATTGTGAACCTTGCTACTGTAAACATGGCTGTGATTGCCTCACAGTATGTTGATTTTAATTCCTTTGGATATACACCAAGGGGTGGGATAGCTGGGTTGTACAGTATTTTTGAGGAATCTCCATATTGCTTTCCAGAGTGGTTGCACCAATTTGTAGTCCCACAACAACATATGAGTGTACCATTTAGGCATATACTCAAAAATATTTATTATTATTTGAATTCTTGATGATTAACATTCTGATTGGAGTGAGATGAAATCTCAGTGTAGTTCTAATTTGCATTTCTCTAAGTGAGAGGGGTGCTCAACATTTTTTCATATATTTGTTGATTTGTTTATAGTTCTTCTTTTGAGAAGTGTCTTTTTAACTCCTCTATCCATTTCTTGTTTGGGTTATTAGTGGTTTTGGTGTTGAGTTTTTGAGCTCTTTTTATATCCTGGATATTCATGCTCTATCTGAGGTGCAGGTGGCAATGATTTCCCCCTGTCCTGTAGGCTCTCTCTTCACCGCTCTTCATTGTCTCCTTTGCTGAGAAAACATTTTGATGTCATTCCATTTATTGATGTTTAATTTTACTTCTTGCACTTTAGGGGTCTTCTTAAGGAAGTCAGTCTTTGAGCTGACATGTTGCAGTTCTGGGTCTACATTTTCTTCTAGAAGATACAGTGTTTCTGGTGTAATTGCTCGGTCTTTGGTCCACTTTGAGTTGAGTTTTTTGCAGGGTGAGAGATAGGGGTTAAAGTTCATTTGACTACATATGGATTTCCAGTTTTCCCAGCACCATTTGTTGGAGAGGCCATTATTCTTCCAACATACATTTTGGCACCTTTGTCTAGTATGAGATAACTATATGTACGTGGGCTTGTTTCTGTGTCTTCTATTGGATTCCATTGGTCTTTGTGCCTGTTTTGGTGTCACTACCATGCTGTTTTGTCACTATAGCTCAGTAGTATAATTTGAGATCTGGTATTGTGATGCCTCCTGCTTCACTTTTCTCACTAAGAACTGCTTTGTGTGTACTGACCTCTTATTTTTCCAAATGAATTTCATGACTGCTCTTTCTATTTCAGTGAAGAACATTATTGGAAATGTGATGGGAATTACATTGAATATGTGTAGTGTTTTGGTAGCATGACCATTTTGACAATATTGATTCTGCCTATCCAAGAACATGGGAGGTCTTTCCATCTACTAAGGTCTCCTTCAGTTTCTTTCTTTAGTGTTCTATTTTTTTCGTTGTATAGGTGCTTTTGCCTCTTTTGTTAGATTGAGTCCCCAGTATTTTTTTTTTGAGGATATTGTGAATAGGGTAGTTTTCCTAATTTCTTTTTCAGCAGATTCATCAGTGGAATATAGGAACACGATTGATTTATGGGTGTTTATTTCATAGTCTGTTACTTTGTGAAATTCATTTATGAGTTCTGGAAGTCTTTGATAGAGTATTTTGGGTTTCCTAAGTAGAGGATAATATCACCGGCAAACAGAGATAATGTGAGCTCATCTTTTCCTATGTGTATCCCTTTAATATTTTTCTCTTGCCTAGTTGCTTGGGCTAGTTTCAAGACTATGTTGAATAGGGGAGGTAAAAGGGGCATCTTTGTCTTGTTCCTGTTTTTTAAAAAAATGCTTTCAGTTTTTCTCCATTCAGAAAATTGTTGGTCTTGGGTTTGTCGTATATACCCTTTACAATGTTGGGGTAGATTTCTTCTATCTCTAATTTTTCCAATGTTTTAAACATGAATGAGCACTGACTTCATCAAATGCTTTTTCTGTATCTATTTAGTTAATCATTTGATTCTACCTTTAAGTCTATTTATGTGATTAATTACATTTGTTGATTTTGGTATACTGAACCAACCTTACATCCCTGGGATGGATCCCACCTGGTCCTGGTACACTGTCTTGATGAGTTTTGCCATTATTTTATTAAGAATTTTTGCATCTATGATCCACGAGGATGTCGGTCTGAAGTCTTCTTTCCTTGATATTTCTTTGTCTGGTTTTGGTATCAGGGTGACACTGGCTTCATAGAATGAGTTTGATAGAGTTCCTTCCTTTTCTATTTCATGGGATAATTTGAGGAGGATGGGTATTATTCTTCTTTTAAGTCTGGGTAGAGAATCCATCTGGTCCTGGGTTTTCCTTTGTTGGAAGGCTTTTGTTAGCTGCTTCAATTTCATTACTAGAAATAGATCTGGTCAAGTTTTCTATGTCCTCTTGATTCAATTTGGGTAGGTCATATGTCTCAAGGAATTTGTTCATATCTTCAAGCTTTTTTATTAGAGTATAAATCTTCAAAATAGTTTCTGATGATCCTTCGAATTTCAGTAGTGTCTGTCATGATATTTCCTTCTTCATGTTGGATTTGGACAATTTGAGGTTCCCCCCCCCTCTTTCTTTCAGTTTGGCTAAAGGTTTATCAATTTTGTTTATCCTTTCAAAAAACAAACTCCTTGTTTCATTTATCATTTGTATGGGGTTTTCTTTAATCTCAATTTCTTTGATTTTGGCTCTGATTTTAATTATTTCCTGTCTTCTACTGATTTGGTATTTGATTTTTTCTTCTTTTCTAGGGCCTTGAGTGGTCATGTTAGGTTATTTATTTGCAGTCTTTCCATTCTTTGAAAGTATGATTTCTAAGCTATGAACTTTCCACTTAAAACTGCCTTCATACTCTACCAGAGATTTTGATATATTGCATCACAGTTCTCAGTTACTTTAGTATAAAAAATCAATATATTTTTAAAATTTTGCCCTGATTTCTTCTGCTATCCATTCATCATTCAATTGTGTATTGTTTGGGGCTGGGGTTGTGGCTCATTGGTAGAGTGCTTGCCTAGAACATGTGAAGCACTGGGTTCGATCCTTAGCATCACATAAAAATAATAAAGATATTATGTCCATCTATAACTAAGCAAAAAGAGTTTATTGTTTAATCGCCAGGTGTTAAAGTGGTTTCTACTTTTTATCTTATTGTTTATTTCTAATTTCATTCCATTATGATCTGATAGAGTCAGATCGAGACTCACTGCCTAGCTCTCCTCCCAGTTCTTGTGATTGTGCTTCTAATTCAACAAGCGTGAGATGGGGTCTCAGGTATCTCTTGTCTGTTGGGTATGTTGATCAAACCACACCTCTGGTCCTCATAAACACACCATCTCAGGGAAGACTGATATAGGAGAGAGAGAGAGAGACAGAGAGAGGGGATTGGGAAAATATATAAACATCCACAGAGTTCAGATAGTGTGTCCTTTCACCCCATCAGTACCCTATATTAAGTGTGTTAACATACCCTATCTTTTCCCCTTTGCTTGACACTGTGTGTGTGGTTGTTTTTGTTTTGTTTGGTTTGTTGCTGGGCGGGGTGCTTGCTTGTTTGTTTTGGTACTGAGAATTGAACCTAGGGGCCCTTTACCACCGAGTTATAACCCAGTCTTATATTTATATACATATAAGCAAAACCCTGTCTCAAAATAATATATGTATATACATATATATGTATATATATTTTATTTTACTTTTATATTTTATTTTACTTTTATATTATATTTTTTTATATTTTTACTTTACATATTTTATTTTACAGCAAGAATCTGTCTCAAAATAATATATGTATATATTATATATGTAATATATGTGTATAAAAATATGTATAATATATATTTTATACACATTTATATACACATATATTACATATATAATATATATTATTTTTAAGACCCTATCTCAAAATAATATATATGTATATATTATATATGTAATATGTACACACACATATATACACATATATTACATATATAATATATACATACATATTATTTTGAGACAGGGTCTTGCTAAGTTACTGAGTCTGGCCTTAAATTTCAATCCTTCTGCCTTAGCTTCCTGATTCTCTGAAATTATAAGTGTGCACCACCATACCCAAGTGAGACTATGTTTTTAATTACTACAATGAACCTTAAGATTTGAACATGTTTTTTTTTGCCGGGTGGGGGTACTGGGGATTGAAATTAGGGGTGCTTGACCACTGAGCCACATCTCCAGCCCTATTTTGTATTTGATTTAGAGACAGGGTCTCACTGAGTTGCTTAGGGCCTCACTTTTTGCTGAGGCTGGCTTTGAACTGCCATCCTCCTGCCTCAACCTCCGGAGCAGCTGGGATTACAGGCGTGCACCACCACGCCCGACTCTGAACATCTTCTTTTGGTTGGAAGACTCTCAGGTAAGTGACCTCCTAGTTACCTAGCTTAGTAGCATACTTGAGACTACATTATATGATAGTAATTTCTCTCACATCTCTTAATTTTACTTTGTCTAAAGTTTGTTGGCAGTGCTAAGGATGGATCCCAGTGCCTGACACGTGCTAGGCAAGAGCTCTACCACTGAAGTATGACCCCAGTTCTAAAGCCTAACTTAAAGTACATTGGGAGTCAGGTATGATAGCATATGACTGTAATTCCAGTGACCCAGTGACCAAGGAGGCTGAAGCAGGAGGATCACAAGTTGAAGGCCAGCCTCAGCAACCTGCATCAGAATAAAAAATTATAAGAGAGAGACCCTGCATCAGAATAAAAAATTATAAGAGTTTGAAGTATAGATCAGTGGGAAAGTGCCCCTGGGTTTTATCCCAAGTAAAAAAAGAAAAATATAGAATAAAATATGTCAGAAGAGGGCTGGGAATGTGCCTCAGTTGTAGAGTGTTTGCCAAGTATGTGAGATACCCTGGTTCAATTCCCCAGCACTGCAAGAAAGAAAGAAAAGAAAAGAAAGAAAGAAAGCTGACATTTAATATATGTGCACATTAACATTACTCCATCACCCTATTAAATGTAATAGAGTGCCCTGATCAAGAATCTACACGCATTGGCATCTGAGACTTCTCATCAGAAATCAGCACACCAAGAGCTTCAAATATCCCTATCTGAATCAGCACCAGAAGTTTTATTAATTAACACAAAAAGTGTTAAAAATAAGTTTTCTTTTGTGAAATGATGTGAAGTTGGCAGGAAACTGCCCCAGCATCTTCACTTTGGCACGGCTGAGGTATCATTACCTGGTGAGCCCAGAAGCCTAACGCCTCCTGGGTATCATCCTGAGGTTAGGACTCAGTTCAGTTCCATGTCATGTCTGCTTACTGACTGGAAGACTCTTTCATCTGATCCAACTTTCACCTGGTCATAACAGGGTCCATTTTGTCTCCGAATAAACCTTTCATGCAAAATGCTGTCAGGGTGCCTGTAATGACAGAAAACAGGGCTACAGCTAAGTTCAAACACTTGAATGTGTGACAGTTTTGTACCTGCTTGTTTGCTTGGAAAAATCAAACCGGAGCCTCGCCTTTTGTTGTTTCCATTCAGTAATTATGTCAGGAAGAACTGCTAGTCCTCCCCCTACCCAGACTATTAGGACATGTGTCCATCAAATACAACGCATGAATTGTGAACAATCAAATTTACTTAGATTATTTTGAGAGATAGTAGTGATTTATTGCTTTTTGCAAAGTATCCTCAAACTTAAGTTTGGACAATAAGCATTGATTCTCTCACAATCTCTTTGGATCCGGGATTCAGAGGTGGCTGGGGCATGGGAAGGTCCTGGCTCAGAGTCAGGAGGCTGCAGCCATGTCCACAGTCACCTGAAGGTTTGAGTTGAGTGCAGAGATGCTTCCAAGGCAGATCACTCTCAGGCCTGGCAGGATGGTGCTGTTGGAGGCAGGAGGCCTTAGCTCCCGACCATGTGAATCTCTCTAAAGGCTGAGCCTGCCTTTCGTTCAGCCAAGGCAGCAAGGTAAAAGTATTAATATCTGTTTTGGTATAGACGCAAGAATCACAGACACTGTAGTGAACACATTCAACTCATTAGCAGTGAGTGTCTAATCTATCTCACACTCAAGGGGACGAGGATTGGGCTCCAGTTTTTATAGGAAGAAGTGCCATGGAATTTGTGGTGATATTTAAAAGCATCCATAAGAAGTTGGGTGCAGTGGTACACACTTGTAATCCCAAAAACTCGGGAGGCTGAGGCAGGAGGATTGGGAGTTCAAAGCCAGCCTCAGCAACTTAGTGAGGCTTGAAGAAACTCAGTGAGACCTTGTCTCTAAATAAAATATAAGAAGGGCTGGGGATGTGGCTCAGTGGTTAAGAACCGCGGGGTTCCATCCCTGGTACCAAAAAAAACAAAACAAACAAACAAACAAACAAAAAAAAACCCCAAAACCATCCATAAGACACTTACTTGATTCTTGTATAAGTTAAAAGGAATTGTTCCCATTCCATCCATATTCTTGCTGTAAATACTCTTACTTAGTATTTCGTATGTGCCAGGCCTCGTGATGGGTATTAGGAATGCAGCTCTCAGCAAAGCAGATGACCCTGGGGATGGACAGGATGGAGGAGACAGGCCTGGCACATTTCCAGGCCTTCTGATTTTTTACGAGAAGTTACAAATATATACAAATATGCAAAATTTCCCTAGTTTTAAGTTAGCAATTAATTCAAATTTTTACAAAAACACTATGAGTGGGGGGAAAAAAACTTCAGGCTCAATTTAACCAAAGTTTTCCATTTCACTGTGTCTAAACTTAAAAGCAAACAAAAATAGAAAACTCGGATTTCAGGATGATGTGAGTAAAAATAACACAGCTGTTAGCAAGTCTAAGTGGTAAGGTAACACTTAGCTGAGGACTGAAAGATGAGACCTTGCACATAAACATCAAATAAAATATTCATATAAATTAATAAAAGCTCAGGTAAAAGTTCACTGAAGAGCTGCATTAGCTGGGTGCAGTGGCATATGCCTGTCATCCCAGTGGCTTGGGAGGCTGAGGCAGGAGGATCGTGAGTTCAAAGCCAGCCTCAGCAACTTAGTGAGGCCCTGAGCAACTCAGTGAGACCCTGTCTCTAAATAAAATACTAAATAGGGCTGGGGATGGGGCTCAGTGGTCGAGGGACCCCGAGTTCAATTCCTGATATGCACCCCCCCCTAAAAAAAAACTGTATTATCTTAGTGCTACTGAGAAACTTGAATTCTAATTGATTCTTATGTTTTAAAATAATATTAGTATTTTTAGTAAAGTGTAAGAAGAAAGATCTCTAAAAAAGAAATAGAGTAGAAAAAAATGGTATAGTGGAGGAAATTAGGACAGTCTTCATTTAAGTGAATTCACAATCAAGTGGGCAATATCCTGAATTACATTTTGTCCTGACCCTTTAGAAGAAAACAGGACCGAAGGGTAGAGGAAGGAAGGGAGAGAAGGAGAACCAATTATGGTGAATAAAATAGAGAACTGGAGGTATATTTATGTCCTAAACCTAGCTTGTTGCATTTGGTGATTAACAAGTAAGAACTAAGCTAGGGGTGGTGGCACATCCCAGTAATACCAGTTGCTCCAAGGCTGAGGCAGGAGAATGGAAAGTTGGAGGCTAGCCTCAGCAATTTAGCAAGGCCTTACAGAACGTAGCCAGACCCTGTCTCAAAATAAAAAGAGCTGGGGATATAGCTCAGTGCTCAGTGGTAGAGTGCCCCTGGATTTAATCCCTAGCACCAAAAGAAAACAAAACAAAAATCCAAACTATAAGGCTGGAGATGCAGTACAACAGTAGAGAGCCCTCACTTGCCCAGCAAGTGCAAAGCCCTGGATTCAATCCTAATACCATAAATAAACAAATAAGCTTCAATATTCTTAATTGGTCATTCATTCTCCATCCCCCAAACTATTTTATTCTGTTTTCGGTTGGCAGTTTGCAGTTGGCAGTAGCAAACTAACGAGGGGGGGGGTGGGGGCGGTGGGGGGGGTGGGGGGGGTGACGAACAACTTGTGTATGTTGATACAGCAGGAGTAGGAGCCGTTTATTGCAGGACAGGAGCAGTATTTATACATTCCACACAGCTTATCTAATTAGCATAAACTAGATACATCAGTCAACCAATAAGGAATCTCCACACTTAATGGCTCGCTTTTGTTACTTCTCAAACCACTCCCTCTGGCATTTTGCCAGGCACCATCCAGACTTGTTTACGAACTCTAACATTCCCCTGGCTAAATGCCAGGTGTTATTTTGACTTGTTTACAGACTCTAACAATCCACCATGCTTTTAAATTTAAATAAGAACTCATCGTGATGACTGACGTTCTGTACAAGAGGCAGAGTGGGTGCAGGACTTTTATAGCTTCAGAAACTGAATGACTTTTGTAGATATAATCACAGGATTCGAACCAAGAGGGTATTGGTTAGATTATGAGTTTTCCGCTTCAAATTCTTGATTCAAATATTTGCCTTTTTTTTTTTTCTTTGCTCTCAGAAGATGGTGGAAGCAAACTAGGCAGCAAGTCCAGATCTCTGCCCACCATGGAGAGGAGGCAGTGAATAAAAGCAGAATTGAGAGGTGTGTGATAAAATAAATGCTCTGGGATTCGATGCTACATAGTTGGAGATCTGGAAGGACTAGAAAATAGGTTACCAGAGGAGGAAATAAAACTCAGAGTGCCCTAACCTGAACCTGTGGATGTGGGGGAGGGCATCAGAGAGAGAAAAAGAAAGTGGGTGGGAGAGGACATTCTCTTAAGCTCACCCACTTAAAAACTGTCGGAAAAGTGTTGCAAAGACAGTAACATTTAAAATGCAGAAGGCTCCTTAAAACAGCACACACTGGGGGCTGGGGTGGTGGCTCAGTGCTTGCCTAGCATGTGTGAGTTGCTGGGTTCCATCCTCAGCACCACATTAAAAATAAATAAATAAATAAATAAATAAGTAAAAAACCCAGCACAAACTGCTTAAAATCAAATTGTGATGAGAAAGCTGAGCAGATGGCCCTCAGGCATCTTGTGGAGTCCACAGTCAACCAGTCACCTTCTTGAATCATCTGGGCGTCTTCCCACACCTGGACAGCCACACTTGAAACCAGAGAGGAGCCCTTTGCAGTGGTACTTCTTGAGAATGTAGCCAGAAAGACCATCTTGAAGTGTGACTGGCAGGAGTCAGATTGGGTTCCATGAGTCAAAGGCCAAACATCGCAAACACAAGTGAGTGGGAATTTTACTAAGAATTAAAGTAAGAGAAAGATCCAGAAGCCCAGGCTAGCATGTCAAGGGGCAAGGGAGCTGGATAAGTCTTGCAGCAGTCCTCCTTAGAAAGGCACGTGAGGGGAGACTGATAAGCTGCTCTTGTTGGGTTTCGATAATTCAACTGTCCCGTGGTGGGTGCAGGATGGAGGATGGAGGAAGGATTATGCACTCACTTTTGGCGGGATGGCATTTGATACCACTTCTGAAGAACTATTTTATAACATATTGGGCATGTTACAATGGGTGTCCTGGTGCTGCCCTCTTGTCCACCTTTACTGTCCCTTCCCTACTCTCCACTGCCTGTCCTTTCCTATCTCAGAAGGACCACTACTGGCTGTAAATCTTGCAAATTCCTGTCCACCAGCCCCCTCACCATGAACCAGGGGAACAGAGTGGGCTGGTGGGGACTTGGGCAAGGAAGTGCAGGGCTAGTGCCCCCCAGCCTCTGAGCGCCAGGCAAGGGTGGAAAGTTCAGCACAGGTTCCCTCAACTCAGAAGCCACAATGAAGCAACTTCGAACCAGAAAGAAGGAAAGTTGAGTCACCAGGTCCCAACCACTGGCACTGCAGGGGAGGCACCATGGGATTCTGGGATTGCAGCTCCATTCCAGTGGGAAACTCCCTGATACTCAGTGACAGACCCAATTGCCAGAGGCTGTATAGCAGAGGGGGTTGGATACCAGCCTGAACAGTGTTTGCAACTGGTAAGTGACAGGGCATTGTTTAGATACTTGTGGGACCTTGCACCAGACTTATTAAGCAAAGGGAATCAACATCCACCATTCATAACCTGGGGCAGTGGAAACTAGAATCCGGGTGAACCACTAGAGACCCTTCACTATGGCACTTCAGACAGCGGAGGCAGCAGGGGCAAAACTAGAATGAGTGTGGGAAAACCCACAGCCACGTTACTGTACAGCTACCAGTTTCTCCACTACCATGAAAAGGATTTGGTAGAGTGGAAGAGGTATACCCCCTACCCACAGAGAACTCGGGGGCACTTAAGAGTCTGCATCCTAGATTTTTGCAACATTAGAATCCGCCAACTCACTGCGCTGCAAGACTATATACAACTCTAATGTCAGCTTTGATCATCTAAATAATTCCTTAACTTGGATAATAATCGTTAACTCAATAGCCAACAGTGTGTGTCTCTAACCCATTTGAATGTACTTCATCTAATGGTTTAAAGCATTAATTGGAATCAATCTTCCTATCTCTGTTTTCCTTACTCTAGTTTTACCTGACTCTCTTACTCCCACTCATCCTCTTGCACAATCCTGCTACAACCTCAGATAACACCTATTCATCTATTTCTCCTTTCCACCTTGTTGTAAATTACCCTTTTATAGCTTCTCTCTCCCTCTATCTCAATCTGTCTTCTCTTTCTTTCTTTTTTCCTCCCCCATTTGCCCAAACGTTCTTCCTGCCCCTTTAAACACTCATTTAAGGTTTATGGTTTAAGCTTACTAAATTTAACTGCTAATTTTCTGACCTGTTCCAGAACTTTATGATGCCAAAATTTGAGGGACTGCAGAGAACACCTGCAACCAGTTTTTGTTCTTACAAGGTTGAATAGTATGAGGCTTGGCTCAGAAGTGATTACAGTAAATAGGGCTCAGTGGTGTCTCTTCAAGTGGAGCTAATGCTGGGGTCAGCAGAGGTCAAACATTGAATTAAAATATCCTAGTCTAGACATCCACCCAACCTCTGGCTCTCAAGAATAAGTAGCTCACATAATAGCCCTTCACTTAAAAGAAGAAGTCAGAACTATACTGATAGATGGGTGTATGAAAAAAGCAAGGGAACAAACCACCCCAAACAACCCATAATGCTTCAACAACAGACTCCATTGACAGGACACTAAAAGGAATGTCAGAGATGGAATTCATAGTTAAACTGTTCTATGAGCTCAAAGATGATGTAGGGAGTTAAATTGAAAAGAAAATACATGAAGTGAAAGATCACTTAAATAAAAAGAGATTCTGTAAAAGAATCTAATTGAAATCCTCAAAATGAAGAAATCAATTAATCATGCTACAAATTCAGCAGGAGGCATCACCAATAGATTAGACCACTTTGAGGACAAAGTATATAATCTTGAAAATAAAATTGACCACAGAGAAAAGATGTTAAGAGAATATTCAAGAATTCTGGGATAACCTTAAAAGGCCAAATTTAAGATTCTTTGGGATAGATGATGGCTGAAAAACACAAACTAGGGAATACACAATCTTTTCCATGAAGTAAAGTCAGAAAAATTTTCAAAACTTATCAACGAAATGGAAATTTAAATACAAGAGGCATATAGGACTCCAAATCTACAAAATCACCACAGATCTTCTCCAAGACATATAATTATGAAAAGACCTAACATGTAGAATAAGGATCGAATTCTACAAGCTGCAAGACGAAATGACTGGTCAGGTTTAGAGGTCAATTAATCCTGATTTCAACAGGTTTCTTAATCCAAACCCTGAAAGTACAGAGGGCTTGGAAAAATATATACTAAGCTTCTAAAGATAATGGGTGCCATCCACGAATGCTGTGCCCAGAAAAATGAAACTTCAAAACTGAAGATGAAATGAAAACCTTCCATGATAAACTAAAGCTAAAAGAATTCATAACTAGAAAGTCTGCTCTACAACACATACTCCAGAAAATATTTCATGAAGAATAAATGAAAACCAGCCTAAGGAGGCATTACATTAGAAGAATAGTCAATCAAGGGAGAATGAAATCCAATGTAAACACTATAAATAAATCATCATGGCAGGAGAAATAATAATCTCTCTCAATAATAATACTGAATGTAATGGTCTAAACTCTTAAATCAAAAAACATATGTTGACAGATTGGGTCTAAAAGAAGACTCAACAATATGTTATCTATGAGACACTCACTTCATAGGAAAAGACATCCACAGATCGAAGGTGAAAGGATGAGGAGAAAAAGAAAAAAAATACAACCCATATAAACAATGAGGGGTCAACATTCTCATTCCAGATAAAGTGGACTTCAAGTCAAAATTAATCGGAAGAGACAAAGAAGGTCATTTGATATCGCTTAGAGGAATCACACATCAATAAGCTATAATGATTATAAATATTCATGCCCCAAACAATGGAGCATCTACATACATCAAACAAGCCCTTCTCATTATTAACAATCAAATAGATCACAATAAAATAATTCTAGGTGACTTTAGCACGCCTCTCTTATCCCTTGGTAGATCATCCAAACAAACATTAAATAAAGATTATTTTTAGAACTAAAAAATACAATTACTAATCTGAACCTAGCAGACATCTTTCGAATAATTTATTCATCTCTTTCTTCCCAGCAGCACATGGAACATTTTCTAAAGTAGACCATTTTTTAGTTCACAAAGCAAATCTTAGCAAATACAAACAAATAGAGGTAATACCTTGACTTCTATCAGATCATAATGGAATGAAATTAAAAATCAACAATAAGATAAAAAATAGAAACCACTCTAACACCTGGAGACGAAACAATACACTCTTGAATGATGAATGGATAGCAGAAGAAATTAGGGCAAAATAAAAAAAAATACTTAGAGGTAACTGAGGACTGTGATACAATGTATCAAAATCTGGGACAGTATGAAGGTAGTTCTAAGAGGAAATTTCATAGCGTTGAGCTCATACAAAAATGGAAAGAGCGAATAAATAATCTAATGTGACCGCTCAAGGCCCTAGAAAAAGAAGAAAACTACAACACCAAAATCAGTAGAAGATAGGAAATAATTAAAATTAGAGACAAAATCAAGGAAACTGAGATTTTAAAAAATAAAATACAAGTGATCAGTGAAATAAGGAATTGTTGGGTTTTTTTTCAAAAGATAAACAAAACTGATAAACCCTTAGCTAAACTAATGAAGAGAGAGAGGAAACCCTCAAATCATCCAAATCCAAAATGAAAAAGAAAATATCATGACAGACACTACTGAAATTCAAAGGATCATCAGAAACTATTTTCAGGATTTATATGCCAATAAGCTAAAAAAGCTTCAAAGTATGGACAAATTCCTTGAGCTGTATGACCTACCCAAATTGAACCAGAAGGACGTAGAAAACTTACACAGATCAATTTCTAGTAATGAAATCAAAGCAGCCATCAGAAGCCTTCCAATAAAGAAAAACCCAGGACCAAACGGATTCTCAGCAGAGTTTTACCCAAACTCATTCTATGAAGCCAGTATCACCCTGACACCAAAACCCTGATACCAAGACGAAGACATATCAAGGAAAGAAAACTTCAGAACAAAATCTTTGAGGAATACAGATGCAAAAAAACCTGTTTTTATTTTGTAGGGGGTGGGGATTGAATTCAGGGGCACTAGACCACTGAGCCACATCCCCAGCCCTATTTTGTATTTTATTTACACACAGGGTCTTACTGAGTTGCTTTTAGCACCTCGATTTTGCTGAGGCTGGCTTTGAACTCAGGAACTACCTGCCTCAGCCCCCTGAGCTGCTGGAATTGCAGGTGTGAGCCACCCTACCCAGCCACAAAAATTCTTAATAGTAGCAAAGTGCATACAAAAAACATTTAGAAGATAATTCACCATGATCATGTGGGATTGAGCCCCAGGATGGAAGGTTGGTTCAACATGCAGAAATCAATAAATGTAATTCATCACATAAATAGACTTAAAGACAAGAAACAATGATTATCTCAACAGATGCAGAAGAAGCATTTGATGAAGTCGGTGCTCATTCATGTTTAAAACGTTAGAAAAACTAGGGATAGAAGGAAGCTACCTCAACGTCTATATATGACAAACTCAAGGCCAAAATTATTCTGAGCGGAGAAAACTGAAAGCTGTTTCTCTAAAAACACAACAAGACAAAGATTCCCACTTTTACCTTTGCTTTTCAACATAATCCTTGAAACTTGCCCAAGCAATTAGGCAAGAGAAGGAAATTAAAGGGATACAAATAGGAAAAGATGAGCTCACATTATCTCTGTTTGCCTGTGACATTATCCTCTCTGTAGGAGACCCAAAAAAACTCTACCACAAGAGTTCTAGAGCTCATAAATGAATTTTACAAAGTATTGAACTATGAAATAAACACCCATAAATCAATCATGTTCCTATACTCCAGTGATGAATCTGCTGAAAAAAGAAATTAGGAAACTACCCCATTCACAATTGCCTCACACACACACACACACACACAAAATAAAAATAAAAAATAAAAAATAAAAAAAAATTACTGGGGACTCAATTTAACAAAAGAGGCAAAATGATGTCTACATTGAAAAAAAAATAGAACACTAAAGAAAGAAGTTGTAGGGCTAGGGCTGTAGCTCAGTGGTAGAGCGCTTGTCTAGCATGCATGAGGCACTAGGTTCGATCCTAAGCACCACAAAAAAATAAGCAAATAAAATAAAGGCATTCTGTCCATCTACAACTATGAAAAGAAGGAAAGAGAAAAAGAAAGAAAGAAATTAATTGCAGACTTTGGAAGATGGAAAGACCTCCCATGTTCTTGGATAGGCAGAATCAATATTGTCAAAATGGTCATGCTATCAAAAGCACTACACATATTCAATATAATTCCCATCACATTTCCAATAATGTTCTTCACCAAAATAGAAAGAGCAGTCATGAAATTTGTTTGGAAAAATAAGAGGTCAGTTCACACAAAGCAGTTCTTGGTGAGAAAAGTGAAGCAGGAGGCATCACAATACCAGACCTCAAATTATACTACAGAGCTATAGTGACAAAACAGCATGGTAGTGACACCAAAACAGGCACAAAGACCAATGGAATCCAATAGAAGGCACAGAAACAAGCCCATGTACACACAGTTATCTCATAATAGACAACGGTGCCAAAATGTATGTTGGAGGAATGATGGCCTCTTCCACAAATGGTGCTGGGAAAACTGGAAATCCATATGTAGTCAAATGAACTTTAACCCCTATCTCTCACCCTGCAAAAAACTCAACTCAAAGTGGACCAAAGACCTAGGAATTACACCAGAGACCCTGTATCTGCTAGAAGAAAATGTAGACCCAGCACTCCAACATATCAGCTCAAGGACTGACTTCCTTAAGAAGACCCCTAAAGTGCAAGAAGTAAAATTAAAAATCAATAAATGGAATGACATCAAAAAGTTTTCTCACAGCAAAGGAGACAATGAAGAGCATGAAGAGAGAGCCTACAGGATAGGAGGAAATCTTTGCCACCTGCACCTCAGATAGAACATTAATATCCAGGATATATAAAGAGCTCAGAAACTCAACACCAAAAACACTAATAACCCAAACAAGAAATGGTTAGAGGAGCTTAATTCACAATTGCTAATAGATACTTCTCAAAAGAAGAAATGTGAATGGTCAACAAACATGAAAAAAAAAAAGATGTTCAACATCTCTAGCAATGCAAATGAAAACTACACTGAGATTTCATCTCATTCTAATCAGAATGGCAATTATCAAGAATACAAATAATAATAAATGTTGGCGAGGATGTTGTGAAAAGCATACACTTGTACATTGTTGGTAGAAATGCAAATTAGTACAACCACTCTGGAAAGCAGTATGGAGATGCCTCAAAAAATTAGGAATGAGGGGTCTAAGTTTGTGGCTCAGTGGTAGAACACATGCCTAGCATGTGTAAGGCACTGGGTTTGATCCTCAGCACAGCATAAAAATAAATAAGTAAAATAAAGGTATTGTATTCATCTTTAACTAAAAAAAAATTAAAAAAAAATAAATTAGGAATGAAATCACCACCATATGACCCAGATTTCCCACTCCTTAGTATATGTCCAAAGGAGTTAAAATCAGCATACTACAGTGACACAAACACATCAATGTTTATAGCAGCTTAATGGATTAAAAAAAATGTGGTATTTATACAAAATGGAATATTACTTAGCTATAAAGAAGAATGAATTTATAGTATCTTTTGGTAAATGGATGGAACTGCAGACTATCATGCTAAGTCCCAAATAAGCTAGTCCCCCAAAATTAAATGTCGAATGTCTGATACACAGAAGCTAATTCAAATAAGAGGAGTATAAAAAGAAAGAATAAGACTAAGGTCAGAGAAGTATACAGAGGGGAGTGAAAGAAAGGGAGGGGATGGTATAGGGAAATTCAGTGGAATAAATCTGACCTGTTTCCTGGGTTCATATAGGAATATACCACAGTGAATCTCACTGTCATGTACATCCACAAATACTAATTAAAAAAAAACTATAATAGCAGAAAGATCACTAGAGGAGGGGATACGGAATGGGAGGAAAGAAGAAAAGGGGAGAGGAAATAGTGGGGACTGAATTAGAACAAATTATATTCCATGCTGTTATAATTGTGTCATAGAATATTCTATTATAATGTATAACTAAAAAAAAAGCCAATAATAATAATAAAAACGAAACACACTTGGAAGTACCCCTGGCCAACACCTGTAGGTTGCCAAAAATCCTGGGGAGCAGCCATTGATATTTCTTGGGCATACACCTTGTGACTAGAAAGGGTGTCACCCATGGGAGCCCACTTATGACCCCATAGATTGAATACTGAATGCCTCCTCTCCCTGAAGTCCAATTGTATGAATGCAATTTTTTGTACAACATCTCTTTTAAAAAGCTCATCTCTAATGCTAGGTGCAGTGGTGCATACCTGTAATTCCAGTGACTCGGGAGGCAGGAGGATGGCAAGTTCACGGCCAACCTGGGAAACTTAGGGAGACCCTTTCTCAAAATAAAAAGGGGTGGGAATGTAGCTAATGGTAGAGCACCGCTGGTTTAAATCAGTAGACACCCCCCACCCCCCAAAAAGCAAACCCAAACAACAACAACTTGTCTCTAACTTCTACTGTAGAAGGAGTACTTGGTACTTGTTGATTTTTCTGGCCCCTCCTATGTATGTTAAACCTGTGTTTTGCTCTACTTTGTTTATATCTAATGAGTCTCATAAGCTTTTATGTTTAACTTCATCTCTTTTTTCTTATTTGTGTCTCTTATTTTCTATTGCAGAATTGAATAATCTTAAATAATATGGCAAACACACATTACAAGAGATTATCATAGAATTAAGAGAGTTTGAAAAAAAATGTGTGTTTTAGAAATGATGATGGAAGCTATTATGTAAAATTCATTTAGCTTATCTATCTTTGGAAATAGCCAAGGGGAAAACTTTTTTTGTTGGTGGTTTGTTTTTCTAGGGATTTTACCTCTGAAAGAGAGGGCTTGGAGCAAAGCAGACGTGGTAGAATTAAATTCTAAGTGGGTTTGTGCAAATGAAAAATTGGACCCAGGGTAAGTCCATTGATTTCTATTCATACCATCAGTGGGACAGGAACTGTGACCATCAGATGAGATGCAAGAAGTCAAGTGAGGGAGAAGGCAGGAAAACAAATGGAGTTTCCAGAATTCCAGCTTCTACAACCACAAGAATATTCTCGGTGGAGTTCTGTCGGGCAGCTCAGTATCAAGACCTGTGGTTCCTTAACCCAGGCCAATACCTGCCATAGAAGACGTTCCACCAGGGGGAGCCGATTTGCCTAAATGAGTGAGCCATTTCATTTCGTAAATCACTGCTGGTAATTCACCTGTTTTTCTTGAAACCCAGCCACCTCTGAGAATTCTGTATTCAATGAATGAAAAAAAAACAGAATTGTTTGTCTTGGAGCAAAAGAGGACAGTAAGAATGAAAAGTAGTTACCAAGAAGTTTTGCTAATGTAGAGTCTTATAGGTAGGATTCAAATGGGATTCAAATGGGCTGTTTATGAATATGCACCTGTCTCAGTCTCACCCTAGACCTAATCTGTTGAATGAATTCTGCCCTGCAAACAAGCTGCAAAAGGAGTACTACACACTGACATTCCATCACAGAGCTAAGGAATTATTTTAATAGCACAAAGAGAGGGAAGTTTTGTTTGCATTTGTACAAAATGAAAGCCCGTTTTTGTCAATTTGACCTTTTACAATTAGAACCATGAATGGGTGCAACTGAAGTGCAATGAATATTTCCCCATCATTATTTTTAAAAATGGGTTTCTCCAGGGGTGGTGGCACAGGCCTGTGATCCCAGCAACTTGGGAGGCTGAGGTAGGAAGGTCACAAGTTGGAGTCCAGCCTCAGCAACTTAACGAGGCTCTAAGAAATTTAATGAGACCCTGTCTCAAAAATACAAAATAAAAAGCTCTGGGGATGTGGCTCAGCAGAAATTTTAAAAAGAGAGAATAAGTTAGCTATTATCACCTGATTGTGCCATAGAATACTAGAGTTTATTCCTCCCATCCAACTGTAATTTTATACCCATTAACCAACTTGTTCCCCAATCTTCCCCTTCCCATTCTATTTTGTGTGTGTGTGTGTGTGTGTGTGTGTGTGTGTGTTTACAGGGGATTGAACTCAGGGTGCTTTACCATGGAGCTACATCCCCAGCCCTTTTTATTATTTATTTGGGGACAAGATCTCACCAAATTGCAGAGAATCTCCCTAAACTGCTGAGGCTGGCTTTGAACTTGCCATCCTCCCATCCTCCGCCTCCTGAGTCACAGATTACAAGCATGAGCCCACATGCCCGGCTTGATTCCATATCTTAAAATCTAATGATTTTTAAAAGGCCTAAAGTGACATTTCCAGATTGAGAGATTAGATTTACCTAAATGACAGTTTTAAGCTTAGACTCCTTCCTATCTCTTCAGCTCCCATTAGCTCTCCTACTATTTGACTCCTTGTGCAGGCTGCTAAACTCTTTGAGCTTTGGAATCTTCATCTTGTGAAATGGGAAAAATAACAGTGCACACCTATTCTTGCTTTCAAGAAGTTTAACAGTAGCCACGAAAATTATGGTCCGTGATCTGCAGTTCTTGAGTTTCCATCTTGTGCTGTAGCCACTAAGAGCACAAGTCATCTCCATCAACGTCAGGAAATAGCTGGGAGAACTTTATTCTTAAAGAAAATAATAAGAACCACGACTCTTCCAATTACACATTTGTCTCAAAAAGTGAATTTGCATTTCAGCAGCTTGCTAACCCAAGTACCTCCTGTTTCTGTGGCTTTTTAGCCACTAAAACAAGAAGTGCCTGTGGGGCAGAGTTTTCCAAACTTCCCTGCTCAAAAGACTCACCAAGAGTGCTTAAAACAAACAAACAAACAACAACAACAAAAACCCCACACAAATTCTAGATCTAGAATACAAATATAGATCCTCATCTGATTTAGTAGGTGTGGGGAAAGAGGCAGGCATCCATATTTTAATGAGAGTCCTCAGGAAAGCCTTATCTGTTGAGAATATCGCTGGAGGACATTGCTGTCCCTTATTAGTCACAAAATTGATTTCCCTTGTGTTATGGTTTGGAGCCACCGAGGTGTTTCCCCAAAGCTCCTGTGTCAATGCAGGAATATTCAGAGGTGAAATGATTAGAATATGAGAGCTGTAACCTAATGCTTCCCTCCTAGTTTGAATGGACAGACTGGTTGGTAACTGGAGGCAGGTGGGGCCTGGCTGGAGGAGGAGGTCCCTGGGGGCGTGTCCTGGAAGGGTGCATCTCCCCTGCAGCTCATTCCCCTTCCCTGTCTCTGCTTTCTAGCTGCCTTGAGCAGAGCAGCTTTACCTGTTCCAGGCCCTTCTGTCATGACGTTCGTTCATCCTTACCTTGGGCCCAGAACAATGGGGAGTCAGCTGACCACGGACTCAACACATGAGCCAGAATAAACTTTCTCTCTTGTCAGTTGTTTTTGTCAAGGTATCTTGGTCACAGCAACAAAAAGCTGGCTAACAATACCTTGTAAAAACATTTAGCTGAGGCAAACTGGTTTGAATGGGATGGAGCAAGGTGGGGGGTAGTTTTTTACTTGACCATGACCTCTACCTGTCTCAGACCTTCAGCTGTTGAAGATGGGGTAAGCTGGCCTTGGGCCGGGGTGTGAGGAAGTTGAGCAGCTGTGGCTGAAAATAGGCATTTAATAATCAAAGGGCATATGACTACAACTAGTGTTTCTCGAATGTTCATTAGAGGTTTCTCAGAGCCAATGCCTAAAAGGGGCTCTTCTGTTTCTGACTGGGCCAGCCAGCCTTGTCTGGGCACAGGGAACTTTCCAGAATGAAGCCACATGAGGTGAAGGGAAGCCGGCGGAGAGAGCCCCTTCCACTGTGCTTCCTGTCACTCTCCCTAGGTCAGCTTGCTACAGAAGATAAATGAGGCCTGGTGGTACACTCCATTCCAGAACTTGCCTTGAACTTTTCTCCTGTTCTTTGATGTCAGATGACCTTGTTGAAACCATTCAGGGAGCCAGAGGCGCCTCCTGCAGCCTGTTGTCCCCATGTCTTCTTTTAGCAGGTGGCAGCTCTGGGCACCATTCCCACCCACACTCAATCTCCAACTTGATCTCCATGGCTCCAGAGTGCCCAGTGGGCATGCCCAAGAACAGGCTGACCTGTTCCAAATTGATGGGAGGTGGTCACAGAAAGAGCACTTGGGTGTGACAGATCTAGAACCCAGGGACACTTCTATGATCCTGTGTGACTGGTAGAGATGTTTCTAGGCTTCTACGTCCTTACCTGTGAAAGAAGGGGGTGGTTACACCTCCCTCATGGGGTTCTGAAGAATGAATAGTGGTTTTTATTTCTACCAATTTTGAGAAACTTTTTTTTTCCACATTTCAAACTTCTAAAAATGAGGAGGCCTCTTCATTTTTAGAAAGTGGCATGTTCTACAATTGCTATTGTTGTAGTTTGGGTGAGAAATGGCAGCAGTCATAGCTGTCATGATAGGACTTGCATCTGCTGCCCGTGGGGCCAAGTATATTTCTCTGGTGGAACAATTTAGCACCGTAGAGGCAATTGTGTGTGTGTGTGTGTGTGTGGGGGGGGGGGGTGCTGGGCATTGAACTCAGGGGTGCTTAACCACTGAGCCATATCCCCAGCCCTTTTTAATATTTTATTTAAAGACAGGGTCTTGCCAAACAGTTGCTCAGGGCCTCACTAAGTTGCTGAGGCTGGCTTTGAATTTGAGATCCTCCTGTCTCAGCTTCCACAGCCGCTGGGATTATAGGTGTGTGCCACTGTACCTGACATTTTGTTCTTTCTTTTCTTTCTTTCCTTTTTTTTTGGTTTTGGGGATTGAACCCAGGAGCAACATTATTATAATAGACAAAGGTAGAAACAACCCAAATGGCTATCAATAGCTAAATGGGTAAACAAAATGTACTGTGTCAGCCCAGAGGAATCTTTGTGTGTGTGTGTGCAGTGGGTACTGGGGATTGAACTCAGGAGCACTCGACCACTGAGCCCCATCCCCAGCCCTATTTTGTATTTGATTTAGAGACAGGGTCTCACTTGTCCCGTCCAGCAGGACACATCAACGTGGGCAGCGAACCTAGATGGGGAGGAATGAAGGGACAAGAGACACGAAAGGTGACAGCAAGACAGGTGTCTGATCAAGCTGCAGACTTTTATTGTTCACACAGGGGTATTTATATGCTGGGGATGGGGAAGCTCTCTAATCAACAACTGCTGGATGTGGGTGGTAAAACTGCCAGGTGCAAGATGTCTGATGATCCTGATAACTGCAGGATGTTCCAGGGAGATAGGTAGCTGCAGGATGCCTCCCAGGCAGGATGTCTCCCAGGGGGCTGTCAGGCTAATCTTTGAAGGAGAATTTCCTTCTAGTCCCTGACACTCACTGAGTTGCTTAGGGCCTCAACATTGTTGAGGCTGGCTTTGAACTCTCTATCCTCCTACCTCAGCCTCCCAAGCTACTGGGAGTACAGGTGTGCACCGCTGCGCCCGGCCCATTTTTTGATATGATGGTTTACTAATGAATTTTGTCTCTCTTTGGTTCTGATAAATGTGCAAAAGGACCCAGAATGATCACTAATTCAGGGTGCCCTGTTCAAGAGAATATTATCCTCATCCTTAAGGAGTGCTTTGGTTCCTCTCCAGTGGAAGCTGACTGCTCTCATTGCCTGCAGGGACCTGAGCCTAAAGCTCTTCTTAAAACGACTTAAAACGACAGCTTGACACCTGAGCCCACGTTGCTGTCTCCAATAACAGGCCATAGAAAGCAGGAGAGTCCTGCCTGTGGCAGGAGGGGGGCTTGGTAATTGGCTGTGACACAGGCTGATCACCATGCAGAGTCATTATTGGGCTCACCTGGAAGATCAAAGTGCCCCCCCACCTCCTGTGTGCTGGCTCAAGTCCATCCTGTCTAGGACCTGAGTGTGCCTGAGTTATCCATGTTGACATTCTTGGTCCTGGAGCTTGAACTTTATTAAGCACCTGTTTAGCTACATCATCTCATTCAGCACCTACCTTGTCTCACTGAACTCTCCCACCAGCCTTATAAGGCAGGTGTATGTACCAGGTCATAAGCATTTTGTGGAGGAGCAGTTATCAAGACCTGTGTTCAAATTTCAGCTTCTCTGCTTACTACCTGTGTGACTTTGGATGAATGACATAACCTTTCTGAGTTTCAGTTTTCTATTTATTGTATTTTTTGGCAGTACTGGGGATTGAACCCTGTGAAGCCAGATTTAAAGAGAGGTAGTTAGTGTAGCGAGGTAAATCAGGTCTGCTATCCAGTCTAATAGAGAAAAAAGGAGTCAGTCTAATAAAGAAAATGGAGTCTGATGTGAGTCCGGGAAATCAGAAACTGCATCTGGAAGATTGAAATGTTAATGTCCCCAAGGCCCCCTGGCCTGTCCTAAAGAACTGTTAATGAAGCAGCTCCCAGCAGATAGAGAGGTGCTAATCAGTACACCCCAGGCCCTTCCTGCCCCATCACTCCCCCTCCAGCTGCCTGGGCCCACCTGTTGCCCACGTTTGGCCCTTCCCTCCTGCATCCCCCATCCCAAGTAAGATAAAGACAGGAATGTAAAAGGACAAAGAAAACCTTAAATATAAAAGGGAGGGACTTCCTATCTCATGGATTTCGTCTTTCGGGTCCCCTTCTTCCTCTGGGGAGAAGTCGGTTTCTACTCTCCACTTGCCTGGGTGTTCTTCTCTGGTGTTGGGGAAACAAGGACTCATCAAGGTAACCGTCATCTGAGTTGCTCTAGCACTGAGCTACATCCTCACCCATTTTTTATTTTTTATTTTGAGATGGGGTCTTGGCCAGTGGCCCCCATTGGCCTCAAACATGCAATCCTCCTGTGTTGGCCTCCCGATTAGCTGGGATTACTGGTGTGTACCACCATGGCTGGCTTCAGATTCCTATCTTTAAAACACGGTAAAAACACTTGCCTCTGAGAATTCATATGGGGCTTAATCATCTTCATTCCGGGGGCTTGCTAGATACAGTGGGGCATACTGGTTATATTCCTGAAAGTGGTTACTGCCTTTCCCCCATATGCTACCTGGCAGATAGTAGGTACTCAATAAAAACCTCTTCAGAGAGACAGTACACTAAAGAGTGACAGTTCATCAGCTGATCAATAAGAATGAACTGTCTCCTTGAAGCCTAACCCTGTCCTGGGAACTGTGGGGGTCCAGGTGAACAATGGCGACAATTTGTGTTTATGTAGTGTTTTATAACTTACAAAGTACACTAATATTCTTTCTTTTAAAACTCCCATCAAACCCAAGACAAGAAGGGTATTCTTATTAGTGTCTCTGGAGTTATCCCAGGAGAGGTTAGGGAATGGCTGAGCCCCTTAAGGGCTTCCCACACACGGAGGAGAATCATTACAGAGCAGAGGTCAAGGGGTCTAGCAATAAGGAGGCACTTGGTGACCTTCCAAAACGCCCTTTCAGGAGAGTGGTGGGGACAGATGCCAGGGCTTGGTCACTAAGGAAGGTGTGGGCGGGAGGAAATGAGCATCAACCTCTTGGCAGCGAGGCAAGGCAGAACTGGGACAGGAGCAGATCCAGCGATGGCTCTTTCAAAATAAGGGTGACCTGTGCATGGTTACCCCTTGGAAATGACTTGTTCTGGCTGATTCGTGACAGCCCAAACTTAGAAAGGGATAAATCATGGCAGCTGAAGGATCACTTTGAAAAATGACTCTCCTTCTCGAGAGAATTCTCCATAGAATCAAAGTGGCTGGTGAACACAGAAAAATACACTCGGCCTCCGTGTAAAGTAAGCACGACTTTGAGGAAGAATGAGAGGCCGTTTTTGCTGATAAGATTGACCAAGAGGAAACAGTTTGATAGGACAGACAGGAGGTGAGAAAGTGGGCAGGCGGCCACCATCACCTATCCTGTTGGGAGTGGAAGTGGGTGCACTTTGGGGGAGAATACATTTTGAAAATGTCTACTGCATTTGATGTGCACATAGTCCACCTAGCCATTTTACTTTTGGAACATTATCTGGTGAGTATACCATATATTATCCCATAGATATATGCATATCTGTTGCTATAGTGTGAGTATGGGTTGCCCCCTCTGAGACTATATTGAAATGTAATCCCCAATAAGGGGTATTGAGAAGGTGGAAACTTAATCCATGTATGGTGCCCTTTGAGAGGTATTTAGATTAAAGGAGATCATCAGGATAACGTCCTCATGATTAAATTCTGGTGTCCTAATAAGAAGACAGAGGGAGATCAGGACAAATACATAGCGCGTGTGTGCTCTTTCTCTCACCATGTGATGCTCTAGACCACCTCAAGACTCTGCCAAGCAAGAAGACCGTTCACAGATTTGATCTTGGACCAAAAGCATGGGTCAAAATAAACCTCTTTTCTTTATAACTTACCAGTCTGGGGTATTGTGTTTTTAGCAACAGAAAATAGACTAATACGTTTTAATATATGTATAAAGATATATTCACAGAATGTATTTACCAAGATGTTCATTGGAACATTTGTGTGTGGGTGTGTGTGGGTGTGTGTGTGTATGAGAGAGAGATCCAAGTTACACAGACCATAGATACTATGATGCATTCATTCTGTCACTACAAGAAAGGTGGGGTATATCTCCTAACATGGAATGGTGCCCATCATGTATTAATAGTGGGGAAAAGAAAAGATGAAATAGTGATGGGACAGGCACTTAAAATGGCTGGAAAGGGCTGGGATTGTAGCTCAGTGGAAGAGCGCTTGCCTAGCATGTGCGAGGCACTGGGTTCAATTCTCAGCACCTCATAAAAGAAAGAAAGTTTTATCGACAACTAAAAAATATTTTAAAAAATGGTTGGGAAATAAGAAAAGGTTAAAACTGATTATTTTGAAGGAATGAGAAGGGGCAGAGTGACTTCAACCTCTCATATTATTTTCCTCCTCTACTTGTGTGAATTTTAACATTTAAAATAAAATACTGGCAAGGTGTGGTGGTGCATGAGTGTAATCCCAGCAACTCGGGAGGCACCAGGATCGTGAGTTCAAAGCCAGCCTCAGCAAAATCGAGGCCCCTAAGCAACTCATTGAGACCCTGTCTCTAAATAAAATACAAAATAGGGCTGGGAATGGGGTTCAGTGGTCGAGTACCCCTGAGTTCAATCCCTGAAAAAAAAATTGAAAAATGCCACATAAAATCCCTTTAAATCTCTAGTTCTCCCATAATTAAAAAAAAAAAATTCCATTTGTGCCGCAGTCCGGCTGCAGCAAAATAACCGGGTGGTGACGAACAACTTGCGTAGATTGATACAGCTGGAGTGGAAGTCCTTTATTGTAGGACAGGAGTGGTATTTATACATTCCACACAGCTTATCTTAATTAGCATAAACTAGATACATCAGTCAACCAATAAGAAATCTCCACACTTAATGGCTCGCTGGTGTTACTTCACAAACCACTCCCTCTGGCATTTTGCCAGGCGCCATCCTGACTTGTTTACAGACTCTAACACATTTGAAATATTTGATTAGTCACTCCTGTTTCTGAAGCACATCTGCGTTAAGGAACACCAGTGTGGTTAAATGACCCACCACCAATGGGTTTCTGTTAGTATCTTCTCTGCTGTGGAAGCTGGCAAATTGCCAGGGGGTTAAAGAGTACCCCAAACTATCATCAGAAACCTTCCTACAGCCTCCCTGCCCATTCAAAGCAAGTTCTATTTTTACAAATGATTGACAAGTTGAGGACTTTGTCCTATTCTGCATTGGCAGATGGAGTGTCCCAAATCTAATCTATCATGATAATCACAGGGGTGTTTTTGTTTTTGTTTTTAAGACAAAAGCCTTTATCATCCCTCCCCTCTTCTGACCTAGTACATCTAGGCTGGGTCCCTGAACCTTTTATTTTTCTAAGTTCTCAAGATGCTTCAATACAGAGCCAGGTCAAGGAATTACAGCCTTACTCTGCTTGAGAATTCTCTTGACTTGGAAATTACTATGCAGTGTTGCAGGTCATTCTCTCTAGAATAGAAGTCCCTGTTTATTGGCTCAGCCACGGGAACATGCCCACAGTTGCCAGAAGCCTATTGATAGGCAGAGGAATGTGCACAGAAGGACTGTGTTTCTTAAGCTTTTCCAGTTGTTTCTCCTAGAGAGAATACCCCAGCAAGATCGCAGACTTGATTTCGGCTGAACCCTGATTGAAGGAGGCAGCACTGATGAGACCCATTTAAAGCAGCCCTTACCACCCACCTGCTTATCCCAGAGGTCCAGGGAGAAGTGGAGGCCCTTACTGAAACAACTTCGTCACCTACCTTTGTCAGAGTTTTCCTTGTGGTTCATTTCATGGAGATGGACACCAATCTTGGAGGCAACTCAGCCTGGTCTTGAATGTAGATACCTTTTTTTTAAAATTTAAATTTATTTATTTATTCTAAGTTGTCATATATGACAGCAGAATGCATTTCAATTCATAGTACACATATAGAGCACAATTTTTCATGTCTCTGGTTGTATGCAAAGTAGAGTCACACCATTCGTGTTTTTTATGCATGTAGTTAGGGTAATGATGTCCATCTCATTCCACCCTCTTTCCTAACCCCATGCCCCTTCCCTTCTTCTCCCTCCCCTTTGCCCTATCCAAAGTTCCTCCATTCCTCCCATGTTCCTACCCCCCCACCCCATTATGGATCAGCATCCACATATTAGAGAAAACATTTGGCTTTTGGTTTCTTGGGATTAGCTTACTCCATTCATTTACCTACAAATGCCATGATTTTGTTCTCTTTTATTGCTGAGTAATATTCCTTTGTGTATATAGGCCACATTTTCTTTATCCATTCATCTACTGAAGGGCATCTAGGTTGGTTCCACAGTTTAGCTATTGTGAATTGTGCTGCTATAAACATTGATGTGGCTGCGTCCCTGTAGTACTCTGATTTTAAGTCCTTTGGCTAACTAACCCCATGAGAAATCCTGAGTCAAAACCACCTAGTTAAGCTCTTGAATATGCCAAAAACCGAGGAATGGGTTAGCTGGGTGAAATGGTGGTTCCATTTCATGTCAGTTGTAGATACCTTCTTGAATGTGGATCCCTTTGTTCCCTCCTCCACAGTCTGCCATTTGACACATCATGCAGAGGTTGGTCCCAACTGATAAGAGAACTGTCTCTCAAGACCTTTTGTTGCTTTTCCTCCCCTGCTAGAGACTTAGTCTGCTTTTCTTTGGCTCACATTCATTTAAAACAAAAACTGCTTTCCTACCAAAGGAAAGAGTATTTGCTGGCCCTTCCTGTCTCTCCAGATTAATTGCTCACTGCCCCCACCGCTTTTGTACCCTTTGCCGTGATCCTTCTGAACCCAAGGTGGTTCCCTGCAGGCTCCAAAGCTGCCTGCCTGCTGTGCCTCTGCACCCCCTTGCCCTTCCAGTTTGGCAATCCCTGCCCTTCAACTTTAAAGCAAGCCTGCAGGGCAGATTTCTCCAACCCTTGCTCCAGGTTAGGCCCTCTGTAAAAGTCCAACTCCACATTCAGTAAATATCATTTTACTCTCCAAAAATTCCAGTTGTTTATATTTGCATAGATCACCCCTGAACGAATCCTAAAAATCAACAATCGTTTGGGTGGGGTGGAAGGGAGATAATTCATGGTGCATACAAAGTGTTTCTTTTGAACTTTTATACTCTATATGTTTACTACCTATTCCAATAAATACGATTCAGATTTAAAAACACCAACACAGGGCTGGGGTTGTGGCTCAGTGATACAGAGTTTGCCTGGCATGTGTGAGTCCCTAGGTTCCATACACCGCATATAAATAAATAAAATAAAAGATCCATTGACAACTAAACACACACACACACACATCTGAGCTGTAGAAGAAAATTCCATTCTGTACTGTTCTCAGATTAACATCTTATAGGCAGATTTCCAAATCTGCCTCTTTTTAAGATCTTTATTTTTAATTTCACAAGTAATATGTAAATTTCCTCCATTGTAAATGCCAATGCAAATTAGTCTTTCTGCTACAAGACTCTTCTGACATAATACTCATGTAATTTCCATTCTGGTCTTAAATGTGTTTTAAGTAGGTATATTAAAGGCATTTTTTTTTCTGGCATATATCACAAACCTGGAGAGGGACAGTTGTTTATAAAACGTAGACTTGAGGTGCTTTTAAATTAGTAATGTTGGATTTTACTGAAAGGGGTAATTAGGGTGGTCAACTGTCCCAGTTTTCCTAGTACTGAGAGGGAATGTGAGACTTTCAGTGCTAAAGCGGAAGAAGTCTCAGGCAATCAGGGATAAATTGGTTACCCCAGATTAAACAAGGTGCTTTGCCAATCAGAGTGACTACAGGCTCAAAGAGAGGGACGTTCGCTGTGAAAACCCGCACTGGGTACCGATGCATGGCGACTGATTACCAGCTCTGGTTGTATAGTTCTTTCCCCATCTTTCTGGAAGCATTGTTCATCAACTCTATGACATTTCAAAAAAAAAAAAAAAAAAAAAGACCTTCAATTCTACTTTAAACTTCATAATGACATAAGTAGCATAGAGAAGGGATTTCTGTGACATTTGATGCTATTATGTTCTTAACTGAAGTTGAGAGATTTATCACGTTTAATGGTGCATGCAGAGTCAATCTCATTTTTAACTTTAGACCCCTTGAAAAAATACCATTTTGACATTTTTTTTCTCCCCCTTTTTTCTCTGAAATGGCTCAAGGTTTACTAAGAACCACTGAATACTGTTGGGTTGCGAGAGTAAAAATAAGTAATTAAAAAGTAAATTAGCAGATGAAAATAATGAGTTTGTGAGTAGGAGGGGCAAAAGGGGCCATAAAAATATATTCCAGCTGAGAAAAAAAAGTGAGGATGAGTAATTTCAGTGAGAGGTTGAGATAGCTCATTGCACTTTCACCTGAACCGGCAAGGCCTGCTGGGTACGGTGGGTCTGGAATTCATTAACCAGTAATCTATGCACAGAAGAGTAACACGGAGCAAATCAATGTAGCAGAGCAAAATAAATACGTTTCTCAAAATAATGTCTTTTAACCGCAGTTGACTAATTAGTTAAAATAACAGAGCTCCAGAAAGCGAGTCTATGCGGAAGTTTTCCTCTTTGATGTTTTCTTCTCCATCACAATTCGAACAGTACCTCATTTCAGGAACCTACAAATAAAGGGAGCAATTTCATATATTCTGTGGATCTTTTTTTTTTTTAAAGATGAAAGCTACAGGCTGGAGGCTTTGTCTACAGATGGGTTAGTCAGATCACACCAAAGCAACTTAAAATGCTTTACCCTGACCATTTCAGCTGGTTTTGGGGGGACTGAGAGTAGGAATTCTTAGAAACCTTTCTGGAGGAATAAAATCAACTGAAATTATTTGCAGACTTCTGATATACCCATGCGTGTTCTCCTGCAGGGGGAAAAATATATATCCTCAGCTTTCTTTAAATTCTCAAAGGGTTCTGTCATTCCTAAAACATTTAGCGACATTTGAAGCGACACACAGAAGCACCTTAGTGACTGCCAGCTTTTGTGAGCTCTTGAGTTCTCCCTTCTCCCTGACCTCTCCTTGCCCCTCTTCCTGGACCCTGTCTGTCTTATCTTTTGGAGAAAGGGTTTGGTAGGATTTGCCATTTGTTTTACTTGCAAAATACTGAGTGAAAGATGCTTATTCCTGACCCATGGCCCACACAGATAAATACATGCTATGGATAAGTAAATAGATAAACCTGCCCAGAGAGGGCAGATTTACACAGGGGCTAATAAAAAACCTTTATGGTAAAAAGAATCTAAATCCTAGAACTTTCCCTTTCTGCTTTAAATGCAAAATTTCAAATGGACTTGGGTGGCTCTGAATGAGACCAGGTGATTTAAAGAAAACAAAAAGGGGAGGGCACAAATCTTGGCCAAGTATGATGGTACATACCTGTAATCCCAGCAAGTCCAGAGGCTGAGGTAGGAGGATGGCAAGTTTGAGGCCAGTCTCAGTAACTGAGTGACGGCCCAAGCAATTTAGCAAGACCCTTTCTCATAATTAATAAAAAAAAAAAAAAGGAGGGTGGTTGCTGGGGATGTAGCTCTGTGGTAAACCTAGTTAAATCTCCATTACAAAGAAAGAAGGAGTGGGGCTGGGATTGTAGCTCAGTGGTAGAGCGCTTGTCTAGCATGTGTGAGGCACTGGGTTCAATCCTCAGCACCACATAAAAATAAATAAAATAAAGATATATATATATATATATATATATATATATATATATATATATATATATATATATATATATATATATTTATATATGCTTTCTCCAAACGTGTAAGTAATCCCCAGTAAGGGTGAGGATGAAGTCTCAATCAGTAACGTGGACTCTGCCAACAAAAATATCCAAACCTTGGAAATAGGGTAGAGATTACGAGGTGTTTTTTTCAACGCATTGCAAGCAGCATTGCTGGGTTGATTTCCTATTGTTGGGGCCATTTGTCAACCCACAGGGGCAAAGGTGAGCGAGTAGATTTTTTTCTGTTTGGGTTTAGCCAGAAGAAATTAGTTTCTGTCTGGTGGAACAGATAACATAAATGTTCCCATTTATGGTCTTGTTGGACATTTAACTAATTCTTTATAAAATCGGAGTCAAATTCCTATAATGTAAAATCAACCATTAACTATTTTATCTATTTATTTATTTATCTATCTATTTATTGTGGTGCTGGAGATGGAACCCATGGCCTTGTGCATGCAAGGCAAGCACTCTACCAACTGAGCTATACCCCTGGCCCTCCATTAACTATTTTAAAATGTATAATTCAGGGGCACTTTGTGGATTTGAAATATTGTGCAGCCATCATCTCCCTACGGTTCTAAAAAGTTTTCAACACTCCAATGGAATCCCATCCCACCATCTCCCTACTCCTTTTGCAGCCATGAGTCTGATTTCTGTCTCTGTCAACAAAAATATCCAAACCTTGGAAATAGGGCAGAGATTATGAGGTGTTTTGACTTATGTTGAATATTTCATAATATTTTGAGCTGGGGTTGTGGCTCAGCGGTAGAGGGCTCGCCTAGCTCATGCGAGGCCCTGGGTTCAATCCTAAGCACATCATAAAAATCAATCAATAAATAAAGGTATTGTGTCCAACTACAAGTAAAAAATATAAAAAATTTCATAATTTTTCATAAGTGAAATCATACAAAATGTAGCCTTTTGTGTCTGGTACCTTTCATTGAGCACCACCTTTTCAAGGTTCCTCTGTGGTGGCTACATTCCTTCTTATGACTGAATACTGCTCCACATATGGCTCTATCTCATTGTGTTTAGCCATTCTTCTGTGTTTGGACATTTGGGTTGTTTCTACCTTTGGCTATTGTGAACAGTGATACGTTAAAGTATTTGAATACCCATTTTCAATTCTTTGGGGGGTATGTAACTAGGAGTCGGATTTCTGGGTCATGCAATGATTCTATGCGTAACCTTTGGAGGGAGTACCAAACTGTTTCCATAGCAACTATACCATTTCACATTCCTGCCAGCAGTGTATGGGGATTCCTCCTTCTCCAAATCCCATCAACACTTACTTTCCTTTTGTGGAGGGTTTATGGACACCCCTGTGGGTATAGCATGGCATGTGTTTATAGTTTTAACTTGCATTTCCCAATGATTAAAAACACTGGGCACTTTTTTCATATGCTCGTTGGCCACTGGTGTATCTTCTTTGGAGAAAGATCTTTTCAAATCCCTTGCTAGTGTTAACTTGGGTTGAATTGTCTTTTTCTTGTTGAGTTTTAGGAATTCTTTATGTATTCGTCATATTAAATCCTTACCAGATATATAATCTGCAAGTATTTTTTTCTCATTCTGTGGATTTTATTTTTCACTTTCTTGAGTTTAGTTTCTATTTATTTATTTATTTATTTATTACTGTTGTTGCTTGTTCTTGTGGTGTCAAATATAAGAAACTATTTCTTTTCTCCTCCTTCTTTTTTTTTATTTATTTTTATGTGGTGCTGAGGATTGAACCCAGTGCCTCATACATGCTAGGCAAGCGCTTTACCACTGAACCACAACTCCAGCCTTTTTATTTTTTACTTTGAGACAGGGTCTCACTGAATTGCTTAGGATCTTGCTAAATTGCTGAGGCTAGCCTCAAACTTGGTGATCCTCCTATCTCAGCCTTCTGAGTTGCTGGGATTATAGGCATGCATCACCAGGCCCGGCCTAAGAAACCATTTCTAAATTCAAAATCATGAATATTTATTTCCTTATTTTCTTCCAAGATTTATATAGTTTTAGCTCTTACATTTAGGACTTTATTTATTTATTAAAAAATATTTTTAGTTATGGATAGATACAATACCTTTATTTGTACTTATTTATTTTTATGTGGTACTGAGGATTGAACCCAGTATCTCACATGTGCTAAGCAAGTACTCTCTACTGAGATACAACCCTGACCCCTAGGTTTTTATTTTGAGGATTTTTTGGTATATGATCTGAGATAAGGGTCCAATTTCATTCTTTTGTAATAATAACCAATTATTTTGGCTCCATCAGTTTAAAAGACTGTTCTTCCCTCAATTTATTGGTCTTGTCAAAATTAAAATGTCTGAGGCTGGGGTTGTGGCTCAGCAGTAGATGCTCGCCTAGCACAGGTAGAGCCCTGGGTTCAATCCTCAGCACCACATAAAAATAAATAAATAAAATGAAGGTATTGTGTTCAACTACAACTAAAAAAAATAAAATATTTAAAAAAAATAATTCAAATGTCTATAGGTGTGTCTATTTCCAGACTCTATTCAACTCCAGTAATGTGCGCATATCTTTATACCAGTCCCACACTGTTTTGAGCACTATGGCTTTGTAATAATATTTGGAATTGGCAAGTGAGAGTCTGTCAACTTTTTTCTGCTTCTCAAGATTTGTTTGGTGATTTCATGTCTCTTGGAATTTCATATTAATTTTTTTTTCATTTCTTCTAAAAATGACATTGGGGGAGCTGGGGTGGTGGCTCAGTGGTAGAGCACTTACCTAGCATGTGTGAGGCACTGGGTTCGATTCTCAGTACCACATATAAATAAATAAAATAAAGGTCCATAGCAACTAAAAAAAAAAGGACATTGAGCCAGGCCTGGTAGTTCATGCCTGTAATCTCAGCAGCTTGGGAGGCTGAGGTGGGGGATCACAAATTCAAGGCTAGCCTCAGGAATTTAGCAAGGCTCTAACCAACTTAGCGAGACCCTGTCTCAAAATAAACATAAAGGGCTGGAGATACGGCTCAGTGGTTAAGCGCTCATGGGTTTAATCCCTAGTACCAAAAACAAAACAACAACAAAACAAAATACCACCACTGGGATTTTAATAGGGATTGCATTGAATCTATAACTTGCTTCAGGGAGTGACATTAATGAATTTTGTATGTAATACAACAACCTTTTTCTAACATCGCCTATAAATATTTAGCTCCCCAAATGCTCTTTGAACTGGTTTTGACATATTACTGGCTCACTCATTGATGAGTTGAACAAACTTGACACATTCATTTTATATTTGCATAAGAGTCATGATTTTACCTTTTTGAAAATGATATTTTAACAATGAGGTCACACATTCTGTTAGGGAAGTGATTCTCAACCTCATTATGATCACTGGGGGTACTTTAAATAATACTGTTCCTTGGGTGGCACCTCTAGGCCATTCTGATGTAACTGCTTTGAGGCATAGTGTGGCTCCTGGAGGTTTTGTTTGTTTGTTTTTTAAGCTCCCCAGGTGATTTTAACTGTACTCAGGAGAATGACTGTCTTAGGGGAAAATTCTGGTTAAACAATTTCTGATGTAGTCTCGGTGATGCTGGGGATCCTTACTGGGAAAAGTGGCCGGGGGAAGAGACGAAGCATTGGGAGCCCAGTCTTCTGTTGGCTGTGAGTGTCCTTAGGTAAAAGGAACGCTAGGAAATGTGGTATTTTTCTTGTATATCATTCCACCCTGTGGCTCATCTCTGTTTACGAAAACTGAAACTTCATCCTTGTCATATGCCACCAAAAGGGTCATGGTCTCCAAACAAGTGCCTCCCGCCACAAAAAAAGAGCAACAGTCAAGCTCAGATCTACCATGTGGCAAATACATTATTAAACAAACAAAATGCAATGAGGGATTGCATAGAGTGAAAGTAGGAGCTTTGGGAAGAGAGATTAGCAACCTTGGCAAGCTGGTGAGGGAGGTCTTTTGATTAGAGTGATGCTTTTGCTTCTTTCCAGAAAGAAGGAAATATAAGGGTATCCGACTTGGAATGACTGGGTGACACAGGAAAGTCACTTGCGTTGTTGATCACTTTTCTACTTGTGGCCTCTCTTTCTTTCTACGCTGTCCTCTACCCATCTGTTCTCCAGATTAATTCTTCTCTCCTGCCTTCACTTAAATTTGGAAAGAAACTTCTGAAGTTTTGGGTGGGTGCAGTGGTGCACACCTATAATCCCAGTGACCTGGGAGACTGAGGCAGGAGGATCGAAAGTTTGAGACCAGCCTCAGCAACTTAGTGAAACGCTATCTCAAAAAATAAAAAATCACTGGGCATGGTGGTGTATGCCTGTGATCCCAGTGGCTTGGGAGGATCACAAGTTCAAAACCAGCCTCAGCAACTTAATGAGGCCCTAAGCAAATTAGTGAGACCCTGTCTCAAAATAAACAATAAAAACTGCTGGGGATATGGCTCAATATCCCGGCTTTTTCTATTAAAGTGCCCCTGGGTTCAATTCCCAGTACTAATGGGAAGGGGGAGTTGGGCACACAGTGTTTGGATCTACAGTGCCAGGGATCACAGCCCAGCTCTGCTACCTACAAGATGTGAGATGCTGACTTACCTAATGCCTCAGCCTCCTGTCTGTAGAATGGAGGAAAATGGTATTATCTTCTTTATGGAATTATTGTGTGTTAACATATAAAAGCATTAAAAAATATTACCTGGCATAGAATAAGCTATTTCATAAGTAAATTTTAGCTATTTCACTATTATTGCCTAGGAATTAACATCCTCAGCTGGAATAGCAGCAGTTCAGTACAGAATTCTTCAGGTCCTTGGAGGTAGAAGTCTCTGAAGAGGATCTTTGGAAGAACCATGGAGGATAAGTGGTCTTGATGCCCAACAATGAGAAATTCTGTACAATGAATGACTTACATGAGAGACAGATTGGATGGATTTAGTATCTGCTTGGAACAGCTGAATGGGTTCTATTTTACTGCCTGCTAATCGGCCTGGCCGATGCGGATTCACTCTGGGAAACAGAGCTCTGGCTGGGGAGGAGCCGTGAGTCTCCCAAGGAGGATTTCACCCTCTACTTCCAGCCGCCATGGTTCTAGCACCTTCCCAGATCACGCAGGATAACACAGAACCTTTCCTATCGCATGCCTAACACTTCTGCAACACTGCGGCCGTCCTCCTATCTCTACCAAAGATGTGAACGCCACCTACCCTTCCTCTTTGTCCACTCTTTCTGCTCAGGTTCTCTGCAGACCACAGACCTCTCCATGTCCCAAGGAAAAGCCTATAGAAAATCACAGTCAGGGGACTCCAACGAGGGGTTCCCATCTGATGATGAGCCCAGGTCATTTCCCTCAGATGGCTCTGGCACCCTCAGTGTATCAGTGACACGTGTCCCTCTGTAGCTGCAAGGTGGCCGCTGTAGCAGCAAAAACCTACAATGTTCAAAAGCAGCGAGGGTGTGAGAGGCATTTCATTCATTTATCTCTTTATTCCAGGAAAGTTCCTCCTGTCCAATCCCATTGAACAGCACAGGGCCACATAACTACGCCCTCACTTAAGAAGGCTAAGAAATTGAGTAACTGAATTTTCAGCTTCTTAGAAGTTGAGGAAGGGACTGCCTAGCAATAAAAAAAAAAGGGTAGGGAAATGGCCTTTAGATTGGCACCTAAAACGTCTGTGACACAACCAGATTGCCGCTTGGTTTAGAGGATTGCTTTGCATTCTGAACGACCCCACTTGAGTGGCCTTACATATCTATTTGGAACAAAATGAATTTGTTTAAGGATGCTATTGTTTGAAGCTTCTGATTCTCGGTGACCAGCCCATCAAATCAAGTCCTGATCCTGTGTTCAAAGTGGCTGGGGAGCCCCCTGCGTCTTGGTCCGTTAGCTTTCTGTAGAATTTGCAACCCCCAACAACCAATTTCATTTAATTAACCTTAAAAGTACAGCACAGGAGAGGGCTGCTATGGTGCTACATTGCTCAGGAGGTTGAGTTGTATTTTTTTTTTAATTTTGATTAAAAATCCAATAGATCAAATAAGTTACAATCTATAATTATCATTAACCCCAGAGAAGATTATTTTTGTGAATTTATGGGAAAAAAAGATACTCCCAAAGTATCTATAAGAGCCTTCTGTTATAGAAGAAAACTTACCAGAGAGTGCCTCTTTATCTTTCTTCGAGGTTCTGTTCTTTCCCAGTGTTAGTAAGTGTGACCAAATTTATACCGTGTGTGTGTGTGTGTGTGTGCACGCGTGCGAATGTGTTACTGGGGATGGAACCCAGGACCTTGCACATGCTAAGCAAGTGCTCCACCATTAATATACTGAGCCCTGCTTTTTTGATTAGTTATTTGATGCTCAAACTTAAAAAAGAAGTTATTGTTTAACAGTAGTTATTGGTGATAAAAGAAGATGCAAATATAGAACTCTAAAAAGAAAAAAGTGAAAGCCCCTTTCTTCCCCCGACCCCTGTACTCCTCCACTTCTCATGCCCCCGGAGAGCCAGTTCCCTACCTCCAAGTTTCTCCCACCAGAGTTGTCTGTATTTAACAATTTCTTTCTTGATCTTGACCTGTGCAAATACATATGCACATGTAGAGTTGCACGTCTTTAAAAATCTACATTATATATTGCTCTACAACTTTCTCTCTCTCTCTTTTTCTTTCTTTCTTTCTTTCTTTCTTTCTTTCTTTCTTTCTTTCTTTCTTTCTTTCTTTCTTTCTTTCTTTCTTTCTTTCTTTCTTTCTTTCTTTCTTTCTTTCTTTCTTTCTTTCTTTCTTTCTTTCTTTCTTTCTTTCATTTAACAGTACATCCTGGTCAGTTTTTTCCCCATATGCTTATGTACAGACTTAATTCTTCTTCATCAAGATATATTTTCAGAATATTTTTATCTCCCACCCAACTCTTTTTTTCTTTTCCTTAGAAAAGAGTTCCCTTTCACTAACACCATAGAGACTCTATAAAAAGTTTCTAAAACAACTCTAATGAACTTTTTTTTTAGTACAAAAGACTTTATAGAACACAACCTTCTCTGGCATGGAACTGGTTAGAAGGGGACTCTACCTCTGATAGTATAATGATAATCATTATGGAGCTTCCTACTTGTGTGTATACATTTTAAGACAAATTTCTATAAAGGATTACACTTAAATGCCATCTAATGGTATTTTATTCTGGAAGCACCTGGAGGTTTTCCTGATAACTATTTTTATTGTAATAAAGTCTTACAGTATGAGCTGGAAACAGCATGATAATGTTGTTATTACTACCCACACAGACATGATTTAATAAAGATGAAAATTAATAGCTCCAACATTACTCTATGCCCCGCCTTGCCCAGTTGTGAGTCCCAGTTGTTATATTTCCTGACTATATCATGCTGCTTACTACTTCTGAGCCTCAAAGTACATGAAGAAAAATTGACAGAATTAAAGGGAAAAATAATTCCATAATTGTAGTACTGGGTTATAATACCCCATCACAATTGATAGAAAAACTAGACCAAAAAAATCAGTAAAGAATTAGAAAATTTCAATAGCACTATCAGTCAACTTGATCTGATATATATGTATATATATATATATATATATATATATATAAAATGTATCAGGAACTGCAGAATATACCTTCTTTTCATTCATACATTAATAAAAATAGAGCATAAGGGCTGGGGTTGTGGCTCAGTGGTAGAGCGCTGGATATCACCAATATCAGGAATCAAACCTAGCATGCAGGAGGCACTGGGTTCGATCCTCAGCTCCACATAAATGTAAAATAAAGATATTATGTTCACCAAAAACTAAAAAATAAATTTTTTTTTTACAAAACAGAGCATAAGCTAGGTCATAAAAAGAGTTGCCATAGATTAAATTAAGTCATATAAAGTATTATTTTTGACTGCAGAAGAATAAAACATTAATTAGCAATACAGTATCTAAGTAAACCTGAAACATCTGGAAATTAAATGATGTGTTTCTAAATAATTTTTGTTTTAGGGGCTGGGGATGTAGCTCAGAGGTAGAGCGCTTGCCTAGCAGTTGGAGGCACTGAGTTCGATCCTCAGCACCACATAAAAATAAATAAATAAAATTAGGGACCATCAACAACTACAACTAAAATTTTTTTTTAAAAGTAACTTCATGTTTTAAAGAAAAAAATCAGTGGGGAAATTAGAAAACTTTGAGCTATATGATAAAAAATGCACATATGTCAGAATTTGTGAGGTGAAACTAAAATCACTCTAGATGAAAAGATTGAACTTTAAATTCTTATATCAATGATGGTGCCAAAATTTGGGGGGGTGGTGGTACTGGAGTGCTTAACCACTGAGCCACGTCCTCAGCCCTTTGTTATATTTTGTTTAGAGACAGGGTCTTACTGAGTTACTTGAGGACTTGCTAAGTTGCTGAGGCTGGCTTTGAACTTGTGATCTTCCTTCCTCAGACTTTTGAGCCACTAGGATTACAGGGATGTATCACAAGATTGTGTATCAAGATTGTGCTTTCACAGCAAGTGTCAAGAATACAAGCAACAATAAATGTTGCCAAGGATGTGGGAAAAAGGTACACTCATACATTGCTGGTGGGACTGCAAATTGATGCAACCACTATGGAAAGCAGTATGGAAATTCTTCAGAAAACTTGGAATGGAACCACCATTTGACACAGCTGTTCCATTCCTTGTTTATACCCAAACAACTTAAAATTAGCATACTATAGTGACAAAGCCACATCAATGTTTACAGCAGCTCAATTAAAAATAACTAAGCTATGCAACCAAACTAGGTATCCTTCAACAGATGAATGGATAAAGGACATGTGGTATATATACACAATGGAATATTACTCAGACACAAAGAAGAATGAAATTATGGCATTTACGGGTAAATGGATAGAGCTGGAGAATATCATGCTAAGTGAAATAAACTAATCCCCAAAAAACCGAAGGCCAAATGTTTTCTCTGATATGCTGATGCTAACTTACAATAAAGAGGCTCTAGGGAAGAATAAAGCTATTTTGAATTAGGCAGAGGAGAGTGAAGGGAGGAGAGGGGTATGGGGGGAGGAAGGACAGTAGAATAAATTAGACTTTATTACCTATGTGCATATATAACTACATGACCCTGTGATTCTACATCATGTACAACCAGAAGAATGAGAAATTATACTCCATATATGTATGATGTGTCAAAGTGTATTCTACTGTCATGTATAACTAATTTGAACAAATTTTAAGAAAAAGAATTGTGCATTCACAAGAAGCTAAAATAAGAGGAACAGAGTAAGCCCAAATAAGTAGAAGAAAGAAAATAATAAAATTAAGAGCAGATGGATGAGAAAAACAAAATAAAACTCAGAGAAGTAACAAGAAAAATTCACTACTTAAAACTTTGGTTCTTTGAAATAACAAAATTAACAACCCTCCCAGGTAGAATTGTCAGGGAAAACCAAAACACACATCACCAATATCAGGAATCAAATATGTTAGTTACAAATCCTACACCCATTAAAAGGGTAATATAATATCACAAACAACTTTATGCCAAGAAATTTAACAGGCTGGATAGAAATGACAGATTTCCTAAAAAAAAATACATCTGACTTAAAGTGATACAAGGTGAACCAGAAAATCTCAATAGCCCTATAGCTATTTGAGAAATTGAATACATTATCATAAAACCTTCCACAAATAAAATACCCTCCAGGTCTGGATGGTCTTACTGTTGAATTCTACTAAATATGCAAGGAAGATGCAAAGCCACTGTTACACAATCTATTGGGAAAAGAGGAGAGAGTCCACCTCCATCTATTTTATGACACCTAAACCAGAGGAGAGTCAGTACAAGAAATTATAGGTGGTATCCTTGAGAACCTCTGATGCAAATCCTGAGCAAAAAAAAAAAAATTAAGGAAATTGAGTCCATCTTCCAGAAACGCAAGATTGAGTTAACACTTAAAATTTAATTGATAGGGATAGGGTAATATAGCTCAGTTGGTAGAGTGCTTTCCTCATATGCACAAGGACCTGGGTTCAATCCCAACACCACCAAAAAAAAAAAAAAAAAAAAAGAAAGAAAAAATGCATTTGATATCTCTTTTTCTATTACATACCTGAGACTATCCATTTGTGCCCAAAGATACCAAATTGGGTATACGGAGCTTACAGGAGCGCTTGTAGTATGTTAGGTGACCCAGTCTAGAAGCTTCTTTTTTTGTCCCCATAAACCCACACTCTCTTTCCTCACCTACAGATACCAAAGCAACAGCTGAAAAAGATCTAAAATCAAATCCCACCTCATTTCCCTCTCACCAAGAGACATCTGGTAGCCCAGTGTGGGGAAAACTCTTTGGTCAATTTGGATGGCACCGGAGTCAGTAGGCAAACCAAGCAGAGCAAAATTACATCCCAAAGTCTCTGAATATTAAACTGTCATTGAAACCATAGTTTGGACCATGATCAGTAGACCATGATCCATGATCCATGTTCTAAAGCTAAATAAGTGATTGACCACTAAAATGTGAAGATTTACATAGGATCCAGAGTCTTGTAACGATATAGAAATACATACAGAATACAATGGAAAATCACCCCAAAATCAAGAATGAAGAAAAATAACGATTTGAATGAGAAATGACAATCAATTGATAGCAATACTGCGATAAGTCAGATTTTAAAACAATCGTCATAAAAATGTTTCAGCAATCAAATACAAATTCTCATGAAACAAACTTCAATGAAAAATGCATACAATCTCAGTAAAGAAATCAAAATTATAAAAAAGAAGATATTGGGAATCCTACAACCAGAAAATATAATGTGGAAATTTTATGAACTTGCTGATCGGGCTTAATGAGTGAGGAGAATAGAATCAGTGAATTTGAGGTCAAAACAACGGAATTCACTCAATTTGAACAGAAGAAGGAAAATAGGTAAAAACAAACAACTCTTCAGCGACCTGTAGGAAATAATAAAGGATCTAATATTTGTAGCATCAGAGTTCCAGAAGAAGAGGAGAAAGAGAGTGAGGCTGAAAGACTATTTGAAGAGATATGATGGAAAACTCTCCAAATGTGGCTAAAGATACAAACAGGTCCATGAAGCCGATCAAATCCAAACCATGATACACCCAGAGAAATCCATGCCAAGACATACCGTAATTAAACCTTTGCAAACTAAAAATGAAGAAGGCTGTCAGACACAATGCCTCACCTACAGAGGACATTAATTCAAATGATGGCACATTTCTCATCTGAAATCATGGAGGCCAAAAGGAAGTGTTACCTTATTTTTGAGGTGCTGAAAGAAAAAACATCTACCAACCGTAAAAATCTAAATCTGGTGGAACTATTGTTCAGGAATACTGGGAAATAGGAAAAACTAAAAAAAAAAAAAGTTTGTTACTGCTAGAGCTACTCTTAGTTAAAGGAGTTTCTTCAAATAGGAAGGACGCAATACAGAAAGAAAGAATCTTGGAGGTTGGGGCTGAGGATGTGGCTCAGGCAGTGGCGCACTCGCCTGGCATGCGTGCAGCCCGGGTTGGATCCTCAGCACCACATACAAACAAAGATGTTGTGTCCGCCGAAAACTAAAAAATAAATATTAAAAAAAATTCTCTCTCTCTCTCTTAAAAAAAAAAAAAAAGACTCTTGGAGGGTCAGGAAGGAAAAATGAAGAACAGAAAGAGCAGAAACATGAATACACATTTTTTGCTTTTTAATATTCTTTTTCTCATGAATTTAATAGATTTTATTTAATGATCAACATCCAAATGATAACACCATTTTATGTTCAAGGCACAGGTGGGAAAAGTCAAAGGATCTAAGTGGAATTGAGATGTCTATATTCAAAAGTGTAAAGTAAAAATTTTAACAAAGGGCTGGGGATGTAGCTCAGTGATAAAGTGCCCCTGGGTTAAATCTCCAATAGAGAAAAAAATTTTAAAAAGGTAAAATGAGCTGGGTACAGTGGTGCATGCCTATAATTCCAGCTCTGTGGAAGGCTGAAACAGGGGATCACAAGTACAAAGCCAGTCTGGGCAATTTACTGTCTCAAAATAATACCTAAAAAAATGGGCTGGGGGTGTAGCTCAGTGGTAAAGTGCTTGCCCAGCCTGCATAAGACCTTGAGTTCAACCCCTGTCCCCTCCCCTGCACAAATAGCTAAAAGATACCAGTCAATGTTATGTCACATATATGTATTAAAATATCCAGAGTACCAATATACACAGGTATGTATTCAAAAATTCCAAAATAAGTAAGTCAAGATGGAATCCTAGAATATGTCCAATACACAGAAATTCAAAGCAGAAACAGTGAAACAATATTGAGAGGAAATAGATAAAAATGAATAATAAAAGTGAATAATAAAATTGCAGATTTGTGTGATCATATAAGAATTGCCTCAAATGTAAATGATCTAAATATATGCACAGAAAGACAGATTGTTAGAGCAATATAAGAAAATTCGACCCAACCTTATGGAGTATGTAAAAAACTCCAAATCAATGACACAGGTAGGTCGAAAGAAAGGGTTGGAACATGACACCATGCAAACAATCAGTAATATCAGAAATATTATTAGTATCTGATAAGGCAGGTTTCAACAAGAGAAAATTACTATAGACAGAAGGGGGCATTACAGAATGATAAAACAATCAATCTTCTAGGAAGACATAATGGTCCTAAATGTATATGCACTGAAGAACAGAGCTTCAAAACCCATGGAACGAAAATTGACAGGGTAGAAAGGAGAAATAGACAAATCCTCAGTTACATGCATCTTGGCAGAGGCCATCTGTGTGATTTCAGCAACACCATCAACCCACAGAGCCAGCTGATACGTAGAACATAATCGCAGAAGAGTCTATTAAACATTCATCAAGACAGGCCATATCCTGAGTTTTAAAATAAACACCAATAAATGGAAAATAATTGAAATTAGATAGTGTCTTCTCTGAACATACAGGAATCCAACTAGAAACAAATCACAGATAAACAACTAGATCACAGAAAAACAAGAGGTAAATCTCTAAAACCGGGAAATTGAACAACACACTCCTAAGTAATCCATGACTCAGAAAGGAAGTCTCCATAGAAATTTAAAAATACCCAGGACTCAAGGAAAGAGAAAACACAACTTATCAAAATTGATGGAATGCACCTGAAGTAGTGTTGAGAAGGACATTGAAAGCACAAATGATTACGTTAGAAACGAAAAAGATCTAAAATCAATAAACTGCATTCCTACTTCAGGAAATTAGAAAAGCAAGAGCAAAGTAAACTCAAAGGAAATCAGAAGAAAGAACATAACAAAGAAAAAAAGCGGACATCATTGAAATTGAAAATAGAAAAACAATAGAGAATCTCTATGGGAAAAAAAGACCCTGGTCCTTCAAAAATTAATAAATGTATAAACCTCTAGTACTGAAAAAATAAAAATAGAGAAGAAATAAGTCACCAATATCAGAATGAAAAAAACTATCACTACATGTCTTGCAGACATTAAAAATACAGTAATAAAATAATACTGTCAACACCTTTAGCCTCATGTATTCGACAACTTAGAGGAAAATGGATCAATTCCTCAAAAACCGTGAACTACCAAAGTGCCACAATAGGAAAAAGACATTCTGATTAAGTACTAAGTACATTCCTTTAAGTACTAAGGAAATTAAGGTCATAATTTTAAAATTTTCGGAAAAAGGAATCTTCCATCCTAGACGGCTTCATTTGGAGAATCCTAAAATACACTGGAAGAAAAATTAATCCCAAATGTATATAATCTGTTGCAGAAAGCAGAAGAGGCAAATTTCTCAACTCATTGGAGGCTCTTACTATTACTAAATGCAGATAAAGACAATGTAAAAATTAAAAAAAAAGGAGGGAGGAGGAGGAGGAAAAAAAACTACAAATCAATATTTCTTATAAATCTAGATATAAAGATTCTCAACAAAATATTAACAAACTCAATTCAATAATGTCTTAAAAATTATACACCATATCCAGGGAGCTTTATTGGAGTTATGTGAGGCTTATCCAACTTTTGAAAATCAATTGAATCAATCCCTCATATCAACAAACCACAAAATATATCACAATATGTATTTATATGTGTACAATAACATAAAATATATTTAGATATGTGTCAGATGAATTTTATACACTATCCACAATTAAGAAAGTAAATTTTAAATTTTAATTATAGTAATGTCTGCAAATACAAAATACTTAAAAATCAACCAATACTTTTTCACTGAAAGTATGGCTGAAATTTTAAAGAAGACCCAAATAAAAGCTGATATTATACCATGTTCATGGGTTGTAAAACTAAATATTGCTAAATGTCAATTCACTCTAAGTTGATATTTGATTCAACACGATTCCATTCTAAATTTCAGTCACCTTTTCAGTAAAAACTGACAGAACAGATTATAAAATTAAATGTAGAAGCAGGCAACCTACAATTGCAAAATCAATTAAAGAACAAGATTGAGGGACTGGGGCTGTAGCTCAGTGGCAGAGTGCTTGCCTAGCATGTGTGAGACACTGGGTTCGATCCTCAGCACCACATAAAAATAAACAAATAAAATAAAGGCATTCTGTCCATCTACAACTACAAAAGAATTTTAATAAAGAACAAGATTAAAGGTCTTTCCATATATTGAATGAGAATTGTCTATGATTCTATTGCATTCATCCTTTTACTGTAATTATTATTAATATAATGTGTGCTCTTTGTGGAAAGGGACCATGACTTAATTATCTCTGTGTCTCTTAACACAAGCACAAATATTTATGGTAAAAAGTGTAGTTCTGGTAAAAAAAAAAAAGTAATTGCCATTTTGTACTTATATGCTTTTGATTTGAGAAAAATTGGGCATCTCAGTTCCTGAGAAGGTGGGCAGGGCTCTTTGGTGATAACGTCAGGAGTGTAGCCAGTTTTTTCTCTTTCCAAGATCCAGGTGCAGATCCTTGGGACTGAGGTTTCCATTGAACACATGGGCATCTTCCCTTGAGGTTATTCAATGGGTTTGGTTTTACATTAAGGAATTACTTGGAGTCTGGCTTCAGCCAATACTAGATTTAATTATTCATGATAAATATTGCTTGCCAATTGACATCTTTGTGCATATTGACTCTGATGATTCTGGTCTTCAATTGCATATGGTTTCTCTTCCTTTAACATTACGCATAACTCAGTTCTCCAAAGTGAGACAGAGGGCCCTTTTTGAGCATTTAAGGTGACCTCAGTTCTGGATATCAGCCCATGAATTTTACGCCTTGCCAACTCTCAAGTACTTTATTCTTAATCCACAGCCCTCTGGACTTTTATAAATAGCTGTGAGAAATCCAAAAGACCGTCCACTTTGTCTTAACAAAAGTTGCAAATTGGTATCGGTCTATGTTTGCATATTTCCAACCATTATTTCTACCCAAAGTTGTTTATTTGTGATGAGATTTGGTCTAGTTTAGTATCCAATGAGATTATCCATGATGGCTTTTGAAATCATCTCTTCTTTGATTGTTTATCTCCTAGAATCTTCACAGCATACTAAGGAAGTCATCCCTGCCAAAGCCTGTTGTTTCTTTCCATTAGGTCATTAAGGACACCACCAAATCCAAGCATAAGAAGCTTTTCCCATCCAGAATAGAAAAAGATGCTCCTTTTGGTTTTCTGGGTTCTCATTCTTACATTTTCTGATTAAGAAGACTTAGACAATGTCAAGGTGATGCAAAACAATTAGTCTGTTTGGACAAATCTTTTCAGCACCGTCTATTCTGTGGATGGCCAGGAACAAAAACAAGTCACGTGCATTGAATTATCAGATTCATTTTCCTCGGTGGCATCTACTGGTAGATGCTGTAGTTTACAGGTAGCATCAAATATTTGTTGAACATCTGTGATATGCCGCATTAAGTGAGAATTCTGAAGATGAAAAAGATAAAGTCCCCAGATGCACATATGCAGACCAAGCAGAGGAGTACATGATAAAGATCCATAGTTACAAACTAATGCAATATGAATGCTATTGGAACTACAAGGGAAAGAACATTACAAATGGTCAGACTGTAGGGAATATCGTTGGGGAACATGGTATTTGAAGTGGACCATTAAGAATAGATAACTGTTCCTTTGGGAAGGAAGGATATGCCTATGGATGAAATAGCACATGCTAAGTCAGAAAGCCATGGGCTATAGGCATGGTGCTGTGGTCAGCAAAACTTCACTATGCCAGCCACTTCGTTCATAAAAGTGAAGAAACAGGAAGCAGTTGATGGGTTACAGGAGCCACTCAGGAACTGCTCATTTGAAGAAAAAAAAATTTGGTGGTGGTGGGGGTACCAGGGATTGAACTCAGGGCACTCAACCACTGAGCCACATCCCCAGCCCTATTTTGTATTTTATTTAGAGACAGGGTCTCACTGAGTTGCTTAGGGCCTCACTGTTGCTGAGGCTGGCTTTGAGTTCATGATCCTCCTGCCTTAGCCTCCCAAGCCGCTGGGATTCAGGCCTGTACCACTGGGCCTGGGTCATTTAAGGAAATAGACAGATATTCTTTATTAAACAATAGCATACGCATGCAGAAGAATACAAACTATATGTAAAAATTTTGCCTTCACACAAAACTGGGCACCTGATTTCTCTGTTAACAGGTTTGAGGAAGTTAGGAAATAATCCTGCTTTGACCTGTGCAGGGTCCTCATTGTTAGGCTGAATGAGAGACAAGGGGCTTCCCCCAACATGGAGTTCAAGAGAACAATGAGCCACAGTATTTTGAAGCAATTTGTCCAAGATTGTTCTGCAAGACTGGCAAACAATTTGATCTCAAACTGATGTCCCTCAAATTTCAATTCAGTCATTATCCATACTAGGGAAGAGAAGAATTTGATAAATAGCTTCAACTGATTTTACTTGAACTTGGAATGTGATCTTAATACCACCTTTATTCTGCTCTTATATAATTTAAAAGAAAAGCTGACTTCTTATATATTCTTTTGGCTTAAGCTAATATTAACATTAGTTTGTAAAGTCTGACCTCATTTTTCAAATATGACTATCAGATGTAGGAAAGAAATGTGCTGGGATTGAATTGAAAAGTAGACATAAATATTAACATGCAATATTTATGAGTAAGTATTATGTGCAATGTCCCAAGATAAATGTTCACATATATCATCTCACTTAATCCTGACAGTAGCACTCTGAAGTAGATACTACTACCTCTATTCTACATTAGAGGAAATTAATACATAGTTAATTAACTTGCTTAAGGACTCATAGCTAGTAAATAGAGGAGTTAGTAATGTAGCTCAAGTCCATACCCTTATTCCTGGCTAGAGGTAGTGATGATCTGTCTCTCATAGAGTTGTTATGAGTATGCTATAATATTTGGTGCATAGTAGACACTCAGTGAAAATTACTATTGGAAGATAAAGTTACTTCCCTAAAGTAGCACATGGCTAGGTTAACAAAAGAGCATGGCACCTTTAGTCCTTAAAATAATGAGTTTGTTGTTGTTTTGTTTAATTTTGCTTCAAAAACCTTAACTGGTTTATTTTTGCAGGTTTGCAAAAGTAAAATTTGAGTTCCATATTTTTATGGTTTGGCTAAGGTGCCCTGAAAAGCTCATGTGTTTGGCAATACAGGAATGTTCAGAGGTGAGATGATTAGATTTTCAGTGGATTAATTCATTGGATAAATTAATAATTTGAATGGACTACTGGGTGGTAACTGTAGACAGGTGATCCATGAAGTAAGTTATGCCTGCCATAGGACTTCATCTTGTTCCTGGCTCCTGGTGTGCTATTCCCCCCCCCCTTGTGTGTGTGAGTGTGTGTGTCTATCTATCTGTCTGTCTATCTATCTATCCACCCATTCCTTTCTCTCTTTCCTGGCTGCCATTAGCTGAGAAGCTTTCCTCCACCAGCCCTTCTGCCATGATATTCTGCCTTACCCCAGGCTCAGAGTAGTGCAGTTAGCTGACCATGGACTGAATCTCTGAAACCATGAGCTGAAAGTAAACTTTTCCTCCTCTCAGTTATTCTTTTCAGTATATTGGTTCCAACAATGCAAAGCTGTCTAACAAATACCTTCGATAATTACAAACGAAAGTAAATACAGATGATTCTTTCAGTTGCCATGACTTGAGTATTTATAAAACATACATGCTACAGCCATGTTCATATCAGTATTATTTTTACAAGAACCAACAAACTAGAAGCAATCCAAGAGCATATTGATGGATAAGTGGATAAACAATGTGCTACATCCATACCATGGAATATTATCCCACTTTAGAAAGGAAAGTAACTCTAGCACCTGCTAATGTGGATGAGTCCTGAAAATGTCATGTTAAATAATATATGCCAGATACAAAAGAACAATGACTGCATGATTCCATTTGTATGAGGGACCTAAAACAATCAAACTTATAGGCATTGAAAGTGGAATGGTGGTCACCGGGGAGCTGCTTGAGTGGGCAATGGAGAGTTATTGTTTAATGGGCTCAGAGTTTCAGATTTGCAAATTGAAAAATGTTCTGGAGATAATGGTGGTGATGGTTGCCCAACAATGCAAATATACTCAATGCCACTGAACAGTATAATTTAAAATGGTTAAATTGGTAAATTTAATAATATATATTCCATAATTTTAAAAACATATGCAGAGAAATTAAAATTCTATATATATCCAACCAAAATGCAAAGGTCTTCCTGGTCATAACAATAAAAATGTGGCATTTTTTTAAAACAGGGTAGAAGTCGTTTTCTTTCTAACAAATTGTGCATGCTACTTGATAAAAATTTTAAGTTTGAAACATATTAATTGGAGTCTTCAGTATTCAGCAATAGAATGCTGGGTTTTAATAATCCTCTTATCTGTTGTTTTTCTGATGTTCTTATTCTCCAAACCTAATTCTCCTGAGGAATGTGCTACTCCCTTTTAGTAGGTGAATAGTTTTTATAATTGAAATATTCAGAAGTTTGAGGCAGCCGTAAGGTGGAAGGCCACAGAGGGTGAAATGCTATTTTATTTTAGGGATACTGTATTTAGAATAAATTGGGTTCTTCATTCCCTTCAAGAGAAAAAGGATGAGAACTAATATTTTTTGAGCATTCATGGTTTGAGCCACCATTCTGGAAACTTTATATATGTTATCACATAGAATTCTTATGGCACAGATATAAAAGAAAATAGACCGAAATCATAAGATACTGTAAATGTTTTCCCTCCTTTCATTTCTGTGGGGAAGAAACCTCATTGGTCAGGAGCTACCTGGTTCTTTGACATTTTGTGCAGACAGTTCTTTGTTGTGAGGCTGGCCTGTGTATTTTAGCCCCTCCTTGAGAATCACAGATCTACATATTAAAGGGTTGAGACTTGGAGAGGATGGGGAACAAGACCAGAAAGGAGATAAATCTGGGTGTTGACAATTCTGGGAGAAAGAGAGAAAGAGAAACTTTTGGGGAGCCATTGCTATGCTTTAAATAAAGAATGAGATAAACCTCAAGAAGACTTTTAAGAAGTTATCAGTTAAAAGTGAATTTTCTTCTTTATTTTTGGGGAAACCAGGGATTGAACCCAGGGATATTTAACCACTGAAGGACATCCTCAGCCCTTTTTAAATATTTTATTTTGAGACAGGGTCTCACTAAGTTGCTTAGGGTCTTGCTAAATTGCTGAGGCTGGCTTTGAACTAGCAATCCTCCTGCCTCAGCCTCCTCAGCTGATGGCATGAATTTTCCCTTTTAGAATGTTCTTAAACAAGATTTGAGTAGCTCTGAATTGTGCTTTTTAAATCTGATTTTTGTTTCTCTGAATGTGACTCTGGTGTTAAAACTGGACCATGCAGTAGGGGTGTGTGTGGGTTTTATGTAGGTTAGACTTTTGAATTGCCATTATTTCTTGTGTTTATAGTTGACACACTGAACTCTGAGGAAGGTCAAATTAGACATTGTATCATCTTTGTTTCCTTTACCTTTACAAAAGGCCCAGATTTAGTGTTTTTTTTTTTTAATTGTTCTTTTTAGGTACAATGACAGTGGAATGTATTTTGACATATTCTACACACATGGAGTATAACTTATTCTAATTAGAAACCCCATTCTTGTGGTCGGACATGATGTGGAGTTTCCCTGGTCGTGTGTTCATATATGAACATAGGAAAGTTCTGACCCATTCATTTCACTGTCTTTCCCATTCCCATTCCCCTACCTTTCCCTTTGTTCCTCTTTGTCTAATCCAGTGAACTTCTATCCCATTCCACCCCACCTTATTATGGGTTAGCATCTACATACCAGAGAGAACATTAGGTCTTTGTTTTGGGGGGGGATTGGCTTATTTCACTTAGCATGATATTCTCCAGTTCCATCCATTTACTGGCAAATGCCATAATTTAGGTTTAGTTTTCTTGAGCTTGCAAAAAGGTTAGTAGCAGGAGAAGGCATTTCTTTTTATTTTAATGATGTAATTTTATGGTGTCAGATCTTGGATTCAGAGGTAACTTAACATCTACTATGTGATTCAGAAAGGTCTGTCTGTAAGTTTCTTACTGCTACTATAAAAAATTATCACAAGTTTCGTGGTTTAAAACTATACAGACTTATTACATCACAGTTCTGGAAGTCCAAGTCAGTCTTAATGAGGTAACATCATGGTGTCAGCAAAGCCGCATCCTTTCTGAAGGCTCTAGAAGAGGTTGCTTCCTCCTCTTTCTTAGTTCTAGGGGCTGCCCACATTTCTTGTCTAATAGCCCCACATCACTTCACCCTCTCTCTTCTTGTCTCCCTTATCTGCTGTTTCCCACTTATTAAGGACACTTGTGATTACACTGTGCTCACCAAGGTATTCCGAGATCATCTTTCATCTCAAGAGACTTAATCTCAACTGCAAAGTGCTTTTTTGCCATGTGAGGTATCACAGTCACAGGTTCCAGGGATTAAGATGTGGACATCTTCGAAGGGCCAGTTTTCTGATTCCAACAGCAAAGATGTGAGAACATGGAGTGTTTGTGGTCTCATTCTAAAAATATGCTTGAATCATTCCATGTTGACTTGATTTTTTTTTAACTATGTGAAATCCTTAGGCTTAAATGACATTTAATTTTCACAGAAGTGATAAGGATGAGTCAAATTTTAATAATATTGATGAAGATACTGTTATGGTTTTTAATAAAAGCTCAGATTCCTCTTTAATCTTGTTCTTAGTAACTAATTACCAGGTCCATTCAGAAGAACTGAGCAATGCCTACAGCAAAGTCAGTAGTCTCTCTGAAACATAGGGCACATCTAATGGTTAAATTTATGGACTAAATTTTTTTTAAAACAATTTCAAAAGGATACCACACCAAGCACAGTGCTTAGTACAGAGTAATGATCCGTGAATGCTGGTTAAATGATTTAAAGACTGTATAATCACATCAGGTTTTATTAATGTTGAAATGTGTTGGTGGGAGATGGGCCTGAAAGTTAAATCATTTGTTTTTTATTTATTTACTCCTTAAAAATATGTGTGTGTGTATTTTCTCTTAGGTTTGTGTTGTGCTCCATGGGACAAAAATCCCGTATGCTACAAACCCGCTCCTTTTAGACCCAACTTAGTGTAGGAGTTAAGATCGAGGACCAAGCAGTCAGACAGTGTGCTCAAACTCCATCTCTGCCATTTTTTTGAGGAGCTGTAGGGCTAACCCTGACCCGATCCTCAATGTCCCCACCTGAGGGGGATGACAGTAGTACCTGCTGAATTGAGTCACAGGGCTGTGCTGAGAGTTCACAGGGAAAGAGCCTACCTAGACAAGAGAATAAGTGTGTCCCATCAACTTTTTTGGGGGCGGGCAAGAGATGAGCATAAATAGATAAGAAAATGAATGAATATTAAAAACTAGGAAATGCATGGCTCTACTGGTTCTTAATCTCCAACCAAGGGTGGTGAATGAGTGTAGTGTGAAGGCAACAGTCTAACATTGTCTGACCTCCTACTATGTGCAGTGTTTGTCAGTGACAGATGAGAGATAGATGTAAAAATATAGATGATGTTGCTCTGCACCCTCCCGATTTATTGCTCACCTCCCATGAATTTCATAGGCATCATTTCTAAGGATGAAAACATGCAATGTCAGAATTTCATAGGAGGGAAAAGAGAGGTGGTCCAGACAGGCAGGGGGCTTGTCTCATGATAACGGAGTGTGAGGTCAGCCTGTAAGTGACCCATATGACCTGGTTTCTGCTCACTCTTCCTGTCTGTATCACACTCACAGTGTGCAAGGAACATGTGTGCTCGGTAGAAAATATCTATACAATAAAACAAAAGGTGTAAAGCTAAGAGCTTCGAAATGGGCACCGATGGGCACAGGCTGGTGGCTCTGGGAGCTCTCAGTGGGGAAACTGGTATCCTCATGAAAATAGTGAAGTCTGATCTGGTCTTGCAAACAGACATCTGAGACTCCCAAGAAAAGGGGTTTCCTGGTGAGCAAGATACCTGGAGGGAAACACAGGGGAGACTGAGGCATGGAGGATAAAAAGCTCAGTTATTGTTTCCCCATTAGTTGATTGGCAGTGGGGGTAGGTTGGGAATTCTGAAGCTGTTGCTGCGTTGTAGAGAGCTGATCAGTTGACAGTGTGTGCTTTTGGACTGGCAGTCAGATAAAGGATCATGTTTGGTTAATAGCAGTTGAATTGACTATGATTGGGTCCATCTAAGTCCAGTAGGAGCAATGGGCAGAATATGGTTGGAAAGTATTAGAACTGGCCTTGGGGATTTTTTAACCTTGTTCAATAGGAAGTCTTGAGAGGTGTGGATTGAGGTGATGAAAATCAAAACCTGTGATGAAAAATGGGGCAGCTGCTATCAAAAATAGTTGGGTGACTCCTGAATAAGTTAAACATAGAATTACCTTGTGACCAGAATTCCATTCCTAGGTATATTCTCAAAAGAACAGAAGAAGAGCCTCCCATAAAAAATTTGTACATGAATGTTCAGAACAGCGTTATTCATAATAGCAAAAAAAGGTGGAAACAACCCAAATGCCCATCAACTGTTGAAGGGATAAACATGTGGTATATCCATGCAGTGGAATATTATGCATTCATAAAATAGATGAAATACTGATATGTGCTCCAGTATAGATGAACTTTGAAAGCATGCTTAGTAAGAGACAGTCAAAAAGCTCACATATTACATGATTCCATTTATAGGAAATGCTCATAATAGGCAAATCCAGAAAGCCAACTAATGGTTGTCACAAAGGAGGAAGGAGAGAGTGAGGAGGGAACTTATTATTCTCATAGAGAATCTTGTTTTGAGGTAGTGAAATGTTTTGGACCTAGATAAAGGTGTTTGCACAACATGTAAAATATACTAAGTGCCATTGAATTGTATTCTTCAAAATGGTTAAAATGATAAAATTTTATGTTTTACATATTTTATTAGTTTTAAGAACATGCATGATCTCTGGATCTTCCTTCTGAAATTTAAGCAATCCAGATGTTGGGGGAGTGTGAGAAGTTTTGCATAAGCATCATCCAGGACATGGGCACTTAAAATAGGAAAAAAAAGAAACACACAGAAGAAAATTAGAAGTTAAAAATTTCAGTACTAGTGCTCTTAGCATCCTTGCAGTTCATTGTTCTTTTTATTTTATTTTTTTTGAAATGTTTTCATTTTTTAAAATATATTATTCCTTTTAAATGAAAGCCAAACAAAATTAAATTTAACCTTTTATTTTTAAAACCATCTAAAGCAGATCAGATTTTAGCAAAATATTTCTATCCATCTACCTAATCTATTTATCAAACAATGAATTTTATGTGTGGTCAACCCTCTATCAGTACGTATATACCTAGAAAAATTTCTGTAATTTTCTAATATAAATAATAGTAATTTCTCGATGGCAGAATTCTGGTGATAAAAATAAATTTTCCTTTTAATTTTTGTATCATTTGGATTCCTAGTAATGAACATGTACCATTTTTATAACAGCGTTGTGTGATGTTTCTAACCAAGTAGACTAATAAGCAAAAAAAAAAAAAAATAATAATAAAATAAAAAGTGGCACAGAGGGGTAAATATGCTGAGATGTAATGACAACTAGTTCTGGGGGAAACATAGTTTGTTTTTTTTTTTTTTTTTAATTTTCTTGGGTTACTTTTTCAATTCCCAAGGTAATATTTTAAAAATCCATAAAACTTAGAGAAACATTCAGAAGCTTGACCAATGTCACAAAACTGTTCAGAGTGGAACTGGCTGGGGCTCGGATTCAGATTTGCTTGACTCCAAAGCTAGATTCTCAGCCTTGAGTTAATCTTGCCATAAGTAGTATGGCTTTGTTTTTCAAAAATTCAATTTCAATGCAATTTTCCCCTGGTTTCTAACTACTGACTGAGTCCTACATCTGTCCTTCAAAATGCCAAGCCTGCAGAGGAGGGTATTGTCTGTGCTTCCAGTTCTAGGAAATTATCCACCTACCACCAAAATGCCCAGGGATGGAGCATCTGCTTCGTACAGAGCACAAACAGGATGCATTGCTCAGCGACTCAGAGTCTGGAGTCATCCTGAATTAAGATGCCCAGAAGCCCACTGCAGAGGGGGCTCTGTGGTGTTCGATTACCCATTTACTCACTGCTTATTGAGTTCCTGGGAACTATAAATGTGGATCCCTGATTGTTAGTAATGTTCTCCTTAAGACATTTTTTTTTTTCCAAGCAGAAACCAACTTATGCTAAAAGAGAAACTTTATCATAGAAATGCTGGGTGGTGCCAAGCAGGGTGATGCACTCCTGTAATCCCAGCAATTTGGGAGGCTGAGGCAGGAAGATCGGAAATTCTAGATCAGCCTCAGCCACTTACTGAGATCCTGTCTCAAAATAAAAATTAAAAGGGTTGGAGATGTAGCTCAGTGGTAAAGCACCTCTGGGTTCAATCCCCAGGTCTACAAAACAAAAAGCAAACAAAAAAAACCTAGATGGTTTTTTTAGGATTGAAAGACGGAGCTATATCTGAAACTCAGACACAAAATGGCACCAGGGATGGGACTTAGAAATTCAAAACAAATGGTCTAAAGACACATGGTTGGAATTTAAACCTTTGCTCTGACATTAGCCCTCTGGCCTTGGATAATTTACTTAACCACTCCATATGCTTATCTGTAAAGGGGAAATAACAGTAATGTCCTCACAGGTAATTCTGAGCCCTAAGCAGGTTACACAAGTAAAAAGGGCTGATCAGAGTGACTGAGAGCTCTTTGAATTCTTATTATTATAATATACCACTGAATACTTGATTTCTTAACTTCCTAGCCTACCTGCTCAATCCTATAGATTTTAAATGTCCCAGTTCAGTTTCAGTAGACATAGTAATTTGACAACCTCTTGGTTTCAAATCCAGATTTCTAGAAAAGATATTGGTTGGCTCATTGGAATAGGAGTTCTTTCCTGGTGCAATAAATAGAAGCCAGTAAGTACAGACTAGTTGTAAATAATCATGGCTGTTGGGAATCCAGTGTTACCACGTGCATGAAAGAAAGGGAGACTGAGCCAGGGGTAGGCACTACCTGGACAAACGGAGAAGTGTACAGTACATGGAGGAAATCTCTAGATGTGCTGCTTTTTTTGCTGGCGTTCAGAAGGAAAAGTGGGAAAGAATTCTTTGCTTTAACTTGGATGTGCAAAGACTATTTCTATGAATTCCTATCTTTCTTCTTCAAACCTTCCAATCAACCAACCAATCTTTCCATCAACCAGCCAACTGTGTTCTTGGATTAAACATTTTGTGATGGAGACTTTGAAAGCTACCATGGAGATAATGAAGGAAATAATATACTGGGTCTTTTTTTTTTTCTTTCTTTCTTCATTGCCTATTCATTAGCATGGATGGAGAGGTATGAGCCTTCACTCTTCCCACAGTGAATTGTTTTTAACAAAATCTGCCACTCTGGCAGCAGTAATAGATTTTTCAACATGTTAGTGTTAGAAGTCTTTTCTTCATAATAGATTCAACTTTACTAAACACCAGGCTACAGTTGAGTAAGATGCCCTACACTGTCTAATTAAGTTGTGAATCCCTAAGATACCTGGATAATTATATTCAAGTCTGGACTTTTGAAAGGACACCTACCTACCTCGGAGGTTTCAACCTCCATTAATAATTGACTGGATTCATTTATTTACAAGGTAACAGAGAACCCAGCTCAGACTAGCTCAAACAATAAGAGGAACTCATCAGCTTATTTAACCAAGAAGTTCCATGATAGGTTAAAACTTCAGGCGTAGATTGATCTAGTGGTTTACCCATATCACTAGAGTGCTTTTTGCCTTTCTCCATATTATCTTCCTTATCATTAGTTCCATTTAAAGGTTGGAATTCTTCATGACTTCAAAAGGCTCGTGGTAGAAACAGAAGCTCCATTTTTTTCTGTTTCAGCAGATTGGAGAATGTATTCTTTTGGCAGCTTCCACAGAAAAGAGAAGATACTTTTTTTTTCCCCAGAATTCCTCCAAAAGGCCATTCACACTGGTTGAGAGAAGGATGTATTGACATAAGCCAGTCAAGGCTTATGTCAATAAGTGTTGATTAATAATCCTTGATAATAATCCTACCCTTGGATTCTTGGGAGAGTTCAATTTCAGCCAGATCTTTTGACTGAGAAATTTGGGTTCCTGTTAAAAAGGAAGAAGGTTGAGAACTTATTCAGGGGAGGCAGCCAATAACTATTCTCTCAAAAAATGTTTATAATTTAAGGCATATTCCTTTTATGTTATTTTCTAAATTTCAATGCAGTATAATTTTTTTTTTTTACCAGTTTTTGGTGAGTGGAACTTGAGTTAGAGGAATAATCATCCTCCCACTTATTACAGGCTGGCTTGGAAATAAAAAGATGGGCTCTAGCTCTTTGTATTGAAGGCATCCTTCAGAAAAATGAGATTCATTTTGACTTGTGGAAGAAGTGCCTTTATGGTTAATGAAATACTATAGAGACCTATTTTCATAGTTTGAAAGGAGTCATGCTGAGACATCTTGATTGGAGATTTAAAATAGTTCCAGTCTCACTACCAAGCCCTGTTCCCAACATCAAGTTACTAATTATTTAGGTTTAGCATTGGTAAGTATCAGTCTCATCTCCTTGTCTCTCAATAGCTAAATTTATGGCAGTGCCTGAATTACTTGATATACTATATAGGAGGGATGTTTCCAAGAAGAAAGATAGATCAGGCAAAGAATGGGATAGGGGACAAATCAATTTGGATAAAATATGGAGCCTATTTAACAATGTGCTTTTTAGACTTCCTCAGTTCCCTTTGGACAAATAAAGCAAATTTGAAACATCTGGAAGACTGAGGCTAACTATCAGAGGAAAACACTGATATGTCAAGATAATTGTTCCCTTTATGTTACTTCTCCCCTAGTGACCCCAGTACGCGTACCAGGATCTGATGCTTTTGCCCATTTATCTAGTAGCTTTTTAGATCTTCCATGTCAAATGTGGTTTTTTTTTTCTTTTGACAGGGTACCAGGGATTGAACCCAGGGATTGACTTGACCACTGAGCCCCAGCCCCAGCCCTTTTTTTGTATTTTATTTAGAGACAGGGTCTCACTGAGTTGCTTAGCACCTCACTTATGCTGTGATTGGCTTTGAACTTGATTTCCCCCTGCCTCAGCCTCCTGAGCCACTGGGATTACCAGCGTGCGCCAGTGTGCCAGGCTCCAGTGTTCAATGTTTGACTAAGTCCAGGGAAAGTCTACTATCAGTCCCCCTGAGCTAGAATATTGATATAATTTTTAAAAAACTATTGATTGTCATTAATTTAGCAAACTAATGAGGATCGTCCCATCACCTGCTTCCAATGTATCCCTCCATAGCTTCATTTCCTTTTTCTCATATGAAAGCCAAAAAAAGATTTAAAAAGACAGGCCAATAATTAAAACAAGTCACTCTTTAGACTGTGTGACCTTTAAGCATTTTGCTACCATGGCACTCCTTGCCTGCGGTTCTTAAAACTCTCCAATTTCTTATTAATTCAGAATATGTAGACTTTGTTGAAATCTGCTCCTGTTTTTTTTTCTTTTCTACATTTCCTGTTTTTTTCCCACATATGATAATTAAATGTACCTGTATAATAAAGAAAAGAAAGGATTTTAAAGAATTGCCTTTCAACGTGTAAAAAGGCACAACCTTAAACTCTCTCGTCCTACTTTATATTAAATCTTATTCTGAAAGTATTTTAGGATCCTACAGGTAGAATGCAGACTGCACACCCAGGAAGGTGAAGGTTGCCTTGTTACAAATGCTCAGGGGAAGGGTTTTTTACTCCCTATCTTTGCCCAGAGCTCTTTTCTTTTGGTTTCTGTCAATACTCTAGATTTATTTCTCCTTGCGTCTTGCACAGAGGGTCTCAACTTTTGTGTGGGGATGTCCGATGAGCACCCTCTGCACCCCTACAGCTCGGGTGCCCACTCTGAGCAGCTGTGTGTGACCAAGTTCAAGGTCTCTCATCTCAGAAGAATGTTTCCCAGGAACTTTGCTTTTCTGTTCTTGGCCTCTGGGGAATCCTTCTTTCCCTCCCAGTCCACTGAAGCACTTAAACAGACATTTTTATGTTTCTAATCCAGCTTTTTTACTTGTTTTGTTCAGCAGTGTTGTTTATCTAGTGTCTGCCCTGCTGACAGGAAAGCCCTGAATTGCTTTCTAAAATGGTCTTTTCAAAGGTTTGTTTACAAATAATCTGACTCTTGGATTCCGTGAGGTTATATATCCAGCAATGGTTTCTAAATCTGTCTTAAGTCTTTTTATTAAAAAACAACAACAACAGCAACAAAAAACCAAGCAAGGGCTTGGGGATGTGGCTCAGGGGTAGAGATCTTGCCTGGCATATGTGAGGATTTGATACTCAGCACTGGGGAAAACAAACAAACAAACAAACAAACAACAACAAAAAACCTACCCCAGGTAACCCTCATAATCACCCTAAAACAGCTTCATTGAAGTTAGTTCTAGTTCAATAATCCATTCTTCAAGTTAAAGAAGTCACCAGAGTTGGGGCTTTATTAATCTAGATTCCATTACCCCACACGACAGAATGTTTATCAGATGCTGAACACCTCATCTGGAGAAGGTACCATATACTTCTTTACTTCAGCCAAATTCCAGTACAAACATTTTATCAGGGATCCTTTCTAATCCCATTGCCATCTATCTGTGATAGCTTGTGCCCACGGAGCACAGATGGATGATTAAAGTTGGTGATTGAGGGCAAGAAGAAGATGTTAAAAATAAATCCATCAAAATGAACTTCTAAGGAAACATGTGTCCAAAATGACACAATTCCTAAAGGGTTTCTTTCTGCAGTTCTTATCATTCCCAAACACGTATTGAATACAGATTCTCCGCCATTTGGACCAGGCCTAGAGAACAAAAGCAGTAAAACCCCTGCCCTGGGGGTCTTCTCTCCTCATTTGGAAGGCGGTTGTGAAATTATTACAGGAGGAGTACATTTAGATTAAAATTATTCTTTTTAACATGATCTGGGTGTGGCTTGTCTCTGATCTTGTCTTGAACTTCCAGCCAAGGTCATTCCCACCCAGAGTCTCTTCTGCACCTGCTACTACCTTGTGCTTTGGCTTTATATCATCTCTGGGTTTTTTTTTGTTTGTTTGTTTTTGGTAGTAGGGATTGAACCCAGGGGCCCTTAACCACTGAGACACATCCCCAGCCTATTTTGTATTTTACTTTGAGACAGGGTCTCACTGAGTTGCTGAGGCTGGCCTTGACATGCAGTCCTCCTCTCAGCCTCCCGAGGTGCTGAATGACAGGTGTGCTCCACCATGCCTGGCTCCACATCATCTCTAATGGATCTTTCTTATTCGTGTCTCAGATCGAACGTCAGTTCCTCATAGAAACCTTCCTCCATACATCATCTGTTCACCCTGTAACAGTGGTCTACATTGCACTTTGACTATAGCCCTTCCTGCTCTGCCACTGTGACTTATTTTAAAAATGGACCTGTTTCTTTCTCTTCCTTTCCTTTCCTCTTCCCTCATCTTGGGAAAACAGGATTACCTTTCTTCCCCATCCTAGGCAGAGTTACCTGTTCACACACTCACCTCGGGAACGAAGTAATTCAGACTTGGGGATGGCACCAGAAGATCTCAGAAATGACTGTTTCCCAAATTAACAAGTGAATTACTACTCTGACAGAGAGGGTAGCCTTTGATTCATCTCTTAAAACCCCCCTGTTCCCCATGATAGGCAGAATCACAGCCTCTGGGACAAGAGTCAGTCCCCTGTGTTTCTCCTTTGCTAACAAAGCAATAAAACTTCTTTTTCCTTTTTCTCAAAATGGTGTCCTTATTATTGGATTGGCATCAGGGACAAGGACCAAGCTTTTGTTTTTGTTTTTGGGTACTGGGGATTGAACTCAGGGGCACTTGACCACTGAGCCACATCCCCAGCCCTGTTTTGTATTTTATTTAGAGACAGGGTCTCACTGAGTTGCTTAGGGGTTTGCTTTTGCTGAGGCTGGCTTGGAACTCACAGTCTTCCTGTCTGAGCCGCTGGGATTATAGGCACGCACCACTGTGCCTGGCTGAGGACCAATCTTTTGATAACAAACCTGTCTTAGGTCTTTTTTGTTATGAAGTTATTTTCTTTGTTTATATCAGCTCCACCTTTTACACACATACCTCTCCAGCACCTGGAAAAATGCCTGGCGCATGGTAGGCAGGCAACCCATTTTTCAGGAATGAAGAAATGAATGATTATACAACAGACAAATCTGTATACTACGAGAATTCTAAAAGGGTCACCTGCCTAAGTAGGGGATTGGGTAAGTGCTGGACATGTCAAATGTGTATGAACTTTTTCTTCAAGTGGAATATAAATGCCTGAAAGAAAGGGAGCTTACTTTACATTTTTTTAAAATATTTTTTTTTAGTTGTTGACAGATCTTTATTTTATTTATTTATATCCTGTGCTAAGAATCGAACCCTGTGCCTCACACATGCCAGGCAAGCGCGCTACCACGGAGCCACAGCCTCAGCCCGTTACTTTACATTTTGAATTCTTTTCCACCAGCACATTGCGCTGTTTTGCTAAACTGAAGCTACTCAGCATTCAGAATCTGCAACAGGGGATCTGTAACTTTTGAGCACTTCTTACAGGTGAGCTTATCATCTTTTATATCTGTATCCTTTTTTTCAGTGAACCTCCTAGAATCATGTTCTGCTGTGTATTTCTGCCTAAGACAGTGAATGAAGGACGGAGTGATTTCTAAGACTACCTTTCCCCAAGCCTCTTTGCCAAGAAGTTGATCAGCAAGCAGTTGGTACATATTATGCTGCTCCTAGGAGATGATTAATACAATTATGAAAAGAATGAATTCTTTAGCCTGGTGCAGTCTGGAGAATCAGGATGACACATTCACAATGAATGGCTCCTTTTGCTACATTTTAGTAACAGGTGAGGAATCCTGGGCTTTTATATGGTTCTGCCCCAAAGCTGTTGAATTACTCTGAAAATCCTCCAGACCTTCTGCTTCTGAGTTCCCCCATCTGTGAAATTATGTGCTGGGGGATGATACGCCAGGTCATGGGGATTCTGATTTTTTTACTCCAATATTATTGGCACCTATAAACCTCAGGCAAATGCAACCACTCTGACCCTCAGTTTCATCATTTCTAAAGGGGAAAAAAAAAAATAAATAAATAAAAGTCCCCCACCTCCTAAGACGGCTGCTGGGAATAGGGCACAAAATGTAGGTAGGTGCCCCAAAGCTCAGCAATCAAGATAAATAATATTTTAATACCATATTTTTAAAAAGTCAAAATTAATGCAAAAAAATTCACGATGAAAAAACTATCCACATTTTTCAATAAAGACAAGATCAGTAACAGTGCTGTGCCAAACCATACTGCAGCCTGAGGCAAAAAGGGAAAAGGATTAAATGAGATCATGCTTGTAAGGTACTTGGCACTAAGCCTTGCACATGGTAAGTCTACAGTAAACATAAACCAGTATTATTGAATAATCTCCAAGGTTTCTTCTTGTTCGAAAATTGCTTAGCTACCACTTGTCCCCACAATTTAGTCTTTTAAAAAATGGCAACTACTGATTTAATTTTAGGCAAAAATTCTGCAGAGTTGGCGCCATGCCTACCATCCTTCTGTAAAAATGTAGAATTAGTTCCAGGGAAAAATAAAATAAGTTAGACTCTAAACTTCTTTTATATGTGCTTAGGATGCAATTAAATACATTGAAGTTTTAACAGAATTTCAGAACAAAGTAGGTCTCAATACTGCCAAAAGCACAGTGAAATCAAGCTCAAATAGCCACCAGTTGCTCATGAGCACCCAAGTTCCCATCCACCTGCTTAAGAAATGCTTGCTGAAGTCCTGTTATGTTCCTCTGCTCTGAGCTAAATACTAGACCTGCAGAGATTAAAGAGATGCAGATTCTGCCCTCAGAGTATCTAATGTGGAGACGAAATTTGCCTGAAAACATGAGGGGTCCATATCACATGTCAAAGCTATTTCCCGGGGAGAAAAAAAAATGCAACTCATAGAACTTATAATGGGAAGTTATTTCCATAAGAATTATTGTACAAGAAGATACATATTTTGAGCCACACCATCCAACACTTTTTATCCATTAACACTGACCCAAAACACATTTAAAAAACACTTAAGAGGCATTATGTAAATACTGAAGAAATAACAGAAGGCCAAGTACCATCACTTGTACCTTTAAATGCTGACCCTTGGCTTGGTGGAGGAATAATGGGGACACAATAAGATGTTGTGCAAAATGCCATGGCCGTAAACAGGGGAGTGATAATGAGGAAGAGGTGGGGGAGACTCAAGATCCACCTGCATCTAAATCTGCGTCACCTCCACATACATACTGAGAAGGAGTGATGCAGACTGGGGGCTTGTAGGGGCAATTTAGTAAGGGTCCAAGAGAAGGTCTCATTTCCTTTATAGTCTTCTTTAAAACAATACAGAAGGAATAAGCCCGTCTGGAAAGGCTACTACTACTGTAGGATTCCAACTGTAAGTCATTCTTGAAAAGGTAACACTAAGAAGACTGAGGAACATACTCGAGTTTTACGTCCTAATCTTGCAAGGTTGAGAAATGTATCTAAAACGGACTGGGATTGTGGATCAGTGGTCGGGTACTTGCCTAGTATGTGTGAGGCACTGGGTTTGACCCTCAGCCCCACATATAAATAAAGAAATAAAATAAAGAGGTATTATGCCCATCTACAACTAAAATCCAGTTCTATCCATAAACACTTTAAAGAAATGTGTCTAAAATATTTTCAGCCAATCTACATCTGTTTTTTTATTTTTTCTTTTGGTATCAGAAATTGAACCCAGGGATCCTTAACCACTGAGCCACATCCCCAGCCTTTTTTTTTTTTTTTAATTTTGAGACAGGTTCATGTTAATTTGCTTAGGGGCTTCCTAAATTGTTGAGGCTGGAAAAATTGTGCTCTATATGTATACTATGAATTGAAATGCATTCTGCTGTCACGTGTAATAAATTAGAATAAATTAATTAATTTAAAAAATAAAACGTTTTGCATCATATATAAAAATAAACTCTGCAGGGCTGGGGTTGTGACTCAGTAGTACAGTGCTCATCTTACACATGGAAGGCACTGGTTTTGATCCTCATCACCACATAACAATAAAATAAAAGGTATTGTGTTCATCTACAGCATATATATATATATATATATATATATACACTTACACACACATATATGGCAGAGTTATATATATATGTATATGTAAAACTGCAACTTTTAATAAAAATTTAAAATAGAAAAAAAAAAAATTCTTGAGGCTGGCTTTGAATTTATAATCCTCCTGCCTCAGCCTTTGGAGCCACTGGGATTATAGTTGTGCACCAACATTCCCAGCCATAGCCTACATCTCTTGAACACTAGTCATTTTACCAATGAAAACCCACTTCTAATATTTATTATGCTAATTAACAGGACCTATAATACTGGTCAAGGATGACAGTAACAAGATCAATGGTTGCTAGTGGTTGCAGGGAGGGATGAGCGGGCAGAGCACAAAAGATTTTTAGGGCAGTGAAATTCCTCTGTATGAAATGATCATGTTGGAATCATGTCATTACAAAGCTGTCCAAACCTATAGAAGGTACAAAATCAAGAGTATCCCCTAATGTCAACTACGGACTTTGGGTGATAATGGCATGTGACTGCCGGCTCATCACTTGAAACTAATGGACCCCTCTGGTGGGGAATTCAATAATGAGGGAGGCTGTTCACATGAAGAAAAGGGATGTGTGGGAAACCTCTGTACCTTCTGCTCCACAAATCAAAAACTGCTCTAAAGAAGAAAAAAATTTTTTTGTTTTTGTTTTTTAGTACCAGGAATTGGACCCAGGGGCATTTTGACCACTGAGCCACATCCCCAGTCCTTTTTTTTTTTTTTTGTATTTTTATTAGAGAGAGGGTCTCACTGATTTTCTTACAGCCTTGCTAAACTGCTGAGGCTGGCTTTGAACTCTCAATCCTCCTGCCTCAGCCTCCCAAGCTGCTGGGATTCTAGGCCTGCGCCACAGCACCTGGCAAGAGGAAAATCTTTTTAATAAAAGGAATAAAACAATGTATTGGAAGCATTCCAAGGCTGGAATAGGAGCATTGGGGTGAGACATCTGTATTTCTGATAGATTTGGAATGCTGAGCCTTACCTGACAGCTGTTCCCACTATACCAGGACAGATGTCTTCTTGGTGGGTCAAATTCTCCATTTTATCACATTGTCACAGAAGTTAATGTGACTGGAAATACACAGAGAGATCCCTATGGAGCTTATTGTTCGCCACCACCCCAGATTTCCAGAGCTGGATTTGATACCCTAATTTTTGTGCTATAGAATCTTCTGTGAGCAACACCTGTGTCTTGATAATTGTAACTGATTTTAAATTATTCCAGTGGAGGGATAGTGGTCTAAATAAGCGATTGATCATTTTTAAGCTACACCCTAGTGCCCAACAGTCTGATTGGGAATATGTTCCAGAGATGGACATTTGCACCTGTTTGATTGAAAGACCACAATGCTGATGAATTTAACCACAGTAGCCTAGCTCTATTCATGCTTGTCCAGTACCCAAGGTCATGTTAATTAGTATAATAAATATTAGAAGTGGGCTTTCAACTGTAAAGTGGCAGGTTTTCAGGATATGTAGATTGGTTAAAATATATTAGAGACATTTCTCAATCTTGCATGAACAGGACACAAAACTTGAGTGTGCTTTTTAGTCTCTGATGTTCAAAATGGCATCTGAGGCATGATTTTAAACTGGTCCTACATCTGTTCACAAACACATGATTCTGGTTGCCTGATGCTGGTTCTGAGGTTCACTGAATTGTGCCTTGAGAATGTGGGCATGGGCTGGGATTGTGGCTCAGTGGTAGAGTGCTTGCCTAGCATGTGTGAGGCCCTGGGTTCAATCCTTAGCACCACATTAGAAAAATAATAATAAAATAAAGGCATGCCATCCATCTACAACTAAAAATAAATAAGTAAGTAAATAAATAAAAAAGAATATGGGTGTGAACTGGGTGCAGTGGTGCACGCCTGTAATCCCAGCAGCTTGGAAGGCTGAGGCAGGAGGATCCCAAGTTCAAAGCCAGCCATGGCAACAGTGAGGTGCTAAGCAATTCAGCGAGACCCTGTCTCTAAACAAAATACAAAATAGGGCTGGGGATGTGGCTTAGTGTTTAAAAGAACGTGGTCCTGTCCATCTCAAGGGGAAGTTTCCTGCAAGAATGGTCAGAGCACACAGAAGATCAGAGAGCTAAGGCGAGCGGTGGTTGAGCTTGGAAGTTGTGTGACTGTTTTTGTACCTGCTTGCTGATAAATGTTTATTCAATAAATGTTTGTGTGATAGAATTTGATGCTGGACTGGCTTTTGTTGCTGGACTTTATTGCAACAAGAGAAGGAAGAGGTAGTTGACACGGATTTACCTCCAAGTATGTATTCAACAATAAATGAACAACTATTATGTTCCCTCTTGGAACATACAGCCTGAAAAAAAAAATCAGGAAAAAAAACCTAATAGTTGTACTCAAGCTTGATCCAGTTAGTTCACATTGTCCTGCTAGATCCTTCCAAGCCAGAGACATCCCATCAGAGAGACTGTTCAGACACCAAAGGTCATCATAAATCCCTTTGTCCTGAATTTTGTCAGTAGAAGAATCATGACTTATAGAAAAAAAAAAATACAAGAATGCACTTGGGGTTTGAGAATTTGAGCTACTTTAAGGCTTCTAGGCTTTTCCAAATCCTTCTTGGGAAGGTCTTGCTTTATACACTAGTGCTCTGATCACACGCCCTCCTTGGCTCCCAGGGAGAGCTGCTACCCAATGATATAACTGATGATTCAGGAACAGAAAAATGTGTTCCATGTAAACCAACAATGTGATCGCAAAACAGACAGAAGAAGAGTGAGTTCACAAGGCAGCCCCTCTCGCTGCAATTCACTAAAGCAAGTGTTGTGAAAAAGATAAATACGTGGGACTTTAGAGAAGGGAACTGTTACTTAAGCTGAGAATGACAAAGAATAACTCCAGGAAGAAGGAGACACTTAAGTTGATCCTTAAAGAATGACTAGGCTGATTCTCAGCTTCCATTCTCAGCAGAATTAGATCTGGGTTATGATGCTTGCTCCAGGTGGATGCTAACTCACAATAAGGGCGGAGGGGTAGGGAGGGTAGAAGTACTTTGGATTAGACAAAGAGGAATGAAGGGAAGGGAGGGGGGATGGGAATAGGAAAGACAATGGGATGAACGGGACTCTCCTGTGTTTATATATGAATGTTCATATATGAATTCAAGACCACTGAAACTTTACATCATGTACAACCAGTAAAACAGGAAGTTGTACTCCAAGTGTGTATAATATTTCAAAATACACTCTACTCTCAGGTATAACTAAAAAGAACAAATTTAAAAAAAAAAGAAAGTGATTAGGGCTAGGGTGCATGTCCATCCTTGTTTCCTCTTGTTAAATAAAGGTAGAAGACTGGGTGCAGTAGATCATACCTGTAGTTACAGTCACTCGGGAGGCCAAGGTGAGATGATTGCAACTTTGAGGCCAGCCTCAGCAACTTAGGGGGACCCTGTTGCAAACTAAAAAATAAAAATGGCTGAGGACTTGGCTCATTACTAGAAGGCCCTGGGTTCAATCCCCAGTGCTGTAAAAGAAAGAAAAAAAAAAGTAAAAGATAGGAAATTGTTTATGTGAGTTTTTAAAAAGGACGTTCAAGACAGTTACATATAAAACACAGTGCTCATTTCTCTTTGGAGGGGTAAAAAAAAATCAAGATAGTGAGATGAGATACACCAAGCACTAAGCAGCCGAATTCCGGCTCCCGGACCTGAGCCCGCGGGGACTGCTTCTTGGAGCTTACACTTATAGGAGCTTACACCGAGCACGGAGCGGCCGAGTTCCGGCTCCCGGAACTTCCCTGGACCGGGGCTAGGAGCCCGCGGAAACTGCGTCTCGGTCCGGGTCCTGCTGAGGGCCGGTCAGGACTCACCCGTTGCTTTGGTTGCCCGGCAAGGGGAACGAAATGCTGCCATTCGCATAGGATACCAACATGGCAGAGATCTGATGTCAGCAGAAAGCGGCGGAGGAGAGATCTTCATCAATACCAGTGGTGACATAAGCAGTTGGTCTCCTGGTAGGGGGGGTGAGGCACAGTCACCCGAGTCTCCTCAATTTGTCCTCGAGCCAGAGGGGAGGAGCCGGGCCGCCGCCAGCGCCCGGAGCAGGCCCAGCGGCTCGCCAGCGTAGTGACCGTGTGACCCCAATTGGAGAGGGGGCGGAGCGGAGCTGCCACCCACACCCGCCAGGTGGGCAGACCCGCGACCCAGTGGTACATGGGCGTGGTAGGAGGGGCAGGGCAGAGCCGCCCTTCGCGCTTGCAAGGTAAACAGACCTGTGACAGCTTGGCGGGTCAGGCCCAGTGGCCTGCCAGTGTGGTACACACGTCACCCCAACTGGAGTAGGGGCAGAGCAGATCCTTCTCCCACGCCCGGATCAGGCCCTGCCGGTGTAGTGGTCACGTGACCCCAATTGGAGTGGGGGCGGAGCGGAACCGCCACCCGTGCCCGCAGGGTGAGCAGACCAGTGATCAACCTGCAGATCAGGCCCAGGGGTCCGCAGGCGTGGTAGGAGGGGCAGGGCAGATCCGCCGCCCGCGTCTCCAAGATAGGCAGACCTACAACAGACCGGCGGATCAGGCCCAGGAGCCTGCCGGTGTGGTACAAACACCACCCTAATTGGAGTAGGGACAGAGCAGAGTCGCCTCCCGTGCCAGGAACAGGCCCAGCGTCCTGCAAGCGGGGTAGTCACGACACCCCAATTGGAGTAGGGGCAGAGCAGAGCCTCCACCCGTGCCCGAAAGGTGGGCAGATCTGCGACCGACCAGCGGGACAGGCCCAGTGGCCTGCCGGTACGACAGACACGTCACCCCATTTGGAGTAGGGGCAGAGTAGAGCTGCCGCCCGCGCCTGCAGGGTAGGCAAACCTGCAACCGACCGGCGGATCAGGCCCGGTGGCCTGCCGGCGTGGTACACTCGTCACCCCAATTGGAGTAGGGGCAGAACAGAGCCGCTGCCAGCTCCCAGAACAGGCCCAGTGACCTGCCGGCGTGGTAGCCACGACACCCCAATTGGAATAAGGAGAGAGCAGAGCCGCCGCCCGTACCTGCAGGAAAGATACGCAAGCAGTATGAAAAGACAAGGAAAGAAAGGACCACAAGCAATGCAGGTCAACGCAACTTTAGAAGAGGTAACAGCTGCAGCAGATGGAATGTCAGATATAAGAATTCAGGATATACATGCTTCAGATGATCTGGAGTATCAAGGAAGACATTAAACAGCAAAATCAGACAATGAAAGATCACTTCGACAACGAATTATGCAAACAAATCCAGGAAGCAAAGGATCAACTATACAGGGAGATAGAGGTTATAAAAAACAAGCAATCAGAAATCCTAGAAATGCAGGAAGCAATAAACCAACTTAAAAACTCAATGGAGAATACTATCAGCAGAGTAGAACACTTAGAAGATAGAACATCAGACAATGAAGACAAAGTATTTCAACTGGAAAAGAACATAGACAGCTCAGCAAGACTGTTAAGAAACCATGAGCAGAACATCCAAGAAATATGGGATAACATTAAGAGACCAAACTTAAGAGTCATTGGGATACAGGAAGGTACAGAGCTCCAAACCAAAGGAATGAGCAGCCTATTCAATGAAATAATACAAGAAAACTTCCCAGACTTGAAGAATGAGACAGAATCCCAAATCCTAGAAGCCTACAGGACGCCAAATGTGCAAAATCATAAGAGATCCACACCTAGACACATTATAATGAAGATGCCCAACATACAGAATAAGGAGAGAATTTTAAAAGCTACAAGAGAAAGGAAGCAGATTACATTTAGGGGTAAGCCAATCAGGATAACAGCTGATCTTTCAACACAGACTCTGAAAGCTAGAAGATCCTGGAATAACATATTTCAAACACTGGAAGAAAATGGGTTCCAACCAAGAATTGTGTATCCAGCGAAATTAAGCTTCAGGATGGAGGATGAAATTAAAACCTTCCACGATAAACAAAAGTTTAAAGAATTCGCAGCTAGAAAACCATCTCTTCAAAACATCCTCGCCAAAGCATTACAGGAAGAGGAAATGGAAAATAACAATGAAAACCAACAGTGGGAGGTAGGACAGTAAAGGGGGGGGGAAATAATCAAAGAGGAAAACAAACAATGTTTAGTAACAGAAATAAACAAATATGTATGGAAGAACAACCCATATCTCAATAATAACCCTAAATGTTAATGGCTTAAACTCACCAATTAAGAGACACAGGCTAGTAGAATGGATCACAAAACAAGACCCAACAATATGCTGCCTACAGGAGACGCATTTGATAGGAAAAGACATACATAGGCTGAAGGTGAAAGGTTGGGAAAAATCATATCACTCATATGGACTTCGGAAACAAGCAGGCGTGTCCATACTCATATCAAATAAAATAGATTTCAAGCCAAAGTTAATCAAAAGAGATAAAGAGGGACACTACATACTGCTTAAGGGAACCATACACCAACAAGACATAACAATCATAAATATTTATGCCCCAAACAATGGTGCAGCTATGTTCGTCAAACAAACTCTTCTCAAGTTCAAGAGTCTAATAGACCACCACACCATAATCATGGGAGACTTCAACACACCTCTCTCGCCACTGGACAGATCTTCCAAACAAAAGTTGAATAAGGAAACTATAGAACTCAATAACACTATTAATAACCTAGACCTAATTGACATATATAGAGTATACCACCCAACATCAAGCAGTTACACTTTTTTCTCAGCAGCACATGGATCCTTCTCAAAAATAGATCATATATTATGTCACAGGGCAACTCTTAGACAATATAAAGGAGTAGAGATAATACCATGCATCTTATCTGATCATAATGGAATGAAACTGAAAATCAACGATAAAAGAAGGAAGGAAAAAGCATACATCACTTGGAGAATGAACAATAGGTTACTGAATGATCAATGGGTTATAGAAGACATCAAGAAGGAAATTAAAAAATTCTTAGAGATAAATGAAAACACAGACACAACATATCGGAATCTATGGGACACATTGAAAGCAGTTCTAAGAGGAAAATTCATTGCTTGGAGTTCATTCCTTAAAAAAAGAAAAAACCAACAAATGATCTCATACTCCATCTCAAAATCCTTGAAAAAGAAGAGCAAAACAACAGCAAAAGAAGTAGAAGGCAAGAAATAATGAAAATCAGAGCTGAAATTAATGAAATCGAAACAAAAGAAACAATTGAAAAAATTGACAAAACTAAAAGTTGGTTCTTTGAAAAAATAAACAAAACCGACAGACCCTTAGCAATGCTAGCGAAGAGAAGAAGAGAGAGAACTCAAATTACTAGCATACGGGATGAAAAAGGCAATATCACAACAGACACTTCAGAAATACAGAAGATAATCAAAAACTATTCTGAGTCCTTATACTCCAATAAATTAGAAGATAGTGAAGGCATAGATAAATTTCTTAAGTCATATGATCTGCCCAGATTGAGTCAGGAGGATATAGAAAACCTAAACAGACCAATATCAATTGAGGAAATAGAAGAAACCATAAAAAGACTACCAACTAAGAAAAGCCCAGGTCCGGATGGGTATACAGCAGAATTTTACAAAACCTTTAAAGAAGAACTAATACCAATATTTTTCAAGCTACTTCAGGAAATAGAAAAGGAGGGAGAACTTCCAAATTCATTCTATGAGGCCAACATCACCCTGATACCTAAACCAGACAAAGACACTTCAAAGAAAGAAAACTACAGACCAATATCTCTAATGAACCTAGATGCAAAAATCCTCAATAAAATTCTGGCGAATCGGATACAAAAACATATCAAAAAAATTGTACACCATGATCAAGTAGGATTCATCCCTGGGATGCAAGGCTGGTTCAATATACGGAAATCAATAAATGTTATTCACCACATCAATAGACTTAAAAATAAGAACCATATGATCATCTCAATAGATGCGGAAAAAGCATTCGACAAAGTACAGCATCCCTTTATGTTCAAAACTCTAGAAAAACTAGGGATAACAGGAACATACCTCAATATTGTAAAAGCAATCTATGCTAAGCCTCAGGCTAGCATCATTCTGAATGGAGAAAAACTGAAGGCATTCCCTCTAAAATCTGGAACAAGACAGGGATGCCCTCTCTCTCCACTTCTCTTCAACATAGTTCTCGAAACACTGGCCAGAGCAATTAGACAGATGAAAGAAATTAAAGGCATAAAAATAGGAAAAGAAGAACTTAAATTATCACTATTTGCAGATGATATGATTCTATACCTAGCAGACCCAAAAGGCTCTACAAAGAAACTATTAGAGCTAATAAATGAATTCAGCAAAGTGGCAGGATATAAAATCAACACGCATAAATCAAAGGCATTCCTGTATATCAGCGACAAATCCTCTGAAATGGAAGTGAGGACAACCACTCCATTCAAAATATCTTCAAAAAAAATAAAATACTTGGGAATCAACCTAACAAAAGAGGTGAAAGACTTATACAATGAAAACTACAGAACCCTAAAGAGAGAAACAGAAGAAGATCTTAGAAGATGGAAAAATATACCCTGTTCATGGATAGGCAGAACTAACATCATCAAAATGGCGATATTACCAAAAGTTCTCTATAGGTTTAATGCAATGCCAATCAAAATCCCAACGGCATTTCTTGTAGAAATAGAGAAAGCAATCATGAAATTCATATGGAAAAACAAAAGACCCAGAATAGCAAAAACAATGCTAAGCAGGAAGTGTGAATCAGGCGGTATAGCTATACCAGACTTCAAACTATACTACAGAGCAATAGTAACAAAAACAGCATGGTACTGGTACCAAAACAGGCGGGTGGACCAATGGTACAGAATAGAGGACACAGAAACCAATCCACAAAACTACAACTATCTTATATTTGATAAAGGGGCTAAAAGCATGCAATGGAGGAAGGATAGCATCTTCAACAAATGGTGCTGGGAAAACTGGAAATCCATATGCAACAAAATGAAACTGAATCCCTTTCTCTCGCCATGCACAAAAGTGAATTCAAAATGGATCAAGGAGCTTGATATCAAATCAGAGACGCGCCGTCTGATAGAAGAAAAAGTTGGCTACGATCTACAGTCGGTGGGGTCGGGCTCCAAATTCCTCAATAGGACACCCATAGCACAAAAGTTAATAACTAGAATCAACAAATGGGACTTACTCAAACTAAAAAGTTTTTTCTCAGCAAAAGAAACAATAAGAGAGGTAAATAGGGAGCCTACACCCTGGGAACAAATCTTTACTCCTCACACTTCAGATAGAGCCCTAATATCCAGAGTATACAAAGAACTCAAAAAATTAGACAATAAGAGAACAAACAACCCAATCAACAAATGGGCCAAGGACCTGAACAGACACTTCTCAGAGGAGGACATACAGTCAATCAACAAGTACATGAAAAAATGCTCACCATCTCTAGCAGTCAGAGAAATGCAAATCAAAACCACCCTAAGATACCATCTCACTCCAGTAAGATTGGCAGCCATTACGAAGTCAACCAACAACAAGTGCTGGCGAGGATGTGGGGAAAAGGGTACACTTGTACATTGCTGGTGGGACTGCAGATTGGTGCAGCCAATTTGGAAAGCAGTATGGAGATTTCTTGGAAAGCTGGGAATGGAGCCACCATTTGACCCAGCTATTCCCCTTCTTGGTCTATTCCCTAAAGACCTAAAAAGAGCATGCTACAGGGACACTGCTACATCGATGTTCATAGCAGCACAGTTCACAATAGCAAGACTGTGGAACCAACCTAGATGCCCCTCAATAGATGAATGGGTAAAAAAAATGTGGCATTTATACACAATGGAGTATTACTCTGCATTAAAAAATGACAAAATCATAGAATTTACAGGGAAATGGATGGCATTAGAGCAGATTATGCTAAGTGAAGCTAGCCAATCCCTAAAAAACAAATGCCAAATGTCTTCTTTGATATAAGGAGAGTAACTAAGAACAGAGTAGGGACGAAGAGCAGGAGAAGAAGATTAACATTTAACAGGGATGAGAGGTGGGAGGGAAAGGGAGAGAGAAGGGAAATTGCATGGTTATGGAAGGAGACCCTCAGGGTTATACAGTGGCGGGGGTATAGAGAGAGGAGGGGAGGGGAGGGGAGAGGTGGGGAGGGGGGAGGGTGGAGGATGGGAAAGGCAGCGGAGCACAACAGACACTAGTATGGCAATTTGTAAATCAATGGATGTGTAACTGATGTGATTCTGCAATCTGTGTATGGGGTGAAGGTGGGAGTTCATAACCCACTTGAATCAAAGTGTGGAATATGATATGTCAAGAAATTTGTAATGTTTTGAACAACCCACAATAAAAAATTAAAAAATAAAAATAAAAAAAAAATAAAAGTAGTGTATCAAAGTTTCAGCCTTAAGCATGAAATAACTGGCAACAGTACTATTTCATATAAATTGTGGAACATCATAATAAAGTTCTATTTTTATTCTGAGGTCCTAAAAGTATTACCAAGATGGTTCACTAGGACAGGAAATTTTTTATGCTTAGCATCCAGAATGGTACTTGATATGTAGTAGATATTCAATAATACTTGTTAAATAAGCTAATGAATATTTTCATCCTCTGAAAAGAAATACAAATTTGACCCTATTACATCAAAAAAAAAAAAAAAAGATAGTGAGATGAGACGTGGATAGGATTATAATATACTTGTTAAGACTATTGGGCCTCAGATGAGGCCAGCAGAAAGGGAATTAGGAGGTGTTGAAAAAAAAAAGACAAGGAATTAAAAAGCATGAGAAAGGCTTTTAGTTGCATATTAGCGTGGTGGGATATTTTTGAGAAAATGGGATTTGCTAATAAGGGGTATAAAATTAATAAAGCCTTGGTAAGTGGCAGAGACATCACACACCTTTTTTCTCTGAGCATCTCTAATAAGTCTAATGGAAGAGAGAAATCTATAAAATTCAGAAAAAAAACTTTCAAAAGGGATGTGAGAAAACAGGAGTGTGAATTGGCAGAAACTTTTCTGGAGAACTCTTTGGCAGTATCCATCAGGTCGGGCCATAGTAACCAACCATGACCCAATGACAGTGGCTTTAAAACATGTTTCTTCCTCATTTAGTATTTGTGGCAGGTCAGCTGAGGTGTTGGTCCATATTGAAATCACTACAGAACTCAGGCTGCTAAGAAGCCACTCCCTGGAATGTCGAGGATCACTGTTGTAGAAGCTGACAGAGACTCGGGAAGTTTTCAAATTGGCAATAAAATGGTAAAGGTACACGTCCCTCATAAACATAATGTTTTGACTGAGTTTTGTGGCTTTTCTACTGGCAAGGGGACAAGGAGGTGCAGCTCTATGAGGCTCTGGAAGGCAGAAAACTGGAAATATTCTCAGAGCTGGGCAGATGCCTACCTTGGGCCATAACTATTAAAATCAAAACATCTATACCCATTGACTGAGCAAGGCCATTTGTGAGAATTCATCCTTTGAAAATACTCCCATCAATACCCAGCCTTGAATGTTCAAGGATTTTCTCTTCAGTCTTGAAAATCCGAATTGAAAACTGGAATGACCATCAATAATGGAATTATTAAACAAATAATAAGGTACAAGTACTTTGGCATTCTATCATCATTACAAAGAATAAGATTGATATTGAAGATGAATTGACTCAAAAAATACCAAACTTATGCATAGAATGATACCATTTATCTTATATATTATGTTAAAATTAGGACTATATTTGCAATAGAGAAAGGATAAGAAATGTTCTTAATAATAGTACTAGCATCTATTGTTTATTGAGCATTTACCATGGTTAGGCACTGTATTACTAAATGTTAAATGCTTCATAAGCATGATTCTCACTTTACAGATGAAGAACTTAAAGCTCACAGAAGTTCAGTGACTTGTCTAAGCTCACACAGACAAGCAGTTCTACAGTTAGAATCTCAGTGTGTCTGAAAAATAGCTGCCACTGGGTCGTTGGATAAGGTTAGTGGTGGGGCATAGGGAAAAAAGGCTTTTACTGTCCACTTTATGGGGTTTAATTAGCTTGTATTTATTTTTGTTTTTCTTGCAATAAGTATGTATTCCTTTTTGCAAAAATGACCTAAAAATAAAAATGGCAAGGGGACGAAATAGGTTGGAGATAGCCATGCATACGTAGAAAAAAAAAAATCTACAAATGTACCCAAACTCTATCCAAGTGCCTGAGTTCCAGCAGCAGGGGGAAGAAATCTTACATCAAATTCAGTGTCTAAAGCAAAAATGGGGCGGGTAGCCTGGTGAAGACGCTGGGAGGAGGGGTCTCTCTTCGAGGCAGGGTGGCCTGGCAAATGGCTCTCCAGTGAGTCTAGCAGCCTCCTGGGGAAACTGCAAAGGCCATCTTGAGAACCTTTTGGTAAATATTGAGGACGATGAATCACTGAAAACAAGCAGCAGGGTTCATAAGGAATAACTCATGTCAGGCAATTTGACAGCCCTTTAAAAATAGAATTATTAGGGTGGTGAATAAAAGAGCCATTATGAGCCTCGGCATGCTCAGGAAGCCCTCCCATCTAATGTTTTCCAGTAGGCTGGTGCTGGGGACATGGGAGAGGACTGAGACCGGGAGATAGAAGACACTCGTTTATGCACTCAAGGATGCAAAGTTGCACATACAAGGACATTCATCGCAGCACTGTGTGTTATAAGGAGAACTAGAAACTAGTTTAACATCACCAGTCGGGGATTAGTTAAAGGCATATTGGGGGCTGGGATTGTGGCTCTGTGGTAGAGCGCTCGCTTAACACGGGTGGGGACCCGGGTTCGATTCTCAGCATCACATAAAAATAAAGGCATTGTGTTCTATCCATCTACAAAAAAAAAAAAAAAAAAAAAAAAGAAGAATCATATTCTCTCTCTCTCTCCTTTAAAAAAATATTTAAAAAAAAGCATATTGGGCCAGGTGCTCATGTCTGTAATCCTAACCACTCAGGAGGCTGAGGCAGGAGGATTGCAAATTCAACACCAGCCTCTACAATTTAACCAGCCTCTGTCTCAAAATAAAAGATAAAAAGAACTGGGGATGTAGCTCTATGATAGAGTGCCCTTGAGTTTAATCCTGGGGACTAGGGAAAAAAAAGAAAAAAAATGGGAATATTCATGAATGGACTTACATGTAGCTTTAGCTTTTTCAGTCAGGGTTGGCAATCTATGACCCCTGGGCCAAATGTGCTCCAAGAATTGGGAATAATTTTTATTGTTTTAAATGGTCAAGAAAAAAAATTAAACGAAGAATAATATCTCATGACAGGTGAAAATGTGTTGTGAAATTCCAATTCCCCTGTCCACCAGTGAAGTCCTGTAGTAACACAGCCTGCCTTTTCATCTCAGTGTTGTCCCTGGCAGCTCTCAGGCTGCCATGGCAGAGCTGAGTAGTTGTGGCGGGAACCTGAAGATCTGCCAAGCCTACAATATTTACTGTTGGGCCCCAGACAGAAAAAAGTTTGCTGACCTCTGTCTCCAACAGATCATTAAATGAGATTATTAAGCAGAACGGTTTCATTCTGGTATCGAAGTGTCTTTAATTCCCCTTTTCATCCTGGCTCTTTCTCAGCTTTCTTTGACCTTGTTTATTTGGTTATTTTTCTGTTTCTGTTAGTCTGTCTGCCTCTGTCTTTATGGCTATTGTGGATCTCACGATTGTGTGATTTTTTTTGGGGGGGGGGGCGGGGGTAGGAATTGAACCCAGCAGCGCTTACCCACAGAGCCACATCCCCAGCCCGTTTTTGATATTGTTGTTTCTGAGACAGGGTCTTGCTAAGTTGCTTAAGGCCTCACTAGATTGATGAAGATGCCTTTGAACATGAGATCCTCCTGCCTCAGCCTCCCGAGCCATTGGGATTACAGGCGTGTGCCACCATGACTGGCTCCTCAATAATACTTCTTAATGAACTACTGCATGCTGTATCTGTGTCTATGGTATCTTTTGCAATCTACTATTCTGCAGTGTGCTTTCTCTTTTCTTTCTTTTTTTTTTTTTTTTGGTATTGGGGATTAAATCCTGGGATGTTCTACCACAAAGTCACATCCCCAGCCCTTTTTATAGTTTATTTTGAGACAGGGTCTTGCTAAGTTGCTGAGGCTATCCTCAAACTTCCAATCCCCATACCTCTGTCTTCCCCACAGTGTGCTTTCTTGTATGTGCTAATACCCATAAACTAAAGGAAGTGTATGAGGAGAGAAAGCATTTTCCATTCTGGCCACGGAAAACACACCCTTCTGTGTAGTAGCCAGGGCCCTCTTAGTAACTGGCCTTCTGTACAGCTCAGATGTTGCCTCGGGCAAGTGGAGTGGATCACAGTCAGGAAGCATTTTGTTAATCCGTTTTGGGGGTGACACACCAGCAGGGACACAGGAAACCTGGCATGGATCATTTACTGGGCCTTCTTACTTAGGATGGTAATTGTATTTCTGTGCCATGAGCCCAAATCTCATTGCTCTCCTTCCTAACCATCTTCCTTCCTTGTTTCTATTTTTTAATTTTATTTTTAATGGATGCATAATAATCGAACATATTTATTGGGTACATTGTGATTTTATTTTTTGGAGTGCTGGGGATTGAACCCAGGGCCTCATGCATGGTAGGCAAGTGCTCTACCACTGAGCTACATCCCCAACCCCCATCCTGATGTTTTGATGCACGTACGCATTGTGTACTAATCAAATCAGGGTATTTGGCCCATCCATCACCTCATACATTTATCATTTATTTGTCGTGAGAACATTCAGACTCCTCACTATTTAGAAATATTTGATATGATATCATTAACCATAGTCACCCTGCTGTGCAACAACTTATTCTTGCTGTCTAACCATAGCTCTATCTCGATCATTCAGTCACTTCCTATCCCTCCCTGCCCTCCACCCCCTCCAGCCCTTGACAACCACTTTTCTACTCTTCCCTTCCATGAGATGAGCTTGGGCAGATTCCCTGACTCATCTCGACTCTTTGATCTGACCTCCTTTCCTGCTTTTCTAAGACTTCATGCAAAAGCGGGAGTTAAGAACATCATGTTCCAAGCGATTGGCTCTGTGCATGGCACCTTTGGAACCTCAGATTTATGGGTGAAGTTGGGCAAGTTTCATGCCACCTATTTTTACAGATAAGGAAACTGGGGCACAGAGAAGTGAAACAGTTTGCCAAGGTCAAAGCCTGCACCAGAAGTGGTGCTCCAAAGCCTCTGCCAGGCTGTGTCTCTACTGCACACAGTTCTGTTCCCACAGCAGCACCATCCCTAGTTAGATCCGAGGGGTGGGAGTAGGGGGGTGGCTTACTGGCCTTTGTATTCTCAGTACCTGGCAGAAAGCCCAGGGCCAGGAGCAGATCCTGTCTGCCTGTTGACAAGGTGGATTAGAAGCACACTTTATGACACTTCCCCAGGCTTCCTCATGCAGCTGCTGTTGGACAAGTTCCCTCCTAACCCGGCTGAGGGTGGGATGGGGTACACTTGGTTAGAACTTTCCTGGAAAGCAACTTGGCAATGTTGCCCTCCAGCAGAATGTGCTAACCATTGGGCCAGAGCATTTTTATTTCTAGGAATTTGTCTTCAGGATAAAAAAAATCACAGATGTGTGTGCAACAATGTATATACGATGATGTTTATTGCAGTGTTGGCTATCACAATGGAAAACTCGAAACCATCCTAATGCCTGACTATAAAGAATTGGTTAAATAGCTTACGGTACATTTCTCTGATGGAGCATTTTGCAACCAGGACAATATCACTCTTAATGCATAAAGTGGTTACCCCTGGAGAAGAGGAGAATGTATCCCGAGGACACATGGAAAGCTCCAGCCGTGTTTGTAATGATTTCTTTCTTGAGCTGGGTGTTTATTATCTCATGCTTTCCTCCCTCCCCCCGAGGGCCTCATGCACACCAGACAAGCACACTACCACTGAGCTGCCTCCCCAGTCCTATTATCTCATTCTTTATACCTCTTGATATGTCTAAACTATTAAGTAATTAGGTGAAAAATGAAATTTTAAAAAATCGTGTTTAGAATACTTAGTGATGTGTCAAAATAATCATAAAATATTATGCTTAAGCAAACAGGTTGTAATAAATAGTACAAACAATATCATGCCGATTTTCTAAATCAGAGCATGTATTTAGGTATGAAAGAAACCCATTAAACTTTAAATTGTGTTTATACTTGGACAGTGTGGTTTTAGGTGATTTCCATTTCTACAATCAAACAGTATTATTTTGCACAAAAAAAGTAATACTTTTTCACTTGCCGACTTTCATCTCTTACTACTTTCTGCTTTCTAATTTCCTCAGCAAGAAACTCCAGAATGATTTTCCACTTGTCTCTTCCTTTGAATCTACCCATCCAGGGATTTGATTTGATTTTTGTTATTCACATTTTCTTAATCTTCTCCTTTGTTCCTGGCTAGTCTCCACAAGATTTTAGACCTTATTTTTTGTCATGTAGCGAATGCACTTGATCATGGGGTTATCCACACCCTGACCTGGTGATGTTGAAAACCCTGAGTTTTCTTTTAGCCAATCTGAGTTTCATTTTTTAAGCTCCTTGTGGATATAAATCACAGGGTTTGGCAATAAATTGCTTGTGACGAGTCAAGGATGGTAATAAGCTGCAAATTGACTTTATAACTTCATGCTAGTGAGGTGTGTTGGGATACTCAATAGTTCTGTCCCATCACATCCAAAGGGTGATTAAATATTAATGGACTGGAGTGCCTCCCTGGGTGTGAATTCATGAAGGGTAAGAGTGTGTGCACAGGGTCGAGCAGGCGAACCTGACCAGTCTTCTCTTGAATTCATTTGCTGATGGAGAAGAGGCTCATGAGCTCTCAGTGTGAGAGCTCATGACCTTGACCTCGGAGGGTTTCTTTAAGAAATCACAACTGGAAGAAAGACATCGAGGTGACAGGAGAGGCCCCGCCACTCCATTGAAAATTGAAATGGTTTCCTGAAGAAAGAGAAACAGCAGAAGTCAAGTTCATTTGGAGTGTTTCAGCATATGTTCTGAATTTGGAAACATTGTACAGAAGGAAGGCAGGGAAACAAGATTTTTGCTGCATAGCTTAGGAAATGTGTGGGAAAGTGTTTATAACAGGAGGATTCAATTATAAGAGCTTTGTGTTCTTTTCTTATGACTATATCACTTTCCCTCCTAGGCCAGAAAGAGTGGATCAGAAAGTTCCGGATGAATGGATTAACGAACTGATCAAATCACCTTTGTGGAGGTTAATCTCCTGCCTCCTGTGTGGATTCATCAAGATGTTGGTGGTTGGAAGTGACAGAAACCCAATTCAGAAACAACTTCAGTAAAACCAGAAGGGACATTATTGGCTGCTGTGATTGAAAAGGCCAGTGGGTAGTGCTGTGTCCGTCATGGCCGGATTCAAGGGCTCCCGCAATGGGATCAGGAATCTGTCTTCTTCCGTCTCCTGGCTTTGCTTTCTCCTGAGTTGGCTTGATTCTTAGATGGACTCTCCCTTAATGGCAGCAAAACTGGCCTAGATAAAGTAAGTTAAGCAACTCAGCAAAAGCAGGTTTTTCTCAATAGCTCTAGGAAAAAGTGCAGCTCTAAGTCTCACCGGTCTGGTTACCTCATATGCCCACTTTGGCTCGGTCAGTGTGCACAGGGAAACGGAATGTGTTCTGCGCCCACCTTGAACTAAGGAGATAGTGTCAATTCCACTGAAATGACATCGACTACCATGGAGAATGGAGGGCTCTCAGAGACACATAGGGATCTCATCCTTAGAAAGAGAAATAATAATGGAAGGGAGGTAATAATGATTCTGGATAGTCAAAAGTCTCAGACGTCCACACCCCACCAGATGTCCATGCTTCTGAAGATCAACATAAAGGCTACATCCAGAACTAGTTTGCTAACAACACTACATAACACCAAAGTACACAAAGATTGCCTTAGTTGGGAAAAGAAGGTCACGACCCTTATTCTTTTCTGCTATAATTTGTTCTACAATGACTAACTCTTTAGCCACAAATCTGTGACCAAGGGCTTATTACCATAGAAACTTCCTTTGAGGGGACAATTAGCATCTGTTGTTATCATGGGAATGTCATCATTTCATCAGGAGTTGCTAATAATGGTGCTCTTTTGGTTTTTCCATGCTTTCCTATGGATCTTCACATTGTAATCAGTTCCCTGAGGTCATGGCCCACATCAGCACACTACCAGGAAGCTAATTAGTGGCTTGTCAGATGTCTACTTGGTTCTCCCAACTCTCCTTCCGCTGTAACAGAGGCCCCTGAGGTACACACGTAAAGAAAAAGCTGGTGAGAATGATTCTGGGTTTGGCAGCCCAAGAAATGCATTCTGGAGCTCCAATGTACTGGTCCAAAAGAGATCCTTATTCCATGTTGAGATTACATGCATCGTGTGCGATAAACAAGAATAAAACATTATAATAGGATTCCCTTATGATTCGCAAAACATTTGAATTTTTCTTCTGTATCAATGACAGCTGGATATAGCTAGCAGAGGTAATAAGCCCTTTTCCAAAATGATGTCAAGTGGGGAAGCACTAAAAATTAATGTTGGTGTTTCCCCAGGGCTGGCTTTTGGCTCCTTTGCCTCAGATTTGCTTGAGGTATCCTCGTGCAACTATTTGGTTGCAAGCCTCAAAAACCGACCAGTTAACTTAAGGAAAGAAAGATATTTGTTGAAAAATATTTTGGCAAGTCGAATGAAAGTTTGCAGAATTGATTGGATCCTGAGGGAACCAGGTAGGTACCAAGGAAAGCCTGTGGTCAAAAAGTAGGCGTGGTTGAAAAAGAATGCCATTTTTTGAACTGCATCAAAATGTTTTGGGAGAAGACAGAAAATTGACTCAGCTTAGGTCCCATGCCAATTTCTTATCTAGATTAATGGATGGTGGGGAGAGGGGGTTGGCCTCTATGGAAGTCAGTTCCTGGAATTTCCCTCCTACCAGGACCAAGCCCTGAGGGACAATTCTTACAAATAAAATTGTGTTGATTTTAGGTCACAGAATGAGTGATAAGCAGCTTACAGGTAAAAAATTGTGTGTTCTAGCTATAGTGTTTGTTGAAAATTCAGATGTTAGGCTCAGAACCAACGTTACTGAACCAGACTATCAGAGTGCAAGGCCCTGGTGTTCTGTTTTTAATAAGTTCCCAAGGTGAGACTCGTACATGGCAAAGGCGAGAAAACACTGGACATTGTGGGGAAGAATATTGTGTTAGTCAGGTTTCCATTACTATACCAAAATCTCTGAGAAAATCAACTTAAAAATAGAAAAGTTTTATTTTGACTTACAGTTTTGGAGATTCCAGTTATGTGGCTCTATTGCTTTTTAGACTGTGGCTAGGTGTGCATCATTGTGAGGAGCATGTGGCAGAGCAACTGTTACTCTCATGGCAGCTGAGAAGCAAAGGCAGAAAGATGAGGAATCATGTCCTAATATCTCCTTCAAGGGCATGCCCTCAAATGACCAGGAGACTTCCAACTAGGTGTCATCTGTTAAAGATTCCATCACCTTCCTATGGCACCGTGGGCTAGAGACCAAGTCTTTAAGACATGGGCCTTTGTGAGACTTTTATCCAAACCATAATATATATATTTTCATCTATCTCTGAAAAAAATTATAAAAACATTTATATATCTCTGAGAAAGGGTATTAACTGCTGAAACATTAACTTTCATGGGTTGACAAAAAAGAAAAGGAAAGGGAAAAGTTAGTAGAGTTAGTAACCAAAGTTCTAAATATGGATTCCCTCTTCCTTCCAGAATTTGCTCAGGAGCATGGAGGACCTATTCCTTTTGAAAAATTTAAAGACTGCAGGAATTTCTTGAATTATTTCAATGTCAATTGCTACAATGTCTGCAATCAATTCATGATATTATGGGATAGACTCATTGAGGGTTGAAGAGGGTTTCATATTCACTTACATTCACATTCATATTCAGTTATTCAAAAGGTAGTAGAGTTTAATGGTGAATAGTATTTTTGGAGGGATGGGGAGGAGACTGGGGATTGAACTCAGGGCACTCAACCACTGGGCAACTCAAGCCACATCCCAGCACTATTTTTTATTTTATTTAGAGACAGGATCTCACTGTGTTGCTTAGTCCCTTGCTTTTGCTGAAGCTGGCTTTGAATTCACAACCTTCCTGTCTAAGCCTCCCAAGCCCCTGGGATTACAGGTGAGCACCACCAAGTCTGGCTAGTTTGGGTTTTGAAATCAGACAGAATTAGATTCAAGTAGGTCTCTACTAGTTAGTTTGGGGATCATGAACAAGTTACTTATCATCTCTATGACTCACTTTTTTTTCATGTGTTAAGCAGAACTAGTAATACTGACTTCCAGTGGTTGTTATATGAGACCTAAAACGAGATCACTGATGTGAAATTGTGTTAGTCAGCTATTCGTCACAGTGACAAAATACCCAACATAGGTGACTTAAAAGGAGGAGAGATTTGTTTTTGTTCATGATTTCAGAGGTTTCTGCTGGCTCCATCGATTCTGGGCCTCTGGGAAGGTGGAGCATCATGGCGGAGAGAGTGGGGTGGAGGAAACCTGCTTACCTCATGGCATCTGAGAAACACAGAGAGAAAAAGACCCAAGATGCCCAAAATCCTAAGGATATGCCCCCAAAGACCTACTCCGTCAGCTAGGTCCCACCTCCTACAGTTTCCACCACCTCCCAATAGTCGATTTAAATTATGAATCCCTCAATGGATTAATCCACTGATGAGGTCAGAGACCTTATGATCCAATCATTTCCTATAAGCCCCACCTTTGAACAAACCTGCAACACATGAGCTAGTGGGGGTCATCTAGATCCAACTGTAATGATAATTCTTAGTACAATTCCTGACATGTGGTCAGTGGTGATTAAATAGTAGCTACTGTGATCAAATAACTGAACAAGTGGACTTCTATTCAACAAGAAAGTACTACGAACCTAATAAATTAAAAACTAAATACCTAAAAAAAAAAAAAAAAGAGAGAAAAAGAAAAAAGAATGAACTATGGAACACACAACACGAATGGATATCAAAATAATGATGTCAGTGAAATAAATCAGCTCCAAAGAATATACACTGTGTTATTCTATTTACATAAAATTGTCAAAGATATAAATTTAGGTGAATAGAAAGTAGATCTGTGCTTGCCTAAGCATGGAGGTATTCAGAGGGATTAAAAAACATAAGGGAAATTTGGGGGGGGCAATGAAATCATTTATATTTATTGTGATGATGATTTCACAGTTGAATACATATGTTAAAATGTATTAAATTGTATACTTTAGACACATGTGATTTAGTGTAATCAATTTCAGCTCAATAGAATGATTCTCTTAAGTAAGAAGAACATTGGATTAGGAATCAGAAGATGAGGTTGCCATCTTGACTCCTATACAAAGACAGCTGTGCCCTTGGACAAGTCTTGGACAGGCCTTTTGAGGCCTTTTTTATCACTACATATCTTTATGCACTCATTTTGGGGGAGGAGGTACCGGGAATTGAACTCAGGGACACTCGACCACAGAGCCACATCCCCAGCCCTATTTTGTATTTTATTTAGAGACAGGGTCTCACTGAGTTGCTTAGGGCCTCACTAAGTTGCTGAGGCTGGCTTTGAACTTGCAATGCTCCTTCCTCGGCCTCCCAAGTGGCTGGGATGTCAGGCATGTACCACTGTGCCCGGATCATTCTTTCATTTTTAAATCAAAAGTGATAGATTATGTTATGTCTAAGGTCTCACCCATGTGAAAAATTTTGACTATATAATGGCCTTTTCACCCAATAGGTAACTTATCAAAATATCAGTTTCTTCAATTGATCTCCTAACTCGGTAGTAGTTTTTTTTCCCCTGTGTATAATCGATTTACTGAAATCTCAGCTCTCCAACACAATAGACCAATAGAATGAACTTTTTTTTTTTTTTTAGCTTTGAAAAGAGATCAATATAAGCCCAAGGTCTTCATGTTAAGTCTGTTATCAGGACCTGCAGATTCATAAGCTACACTGGTATGAAGGACGCAGGTTAATGATGCTTCCTGAAGGTGAGACTCACAAAAGACACGTGCTCACATTTCCTTCAGACAGACTTCACAGATTGCGCAGTAGCTAGATGAGCTCACACACTGTCTCTGCTGCTAAACCTTCTTGGCACCCCTCTGAGGGACCAAGACCCTTCTCTTGAAACTTAGAAGCACTTTGCCCTGTTATCATGGTCCTAGTATGATTTTGGGATATAAAACTTTCCACGTTCCTTTTCTTTAAAGTGGATTAGAGGAGCTATTTCATGCAAAATATTTAGAACAGTTCCTGGCACAAAGTCAGTCCTCTAATAAATGTCAATTGCAATTGTTCTAATTAATAAAGTCACAAGGTAATACAACTATTTAGGCCCACGTGTAATTTCCTTTTGGCACAGGTGACTACTTGGGATTCATCTCTGTGTCTGCGGGGGCTGAACACATAGTAGGAGTTCAGGGACAATTTTTTTTAATAGAGGCACACTGGTGACTGATAATAAATAGAGGGACTCAGGATGTTAATTTCTTCGTTGGACACACAGCCTCTGTACAAGTCTTGCTGACTGCAAAGGAAATGTCACCAACTGTCAGAGATACAGCAACACATTGCTCAAACATATGTGCCGGGGAAGCTAGAAACTTGTTATTGTATGTGTGAGAAATCCATAACCAACATAGTCAAAGAAATCCTCTCGATTCTTCACTGGACCCCAGGAATGTCTTTCTATACATTTTATTCTCCTGTGAGAACAGGAGAATAAAATGTATAAGGGAACACTTATCAGCGCGCTTCTTTGGGGCAAGGTCATTAGGCACAGTTAGGACTCCAACTGGGTAGTGTCCCTACCTACCGCTGTGCTTTCTCACTTGTTCCCAAGGGGACTTGTTCTTCCCCCAGGATTGAGTCATTCACTTTAAAGTATCAACACATTCACTTGAAGACTCCCTGAAAGAGGCTTCTAGCCCAAAGATTTCAGAGGCATGCTGGAGAGGCAAGTGTGTTTTTTTACTTCCCACAACTAGATGAGCTTCCAGCTGGGAAAAGGGGAACACTATTCAAACTGAAAGCCAACTCAGGTTGGCTCATTTGGGGGTACTAAGCTGAGAAAACCTCTAACCGCCATCGGCCAGCCCTACTGCTATGTCTCCAGCTTGAGCTGATAGTTGTAGTTGTCCTGGAACAGATTCTACGTATGCACCTCTACCAACCCATTACTTGTTAGTAATCCCCCTATTTCTGCTCTAGGAGGTCCTTTGAACCCTTCAAATAAAGAAAACAAAACATGGACCCTTTGGGCGCTGACGTTGGCACATTAATAAAGCCCTGTTCGAAGTGAGATGGCAGAGAACCTTCTGGAATTAACTCAATGGAGTCATGTTAGTGGGGACATATTGCCTTGTTTGTCAACAACTGTACCTTAATCCTTTCTGAGGACAATTGCCCCTCCCAGGAACTCCTATGAGTCCCACTTCTTAAAGGTTCCCTACCACCTCTACACAGTGAAACTGAGGACCACCCCTCCAGCACAGGAGTCCTCCAGGGTATGAGTCCTTGGGGCATGAGCCACATCCAAACCATGGCAGTACCTAAAACCAGACCCAAAATGTGCAAAGCGAAACTCTCCATTTCCCTTGGCTGGTCTTAATTATAAGGAAAACATTTAAGCTAAAAAGTCTACATCCTTGACCCCTGCATTAAATTTCACAATGATAGCTTCTGTATAATTTAATATCACTGTTTCCAATTACCCCTAGACGCAGCTGGCCTGTCACTGCAGATTGTATATGTGTGACGATTTAGTCACTTCCATATGGGGGCACTAGAATAAGAAAGAATTTGTTAACTGATCTGAGTGCCTTATTTTTTTGTGTGAGAGTCATTATTGTTGTTGAGAAAGTCAGGTCTGTAATGAATGTGTTTATTCTTTGTTGGGGACCTAATTCTGGTGAGCTTTGGGGACTGCAAGTTGTGATCTTTGATAATATTTAGTAGTTGGGCATACGCTCTTAAGAAAAATTATTTGTGCCTTTACCAGTAATTCATGATCTCATCCATCCAACAGTTATTTATTGATCTTCTGCTTTTCTAACCCTGTCCTTGCCTCGTATGGTAGCCACCAGCTACATTTGGTGATTTCCATTTACAGTTAAATGAATTACAATTAAGTAAAATTTTAAATTCACTTCTTTAGTAATGCTACCATATTTCAAGGACTCAATAGCCACATGTGACTTGCAGAGACCATATCCAACAGTGCAGATGTAGAATATTCCATCAGGACAGAGCTAAGGGCCAGGGAGTCACATGGTAATTAAAATTAAACGTAGCTCCCATCCTCCCAGAACTCAGCATTTGAGGGTGAAGACTGATATGCATCAAGTACTCATGAAAAGGTGTAAAACTATCTGTGATGAGTGTTTTGAAGTGGTATATGTTGTTGATAAAGGGAAGATTTGGCCTTGTCCAGACATCAGGAAAGACTTCCCCAATTAAGTGGGTCCTGAGCTGAGAGCTGATGAATGAGTTGCCATTATGAACTATGCATAAAGAGAGGGGAGAGGCTCCAGGGGGCATGAGTAGAAAGTGCCCCTGCTCTGTGGCCCAGAAGGAATGTGGTGGAGACCGTAATGGAGATCTTGATGTTGGGAGGAAAGGCCATCGGGCTGGAGTAGGGCATGCTGTGAGATGGTACTGGGCAGTAGGGGCGGGTGTGAGAGCACTCAGGGTCCTATAGGTCACTTTAAGGAGTTGGGTGGGAAATGGATTTTAATCCTGGGCTTGACCCAACATCATTTGCATTTAAAAAGAAAACCAAGCTGTGCTTTGGCAAAGGATAGGAGGGGGCTGAGTGACAGCAACACTCTGCGTAGTAATTGTGACTCAGAAGCCTGCAGAAATATGTCCTGGGTTGGTGTGCATAGCAGACGACAACTGTGGCGAGAACTGTTCCACCAGGCATGTTGTCTCCCAACATTTGATAACTGACAACTCAAATACTGCTTAATGCTCGCCTCTATGGAGGCCTTATTAGCAATTAGAATTCTGTATCATCTCTCAAATAGATCACAGTTACTGCCATTACAAGAAATGTGAAAGAAAAAGACCCCGGATGATAATACACTTATCCTCTTTGCCCCAGCCAAGTTTCATCATTCCTATGTTCATTAAAAAAAAAGAAGTTGCAACCTTTCTGTCAAGTTTCCACTATTATTTTTCATTCATTTATTTATCCAACTGCTACTGTTTATTTATACAACTACTACTATGTACCTACGACTATTCTTGCTCTAGGTGTTGGTGGGTCAAGTGAATCAGAATCTCTTCTCTCCTTCCATTCTAACAGGAAGGGAGATCAAGACTTAAATGATGAACCTATACTCAGGGATGGGTTCCATGATGTGCATGGGAGAAATGCATGCAAGTGACAATGGCTTCCATAGAGGTGACAAGAGAAAGTTTCGTCAGGGAGGAACTTGTCTTGATTATAATAGGTGGTAGTTTTTATTGAACAAAAGGGAAATCTACTGTACTTTAGATTAAGTATTAAGTATATAAAATGAATTTTGTTAGTGGGTAGTATATGAATATATCAGCATATATTCATATACACACATATATAGGTATGTATACATGTGTGTATGCACATATACATATATATATATATTGATACCAGTGATTGAACTCAGAGGTCCTCAACCACTGAGCCACATCTCCAGCCTTTTTTATTTCTTTATTTAGAGACAGGGTCTTGCTGAGTTGCTTAGGACCTCGTTAATTTGCTGAGGCTGGCTTTGATTACAGGCATGCACCACTATGCCAGGCCATGTATATATTAATGTACATATTCATATGGTGTACTTGGAATACATGTTTGAGAACATTACATTGGTAGAAACACTATGTTCTAACCCTGTCCTTGCCCAGTATTGTAGCCACCAGCTACATATGGTGATTTCCATTTACAGTTAAATGAATTACAATTAAGGAAAATTTTAAATTCACTTCTTTAGTAATGCTAGCCCTATTTCAAGGACTCAGTAGCTACATGTGACTTGCGGGGACCATATTGGACATTGCAGATGTAGAATATTCCATCATCACCCAAAATCCTATTGGAAAGTTCTGTAGTATCCTTAAACTGGCATTAGGAGTGAAGTGGCACCCCCTTTCTTTACAGAAAAGCCCTCTTCATCATGGCTGATTTTAGGACTGTCAGCAAAAGAGTCCATTGTAGATAAACTTCCTATTTTCGTGTCACCCTGTTTACTTGGCCACTGGCCGAGAAGATACCAGTACTCCAGGTGCTGGATACCCCCTTACTAGTTTTTTACAAACATATCCAGTATAATACTTTGAAGAAATGTGCAAACAAGGCCTCTGGCCTTGAGCTGGGCTTCACAGAGATGTCTACATTTTTAAGATAAGTTACAAATGGGCTCCATGGTAACAGCTGGCAGGGGGAGGAAAGAAAGGGGAGAAGAGGCTCTCCCCTTCTCAGTTGTTGTCCTTGAAGGGTTAACTTGCCCAAAATAAGGAAAGAAAAAGCTGCTTTTATGTGAACTTCTGCAGACTGTGAACTTCTGAGCCCCTCCCCTTACAAGCTGGGTATAAAAACTCTGAAACTCCCTGAACTTGGGGTTCAGGGGATTGATTGATTACAGCCAAAGCTGTGCCCTCTGAACCTGGCTGCAGCCAAAAAAAACTGTTTCCTGCTATCTTCGGTGCCCTGCCTTGTTTTTCTCTACAACAGGAGAACATGAATTGACCTGGAATTTTAGGAAAACCTTAGTAAAAGTCAATAAGGAAAGAAGTTGCAGGGTACTGAGATTCTTGGGACCACAAAATCAGATGAGTCAGAGGATTCGGCAGAAACATTTCTGATTATCTTGGTTAGAGGGATTTACATTTCATGTTAAATGACATGATACTAAGAAAAGCCACATGCAAATAAGATAAACAGAAATTTGGGATAGGGCTGACTAGCTTCCGTGTGGAGGAAAGTCGGGGAGAAATTGGGGAAGGTTGTGTGCCGGGGGGCGGGGGACAAGGATGGATGTCAAGGGGATGGTGGGACTGTACAGCGGGTGGCTGAACAGAGACTGGGAGCTTCATGGTGTAACTGCTGAAATGGTTGCAGCCAGCAAAAATCAAGTAAGGGACTGTAAACTCACACCGCCTGGCTTGTTGAACCTGGCAGCTTCTCTGCCCAGAGGAAAAGCAGACAGGGCAAGACAATAGAGCTCTTTCTCTGGGAATTGGCTTGGGTAACGCCATTTGCCAGCTTGCTCCTCTGTATTTCCCACCTTTAGCTATCAACAAAGAGGGCTCCAGCTTACCCAAAGGTGTTAAGTTGGGTGGAAGAGAAAAATCAACTGGGAGGGAGGGAGGGAGGGTGGCTTGGGAGTACATGGATGGGGCAGGAGAAACTTGTTCAGAAAACTGTGGAGGAAAAAACATGACCTGTTTGGGAACTAATCCTGTGACTGAAACAAAGAGAGTATGAGGCAATGACCTAGCTGGCCAGTAACTGAGGGTGGGGCCAGACTGTCCTGGGTGTGTTGCTATGTGGTGACTCGGGGAGGCCCAGTGGGAAGGTCATGGTCTTTGGAGCCAGGGCTCCCCCTCTTCTTGGCTCTGTGACCTTGGGTGAGTTCAGTTCAATTTATTTTTGTGTTTCGGTTTCCTTGGAATTACACTCTGTATCTAGGAGTTTCCTATTGAAACGAGCATCAACATTTAAATACTATCCCTTAGGTTGGCAAAAATGTTGTAGCTTCTTTATTTTCTAGAACTTGTCTCAATTTCAAGAGTGTCCATTCTTTTGTCTTGCTCACAAGGTTGAATGACCTTCCGTTGTTCCTCTCCCTCAGCAAGTTGTCCTTCTTCCTAAGCTGGTGCCCATTACAATACATATTACATTGTCAATGACATATATTGACAATACACACATATTGTCCCTAACCCAGTCCAGGTCCACAGGGACACACTGCTGGTCTCTCCAGGTCTTTGCTGACCTCATGAAGATGTGTTTGGTTTCACTTGGCAATAGCTGCTGCGTTTCAGAGATGGCAAACCATTTATTTTCTCGACTAGTTTTCCATGATGTGTTTTCTTCCTTCCCGTGTTGACATGGGCTCTCTTTCTGCAGATCCCGTGACCCTCAACTGCGTCCTCCCTTTGGCCCAGGCTCTGGTTGACCACTCAGTCTCTACTCTAAGGTCACCTCTCCTTCAACTGCTGACTGAACCTAATAGCTAACTTTTGCATTCCTCATTGGGTGCGTGTGGAAACATCTGGATTCCTCCTGGCTATCTCTTTGCCCCCAGCTCACCAACGTTTCCTTTTCCTTCATTATTGAATATTTGTTAGAGGCATTCTGAAAGGCCCTCCCTTTCCGGAATTACAAATGTTATATTGATCCTAAATCCCCAAAGGTTTCAGTTGCGCTAGGGCATTTTTTATTTTACCACCTCTCCTGAGGCCCCACCCAGGCTCTTGGGCCTGTAGGGAAGTCACTACCCTTAGGCCTAACTTTCCCCTACCTCCACATTCCTCTCAGACCCCCTATTGTGCAAACACCTTCCACTTGGTGTCTGGGAAGGTGGGAAATTGTCTTATATCTCAATTTCCTGGTTTGTGATAAAATATATGTAGATTCGGATCTTATTCATTTTTGATATGTTAAGGGGAGAATCACAGTTCCTTTTTCTTGTTCAACTCAGTCTGGCTCCCCAAGATCATTGTTTGCCTGATATGCTTTTGTCTAATGGAGCCACCAACAGAAGAAGTTGGAGGATGTGAGAATCTTAAATGGCAAAGAATATAGAAACAGATGGTTAGCTAGAGCAGAATGTGTCATTGCTTGCTCTCAGATGGATGGCTTCTCAGGTCCCTTAAATTCTTCCTAGGGGCATCCAGCCATGAATGATATTGCCAGTGCTGAGAAATCTGATAGGCCAGTGAAATTCCTTTGCCATTCTTTTATTTTTATTTGTAACTCATCCTGATCCCTTTCTCTGCCTAACTCATCTAAACCGTCTGGCCCACCAGGTATACAATACATATATTGGTGCAATATAATCCCATATCCTTCTTGAGTGTTCACAGCAACCCTAAGTGAAGCCAAAGTTAATTCCTAGAAGCAGCCATCTATCAGCCACGAAGGTCCACTTCTATAGTCTGAAACTCTAAACCTGAATTTCATGGTCATAGATTGAGCAGTATTTTTTATTGTTTTATGTCAGGGTTTCTCAACTTTGGCACTATTCATTTTGGGGCCAGATGATTCTTTGTTGTAATGGGCTATCCTGTGCCACTGTAAGGATGTTTAGGGGCACCCCTGTCCTCCACCCATTAGATGTCAGTCATCCCTTCCCAGTGCGACCATCAAAAACGTTTGCAGACATTGCCAAATGTCCCCTGGAGGACAAACTGTTCCTGGTTAAAAACCACAACTGTGGTGTATATCTGCTCTACTCAGGAAAAATTAGAACTGTATACGCAATAGATGAAAGCCATAGGGTAGATGATTTAAGGGAAATTAAATAATTTTATCAGTCCTGGGGATTGAACCTGGGGTGCTCTACCACTAAGCAATATTCCCCAGTCCTTTTTGTTTTGAGACAGGGTTTTGCTAAACTGCCAAGGCTGGCCTTGAACTTGGATCCTCCTGCCTCAGCTTCTGGAGTAGCTGTGATTATAAGCACCATGCCTAGCCTTAAAAAAAGTCTTTAAGAATTTTGAAATATTATAATTATTATACTATTAGATGGAATGCTTACGAAGTGTCCAGTACATAGTTAAAAAAATGGTTATTATAAGAATTTTGGACTTAATCCAGTAGGAAAGAGGTTTGCCACTGATGATTTTTAAAACAGGGTAATGACAATATCAGATTTATGTTTTAGAAAGGTGTCTCTGATGGTGCGGTGGAGGATTGATTGAATTGGGAGCAGCAAGATCAGTCTGAGCTTAACAAGAGAACTCTAGGGGCTGGGGCTGTAGCTCAGCAGCAGAGCACTTACCTACCACATGTGAGGCACTGGGTTTGAGCTTAGCACCACATAAAAACAAACAAAGTAAAGGCATGCTGTCCATCTATAACTACAATCAATCAATCAATAAATAAAAAATAGGAGAGAGAGAGAGAGAGAGAGAGAACTCCAGCACCCGTGGTACGTTTAAACACCTTGCTTGGAGCTGAGCTAATTAGCTGCAATCTAGGTCTCAGACGCTTTCTGTAGAACCACTGGAAAGCCAATGGCAGGACCTCCAGCCAAACAGGTCCTGTTTGCAGGACATTGTAGCATCAGAGTGTGTGACAGAAAGAAGCCTTCTGTTTTTAACCCCAGCACGTGGATCACACTCCAAACACAAACATTTAAAATCTGTTAATATTATAACAATCCATTTCTGGAAGATGCTTTCTGCAGATACAGCAACGTCATTTATAATACCCAGAAGTCTCCTCTTCCTTAGTATGGATTAACTCACTGGAAAAAAACATTCCAGAAGTTTCCAGGGAGAAATGATAGATTGTTTGTATTCAGTTTTAGCACTGGGATTCTCTTCTATTTCATCATTTACCTGCTTTCACAGAAGACTTAGCTCTTAAACAGCCTAAAACATAACTCCATTTTGCGGGCTTGTGCATTTGGTATATGTTGCGTTCTGGCAGATGAGAAATGGCAGTGGTTGCTGCAAAAATGAATTTAGAACTTGAACTGCATGTGGATCAGTAATCTGTCTTGAAGGGAGGGAGCAGCAAGTATCCGAGTTTTGGAATCAGCTGTAGTCTGACCAAGTTGGAGCTAAAACTCATGCATGCTTTGGTTTCCATGTTGAACAGATAGCTTTGACAAGACTAGCTACTTTTCAGTCATTGGCAATTAAACAGACATGTTGATGGTGATGCCATATTCCCATTAGCATTTGCAGGTGTGATTTTCAACAAAGGGCATTTTTTTTTGCCTTCCCTTCTTTTATGTGAGGAAATTAGAGAGATCTCCCCCTGGCCCCCCACTGCAACTCCCTTCTGACATGTCTCTTTTCAACCTGCCATCTTTTTTATTCTCCCTTCAATAATTAGAAAAAACGAGTTTTTATGATGAATTTGTTCTTAAATTACCTTGAAGGATGTTCTCATCTAGATTGTAATGCTAAATGTCTTCCTAAAAATCAATTAAGTGCACGAAAAGTTTCAGTGCACTGAGAGAAATAAGGAAAATCTGCAGCATTTTCCTCCAGAGTTTGATGTTTACAGAATCCACTTTCTTTACACCGTACAGAACAAATCTCTTAGGCTTTGCTTATGCTGTATCAATGTGCCACTTTTGATTTTTTATTTAAACCCAAACTGGCTACCGATATCCTGCTGCTCCAACCATATAGTTCCTCTGATTCAATGCCAGACATCTCCTCTCAGTATAAAAGTCATGTCTATAATCCACTGGCAGGCCACCCAAAGAGGTCTTTGGATATTTTGGAGTTGTTTCATTGTACAGTTCCAGCCTCTGGCTTCATAAAACACAAGTTTCATAACAACTGTAATTGCCAACTCCATTTTCTCCTATGCTAGGCCAAGGTTTTCTGGGATATCTTGCTTTCCCCAAATTAACTGGCTCCTTCTCTCCTTCAATTGCCATTCCCTGACTTCTCTCCACATGGTACCCCCAGGGGAAGAATATATTGGAAACACAACTAGAGCAGAATAACATTCTCAAGGGGAAAAGAAGTCTTGCTTAAAAGAGAGAGGACAGTTGGCATTTGCTTTTAGTGATGTTGGTGGTGATAGCGATCATGCTGCTCTTAGTGGGAATAGCTAATATTCATTGAGGAATTATTAAGTGCCGTGTTTGGCATTAGGTGTTCTCCGTACACTAAATTCTCACAATCACTCCATGATGCACCATACCTACTCTCATTTTACACAGGTGAGGACCAAGAGAAGTTATGAATCAATGGTGATTAAAAGAAAGAGAAGTAAAAGTTACCCTGAATGGTAGCAATAGAGACAATATCTGATGGCATTGATTGATTAGTGAAAACTTTATTGTAATCTATATTCCAGGCTCTAAGTTGAGAAACAACTGCAACACTTTCCAAAGCCATCTTTAGTGTGCTTGGAGTGATGACTATTTTATTTAGGCATTCATAGAAAACCTGCAATATACGGGACATCTCTGTTGACACCTAAATGAAAATTTGCTAGGTTGAAAGTTTGTTTACTGGAAAGTCTAAAAGAGACTGGTGCTGTGTAGAATATTGAACCGAGTGGGGAAGAAATTTAATCCACTTTTTATTAGTATTTAATCTAGTTTTTAAAATTAAAATTACCTGCCAGTTATAATAAAATAGCTTAGATGTATTTAACATAAAAATGGAAAATCTTGAGTTCCATTCATTAATTTTTGTTAAGTTGGGATTGGATCTTTGTTTCTACAAGTATTGCACTTTTTTAGAAAAGAACATAGTGAACTGCTTTGTATATAAATATATCCTTATGAGTTTGTAAATTTTGTGTCTAGTTTTAGTTCAGATGGATTAATCTAATCCTAAAATAATAGAAGGAGGACCACACTAAAAAAATAAGTGAGAGCAAAGGATATTCTCTCTCTCTTTTTTTAATATGGCTGCAAAAGTAGTAGAACTCATACTCTATGGGAAGGTACAACACGAATATTTAAATCTCTCTGAAAAGGTTGCATTGAGGTTTATAAATGGTAGCTAAGATAAACTGCTCTTAGACTTTGATGTCAGGGAGCTATGCTGTCTTGGAGCAAGCACTAGATACTATGCAGATACTATGTTATACAACTGTTTTGAGATCCTGCACACACACACACACACACACACTTTTATCCATGCTTCCTTGATAATACTATTATGGAAATGAGAAGTTGTGTAATTACAGAATTTAAAAGATTGTTTTTCTTAGTTTCTAATAGAAAATGAAATAAAGAAATAAACAGGTGTACGCATCAATATAACTATCAGGAGATTCTCTGAAGTGTTGTTTTGAATGTCTGAAAATTAGATCCAACCCCAATGTCCAATGATAAGGATTTATTCAACAGATGCCCCAGAATGAAGACATTAAGCTGAGAATACAGAACACTCATGAAGAAGTTGGAAAAGGAACACAAACTCTTTCCTAACAGAGTATACAATGAGCTTCCAATTTTGAAAGTTTTCTGTGTGCATAGAAAATCAGTCAGAAAAGACATATTCTAAATGTTAGCAATGACAAGAATTAATGTTAACCATAGTTATCTCTGGGTGGTAAAACAATGGGTGGTTTTATGTTCATGTTTTTTTCTTACCTTTCCTCAAAAAAAAAAAAATCTCCTACAATAAACAATTTTATTATTGTATTATTTTGGTAATTTATAAAAATGGTAAACATCACCCCCCAAAAAAGTAAGTAAAAGCTAGTTAAAGGTCTAAGACAAATGAGGAGCCCAGGTAACATGAAAAATCTAATATAAACTGAATAGATTAATGTTGGAGAAAATGCAATATTGTCCCCTGTGATTTAACTTCTCCTTCCTCTTGTATTTCTTAGGTTTATTTTTTAGCAGGCTAAATTGCTTTGGACAGAGATTTAGGTTGGACTAAGTACCTAAACAATGTGGTTTGCCCTGTGCTATAAATTACTTGACCCAAACATGGCTCTGTTCTGGGGATATCTAAGCACATTATATATAGTTTCATTTCAATTATCATCAAAACCAAATGATTCAATAACAAGCACCATCCTTAAGATCTTGTTCACAATTTATGAACTTGCAGAATCACTGTCACGCCACTCCCAGGGCACAAGTGAAGTACAAAATAAATACAAAACAGTTACCAAGGAGAATGACTAAATCACATGAAAAAGAAAATTATAGCTATTTTACGTGAACCTTGGAGAATCTTCATTTGGTTATAAAGGTGGGAAAACGTGTGCTTTTGACTATGAATTATGTTGGAATTAAAACACGAAGGCTGCTCTAACATCAGTTTCTCTAATATTAATGTGCTAGGGTGATTGAAAATTATAATGTTGAAGTCGAATGTGGTTAGAATAGGGAAAGGCTTGTAAGGGTTGAGGAGATGGCGTGGGAGCATCAGGACCAGCTAGTGATTGGCAGAGCCCAGTGCAAAACAAAAATGCTAGAACTCTTCTTCAAATTTTTAAAAGAATCTCAAGATTGTAATAAGAGGCCACTACACCAAGCACAGACCCCTTCTAAGCACAGGGTCCTGGCTGGCTACTCCGGGTACATATCCACGAAGCCAGCCTGTGTCCTCATCCTTAAAGCCAAGAGGATATCTTTCAGGCAGAGATCCAACCCCTATTGGTATAGGCAATAAAGAGAATTTGGGGGGTCTCAGGGCTGGTACTGGCCTTACTCTAGAGCAATGATCAGTGCGCTGTTTCTGAAATAGTCAGGCAGTAAATGTTTTCAGCTTTCAGTAAAAGACAGCCTGGCTGTCTTTCAGTAAAACTTCACTAATGGGCAAGACTCATAGGAGTTTCATATCATTTTCATGTGTCACAAATTATTAATATTCGTTTGATTTTTTTTCTAGCCACATACATGTGTAAAACCACACTTAGCTCTTTCACTGTGCAAACAGGGCAGGGCTGGGTTCCAGGGCGGGTGTTGATTTGGTGAACTGTGTTCTGGAGACAGATCATTAGGTATTGGTGTCTCTGTATGTTTCTTTCTCACCCGCCTCTGTCCATTGTTTTTTTTTTGGTTGATCTCCTTCGTGCTCAGTGCAGATGGACTTCCTCCATGTAACCAGGTGAGTGGAGGAGGGGCAGTGAGTGAGGTCCACAGGGACAACTACAGTCTTACCAGTTCACTTGGGTTGCCTCTGAGGAAGGAGTGCCTCTTCTGTCTTCCAGTGTCTGCAAGTACAGTCCTCACTGACTGGATTGGTTTGGCTTGTGTGTTTATCCTGAGTCAACCACTGTGGATAAATGGACAGGATATTCCGATGCGCCAGCCCTAAGTCTTATGGCCACCTATCTCTAGAACAGCAGTGGAGAGCAGATTCTATGCATTTGCCATCCCCATCAGAACTAATGACCTTGGTGACGGGGTGGTGGAAGGAAAAAGAGTAGAAGGTTGCAATAAGGACATAATATTCTTTTAAGAATTGTATAGGAATAGACTTTAAAAGAATGATTTTTATTGTATGTGAATTTTTAATCTCAGTAAAGCTGTTCCTTAGTAAAGAAAGCTTTTCTAAAGAAAAGGGTCCTTCTATCACTCCAACTGAGTTGGATTTGCGATGACCCATCCACTATTGGGAGAAAGCAACTTTACCAAGATCCCTTTTCCCTCCCGGATTGCCAGTCAAATAACTTGAAAGCATTCCCCATTTTTGCAGAGGTTTCTCCTCTCCCAGTCACTCTGCAGCAAATGGCCTCTATTCTTCCCCTGCCCCTCAGGAGACTTGCTTGGACACTGAGGACCTCCAGATTGCCACAACATCTTTGTCTTAAATTCTCAAATATTAGGTCAAATTTTAAACAGCTGAATATGCCCTTCTGCTTGATATCTCTTGACTTTTAGAATTCTACAAGAGCGGTTCATTGCAGTTTATGACGACATGAACTCACCTAACCCTTACAGCAGATATGAATGTAGAAAGGACAGGTCCTTCTACCCCCCTTTTAGAGATAAGACTGACATTTAGAAATGTTAAATGACTTATTTCTGACCCCACATTTGGTATCTGGGTAGAGCTGGGATTTTCATGCTGGTCTTCTGACACTGGGCCTTTAAAAAAAAAAAAAAATTCCCAGTGTACCTAGCGATATCTTACAGCAATCAGCAGATGCTTCTCCTTTTCTCTGACTTCTCAATCTCCTGGCTATGTCTTGATCCTTTTCCCTTAAGGAGTTTCCGGGTGGTCATCAGAGTTCTGTCCCTTTCTCACATTCTCCTCTTTGGAAATCTTTCCAGGTCTCTGTTGTTGATATGAGCCACCTCTCCTTCTGTCCTCTGACCTCAGCACTTTTTAATGTCCCTGGGTCTTTAATCACCTTTGCTTCCCTCTCTGATGTAGAAGATCTCGGTCATTCATCTTCATATCTCTTCCTGACCACAATGCTGTGTACATAGGTAACAGCTTTTCATTAAAATGCAATTGAAATTAGCACTTTTATATCAAAAGACAATAATGACAGGGTGAAAAAGCATGGGAGAAAATACTGGCAAATCATATTTTTAATACATGATTAATATTTAAAATATATAAAGAGTTTCTGCAACTTAACAACACAAAACAAAATCCAAATAACCCAATTAAAAAATAGACAAAGGACTCAGACTTTTCTCTAAAGAAGACATATTTGTGACATATAAATATATGGAAATATAATCAATATCCTTAATCATTAGGGAAATGCAACTCAAACTCAGAATCATGTATTACTCCACCATCATCAGGATGGTCATTATGAAAAATAACAATTCCTCCACAGCAATAAAAAAAGAAAGAATGAAAGAAATCCTAGAAAATTACAAGTATTGGCATGAATGTGCATGAATTGGAACCCTTGTGCACTGTTGGTGAAGTTCAACATGGAGCAACCATTATGGAGAATAGTATGGAGGTTCCTCAAAAAGAATTACATATAAAATCACCATATACTATAGTAATTCCCACTTTGGGTATATATTGAAAATAATTGATAGTAAGGAATGCAGACAAATATTTATACTCTGATGTTCCTAGCAACATTATTATAATAGACAAAGGTAGAAACAACCCAAATGGCTATCAATAGCTAAATGGGTAAACAAAATGTACTGTGTCAGCCCAGAGGAATCTTTTTGTGTGTGTGTGCAGTGGGTACTGGGGATTGAACTCAGGAGCACTCGACCACTGAGCCACATCCCCAGCCCTATTTTGTATTTTATTTAGAGACAGGGTCTCACTGAGTTGCTTAGCACCTTGCTGTTGCTGAGGCTGGCTTTGAACTCGTGATCCTCCTGCCTCAGCCTCCAGAACCACTGGGATCACAACTGTGTCACCGCACCTGTCCCAGAGGAATCTTATTCAGATTTACAAAGGAAGGAAATTCTGTTACATTCTACAACGTGGATGAACCTTGAGGACATCATGCTAAGTGAAATAAGCCAGACACAAAAGAACAGATGTACTATGTTTCTATTTATATGAGGAGCCTAGAGTGGTCAACTTTATGGAGACAGGAAGTAGAATATTGATTACAAGCAGCTGGCAGGGGGAGAAAGAATGGGGAGTTATTGTTAAATGAATACAGAGTTTCAGGTTGGCACGATGAAAAAATTTTGGAGATGGCTGGTGATAAGGGTTGCACAGCAGTATGAATGTCCCTAATGTCACCAAACTGGACACTTAAAAATGGCTATAATGGCAGATTTTATGTTATGTATAGTTAACCACCCTAAAAAAATCAGAAGAAAGGCAACGGAATCAAACATTACAGAGGACATCTGTAACGTTCCTTGTGGTCTCTGGTGGTGGTGGAACGCATTGGGTTAAGCGCCCTAATTCCAGAGATGGCCAGCCATAAAACTGAACTTCACTTAGGAGCCGTAGAACCTTGAGCAGGTGACTGAGCTCACCAAGCCTCACTCCCTAGCTTGATAACTGGCATAACAGTAGGAAAAACCCTGTAGGTCTGGTTATGAGGATGAGATCAGGACTGCAGAAATCTTAGCAAGTGCCTGAACTACAGCAGGACTTCAGCAAATTGAAGCTATTATGGTGATTTCACATATTTGACATATGCTAAATAATCAGGACAATTTATGGAGTTTCTCAATGAGTTCTTTGCCTCCTGGGCTATCGCCTGGGATGGAATCTCTGTGCAGTCATCCATTGGCAGGGACATACAGAGTCTTAATGTCTTTGGTTTGCTTTAGCCTCACTCCCCCATCATCTGCCTAATGGACTCAGACCTGCGAAGGATGAGCAAACCAGATAGGTGAGGCTTGGCAGCCATCCTTGGCAGAAATCCACGGCATGGATATAACTCAGCAGCCATTTTTCCACTGTGCATTTTTTGCCTCACCCTGCAGTCCTGGCCCTGGTGTGCCTGGGTGCGCATTGGGGCTGATGATATTTGGGGCACGTTTTGTGATATGATTAAGTCAGAGGCTGCGTGGGGGTATTATTTAATTAGGACACACACGTCTGCATTCCCATGTAAGAGGCTGTTTCTTGTCTTGCTATGCAATTCCACAGAGCATATCTGAGGGTAGGGTTCCCTTTGAACTCTGCAAGGGGTTTGTCCTCAGATCAGCATCACAGCTCTTGGAACATGAACAGAAGCAGGGTCCTTTTGGGATCACTGACTCGTGTGACTCAAAAAAGAAATGATAGAGTAGCAAAGTGGAAAAGCTTGCCTTAAACGTGGAGAATATGTTGATCTGCATTTGTTCATTAGGAATCTGAGCACATTTAACAATTTGCGTTATCTGTGGAGTGTGGGTTACTAAGTAAATGCACCCAATGCATAAGATATTTCAGGTAAATGTTTAACCCGCTTTTGAGAACTAACTGTTTTTTATCAAGGATTTAACTGGGCCAGTTTCTAGGAATTCTCCAAAATCCTTTATTCTAGTCAAATTTATCTCATTTCCTCTCCCCTACCTGGTATAATCCCCCACTCCCTGGTTTATTATCTCCCAGATCTTTGATTTTATGCCTTTATTCACTGAGCAGGAAAGCCTGTTCCTCTCTCTTCTAATGCCAACTGGACATAAAACATTGACAGGGCACCTAGCATGTGTTGGAGTCTGTGTTAAGTATAGGGTCACAGAGAAAAATGAGGCATGGGAGAAAATGCCTACAGGGGATAAGACTTTGGTGTTAGATGAACATAGATATGAGACCCAGCTCTATCATTTCATGTCTGTGTCAAAGGAAAAAGTTCTTCATCTTTGTAATCCTTAGAGTATTTATTATTGTTTTGATTTTTTTTGGAAGGGGTTGTGTTAGAGACAGAGTCCTGTTAGGTTGCCCAGGCTGGCCTGGTACTCTTGGGCTCAGGTGATTCTCTTCAGTAGCTGAGACTACAGCTAGCCTCAGGTTTCTGACATATAAAATGTAGAGAATACCAGTATCATCTCCAGAGGATTGCTGTACAAGTCAAATGAAATGGAACATCTATTAGGCAGATATTTCTCATTGCAAGGGTTAGAAGCAGAACCTAAAAGAGCACAAGCAAAAAAGAGGCTATGCTCATGTAACTGAAAGGTCTAGGAGTGGATTTCAGGTATTGCTGAATACAGGTATCAAGATTTTATTTTGCTTTATTCTCTATCAACCTGATTCTTAAGAGGTCTTTCTAAGTCTACACTATTATCGTCTAACTAATAAGCACCATATAAAGTTCCAGCAAAATCAGATCTAGTCTTCATTAGATCAGTCTGTGTCATCTTGACCCATGACCATAGTCAGGGAGATAGTTTGAGAAATCCTACCTTGGTCATAGGACCACTGATCGAAACCACGTGTGTTGGGGAGATAAGAGAGAGAGGTAGGGAAGGAGGACTTCCTCAAAGTAAGATCTGGATTGCATTTCCAAAGAAGGGGAATCGGATACCAGTAGGCAAAAAATCAGGTATCTACCTGAGCAGATTAACTGGCATGTAGAAATGTTCGCTATTATAATTACAACCTTGAAAATGATTATAATGAAAATAATGATTAAGTTTCCCATTACAATGGCAAAGATAAGCCTTAAATTAGAAGGGACCCAAAAAACCAAAGGCTGGATGTTCTCTCTGATATGCCGATGCTAACACACAATAAGGCAGAGGGGTGGAATAGAAGTACTTTGGATTAGATGAAGGGGGATGAAGGAAAGGGAAGTGGGGTGGGAATAGGAAAGACAGTGGAGTGAATGGGACAGAACTTTCCTATGTTCATATATGAACACACGACCAGGGAAACTCCACATCATGTCCAACCACAAGAATGGGTGTATAATATGTCAAAATACACTCTACGGTCGTGAATATCTAAAAAGAACAAATTTAAAAAAGAAAAGAAAAAATATGGAAGGATCAGGGTCATTATGGAGGGTTTACCAGCAGCACTTGGAGCAGATCCTGAGTTGAAGGACTGTTTGTTCTCACCGGTTACTGAAAATGTCACGGGATAACAGGACAGGGCAACAACAAATTGCCCCAATTTCCCCATAATGACCCTCTATGAAATACATTCTTTTGTAATAATGAAGGGTTTCTGACTTTTAAAAAAAATTATACTGGTCTCTAATTGGTCATGCTTTGAATAAATTTGTTGATTTCCTAGGGAAGCCAAATTTATGACGTCATCCTAAGTATCTTCCCAGCATTTTACACCTGGGTGGACATGCAGTAAGGCGCTCAGTGGGTGCTTGTTGATCTAGGTGCAAATAAGTCTCATACACTAATTAAAACTAGCCCCTAACATCAGGTCCGCACTTTGTTGGCTTTTGTTTTTTTCAATTTATGAGGCATGAACTAGAAAAATAACAGCATTTGTTTTCTTTTCAAATATTTTCCTATTCATAATTTACTAATATACACTGGCCTTGTGCACAGTAGTGTGATTTTACAGTACACACACTCTTGAATACTTATTCCTTTGTTTACACACTACTCAAAAGTTATTTTCTTTATTTTACCCAAAATAAGAGTTTTTTTCAGTCTTCCATTTTAAGCTCGGGTATCTTTTAAATGCATCATAATAAAGAAATACCTTGCAAATAAACTCTTAAACACACACACACACACCTAAATTTCAGGCTTTATTTTGTTTACAGCTCCAAAAAAAATGTCCATCAAATTCTCATTATTTATAATCTCATTATGTCCCTCAGACATTGGATCATGTAATATTTTGGGGTGATTGATATTTTTTCCTTTTTTTCTATTAGTGCTGTAAGATCAGAATCTCAGCTTCTTAAAAATGTGCTTCAAGATCTATTTCACTTAGGAAGATCATATGATAAATAGGAAGTATAAACAATTTACCTTCAAAACCCTTTTATTTTTGCAGTGAACTTTTAATAAGTTCAATCCATTGTTTTCCATCCATCATGCCCTAAGGAATATGTTCTGCTTGATTTATGATGCACCGGTTTATTATTTTCCTAAGTTATAATCAATACCTACAAGGTGCTCTGATTAATTAGGAAACATTTAATCATTTGTTTTTCCATGAAAAGAATTCTTAACCCATTTTTTGCTGCGCATCCACAGACTCTCATCAGTGTTTGGCGGGGGTGGGGGGGGTTGCTCTGTTGGTGCTTATGCTCTCCCTCCCTCCCATCTGATGCAATCCTTGCAAAATTGCCTTACATAGCTGCTCTGGCAATACCAGCAGTACCTATGGGTTCCTATCACTACCCTACCCACAAATGGCTGCATTTTATGGTGGAAGGAGTGCACCACAGGTGTGGGCAGCCAGTCTGAATGAATTTGCATACTCCTTCCCGTGATTGGACAGTTCTATCAGTCACTTTTGTAGTGACCTGGATATTGGGATCCTCCAGGTAGCAGAATGTGTCTTCAGACGTAGGGTTGTAGCCCCATGGATTGAGCTACGCTCACCTGTTTGTGATATTACCCCTTTACCCTGTTTGGGATAGAATGTTCCACGGAAACACCCTTTATGTGTCCCCTTCTCTTACTCTGCCTTTGGGTGTGGCCTTCCTAGATGTCAGTCAACCTGCTAGACTCAACCCCCTGAAACCTGACCCCTTGCCTCATTTGAATGGTTTCTCCTCAATAAAAGGGTTCAGCATTCTCTTTCTTTGAACCCTTAAGGTCAGAGGAGCTGTCACAGGACCCCAAAGAAAAAAGGTATCTCTGTCTCTTGTGTGGTTATTTTGTGCAACCCAGTTCCCCTGGAGTGACCCTGAGTGTTTTTGTCACAAAGAACGCGACACACAGGGACTCATCAAACATTCATTGAAGAAAAAAAAATCAGAAGAAAAAAATCTTAGAGGTATTAAGCCATCCAGAGCAGCTGTGTAAAGCAAATATGAACTTTACATATACATATGCATTTAAAATGGTTATTATTTTTAACCAATCAGCCTAAGAAATTCATAGGGGAATTTTTTTTTTTTTTAAATAAGGAAGTCAGTTTTCTTTAAAGCATACCTGGGCATAATTTATGAGCTATACTGGAGATTGACAAAAAAGCTAAAATTCTTTTTTAAAAAGTGTTTTTGAACAGCTGTCTCTTTGGAAAAGAATAAACGGGGCAGCAGTTCGTGATGCCTCACTTCAAATCATGCATTCAGGCACCCTACGAATGGCAGGCTGGAGTGCTGGTCACTTGAATGTATATAAGGAAATTTTTTTTACTGAGTTGGAACACTTTCTATAAAATATAAAGACCTAGCCATGATATTGTTACTTTAAAAATTATCAGTTCCTCAGTATCATATTTCCTTTACAACTCAGGGAAAAAGGAGGTTATTGGTAGCCAAGAAATATTTTGGCTCGGGCTGGGGATGTGGCTCAAGTGGTAGTGCGCTTGCCTAGCGTGAGTGAGGCACTGGGTTCAATTCTCAGCACCACATAAATGTGAAATAAAGATACTGTATCCACCTAAAAATTAAAGAAATAAATATTTTTTTTAAAAAAAAATATTTTGGCTCTTTCTGTATCTTTATGTCAAATCATGCTTAGCCCCTCCCACACGGAAAGATTATTTATGTTACAGAGATTAGAGAAACATCATGATATGTTTGGGCGAAGAAATTTGCATTAAGCATTCTCCACACCGTGATGTTACATTCCGAACCAGGCAATTATATTATAGTTTTAATGGATGCCTAAAATGACCAGCTGGCTCTATTTTCTCAGGCAAGCAAATGGCCCATGTCTTAGCAGTATGTAATACCTCCCCAGATAAGTAAGTTGTCTGTATTGGGTGGAATGTTTTCACTGGTTGTGCAAGCCATGAAGATGAACAGGCTTCCACAATCAATGCTACCTTAGCTTTAGCTGGTGATATTTTCTAGCTCTATTTCTGTTCTTCATCATAGCCCCAAATGAATAGGTTGACCACTCTGATTCTGTTAGGATCATTTTTGTACAAGCTAGCTGGTACAGAGGATGCGAAACTAATAGCGGATTGGTGTAAATCTCTTCAGAAAACAGAAGAAAATAAAATCAAGGATGGGTGAAGAGGTCTTGGTTGTCTAAGATAATCTATATGGCTGTCTTTGGTTGCACTGGTTTCAAAAAAAAACGTTTTATTGAGGTCTAAGTGACAAGCCATAGCATTCACTCATTTTAAGTGTGCCATTCAATGATTCAGTAAATTTTACAGTTGTGTAACCACCACCACAATCTAATTTGCAAACATTTTCATCACTCCCCAAAGGAATGTTCATTTGCAGTCACATCCACTTTCCACGCCCACTCTCAGGCAACCATTGATCTCCTTTCTGTTTTGTAGATTTGGTGTTTATGAGCATTTCCTATAAATGTGATTATATAAGAACGTGGTCTTTTGTGTTTGACTTCTTTCACTCAGCGGGACATACTTGCGGTTCTCTTACGCTGTAGCATGTATCGTACTTGGTTCGTTTTTAGAGCATTTCATGGAAAGAAGGGATCGGGGACAGGCAGAAATCTTATCCCCTAAACCTGTCTGACTCCCCAAGAAGCTGAATGGAGAGCCCACAGAAACCCCACCCCCTCAAAACCAACCAAACAACAACAACAACAAAAAAAAAAAACAAGAATTCTTATGGAACTCCATCTCCAATGGCCTGAAGAGGAGATGCCTTTCTGACCACAGTAGGTTTGAAGTGGTGCTGGGAAAGTAGGTGAGCAGGGTTTGACTTGACTCATCTGTCCCAGAAGAAGCTAAAACTCTGAGACTGGATGTGAGAAAATAACAGGAACTGAACACATTCATCTCCAGGTGGGCGATGCCCTTTGGGTGGATACCCTGAAGTGGGTTCCTGTGACTGAACCATGTTAGAGAGTAGTGTACAGCTCAGGATCCCATGAGCACCCACGGGAAAGGGAGGGGCTTTGGACAGTGTCCACCTGCCACTCCCAGGCCATGGCATTGAAGGCAAAGCCTGGAGGAGGCTAGCTATGAGGTGGATGGTGCTGGGGACACCTCACACCAATTGTGGGACAGTGGAAAACTGGCAGTTTCCACCAAGGGAAACACCAGGACCGCGGGCACCTTGGGCAGAAACTACCTACCAAGTCAGACTGTCCCAGTGCTCTGGAACCACCTCACCAGAGATCAGGTTAGGCCTTACCACTGTCCTGGGAAGAACAGTAAGTTAGCACACAGCAGAACTTCCACTCCCAGCTTGGTGACCGGGTTTGTGAAATGGAGCACATGACTACGATTATGGTCCTGAAGATCCCTCAAGCTCTACGAAAATTTTACTGTGCAGTGATTCTGTCTTCTACCCTAGCAAAGAACACTTTCTACTTGCTAGTATATTCTTCTGTGGGAAGGAAGATCCTAGGGTCCCCTCAGACTAAGTTTAGGACCCTGATCATTCTGCAGCTCAAGGATGGAAACCTTGAACTTCTGAATTTGCTGACTCGTTTGAGATGAGGTGGGAGGAAAAGCCTTTTAGTAAATGATGCTCCTTAATCTTTGGTGTGTTACTCAAATAACCGTGAATGAATGGAATTACATTCTTTGGGCAGTTTAGTGAGATTCTTTATAGCCAGATTGGCTCTTACCAGCAGACTATCACTCTAAAAACACTCTGGGAGCAATTACACACTCAGTAACCCCTTATTAAGTGGCAATTTTATCTAACCTTACCCATTTCCTTCCGAGCATGAGGGTGGAGGAAGAAATGAGAGAAAACACATGAAGAATCTCCATATGCTCCCGCCTGGGACAGTATGGAGAGCGGCCCGGGTGGTGTGATCTCTGCAGCAGCTCTGTGTGATGCAGCAGTTGGGGGGAGGGGGCTTTTGATTAACACCTCCCACTCTCCCACCACCCACACTTCAAATCAGTCCGAATTCCCAGGGCTGTCAGAGAAAATGGAGGAGTGGGAGGGAAATAACGATTCGCTGGCACTGTCCCCAATTCAAGTGGCAAATGTGCACGCAGCACTAATTCAGCTTCAGAGTTGGGGGGTCTTAACTGAGGCTGGAAACAACTGAGAGGTGTTAGGAGACAAAATCTCTTGAGAAGGGGGCCGATCCTCTATTTCTCTATTTTTCTCTCCTTTTCAATCTTGATAAGATTTTTCCTGAATAGACATAAATGAATTTATAACAAATGATGCCTGGATAATTGGGGCTAAGACATAATGTGTACAGTTAAGTAAAGAGAGAATATTCATCCACAAGCAGGAGACCCCAGGAGAATACATTTGAAATATTTTTATGGATATCCAACATGTATTTAGGTCAAGTTTAAAGATACAGAGTCCTAGAACCTTCTTATAAGGAACTTTCTTAACCAAAAATATCTTGGCAATATTTCTTCACTTTACCAAACATTAAAAAAAAAACAAAAAACAGGCTGAATAGCATTCTTTACTTCAGTTGCTCAGAATTAGAGAATACTATATTGGGATGGATGTAGCTATTGTAAACATTGTTGGATGATCATCCTTCTGTGTTACTTGTTTCATGCTGTTCTGTCTTTTAAAAATATTTTCAAGCATATTTTGATATATGTTGCCAAATTAGGGGAGGGCTCCTAAAGTGAGTTTTCAGTGGATGTAAACAATTCCAGGGCACCATCAGTGATCTTTTCACTCCTAGTTTTATTTTTGGTACTGGGGATTGAACACAGGGGTCCCTTACCACTAGGCTACACCCCCAGCACTTTTTTTTTTTTTCATTTTGAGACAGGGTCTCATTAAGTCGCTTAGGGCCTTTGCTAAGTTGCTGGGGCTGCCCTCAAACTTGAGATCCTTCTGACTCAGCCTCTCAAGTTGCTGGGATTACAGGTACACACCCCCACGCAGGGCCCACTTTGTTTTTCTGTTAGATGGCTCTTGTTATGGCTCTTCTTTCCTCTTGTTAAAGGGCAGGTGAAAAGGTTAGGCAGTTTTCAGGGAAGGCAGAGAATAAAATAATTTAGCTTTACCAGCCCCATCTCCCACCCTACCTCAGGTTCTGAGAACATTCTGGATTCCCTAGTTGGGAGCAACAAAGCTTCACAAGTCTGTGTTAAGTCACCCTTCTCGTTCCTGTTCAAGTTTCACTTCTTGTTTATTTTCATGTCACCTTATTAGTGGAGCAAGCGTCTTGCCCTTGCCTGATGCTTGTGTCCCTGCTTTGAGTGTCTGTTCAGCAGCCTGCTTTAGTGTAGTTCTCTCTTGACCTCCAGGCTTGGCAGGGCCTGGTCACCTACTGTCTCCATGCCCACTTACCTAGATTCTGCCTCTGCTCTTGGGTTTCCCCTAACAGCCTCTTTTGCACTGCAGGGTGAGGCTCATCTCTAGGTTCTAGTTAGGTGACCTTGTCTGATTACACCAAATCTCATCTGATATGAGATGAGAAAAGTGGAAATATACAAGTCACTTCTCATTTGCTTGTTCTGGTTATCTGTCACTATGGAACAAATCATCCTGATACTCAGTGACTTTGATGACAATAGTTATTTTATCTTGCATGGCTTCCATGGGTCAGAAGTTTGGAAAGGATTTAGCGGAGCAGTTATGTATTGAAGTCTCTGTTGCATTTGCCATTAGAGGGTGGTTGGGACAGCTGGGGGCTAGCCAGGCATTCCTCTCTTATGCAGCTTGGGGCTTCTCTGTGTGGTCTCTGCCTGGGCCGGGTTGGGCTTCCTCACAACAGGACATCCTCGGGACAGTGGAAATGCTTACATGGTATCTTGAGGCCCCTTCACGAGTGTTCTGGTTAAAAAGACAGAATTTGAGGATTTAACCTTGTTAGAAGTTGCTGTGATTTGTCCCCTGTAAATTTCATGTTGAAAAAAATTTTTTTTTCAAGTGGACATAATTATAATCATAGTTTTATTTTAGTGTATATTTACAATACATATTATATATTTTGATAATAATATTCAAATTTATCTGATACTGTGTAAAAAAAGAAAATGCTTTGCTTTGATCATAGAATAATCATGTTAAAATTTGATTGTTATGGTGATGTTGGGAGGTGTGGGGTCTTTAAGCCGTGATTTGTTTAAGAGGGACAAATGTCTTTCTTTTGGGAAAATGCAGGTAGTAAGGCTGTCCCTTGTGTTTTGTCTTTTAAAATGCCCCTGGGCCTTCTGCTATTTTGCCAGTTACGATGCTCTCAGACTCTCACAAGATGCAGACACCAAACTTGGACTTCCCAGCCTCCAGCACCATGAGCCTAAAGAAACACTTATTCTTTATAAATTACCTAGTCTCTGCCATTCCATTATGGCAACAGAAAGGGGACTAAGTGCAGGGTTATGTCTGCTGTACTCAATTGGCTGAAGTTACCAGTGTTAGATTCTGTTCTCTTGATGGAGGACCTGGCTTTCTTTGAAAATTAGAGTCTACCACAACCCTCTACCGGATATTCTTCTCCAGTTTCCTTCTTTATAATTCACTAAACTCTTTGGAGAAGATGACAGACAAAACAAAGGCTTCTTTCTGTATCTTCTCACCCTGTGAAAGAATGAAGACCTGTTCACCCGACACTCTATCCTCTGAGAGGCTACCCTCAATTCTCTGTAGGGTCATTTCATCTTCTGAGTAATAACATGACAAACATTGGAGTGTGCTTTATATGTTACAAATCACAGCGACTAATCTCACTTTGTACCGTTATATATGGTGTATAAGTGTGTCTTTCCCCCATCATTAAGTATCCTCTACTATGAATCTTGATATTTCTTTCTATCCTTACTCCCACCCTGCCATCAAAACCCAAAGTTGATCCTTGTGGATACCTGTTCAATGAAGGAATGAAAGGAAATTTTTTAAAAATTAAGGAATCGGGAGTTATATGAACACATCATAATTAACCAAGAAAACTCAGCTTTCAAATGCAGTCGTTAAAAGTGCTGCAGACTTCAGATGTATTTTTTAGTGAGTGGTGGACAAGTCACAAAATTCCAATGCTCCTCAAAGACAGGCATTCATCAGAGGTACCTATTATTTTCTCTGAGTGTCCCTTGAACTATACTGCCTTCCATGCTCAGCAGACCAGATAAAAGCAGAATTGTTGATAGACCAAAGTATAAATTAAAGGGCTGGAACACATCGTTAGACATGTGGTCTCCCAGGAATGGAGACTTTCTTGTAGTAGGTAGAATTTGTAACATTCTGGCCTCTAGAACCACGTGGTTATATTCTGAGATGGCAACAGAAATAAATACTTGACTTCTAATGAACGATTCTTTTTAAATTTTTTTAAAAATTTTTATTCTAATTTGTTATACATGACAACAGAATGGATTACAATTCATATTACACATACAGAGCAAAATTTTTCATATCTCTGGTTGTATACAAAGTATATTCACACCAGTCATGTCTTCATGCGTGTACTTAGGGTAATGATGTCCATCTCATTCCACCACCTTTTTTACTCTCTTTTTTACTCTACCGTCCTTGCTAATCTCCTGCCCCCTCCCTTTCCCTCTCTCCCCTCTACCCTATCTGGAATTCATCTATTCCTCCCATGCTACCCCTCCCTACCCCCAGTATGAGTCAGCTTCTTATATCAGAGAAAACATTCGGCGTTTGTTTTTTTGGGATTGGCTAACTTCACTTAGCATTATCTTCTCCAACTCCATCCATTTACCTGCAAATGCCATGATATTATTTTCTTTTATTGCTGAGTAAAATTTCATTGTGTATATATGCAACATTTTTTTTTATCCTTTCATGCACTGAAGGGCATCTAGGTTGGCTCCACAATTTAGCTATTGTGAATTGTGCTGCTGTAAACATTGATGTGGCTGTGTCCCTGTAGTATGCTGTTTTTAAGTCTTTAGGTATAGTCTGAGGAGAGGGATAGCTGGGTCAAATGGTGGTTCCATTCCCAGATTGCCAAGGAATCTCCATACTGCTTTCCATATCGGCTGCACCAATTTGCAGTCCCACCAGCAATGTATGAGCGCGCCTATTTCCCCACATCCTCGCCAACACTTACTGTTGTTTGTCTTCATAACAGCTGCCATTCTGACTGGAGTGAGATGATATCTTAGAGTAGTTTTGATTTGCATTTCTCTGATTGCTAGAAATAATGGACATTTTTTCATATATTTGTTGATTGATTGTATATCCTCTTCTGAGAAGTGTTTGTTCAGCTCCTTGGCCATCTGTTGATTGGGTTATTTGTTTTCTTGGTGCTTAGCTTTTTGAGTTCCTTATATACCCTAGAGATTAGTGCTCTGTCTAATGTGTGAGGGGTAAAAATTTGCTCTCAGGATGTAAGCTCTCTAATCACCTCACAGATTGTTTCTTTTGCTGAAAAGAAATTTTTAGTTTGATTCCATCCCATTTATTGATTCTTGGTTTTAATTTTTGCACTATAGGAGTCTTATTAATGAAGTTGGGGCCTAATCCCACATGATAAAGATTAGGGCATATTTTTTCTTCTATTAGATGCAGAGTCTCTGGTTTAATTCCTAGGTCCTTAATCCACTTTGAGTTTTATGCATGGTGAGAGATAGGGGTTTAATTTCATTTTGTTGTAAATGGATTTCCAGTTTTCCCAGCATCATTTGTTGAAGATGCTATCTTTTGTCCAATGCCTGTTTTTGGCACCTTTATCTAATATAAGATAATTGTAATTTTGGAGGTTAGTCTCTGTGTCCTCTATTGTGTACTATTGGTCTACCAGCCTGTTTTGGTGCCAATTGTTTTTGTTACTATTGCTCTGTAGTAGAGTTTAAGGTCTGGTATAGTGATGCCACCTGCTTCACTCTTCCTGCTAAATATTGCTTTAGCTATTCTGGGTCTCTTATTTTTCCAGATGAATTTCATGATTGCTTTTTCTATTTCTATGAGAAATGCCATTGGGATTTTTATCAGAATTGTATTAAATCTGTATAGTGCTTTTGGTAGTATGGTCATTTTGATAATATTAATTCTGCCTATCCAAGAGCAAGGCAGATCTTTCCATCTTCTAAAGTCTTCTTTGATTTCTTTCTTTATGGTTCCGTAGTTTTCATTGTATAGATTTTTCACCTCTATCGTTAAGTTGACTCCCAAGTATCTTATTTTTTTGAGGTTATTATAAATGGGGTGGTTTTCTTCATTTCCTTCTCAGAGGTTTTGTCACTGATATACAGATATGCCTTTGATTTATGGGTGTTAATTTTATATCCTGCTACTTTGCTGAATTCATTTACTAGTTCTAGAATTTTTCTGGTGGAGTTTTTTGAGTCTTCTAGGTATAGAATCATATCACCAGCAAATAGTGCTAATTTAAGTTCTTCTTTTCCTATACATATCCCTTTGATTTCTTTCATCTGTCTACTTGCTCTGGCCACTGTTTCAAGAACAATGTTGAAGAGAAGTGGTGAAAGAGGGCATCGCTATTTTGTTCCAGTTTTTAGAGGGAATGCCTTTAATTTTTCTCCATTTAGAATGATGTTGGCCTGAGGCTTAGTGTAGATAGCCTTTACAATGTTGAGATATGTTCCTATTATCCCTAGTTTTTCTAGTGTTTTGAACATGTAAAGGTGCTGTATTTTGTCAAATGCTTTTTCTGCATCTATTGAGATGGGATCAAATGATTCTTATCTTTGAGTCTATTGATGTGATGAATTACATTTATTGGTTTCTGTATGTTGAACCAACCTTGCATCCTTGGGATGAATCCCACTTGATCATGATACACAATCTTTTGATATGTTTTTGTATTCAGTTTGCCAGAATTTTATTGGGAATTTTTGTGTCTATGTTCATTAGAGATATTGGTCTAAAGTTTTCTTTCTTTGATGTCTTTGCTTGATTTTGGAATCAGGGTGATACTGGCCTCATAGAATGGGTTTGGAAGTGCTCCCTCTTTTTCTATTTTCTGAAATAAATTGAAGAGTATTGGTGTTAGTTCTTCTTTAAAGGTCTTGTAGAACTCAGCTGTGTGTCCATCTGGTCTTGGGCTTTTCTTGGTTGGTAGGCTTCTGATGGCGTCTTCTCATCCTTTAATTCACAGAACATTTTAATTATGTACATCCTGAACTTTTTCTGTTATTTCGTGAGCTGTGCTGGCCATGGATTCTAATAATGTGGTATTTTGATTTATTTGGGGTACTTGTGTCTTTCCTTCTAGCACTGTGGATCCTAGGCATTACCATTTTTACCCTATAGGCTTATGGGGCCTCTGTAGGAATCCAATATCTCTCCTTTGAGATGAAGGAAAATGTTATCCAAACAAACAAATGTTTGCTAGTAAGACATTTACAATTTGGTCACAATGTACAGAAATGGTGAATTCAATTAAACTCAGTAGGTTTGTAAAAGGGTTTACAGTTTTTGATGGTGGACACAGAACCAAGGGTGAGGTGTAGGAAGATATGCTGAGGAGGTAGGAGGTGAGGATATAAAGTTGTTATATCTTAGGACGTGTGAAAGAGAAATCTAAAGGGAATAAGAGTACAGGAGAAGGGAGAGAAAATAATTCTGGTTAGACAAGTAAGTGGGAAGACACTAGAGTACGTAAAACAAACACACATATATATTAGGAAAAATAAAAAATGTTAAAATAGTAGATATTGTAGAGAAAAAATAAAAAGAATATACAACACAACTGTAATATACTATTCAGATGTGCCAGTCCTCAAAATCCTAATTCATGCAAAGTACTTGGTTTCATATATGTTGGGGATGCGAGGGCGAAAGAATAGAGAGGGAGGGGGAAAATCTTGAAGGAAGAAACAGGGATTGTTTTGGTTGGAGATCAGTATCTTTCCTGCTTCCTTTCTCATCCAAAAGGTGGGGTCATCTGTTGTTAACTGGTATCTCTGCCCTCAGGATGATGAAGGTAACCAGGGTGACACTGTGTCGGGGTAGTGGCTGCTGGGGAGAGGGGGAGTCAGAAACTGGGTACCTGGCCAGCCAGAGTTCCAAAACTGGGAGTTCCCCCCACTGAAGATGGTGATGAAGGTGGCCCAAGATGGAGGTGCTTGCTTTCAGCAGTGGGGTGTTAGGTTGGGTGGGGGGACCTGGGTGGTGGCATTAGATGGTGAGTTCAGAGATGAGCTCTGTGGCTTGCAGTGTGTGGCTGTTGGCTGACTTCAGGGCCTGTGTGAGGTTCCCGGGTGCAGGCAGGCTACTGCACATAGGGGACTATCTCTGCCGCTGCAGAGTCCCAAGATGGCGGCGACTGGGCGAGCCCCACATTGGTAGATGGGGATCCAAACAGGAGTGGCAGCCTGAATTCCTGCATGTGGGAAGCTGCCGGGTGTCCTGTGTGGGAGTGGCAATGGTGATTTCTGCTCAGGTGTGTGACCTAAAGTTCTGTGCAGGTGCTGATGCTGATGGTCCCACTCAGTTACCTGGTAGTCCTGTGTGGGAGAGTAGTTGGGAGACCCACTCTGATGCTGAGGCCTGGAGCCCTGGACAGCATGGTGGCCATGATTCCTGTGCGGGAGAAGGAATATCACTGGCAGAGAAGCAGTATTCTCACTACTTGAGTCCCAGGTCACAGAGCAACACAGAATGGTGCCTCCCTCTGGCCCACCATCTTGGATCCCAGGATTCTTTTTTGATGGTCCTCCTCCACAGCCATAGATAAGGTATTTTTTTTTAACTGCAAAATCTAAAAGCATAACATGAATATTTGGTTCAGACCCATTTAGTGATTTGTCAGTGCTAGTTTTACCCTGTGTGTGAATAGGCTAATCAAGGGCCATCCCTACAGAGGGTTGGGGACTCTAGGCTGATCCTAGCTGGGTGGGAACATGACCTAGGCCCTATGACTCTGGACTCAGCTATAGACAATTGAACTGGCTGATTCCTGGCCTATGACAAGGTCTCAAGCCAGCACTTCAAAAGATTCCCTGGCTTTATAAAATCTTTCCTTAAGTAAGACTATAACAACATCTGAAAGATTAATTGCTTAGGGATAAACTTTGCAAAAAAAATTGATACCTGTATACTGAAAACTATAAAACAATATAAGAGAGCCTTTTAAGATACAAATAAATAGAGATGTATACTCTTGGATAGATGGAAAGGCTTGATATTATTAGGGTGCAATTCTTCCCAAGTTAATCTATAGATTTCTAACACTCCCAACCAAAATGCCAACAGGGTGTCTTTTTTTTTTTAATAACCTTAAATACTTTGAAAATGGGGAGTAGACTCCCTTTGGCAGCACACATACTAAAATTGAAAACGGGGAGCAAAGTTGAAGGAATAACACTACTTGATGCTAAGAAAGAATTATTTTAAAGCTACAGTAATCACAATAGCTTGGTACCAGTACTAAGGGAGACAAATAGATCAATGGAACAGAACAGAGATTCCAGAAATAGACCTACACGTATTTAGTTAATAGATTTTTGACAAAGGCTATTTAAAGGACAGTCCTTTCCAACAATTGGTGCTGGAACAATTGTACCTTCATGGGCAACAAAATGAACTCTAATTCATAGCTCATGCCACATATAAGAGTTAGTTCAGAATAAATCATAGACCTAAATATGAAACCAAAATTATTAAACATCTATAAGAAAACAGAAAATCTTTGTGAACTTGAACCAAGCAAAATCATTTAAGGTATAACACCAAAGGCATAATCCATAATAAAATCAATAAGTTGGACTTCATCAAAACTAAAAACTTCTCTTTAAAAGATACTGATATAAAAATGAAAAGATAAACCACAGACTGGAGGAACATATTTGCAAATCACATACCTTAGAAAAAGATTTATACCTAAAAGGATTTGCAAAATACATTCATAAGAAAACAAACAACCCTTATAAAAATGAGCAAAAGATCCGAACTGAGACTTCACTGAAGAAGTTGTAAAGATGGCAGACAAGCACATAAAGGATGCTCAACATCATTGTTCTTTAGGGAAATGCAAATTTGAATCCATGAGCACATCACCTATTAACATGTGGTGATTTAAATTTTAAAAGATTGACACACCCAGTATTGATGGGCATGTGAAGTGCTTGGCCCTTTCATACACGGCTGGTGGGAATGTAAAATGGAATAACCACTTTGGAAAAGTTTGGCAGTTTCTTAAAAATTTACAGCTATTAAATAGATAAAGAAATTGGGGTAGAACAACCACTCAGCAGTATGAAACAGTAGAATACAAGACAGACCATATCATGGAAGAATCTCAAAAATAGGTATGCTGTGGAAAAGAAACCAGTTGAAAGTAGTACATACTGTGTGATTTGTTTTATTAAACATTTTAGTTCATGTAACCTAATCTATAATGACAAAAAGCAGATCAATAATTGCTTGGGGATAGTGGGCAGGATGGAGAAGGTGGAGGAGGGGATTAAAATGGGGTTTGCATGGGGCTGGGGATGAGGCTCAAGTGGTAGCATGCTCGCCTTGAATGCATGAGACACTGGGTTCGATCCTCAACACCACATAAAAATAAAATAAAGATGTTGTGTCCACCTAAAACTAAAAAATAAATATTAAAAAAATGGGGTTTGCAAAACTTTGGGGGGATGGACATGCTCTTTTGTTTGTGGCAATTTATTCATGGGAGTATACATATGTCAAACTTATAAAATTGAATTTTAAATAACTTAGTGAAGCTATGGAAGGATGGGAGAGAGGGTGCAGAACAGAAGAGGCAGAGAAGAAGAAAGAAGGAAGAAGAAGGGAAAAGCAGAGCAGAAGAAATTGGGTCATGCTAACAGCAGAGTTCTGGAGAGCCAGCTGCATGCAATGGCTAAAGTGAACTTCTCTGGTCTGTCTCTTCTTCTCCTGGCTTTGTCTTCTTTTCCTTGGTTTCAACCCATGGCTGGTTCCCTCCCAGTGACAAGCAACTGCTCAACAGGCAATCTCTAGGGAAGAGAGACCATCTTCCCCACTGGTTCCAACACAAGTCCTAAGGTAGAGTCTCGTTGATGTGACTTAGATCACATGAAACTGGAAATGTGCTGATCATCAGGCTTATCTAGGTATTTGCTCCCGAATCAGGACTGGGTAAGTGTGTTGCGTTCCCAGTGACTTAAACACTCAAACCTGCCCACCCAGGGACGCCACCTGTCGCGTTGCATATGACTAAAACACTCAGGGGTCACTCCAGGGGAACTGGGCTGTGTGAAATAACCACACAAGAGACAGATATACCTTTTTCTTTGAGGGTGCTGTGGCAGCTCCTCTGACCTTAAGGGTCTGCAGAAAGAGAGAGAGAGAGCCCGTGTGTGGTGCTGACCCCTTTTATTGAAGAGAAGCCATTCAATGAGACAAGGAGTCAGATTTCAAGGGGCTGAGTCTAGCTTCCTGATGTCCACTGTCAGCAGGATGACTGGCATCTAGGAAGACCACACCCAAGGGCAGAGTAAGAGAAGGGGACACACAAAGGGTGTTTCCATTGAACATAACATTCTATCCCAAATAGGGAAAAGGGGTAATATCACAAAGGAACAGGTGAGCATAGCTCAATCCATGGGGATTTTGGAAGGCACGCCCACGCATGAAGACACATTTGATTGCATTATTTCTACCCCCAAGATCCAGGCTATTGTCTAAGGCGACTTGAAAGCAGCCAGATCATGGGAGGGTGGGATGACTGACAGTGCCTCAAACCAATCAGGAGAGGAAAAACACTGGTCACAAGACATGGCAGCCTCCCATATAAGTGAGCTCTGCTAACCCAAACCACAGGGACTGAAGGTAGCAGGAGGGGTCCCATCAAAAGGAAATATGTGTTTTCAGCAAAGGGAGGATGGGTGCTGGACTGGCAGTGATCACATGACCACCACCCTAGTCCTCACTTAGAGAACGGAGGCTGCTGATAGAGGCTCACCAAACATTTGCCATCCACGGAAGGAAAGAGCAACCATAGGTCACAGGCAAGAGTGGAGTCCCAGGTCAGTTCAGCCCCTGGCTGTGCAGGACAGCAGCGTGAGTGTATTGAGATGACCCCACCTCAGGAGCTGGTCTGCCATTTTAAGAATGCTTTATCCGCAGGACCTCAGAGCCATTCTTTCCCAGGTGATGCTGTTTAAATGAGACCTCAGGTGTATCTGAAGGAAGGGCTGTGCATTATATCTGGAGAGAATTGGTCTTAGGGACCCACACTGTTTTAAAACATATTCTCTAGTTAATCTCCTCTAGAAGGATTTCCAGGTTGGAAGATAAGTAGTGTAGGCATGGATACAGGTGAGAGGGCTGACGTTCCATCAATTCTCCTCTAGCCCCATTCCCAATGGGCAGGAGAGCACAATAGTGAAGGGTTTGATATCAGGTTAAGCAGAGCTCTGTTGTCTCTATTGACTCGGTATAAGTTGGTTTACCTCCCGGTCTCTGTTTTCTCATCTATAAAATGAGATGATCCCAACATCCATATCATAAAGGTTTTTGAATTAATACATATGAAGTCTTAGATCTTAGTTGTTGATATGCTTATCCCCATGTATGACCTAACAAATGGTTATGTCAGGAATTATCCATGTGGTCAACCCTGGGGGACAGTAGAGGGAATGTACTTAGAACATTTTTCCTACAAACTATTTGGGTATTTAAGACTCCCTGTCCTTTCATACCTCTGGTTGGAGGAAAGTTTGTTGAATTTTATTCTGGGAAGTTTTAAGGTTGTACTTCCCTAAGGAAAGGGAGGTGTCAGAGAGCAGATAGTCCTTCCCTGCCACTTCTGGTGGAGTCCTTTTACTTTTATCTGTTTTACAGTCTGCCTCTCATGCGAGCATTTCCTTGACCGAGTTTTATGACTAAGGAAAAAATTCGGAAACTCCAAAAGGCAAAGAAGTCCCTATTAAATCATCATTATGTCATCTGAAGAGACACTGGGGTTGTTTTTCTTGAAGCAGAGAAGCTGCAGGAGGGACGACGCCAACTCTCCTTGGGCATCTGGAAGGGTCACCATGTGAGTCCAGAGGAATCAGCCAGGGGCACATTTTCTCATGATGTATAGAAGGAGAAAGATGTTTCTAGCAATTCATTTTGGGGCCGTGGTGCCTAGCTTTCCCTCTGAAGATGTCCCAGCAATGACTTTAGGCTGTCAGGGACAATACTGAGGGGATTCCCTCAAGAGCATCATGATGGACTGTGACTGCCAAGATGACATCCAAGCTCAAATAGCCTGTGATCCTTTGTAACACAACAAGCTATTAATGTGTTGCACCCTATTGAACTTCTTGATGAAGGTTTTTTTTTTTTTTTTTTTTTTTTTTTTTTTTTTGTTAACCAACTATATTAGATTCTAAGAGCCTGGCTTTAAAAGAATGTGACATAGGTCTACTTCATTGAGAACTAAAAAAATTTGAGATTTACAGGAAAATTATAAAAATAGTACAGAAGTTCCTTAGTACCACTCAGCCTTCTTTTCCTAATGTGAACGTCTTACATAACCATGCTTAGAAATTGGCCTTGATAGGATGCTATTAATTAGATTAAAGACCTTCTTTTTCATCAGTTTGTTCACTAAAGTCTTTATTTCTAACAGTGAGAAGTCTGGTTCTTATCATCTATGATATATTTAGTTATTTGATCACTGCTAGTAGAAACTACATAAGGTAGTTTAAGATGTATTGACACATACCCTTGTGAGAAACTCATTTCCTCGTAAAATTATACCCCAGTTACCCAGAATGACAGAATTTTAGATTTTGGATGTGTTTTAGTCAGCTTTTTGTGGCTGTGACCAAAATACCTGGCAAAAATAACTTAGAGGAGGAAAAGTTTACTTTGCTTATGGTTTCAGAAGTTCAGTCCGTGGCTGCCTGACTCCATAGCTCTGGGCCCAAGGTGGGGCAGAATATCATGGCAGAGGGGCCTGGCAGAGGGAAGCAGTTTAGACATGACATTCGGGAAACAGAGATCTGCCCACCAGGGACACAATACAAACCCCAAAGTCGTGCCTTCAGTGACCTTCTTCCTCCCATCACACTCGACCTGCCTACAGTTACCACTCAGTTAATCTACTGATTAGTTTACAGCTCTTACAATCAAATCTTTTTACCTCCAAATATTCTTTCATTGTCTCAAACATGTTTTTTTTTGATAACTCATATCTAAACCATAACAATGTATAATCTCAGCAGTTCTGGCCCTTTCTCCTCCTATTGAAGGATCCCCTTATTATTGTCCTTGATAACCCATCTTGCAGGATGGAACTGCCAAGAGGGGATCCCTTCAGGAAGGGTTTTTGTTCAGAACATTGTTGCATTGATTTAACACATTTGACATCTAGCTACAGGTATGTTTCAGGCACTAGGGACATATGAATAATAGGTATCACTCTTGCCTTCTAGAAACTGGTGTCCAGTAAGAGAGTGACAAATGGATAATTAGAGTAGAATGTGGGATAGGGAAGAGAAATCAAATAATAATAACATTGCACAGCATGAATACTATGGTAGGGATAAATACTGTGGGAGTGTAGAGTGGATGCCTCGACATGCGGAGTATCAGGGAGATTTTCTGGAAATGAGGATGGGTCAGCTAAGTTCAGAGGGGACCAGATCCCTAGATTCAATCTTTTACTGTCTCAAAATCCTCCAATCCCAAGGAATCAAATTCTGAAAGTGACCAGAGGATATACCTAGATATTAAGTGAGCTAATGTGTTGCATTTATAAGCTGTCTTTGCCTATGATTGCCCTGGCTCCTCATACTGGTCTTGCCAGATCTACAGAGCAAATGATATTTTGGCTGTTGTGCAGAGAAAATGTGTAAGAGGGCAAGAATGGAAGCTATGCTTCAGGCTGGAGATCTTAGAGCTTGGACACACACACAATGAGGAATGAGACCTCATTTCTGTTGTCAGCTGGGTTCTAATTAGCATCAGACTTTAAGCAAGTTACTTAAATTCTCTGAGTCTCAGTTTCCTCATCTGTCAAAAGGGAAGTTAGGTACCTGTTTCATAGGATAAATGAAAGGATTAGAGATAATATATGAAGTGAAGTCATGCAGTAAAAGAATGGCTGCTATTCTCCATATGTGTGTTTGTCAGAGTCCCAGCAGGAAATAGATGGTGCAATCAAATTACCATAATGCATAAAGCGTTTAATTAAGGGATTATTTTCAAAGCTATCAGCAGGGTTCAGGGAAACCCACAAAGAATGATGCTTTAGTGTGCTTTCTATTGCTATAACAAATACCCAAGATCATCAACTTATAAAAAGGATTTTTTCAGCTCACCGTTTTGTAGGTTCCAGTCCATGACTGGTGGCTCCTGTGACATTTGGACCTGTGGAAAGGCAGCACATCATGGTGGAAGCAAGTGGCAGAGCAAAACAAGTGACTCATGGGTGAGAAGCAAACGAGAGGAGAAAGGTACTGAGGTTCCACATTTCCCTTCAAGGACACATCACCAATGACCTGAATACCTCCTGCTAAGCTCCACCTCTTAAAAGCTCCAAGCTCGGAACCCCATGGGCCTTTGGGGAATATTCCAGATTCAAACCATGACAAATGGCAGGGCACCTCAGGTTGTGAAACAGAGGGATTCTTTACCCGTAAAAGATCAAGCAGTGTAAACAGTTCCCAAAGCCATGAGTGAAAGTTCAAGTAGAGAGGGAAATATTAAAATAAGCTGTGATGATTGGTCTTTGATATAGCTAGCCGGAAGGGACCCTTCCTTCCCTCCTCTTCTCCCTCCCTCTCCTTTTGATGCACTCAATTCCCAAACCCAACCAGAAGTCCTAGGGTCCAGGAACTAATGTTCTCCTCCATGTAAGTTAAGTCTCCTGGGAGAGAAAGCAGGACTCAAAGGGTGAAGAGTGGCCCTGGACAGCCAGTAGAAGAGATTTGGTCAACCCACCAGGCAAGTGGAGAAAATCTCAGGACAGGTCATTGGCTGGGAAGATACCCCCAGAAGGGTCCACTGCTTCTCTCTAGAGGGCTTTACATTGGGACTAGTTTGACTCACTGCCCTGGTTTGTATCCTGTCTTTTCACTGGAAATTTTAATGACATTTGTTGTTTTTTCTGACAGCTACAGTTCTCCTTTCTCTTAGGCACAATATCTACTTTTCATCTAAGGGTCCATCCACTCCCTCCGCTCAATCTGTATGCTTCAAATGGAATTCTGTCCTCCCAGGGTGAGCATGTGTCCTAGGCTCAAGTAGTCACGCTGCCCTGTTGTCCTAGCCATGGCAATAGGTCTGTGGCTGAGCACATGGCTCAAGTAGAAGTCCCGAGACACAGCGAGTGTGTGGCTAAGAATCCCAGGGGAGGAAAAAGAGGGGCTGCTGCTTCCATCTTACAGTCAGGAGGGACAAATTTGAGTATGAACATGAAAACCTAGCAGGCTAGCAGAAAATAGACCCAAGAGCCCTGTATCATCTGTGCCGATAGGTAGCACGACCCTGAACTTGGCAGTTAAGTAGGCCAGAAAATCATGTCATCAGTTACATTTTGTTGAGTTGGATTTTCTGTCACACCCAAAGGGGTCCTAGCATAGGTAACTACCCTATATATTGATGCTCTTTCTCAATCTCTCTGTCTTTCTCTCTCTTTTTTGATAAAAATTTTAGCTGGGTGTGGTGGTGCACACCCGTAATCCCAGCATCTTGGGAGGCTGTGGCAGGAGGATCAGTAGTTCAAAACCAGTCTCAGCAACTTAGCGAGGCCCTAAGCAACTCATCGAGATCCTGTCTCTAAATAAAACACAAAAAAGGGATGGGGATGTGGCTCAGTGGTTAAGTACTCCTGGTTTCAATCCCCCATACCGAAAAACAAAAAAGAAAGAAATTAAAACAAATTTAAGTTTGAGAAAAAATACTAGGCAGTGTCATTCTCATTAGAAGCTGTTCCATACACCTTGTACTATACTGTAGGCCTCCAGAGAACAGTGTTAGTGATCTTCTAGCATCACATGAAGGCAATTCACATGGTAATCATCTGTAAATGTAATAACAGGGTAGTCAAGATTTGTGTTTTAAAACACATTCTTGCACAATTACTTCCCCATTAAATTTGAACAGAAAGCTGAGGTTGGAAATCAAGATTGATATCCCATACCTACAAAGTGGCTGTCTAGGTAGAAAGTGAAAACCGTGCTAAGAGTTAAAATCTGCTGTTTGACAGAATTGACAAAATAGTAAAATTCCAATTGATCTAATTCCCAGGGGTTGGTGCTCTTATAATTCTTCTTAACAAAAACTATGATTTGGGAATTATGGAGCTCTCTCAGTCACTGATCAGCTACTCTGGTTGAAACGCTTCTGATTCAATATAATTTTTAAATTTTTAACTAACTGAATTTTAGAATGCAAGAACATTTTAAAGAACATGACTCGAAGAATTTTGAAAGTCAACTCTTAACCTTGTTTTTACTTAGGAAATTTAGGGCTCATTTTTGTCCTAAGGCATAATAAGTTTTTTATTTTTATAACAGCTTTATTGAGATCTAATCCACATGCCATAAAATTCACCCTTTAAAGTGTTCATCTCATTGATTTTCAATATATTAACAAAGTTGTGCAACCATCATTACTCAATCTTGGTAATTTTCGTCTCCCCCCCCATACCCCATGAACAGTGGCTTCCTATTCCCCCTCATCCCCACCTTGGCAACCACTAACTCTTCTATGTATTTTCCTATTTGGACATTTCATACATATGGAATCACACAATTGGAGTTTTTTGTGACTGGCTTCTTTTGCCTAGCATAATATTGTCAAAATTCATACATGGTGTACAAAGGGATTTTTTTCTTTTTTGCCTGATCTTGAAGGACCTTGATATAGTGGGGAGGCTAGAGTTTCCCTGAATCTCTTCCATACTGCTTAATCAATCCATTCCCCACAGTACAGAATGATTTCTTAAATTGCACATCCGTGGATGGCCCATCCATCTGCCCTTAGCATGACCCCCTAGATCCTGATTGACCTCCCCAGATCCATCAGGTTTCCTGACTTTTCGTTTCAGTTCACAGTTCTGCACCCTGCAAGCTCAGGGCAGCCCCTCATGTGCGGCTGTTCTTCTGTCTCTTTTAGTTAATTTCTTAGATTCCTTCTTCAGATCTCAATTCAAGTGTCACTTCCTCAAGTCTGGGTCATGTTCCTTAATTACTTTTCTGCACAGCATTTATTCAACTTGTAATTATACCCCCATCAGTGTGACTATTTCATTAATTTTTATATCCCCCGACTAGATCATAAACTTTCAGAGAATACAGTTCATGTCTGTGTGATTCATTTTTATAAAAATAAAGTCTATACTTCCTGGCACTGAGGAGGTGGTCCCTTTGTCTCAAAGAATTTCTAAAATATTTTAGTTCAGTTTTCATGTTTTAATAGAAAACTTTGAATATTGGAAACTCTGTCAACCAGAATATTGGATTGACCTTTGTTTGACCAGGCTGTGTAATTGAGTTCGCTGTTCTTTGTTTAATGTTGACCACAATGATCAATAGTAGTGGGTAAAAATCATGCAGAGAGCAAAGGAAATAGGGAGTTAACAGAAAAAGGCCCTCTCCCCCATTTAGATTAAAACAGCCCTCATTTCTTTTCTCTCCCTCTCCCTCTTTCTTCTTCCTTCAAACCCTCCCTCTCTCCTAGACAGAAGGAGAGCGGTTTTCAAATTAAATTATAGACCTCTTTTCTTTCCATATGAGAATCAGTATATATATATATATATATATATATATATATATATATATATTAAACAACCTACATTTTTATAGAACAATAAATGACATGATCTCATCTTTTTACAAGGTAATTATATTAGAAAAACTCTTAAAAGTTTTACATAGTTGATTTAAAATGCCTTTAAAAACATATGATAAACTATGGCAGATCTGTTCTTACACAGAATAATTGATATCCTGGGGGATTAAATAAAATGTTCTGGGAATCCTTGTCTTTAGAGCTGTCATGAAATTCAAAACTGATGTTAAACATCAGTCTATGCCAGTGGGCAATCTCACCCCTCCCCGGCTCTCTCATCTCCATCCCTGACCTGGCCAGGGGATATTTGGCCAAATTTGGAGAACTTTTTCTATTGTTACAAATAGGGGAGCGGAGAGCCTCTGGCATCTGGAGGGTAGAGGCCAAGGATACAGCTTTTGCTATAAAGGATCACCTAGCTCAAATGTCAGTAGTTCTAAGGTGAGAAACCCTGACCTCTACCAAACAAAATGATGATTAAGATGTTATTAAGTCACAAAGAAATGGTCATTTATTCCTTCATGTATGAACAGTTTATGGACATTCTCTCTCTCTCTCTTTTTTTTTTTTTTTTTGGTACCAGGGATTGCACTCAAGGACACTCAACCACTGAGCCACATCCCCAGCTCTTTTGTAAAATTTTTTTTTAATTTTATTTTTTTATAGTTGTACATGGACAGCATGCCCCCATTTGTTTAGTTTTTTATGTGGGGCTGAGGAACGTACCCAGTGCCCCACACATGCTAGGCAAGTACTCTGCCACTGAGCTACAGCCCAGCCCCTCCCCAGCCCTTTTTAAAAATTATTTTATTTAGAGACAGGGTCTCACTGAGTTGCATAGGGCCTTGAAAAGTTGTTGAGGCTGCCTTTGAACTCATGATCCTCCTGCCTCAGCCTCCCCAGTTGCTGGGATAACAGGTATGCGCCCAGCTACAGGAATTCTTGAATCATAAAAGACGATTTCTTGTGTTTACTCAACCTGCATTTCTTTAGTAACTATTTCTTGCCAAGGACTAGGGTATGCACTACAGATACATAGTTCAAAATACAAAGTCTTTGTCACTTAGGTGCTTAGATTCAGGGAGGAAGACACAATTTAAGCGTGCTTTGGGGTGCTCAAAGAGCTCGGGTCACACAGGCAAAGAATACTTTGCCTCATCTGGGATTCAAAGAGGCTTTCTGGAAGACATAATGTCTACCTGGACTGCATCTTAAAGTTAATAAAAGTTAGGCAGCAGAAGAGAAAGGGCATTCTTGGCAGAGGGACTAATCCAACAGAAGAAGAGACACGTGAACCAGTATCTGCAAGCAATTTGATATCAGTAGCATAGCATTAAAGGAAAAGAGAAGCAAGAGATCAAATTGAAGGAGTGGATAAGACAGATGAGGGATGGTCTTGTGTGCAGGTTGAGGGGCTGGAGGGATGGGGTAGCAAGGCACAGGTTTTAACCAGCAGGGCAACAAGATCCAACTTGCACTTTATATAAATCACTCCAGTTACCTGGAAGTGATGGACTTAAGGGGTCAAGATTGGATGCAGGGGGACCAATTAACGGTGGCCCAGGTAAGAGATAATGAGCACTTGGATTTAAGCAATGACAGTAGGATGGAGAAGAGGACTTGGATTGAGAGTTATTAATGAGGCAGAATCAGCAGGGTGGTGATTGGATGTGAGGTCTGAGGGAGAAGGACTCCCAGAAATGGGGTGTTCCTGGGCAGAACAGTCTAAGTACAGGATGGGAGTTGAATAGGAAAAGCTCATGATATTTTTCTGTGGACATATTAAATGATCCCTCCGTCAGGTAGCACATTTGAACCCATTGAGAGGTTGGAACTAGAGGTGTCAATGTGGGAAACTTTAGCACAGAGGGAGGAACTAAACTCATGAGAATAATAAAACCGTGCAAACACAGCAGGGCTGCCATAGCAAAACAACATAGCAAAGGGTTTAAACCTAAGGAGTGACTTTCCTTAACAGTTCTGGAGGCTAGAAGACCAAGGTGCCTGTAGGTTTGGTTTCTCCTGCCACTTTCTTCCTTGGCCTGCAAATGGCTGTCTTCTTGTTATGTCATCAACTGGCCTTTTCTTTGTGTGCGAACAACACTCATGCCTCTCTCTCTCTTCTTACAAGGACTGCTGCATTAGGGCTCCACCCTTCTGACCTTATTTAAACTGAAATACCTCTTTAAAAGTCCTCTGTTGAATCACTGCAATGGACTGATTTTTTTTATGTGCCTCCAAAATTCACATATTGAAATCTTAAACCCCAATGCAATGTTATTATGAGGGGGCATTTAGAAGAAAAAAATGGATCATGAGGGTGGCACTTTTATGAATGGGATTAGTGCCCTTATAAAAGGGACACTGGAGAGCTTTCTCACTGGAGAGCTTTCTTATCTTCTTGAGGCTATATAAGCATTAAGGAGAAATTGTCTCTGTGTCACCTGGAAGAGGACTCTTACCAGAATCTGCCATGTTGGCACTCTGATCTGGGACTTCTGAGCTCTAGAACTGTGAGAAATTGAGAAACATGTGTTTGGAATTGAAGCCACTTAGTACATTTTTAAAAATAGTTGCCCAAATTGACTAAGCCATTTGCCTTGCCCCCAGTTCAGTATGTAAATCTGAAGGCACAAGTTAGTCCACAACACAGGGTGGATAGAAAGACTCAGGAATAGAGACCTCAGTAATTCAGGACAGAAAGTTACAAGGCACTAATTATTATATAACTGTAAATATATGGCGGTGCTTGTGTGCCTTCTGATATCTATATTTTTATATTTGTGTGTATATGTGACAATTGTTAGATTTAGAAAAATAAACAAGGCATAAAGATGAAAAGAAAATGATCCATTCAGGTGTACTGCTCAGATTTCTTTTTTAACACTTAAAATAGTTTAAAAGTAAAACATAGTGCTGTAGGTTGATTTATATTGCTCAAAAAGGTATTTGAAATTCAACCTCTGCAACCTGTGGCTGTGAGCGTATTTGAAAGTAGGGGTCTAGGAAGATGTTCTTAATTCAGAGGAGGTTATCCCAGATTAGGGATGTGGGCCCTAATCCAAAGACTGGTGTCTTCATTAAAGTGAGAGAAATTTAAACACAGACACACAGAGAGGGAAAGTCATGCACAGACAGAAACACAGAGAAATTACCATGTGACTACATGAGCAGAGAACGAAGCCAGGCAGGTGTAAACCAAGGAATACTAAGAATTGCCAGGAGTACCAGGAGCCAGGAAAGAGCAAGGAGGAGATTCTCCCCCTCCAGCCTCCAGGGAACCTAACCTGCCACTGACTTGATTTTGGATGGCTAGTCTCCAGAACTAGGACAGAATAAATTTCTGTGGTTTGGACCTTCCAGTTTTATGGTACTTTGTTTTGACAGCCCCAGGAGACTAACATACATATCCATGGGAAGAATATTTTAAAAATTTAAAAAATGATAGCAAGACAGCAGATAATAAGTAAAAGCCCCTTGCTTTTAAATTTTCATTATGTTTTGAAAATTTTTCTACATTAGCAAATATAGAATTGTATCTTTCTTTAAACCACAGTGCAATGGGAAAACAAATGTCTGGAGGTTAAGTCAGAGAGGAAGGAGAAGATGAAATCTTCAGAGAGATGGGAGGAGAATTGGCCAGGAACAGCATCTTGGAAAGGGGAGGTTTCTAGAAGACCTTAAGTAGGTGCAATGGAGAAGTAGACCCAAGGAAATCAGGATTGAAGAATGTTTTTTCAGGGGCACCATATGAGTCCTGGACCATCCAGGTAAGAATCTCTCAGTAGACCTAGAGGAGCCAGAGCTAATGTTAAGTTAAAGATTTCTTTTCTAAAGCTCCCATTCTCTAAGACAAGGCAATAAAGTTATGCAGAATGAAGCTGGGTGCTGTGGTGTTGACCTGCAGTCTTAGCAGCTCAGGAGGCTGAGGCAGGAGGATCACGAGTTCAAATCCAGTCTCAGCAATTTAGCAAGGTCCTAAGGACTGAGTGAGATCCTGTCTCTAAATGAATAAAAAGAGCTGGGGATGTGACTCAGCCCTTAATTGCCTCTGGGTTCAATTCCTGGTACCAAAAAAAAAAAAAAAATTGCAGAATGATACATAGTGAATGTTAGATACAATAGTGGAATAGTGGTAGGAAATGTGATACTTTTTTATATCTTATGCAATTATGTCCTATCTCTATTCCTCCACTGTACTTAATATACAATTATATTATATATGCACATATACATTACATATTATATATATGTATGTATTCCTCCTGTCCTTGCTGAGATTGAACCCAGAGCCTTGTGCATGCTATCTATGCAAGCCCTTTACCACCAACTTACACCCTCAGTCTTGATATTATATTTTAATGTGACTTCAGAAAGTCAATATAGATGTACACTTATCTTGGGCTCTGTTTGAAAAGATCATTAGTGAAGGTATGAAAAAAACCACCTTCCCGACTATTATATCTCATCTCTCATAATGTTGCCTGTAATCATGGTCAAGTACAATGTTTTATAACTGTACAAACATGGGAACCTCCTAACATCTCCTGAGAACTTACATGCTACACACAGTGTCTTATGATTACTGCGTGCTAACCGATTGCTCCACTGGAGCTCCTACACAAGGTGTCTTAAGTTTACCTCATTTAATTCTCAACAAGTGCCCTCTGAAGTAGGTTTTAGTACTTTCATTTTACATTTTAGGACACGATTGTTCATGTAAATTACTTTTTCTAAGGTCACTCAGAAAAAGAGGGATTAGGGTACAGATACCAAGCTCCTGTAACTCCCAGGAGCCAGGAGAGGAGAAGGAGTTGCCCTCTCATTATTGAACAGTAAATCGGTGATAAATGGAACATACTTCTAGCTGCACAGTGGACCCCAAACAGTTGCCCAATCAAAAGGGAAAATGGCAGCACAAGAGAAGAGCAGAGGAGGAAAACCTTTTGGTCAGGTTTGGTCTACTACCTGTAACAACAATCAGTAGAGGCACCTGCCATACTATCAAATTTAAATTTGTATCTTAATAAGTAATACTGTCTCACATTCTTACTGCCTCAAAATAAAGGGAAGCTGTGACTGGAAGAATTGAATTTGGCCTTAAGACTCAGTGCAGAGGCCAGATTCTTAGCCTAGATAGGTCTAAACATGGTGAGAGGGGCTTTGGGAGTTCAGAAGCTTGTGGGACTCCTGATGCTGTGTGTCCACTTCATTTCATAAGCTGAGTTGAAATGCTTCCAAATACTCGTTTATCTTAAATATGCATGTGTATATATATATGTGTGTGTGTACATACATGTATATATATATATACACACACACATATGCACATACACTATTTACATATAATATACACACCATATACATGATTTTGAGCTTGTACAAAAGAAAATAAAATAACAAATACTAATGTTGAGCATGGTAGGTATAATATTTAACCGTCTTCAATCATCAGATGGTCAGAAGAATGTTAGTCAATTCCAGGGGACAGGTTCCCCTGATCAACATGGCCCAGTGTGAGCCCTGCGTCCCTAGAGGATGCTTCTGTTCTCCATAACAGAAGAGCACACATTGAGATCCAGCTAGTATCTTTATATGCAAATTTATTGACTCTGCTTAGTATACTGCTAGCATTCAATAAATGTTTTTCATTTGTATTTCTAATAAGACCTAGAATAAATAACACATGTATTAGGTTTTTAAAAAATATTTTTAATTGTTGTCAAGGGATATTTATTTTATTAGTTTATTTATAGGTGGTGCTAAGAATTGAACCCAGTGCCTCACACATGTTAGGCAAGAGCCTTAGCACTGAGCTACAACCCCAGTCACACACATGTATTAGTTTTAAGTTAAATAGAAACACACACTCTGTCTACACAGGACAGTTTCTCTCCTATCCTTTCCTCTTGACTCTTGATCTTTTGAAGGCCAGAGATGAGTTAATAAGAGGGTAAGGAAATTAAGAGCAGTGCTGTATTTATTTATTTATTTACTTACTTACTTATTTATATTGTATTATTTTATTAAATTCTACCAGATAGTATTTTGAATAAGGTGAAAAAAATCTGTGGAAATCAGAAAAGTTCTTACTTCCATGTGGATTATAACTTGAATGGGTACAGTGGAAGTTTTTTTTTTTTAATTGATTTTATTATTATTTTTTAAAATAAACAACAAAAGTGGAATGTTGCACATAGTCATTGGGATTGTGTCTTAGAGTTACCCCTTATCCTGGCAAATCAAAAGTGATTTGTCTGAAAATGCCCATTTTAACTTAGTAAAACAAATGTATTTATTGATATTTTTTTTCTGTTTAAATATTTATAAAGAAAATCTTACTGCCAAGGTAAGAAAGAGTGTCCCTGGCTCTCATAATATGGTTAATTCATTTTTTTTTTTTTTTTTGATTCTTGTGAGTCACCAGATATAGCCACCATACAAATAGTATTTCTCTCTGGATCCATGAACCCTATCATAAAATAGTAGTGGTAAGAGAGTGCGATAAATCTTGGAGTAATGAAACCTGACATACCTACCTTACAGGTTTCTTGAAAGGAAAGCATGAAATAATGGATATGAGCGTGTTTAAAAAAAAAACAAAAAGTGTTATAAAATTCGATATAGTATTTTTGTATGCCTTGGTTGCAATATTATTTTCCATTGTCTTGTTTATTGACTCTTCTCCACATACATGCATATGAAAAAGGGCATTCATAGTTCTTTTTTTTTTTTTTTGCTCTCCTCGAGAAATTGGAATTTCTTCTCTTTATGAAGGTAGTATCACTTAGATTTTAATAAAAATTTCAATTTCTCATTTGTTGTTTCTACACCTTCCAGGGTGGGCTTAAGATAAGTACATCATGTGCTCTCTGGGGCCTTATAATCTTTGAACATATCTAAACGGCACAAATGAAAGGATTTCTCTGGGAGTGACATCTGCAGTCCACTTCCAACTCCATGGATCAATCTGTGGGTAAATTAATACAGTGATATGCCAACATATTATGTCACCCACATGGATAGTAATATACCTGCACTTAATTTATAGATGTCTCCTTTTTTTCTGAGATGGAGGCTGTACTGATTACAGATGCTCCATTCAAATGTATCCTGTTAGTCTTTCTTCTGAGACATCATTAATTTTTTTTTAAGCCTAGCCAGTAAATTCTTAGATATCAGACAGCCGTCCATTTGCAAAAGAAAGATTGAAGAAATAATGTAATAATACATGTTTGAATAGTTTTCATTTTCGAACAATGTATAGCTTTTTGTAAATAAAACCAAAGACATGAAACTAGAAATAAAATGAAAATGTGGGCTGTATATATTTGCCTCTGAATGCTGCTTGGATAAGAAATGAGTCCCCAGATGAAAGCAGTGTGAGTCATTTCAAATCTAACAGCCTCATATTATCATAAAATTGCATTGATGTAGTTGTAAAAACCCATGAAGAATTCTATAAGGAACTTTTGATCTTGGAGGATTCCAGGGCTAGGGATACAGACTGAAGGGGGAATATTTAAGTTTTTTTTTTTTTTAATCCAGTGGATTCTGCAACATAGTCACATCTAATTTACTTTAAAAAGAGCAATCAGATTTTTAGGATAAAGTATTAAAGAAGAGATTTGAAGACAAAATTAATTATATTTCCCTACATGGAATATTAGAACTGCAAGAGGGTTAGCATCTATTCTAGGAAGAGGTATTTCCACACCCCACTTATGTTGCTAATTAGTCCCTGCACTCCTTCCTCTAAGCCTCTATATGACCTCAGAATCCCTCTCAACACAGTGCTTCAGGCAGCTTTTTAATTTAATTTAATAATTTAATTTAATTTTTTTAGTTGTAGATGGACACAATAGCTTATTTATTTATTATTTATTATTTTTATGTGGTGCTGAGGATGGATCCCAGTGCCTCACACGTGTGAGGCAAACACTCTTCTGCTGAGCCAAAACCCCCGCCCCTCCAGGGCAGCTTTAATAGACCATTAGAGGTGACATATAATTGAAATTTTTATTTAATCTTCCTATGGAACTTTTCAAATAATCATCTTTCATTTCCTTCAAAACTATGTTGCAACTATTTCTCATGAACCATATGTTCCAGATATTGGGCATATACCCAAATACAAGAGATCTGAATCCTGCCTTCAAAGGATTTTCTGTTTGGGAAGAGAAAAATAGAAGTTAATGGGATTTAACACAGTGTACTAAAAGCAATGATGGAGTTTGTTACAGTTTAGATGTGGTGTTCCCCAAAAGCTCACGTGTAAGACAAAGCAAGAAGGTTCAGAGGAGAAATAATTGGGTTGTGAGAGCCTTAACCCAATCAGTGAATGAATCCTTGATGGGATTAACTGGCTGGAGGCAGGTGGGTGTGGCTGGAGGAGGTGGCATTGGAGATGTGTCTTTGGGGTCCCTATTTGTTTCTGGAGAGTGGAGTCTCTCTCTGCTTCCTGATCACTATGTGAGCTGCTTTCCTCCACCACACTCTTTCGCCATGATGTTCTGACCCACCTTGAGCCCTGAGGAATGAAGACAACTGTCCTTGGACTGAGACTTCTGAAACCATGAGCCCTCAAATAAACCTTTCCTCATCTACAATTGTGCTGGTCAGGTCTCCTTTTAGTTGCAACAGCAAAATAGCTGACTAAAAGAGAAATATAAGTATAATACAAATGTAATATAAATATAAATATAAATATTTAGGACAGCCTCATAACCTGGAGTTGAATTAAATGTTTTTCTTTATAGAGGATGCCTGTTTTTGTCTTATAACAAACAGAAGTTATCCAGGCAAAGTTTGAATGTTCTAGAATAAGTCATCAACTTTCTTTTTTTTAAAATCCTTGGAACCCTTTGCAATCTTTTTTTAAATTTTTAGTTGTAATTGGACACAATACGTTTATTTTTACTTGTTTATTTGTATGTGGTGCTGAGGATCGAACCCAATGTCTTGCATGTGCAAGGCCAGCGCTCTACCGCAGAGCCACAATCTTCTCGCACCCCCCCCCCTTTGCTGAGGATCCCTTAAAAAATGTAACAAAACTACTAGATGATCCAATAACTCCACTCTAAGGTACATATCCCAAAGAATTAAGAGTACAAACGTAAATAGACTCTGATATACCAGGATTCACAAGCATCATTCACAGAAAAACCCATTAGGGAGCTGTCACTTCATAGCTTATTGTCTGGCTCAGTCCAGCTTGTCCAAGACCTGGGACACAACAGCATCCCTAAGGAAGAGGAAGAGCTTGATGAGGGCTATGCAGGGTTGAGGACCAGGAGAATATCCCACCTTCCCACCCGTTTCCCCACACCTCCCCTCTTCATCTGCTTCATCACCCGTGGCATCTTCAATGGCATCCTCCGTCATCTCCTTCACATCCATCATCTCTGCCTGCCATTCAAACTCCACCATGATCTTCTGGATTTGGGGCAATTTCAGCTGGAATTAGGGAAAGGTGAGTTTGGTCCCTCAATATCAATGGGACCGACGGCATTTCTTGTAGAAATGGATAAAGCAATCATGAAATTCATATGGAAAAATAAAAGACCCAGAATAGCAAAAGCAATTCTAAGCAGGAAGTGCGAATCAGGAGGTATAGCGATACCAGACTTCAAACTATACTACAGAGCAATAGTAACAAAAACAGCATGGTACTGGTACCAAAACAGGAGGGTGGACCAATGGTATAGAATAGAGGACACAGAGACTAATCCACAAAGCTACAACTATCTTATATTTGATAAAGGAGCTAAAAGCATGCAATGGAGGGAGGATAGCATCTTCAACAAATGGTGCTGGGAAAACTGGAAATCCATATGCAACAAAATGAAACTGAATCCCCTCCTCTCACCATGCACAAAAGTTAACTCAAAATGGATCAAGGACCTAGATATCAAATCAGAGACTCTGCATCTGATAGAAGAAAAAGTTGGTGCCGATCTACATATTGTAGGGTCAGGCTCCAAATTCCTTAATAGGACACCCATAGCACAAAAGTTGATAACAAGAATCAACAAATGGGACTTACTTAAACTGAAAAGTTTTCTTTCAGCAAGAGAAACAATAAAAGAGGTAAATAGGGAGCCTACATCATGGGAACAAATTTTTACTCCTCACACTTCAGATAGAGCCCTAATATCCAGAGTATACAAAGAACTCAAAAAATTAAACAATAAGAAAACAAATAACCCAATCAACAAATGGGCCAAAGACCTGAACAGACACTTCTCAGAGGAGGACATACAATCAATCAACAAGTACATGAAAAAATGCTCACCATCTCTAGCAGTCAGAGAAATGCAAATCAAAACCACCCTAAGATACCATCTCACTCCAGTAAGATTGGCAGCCATTATGAAGTCAAACAACAACAAGTGCTGGAGAGGATGTGGGGAAAAGGGTACTCTTGTACATTGCTGGTGGGACTGCAAACTGGTGCGGCCAATCTGGAAAGCAGTATGGAGATTCCTGGGAAAGCTGGGAATGGAACCACCATTTGACCCAGCTATTGCCCTTCTTGGACTATTCCCTGAAGACCTTAAAAGAGCGTACTACAGGGATACTGCTACATCGATGTTCATAGCAGCACAATTCACAATTGCTAGACTGTGGAACCAACCCAGATGCCCTTCAATAGATGAATGGATAAAAAAAATGTGGCATTTATACACCATGGAGTACTACGCAGCACTAAAAAATGAAAAAATCATAGAATTTGCAGGGAAATGGATGGCACTAGAGCAGATCATGCTTAGTGAAGCTAGCCAATCCCTAAAAAACAAATACCAAATGTCTTCTTTGATATAATGAGAGCAACTAAGAACAGAGCAGGGAGGAAGAGCAGGAAGAAAAGATTAACATTAAACAGATACATGAGGTGGGATGGAAAGGGAGAGAAAGGGAAATTGCATGGTAATGGAGGGAGACCCTCATTGTTATACAAAATTACATATAAGAGGTTGTGAGGGGAATGGGAAAATAAACAAGGAGAGAAATGAATTACAGGGGATGGGGTAGTGAGAGAAGATGGGAGGGGAGGGAGGGGGGATAGTAGAGGATAGTAAAGGTAGCAGAATACAACAGTTACTAATAGGGCATTATGTAAATATGTGGATGTGTAACCGATGTGATTCTGCAATCTGTATTTGGGGTAAAATTGGGAGTTCATAACCAACTTGAATCTATTGTATGAAATATGATATGTCAATAGCTTTATAATGTTTTGAACAACCAATAAAAAAAAATTAAAAAAATAAAAAAAAATTAAAAAAAAAATCAATGGGAGTGTAAAGGGGGATAGGGAGAGGCGCACACGTTTGTTCATGGTACCCTTGGCCTTGGTAATGCCCTTCATGGCTTGTGCCATTGAGCTGTTGGACTTCAGCTCTTGAGTCTTGAGGGACTCAGCCAGGACATTGGCCTGCATGATACAAACTTAAGCACGCAATGCCAGGTATGCGCCAGGGCTTTTGCCACGAAGTGCATGGCATCCTGAGGAGTATACAAAAATGAGCCCATGAAATTGTACTCCATTCCTCTTGGGATCTCCAAAGACCTCCATTAATCCAGGGGTCACTGCTCCTTCCTCTTCTTATCACGCCTTGTATCTTGAGCCTTCACTCCCTAGACTTCTTCAGAATGTCTTCCTGATCCCTAAATGTTGGAAGGCAAGCCCAGGTGCACTCCTACAGGGTCTTTTCCCACTCACAGTTAGAATCACTTCCTGGACTTAGAACACCCTTTCCTCAGGTTCTGTCCCCAGCCTAGACAAAGATTTGCCTAAATTCAAAATTCAAATTGAAAAAAAAAATTTACTATTGCCCTTAAAAATAAATCAATAAACTCCTTGCGTGTTAACATTTTCTGTGAAAATAATTATGTTTTCTAAAACAAATAAATAATGAGAAGAATGCTATTGCTTTATATTTCTGCAAATCTCTGTAAGGTTGAGGCTTAATCCAGTTGCTTTTCTCCGGTTCTTGTATTCAGTTTATTGAGCTATGTTGTTTTGGTGGAAATACAAGAAGAAACTCTAGCCTTGTCTGGGTGGAAAAGAGGGCTTTCAGAGAGCCGTGAACATTCTTTTTTGGTATTATATCAAAACCGAAAAAGGGTAAGTTTTTTAAAAGTGGTCCTGTAGATTCAAAAACTTTTTTTTTTATCAGTCAACTTTTTGTAAGCCCATTACAATCCATTGATCTACTTTGCACTTTGATAATTTTGTAATATCATGCATGGAGTAGTTAGGGAGGTAGATCATTAGCTTTTGCAGATCTTCCAAATGTTAACATGTTAATAAAAAAAAAATCACATATAAAAATAGTGACCATCGATCTCATCAGAAGGGGTGTTAAGTGGTGGAAGTTGTTGAGCTCCCCGTGGTGGATACAAATTTTCCAAATTTCTGATTTTTTACTTATATACTTTATTCCATGAGAAGAGCATCTGGATCACCTTGCAACTCAAACCATCCCATGACACCTACCCATCCTGGGCATGGCCACTCAACATTGCTATGCAAAGTACTTTGTGCCTATTTCCCATTTTGTCATATAGACTATGAAAATGATATCTAGTCCAGGATCAAGATTTAATAAAACTAATTGCTATGGTCTTTCAGCCGAGATATTAAGTGACACTGGTATTTTTTAATAAAACTGAACAATAATACAATAATTTGTAGTGTAGACGGTTGCCCCTGCCTTAATTCATGTAGTAGCACCCGTGGCTTTACCTACCACTGCTTTACCCACCATCGGGGCCAATGTCAATATGGTAAAAAAAAAAAAAAAAAAAAAAGCAAATGTCGTACTGCTATTATCAAAATTCTTTAAAAAAAATACCTTTATTTCACTTATTTTATTTTTATGTAGTGCTGAGGATTGAACCCAAGGTCTCACTCCTGCTAGGCGAGCACTCTACCGCTGAGCCACAACCCCAGCCCTGAAAATTCTTTTGACCTTATAGACTGCCAGAGGTCCCAAGACTTTGAAAACCATGAAGCCACTAGGCAGAGGGAGGAGAGGGGACAAAGTCCAGAAGGAGACAGAAGCATTAACTCAAGTCATACAATTGACTATAGCTGATCCCCTCATTCAGTAATTAATAAATATTTGCAATGTTCTAGGCACCACTGTAATATTGCACACACTGATGAAGAAAACTGGCCGTGTTTTTTCTTGTGGAAATTTCATGTAGGCATGGGATTAGGTGGGGGTGACAAGTGAGAAAAGTGAAAAAATATACTCATTATTTCATTGTATGGAGTTACTAAAATCTGTTCATTCACTTAGCTTTTGAGGGAGATTTGGGCTGTTTCCAGCTTTTTTGAGTTATTCAGACTAAAATTCAAACTTTGTGTGTGTGTGTGTGTGTGTGTGTGTGTGTGTGTGGTGCTGGGGATTGAACCCAGGGCCTTGTGCTTGCGAGGCAAGCACTGTACCAACTGAGCTAGATCCCCAGCCCCAGACTAGAATTCACAGGAACATTTGTGCAAAAGTCTCTGTCCTAGTTCCGGTTGCTGTAATAATGTCCCTCAGACTAAGTGACTTAAACAACATTTCTTTCTCATAGTTCTGGAGATTGGAAGGCCAAGAGCAAGGTGCCAACAGAGCAAGAGCAAGGTGAGGTTGTTTTTCTGGGTTGTCGACTGCTAACATTTTTATGTATCCTAACATGGTGGAAAGAGGACCAGAGCTCTCTGGGTTCCCTCTCATAAGAGCACTAATTCCATTCCTGAGGATATACCACCTTAATGACTTAAATGCCTCACCTCCTCACACCATTACATTGGAGGTTAGGATTTCAACATAGAATTTTGTTGGGACACAAATATGCAGTTCAATGCATCTGTTTTCTGAAATTCCAAAATAACAGGAGGCAGTTTGGTCCTCTGAGACATTTGACAATATTAGGGGATATTTCTCCTAGTCATGCCTGTGAGGGTGCTACTGGCGTCTAGTAGGTAGAGGCCAGGAATACTTCTGAATATCCTACAGCGCCTGGGACACTCCTCACAGCAAAGACTACCAGGCCTGAAGTGTCAACAGCATCGAAAATGTGAAACTTGAGTTAGTTGCATGTTTAATTTTCTTTCTTTCTTCCTTTTTTTCTGGGTGGTAGGGATTGGACCCAGGGTCTTATGCATGCTAAGTGTATGCTTTACCACTGAGCTACATCACCAATCTGTGTTTGATTTTTAAAGAAGCTCCTAAATTTTTTCTAAATAGCCAATTTTGCATTCCCACTGGCAGATCATGAGAGTTGCTCCACATGCTCGTGAACACTTGGTATTGTTGTTGGTCTTTTTAATTTTAGCCACTTTACAAGGATAATGCATTATGGTTTTAATGTGTATTTCCTTATTGATTAATTTAGTTGAACTTTCTTTTCTTTTTTATACCAGGGATAGAACTCAAGGGTGTTTAGCCATTGAGGCACATTCCCAGACCATTTTACTTATTTTTTTTGGGGGGGGGTGTGGGGGAAGCAGGGATATCATAGATTGGACTCAGGGGCACTCCACCCAGTGGCTATATCCCCAACCCTATTTTGTATTTTTTTAATTTAGAGACGGGTCTCCCAAGGTTGCTTAGGGCCTCACTAAGTTGCTGAGGCTGGCTTTGAACTTGTGATCCTCCTGCCTCAGCCTCCCAAGCTGTTGGAATTACAGGCATGCACCATCACACCTGGCAGTTGAACATCCTTTTTCATGTACTTATTGGCCATTTGTATATCTTTTTTTGTGAGATGTCTATTCAAATTTTTTGCCCATTTTGTCTTTTTTATTGATGTTTTAAAAGTGCTTTATATATTTTACCTTTTTATTGCGAGAAACACATATAACATAAAGTGTATGATTTAATCATTTTAAGTGTGCATTTCAGTGACACTTTATAAATTTTTGATTCAATATCTTCATCAGATATTTTTATCCAGTCATCTGCCTTTTTAATTCCTCTCCAAGGTCATTTGAAGTGTTGATGTTTTAAATTTTAAATTAGTTTGTTAATTTTTATAATGTGAGTCATGATTTTCTGGTCATGTCTAAGGTTTTTTTTTTTTTTTTTTGTAGTGCTGGGGGTTGAACCCAGGCCTTGTGCATGCAAGGCAAGCACTCTACCAACTGAGATATATCCCCCACCCCAGGGGTTGATTTTTATTTAACTTTTTATACAATATACATTTAGTCCAGAACAATTTGTTGCAGGAATTCTTCTTTCTCTTTTGAATTATTTTGCCACTTTTGTCTTAATTACTGCAGGTTTATAGTAAATCTTGAAATCAGGTGATATGAATTTTTCAATTTAGTTTTCTTTTTTGTAACTGTTGTTTTGATTATTCCAAGACCTTAGAAATTCCATGTAAATTTTAGAAATACTTTGTCAATTTGTATAAAAAAATCTTGATGAGATTAAATTGAGCTTACATTGGATCTATAGATCCATTTGAAGAGTTGACATTTTAATATCACTGTTTCAATCCATGAAGATCTGTATCCATTTATTTGTATTTTCTTTAATTTCTGTTAGCAGTGTTGTTCTGTTTTCAGTGTAAAGATTTCACTTTTTTTCTAAATTAATTCCTAAATGTTTATATTTTTGTTGCTATTATAAATAGCATTTCAAAGTATAATTTTCTGATTGTTGCTAGTATACAGAAATATAATTAATTTTTGTATATTGACCTTGTATGCTATAATCTTACTAACTTCACTTACTAATTAGTTTTCTAAAAAATGGATTGCTTTTGATTTTCAGTGTAGATGGTGAACTCATCTGTAAATTAAGACTTTTACTTTATCCTTTTCAGCTTGTATGCTTATATCTTTTTATAGGTTAATTGTACCAAGACATTCTGTACTAGCTTTAACAGAAGCAGCGAGAGAACCATTGCCTTTTTCCTGATCTTAGAGGCAAAGTGTTAATATATTAACATGTGCTGCATTTTTTCATAGATACCCTTTATTAATAAAAAAGAATTTCAATATATTAATAGAGCTGTATGTTTTCCATAGACAGCCTTTATAAAATGAAGAATTTCCTTTCTATTAATAATTTTCTGAGTGTTTATCATACCAAATAATTGTTGTATATTTGTTGTGATGATCATTGGATTTATATTTGTGTTAATGTAGTAAACTACATTGATTGAATGGATTAATAATTGAATATTGAATTCCCCTCCCCCTTTTTTGGTACTAGGGATTGCACCCAGGGGCACTGAACTAAACTACATCCCTAGTCCTTATTTATTTTTTATTTTGAGACAGGATCTTGTTAAGTTGCTTAGTGCCTCATTAAGTTGCTGAGACTGGTCTTGAATTTGCGATTCTCCTGCCTCAGCCTCCAGAGTCTCTAGGATTACAGGTGTAAGCCATCATGCCTGGCATAGAATTTTTTTTTAATGTGTTTCTAGATTCAACTTACTAATACAGATGGGGTCATGTCCTGATAAATCCATCATGAGTTGAAAATGCATTTACTGTTTCTAACCTACTGACCATCCCAGATTAGCAACATGGTCCACTGCAGAATGTCCCATATCTCCCCTCACAATCATATGGCCGATTGGGAGCTGAGGTTCCTTACTGCTGTCCAGCATTACGGAAGACTATTGCACTATACCACATATTGCCAGCCCAGGAAAAGATCAAAATCCAGAATTCTAAGTATGGTTTCTACTGAATGCATAGCCTTTTTTTTTTGTACCATCACAAAATAAAGAATATTAAGTCAAACTATCAGAGACCATCTATATTTTGTTGACGATTTTGGCATTTGTAGGCATGAGGGATATTGGCCTGGATTTTCTTTTCCCAAAATGTCTTTGCTAGGTTTTGGTATCAGAGTAATCCTGGCCTGATAAAAAGAGTTGTGAAGTGTTCATTCCTCTTCTATTTTGTGAATTTCAGATTGTTATTTTTTTTCCTTAAATGTTTGATAGAATTTGTGTATATGAATATATATATATATATATAATTTGGATCTGGAGTTTTCATTGCAGGAAGATCTTTAAGTTATAGTTAAAATTGACATTCTTAGCTGGGTGTGGAGGCACATCCCTGTAATTCCAGTGACTCGGGAAGTGGACTCGGGAGGCTGAGGCAGGAGGATCACAAGTTCAAATCCAACCTTACAACTTAATGAGGCCCTAAGCAACTTAGCAAGATCCTGCCTCTAAATAAAAATTTTAAAAGGGCTGGGGATGTGGCTCAGTGGTTAAACGCCTCTGGGTTCAATCCCTGGTACCAATAAATAAATAAATAAATAAATAAATAATCAGTAATGTGATTCACAGTCCAATTAAGTGTCATGAATTTGCTGAAGACGACCTGAAGGGCACATGGCATGTGTTCTTAGTTATGCTAAAAGCCAGTGGTACAACTGTTCCACCTGTGATTGGCTACCATGTTGTCCTGTTGGAAAAGCATAAGAATATGAAAATAGTGACCAAAATTGAAAGAATATAAATAGGCTTGGGTGCAGTAGCTCTGTCTCCAGGATGGGATGATGGTCTTTATGTAAAAAAATCTGGTAGATTCTGGCTCACTATATCCATTTGTCTATTAGAGGCTGTGTGAGATCAAAGGGCATTAGTGGAAGGAAGCAGATAAAAGTCCAGTTAAAATATTTTTGAATATTTAAAACACTTATTAAAATTTTCCATTTAAAAAAAAATGTGAAATAGAGTAAAATCTCCCCACCCATCTTACCCTTGGATTCAGTTTCATCCACCCTTCCCACCAGAACCACACATTCTTTGGCTATCTTTCAATTTCTTTATGATTATGAAAGTAATATTAACATATATTTATCTTTCCTCCTTTGGAATATTAAGGAAGTATATTATACATAATGTTCTTTGTTTTTTTTTTTTTTTGATACCAGGGATTTGGTACCAGGAGTGTTTTTACCATTGATCACATCCCTCTCATTTTTTATATTTTATTTAAAGACAGGGTCTCACTGAGTTACTTAGGGCCTTGCTGAGTTGCTGAGGCTGGCTTTGAACTTGTGATCCTCTTGCCTCAGCCTCCGGAATCACTGGGATTACAGGCATGTGCTACTATATCTGGCTATAATGTTCTATATCCTACTTTTCTCCATTAAAAATATATTCCGGGTGCTTGCTTCGGTAGCACATATACTAAAATTGGAACAATACAGAGAAGATTAGCATGGTCCCTATGCAAGGATGACACACAAATTCATGAAGTACTCCATATTTAAGAAAAAATAAATAAATAAATAAATATATATATATATATATATATATATATATATATATATATATATTCTGGGGGCTGGGGTTGTGCTCAGTGGTGGAGTGCTTGCCTCACACATGTGAGGCACTGGGTTAGATCCTCAGCACTACATAAAATAAATAAAGGTATTGCATTTATCTACAACTAAAGAAAAAGTATATATATATTTTTTCCTGGAATTTTGTCTAGTTGTATATTTTCCCTTGTATGGATTACTGTGCATCATAATTTATATAGCCAATCCTCTATTGATGGACATTTAGATTTAAAAATTCCTTTCCTTTTGAAATTAATGCTGTGATGAATAGCCTTGTACATATATTATTTAATCTGTAGGTTAAATTCCCATAGATGGGACTGCTAGATCAAATAGTATTTGAATTTGTAAGTTGTTAGATGTTGCTAAATTGTTCTCCATTGGCAAACCCAAATATTTCAAAGGTATTCATTTTGAAAGTCCTTTACAGCGTTCAACTTGCTATAAAGATTTTTCTTCACTAGATCAGAGGAAGGAGGAAGAGGTAACATTTTTGAGATCATTTTCATAAGCAAATTCAAAATTCTTTACTAAATAAAAGAAGGAAATAAAAGCAAATTGTTTTACTATGTATCATGTGTCATCCTTGATTATTTATGTAGATGAATCCTCTCTACCATTATGAACTTGGCTTCATTGTTCTTACTCAAAGATGCAAAGAAAAGTCTCAGAAAGATTAAATTAAATATTCTATTTAAGATTTTGCTAAAGTTTTCTCTACAGAATCCAAAAGCTTTTTTCTTCTTTCTTAAGGGGAGAGACATGTCTCTAGCTGCAGAGATGCTCATATGAGCAGTGGTAGTCAATACATCTTGTCCCTGATTCTTGTGTTAGGATGAACAGCCAGGATGATATATGCTGACCATCAAGTTCTGATTCACCCAAAACTTAACTAACCTGTGAGACTCACTGTCAGAAGATGGAATCAAGTTAAATTCCCTGGAATAGAGATTTTTCATAGTTTTGTAGAATATCTTATCTAATAATAGCATTTTCTGTTACACAATCTAAGATAAGGCAATCAGATCATTTGCTTGAGGATATAAATTAATTGCTGGCAGAAGTCAGTCAAAAGAAAGAATATATGTTTTGACTGGAGTCCAGTGAGCAGAAAGACTTAATTCATGCAAGCTACTGCTTTCTAGATAACCCAAGGCAAAGAATAACCAGCCCTATTTCAGCCCTCCATCTGCAAAATGGAGAGGTTCTATTAGAGACAACATTGATCACTAACAGTATAGTTGGCATAAAATTAGTTATGATTTCTAATGCTGTATGAATTATGTATTTGGTTAAAAAAATACCAACTTTGTAGCCAAATAGACCTGACTTGGAACCCATTTCTTTGTATTGAGTATGTGACCTTGGGAACTTCAATTTTTTTTTTAAGTCTTGCTTTTATCTGAAAAAGTAAGGATATCAGTGATAACCACCTCATAGGTTTTTAGTGAAAATTAAATGAATCCATATGAATAAAATGCTTAGCACTGAGCCTGGGAACATAGTAGGTACTCATTAAATAGTAGTTGCTAGTCATGGTAGGACTCTTTTCCTATCTGAAGATCTCTTTAGTAGTGGCTATTGGGGCTGATTTCTGTACTGTGAGAAACAACTTTGTGTGTTTAATATGGCTTCATGCTCAGCTAAATCAAAACAGAGGTAAAGCTCCACCTGACCTTGTCGGCAATTAGCTTTTGCCTTTTCATGCGTGAGATTTGATTATCTTTATCATTGTCTTAGCTTGTGTTACCTACACATCATAAAATTATCCCAACCTTTTAATATCCTGTCAGAAACATTTATCTTTTTGACCTTCAGTGGAATTGTAGTAGGATTGCCTGCTGTTTGAATACATCTATCTATCTCATGTAATGTGAATTTGCCAGTGTTCAAGTTTAATATTTACACCATGGCCACTTAGGTGCCATGAGCTTTGATTCATCCTTGCCACTAGATGGCACTATAATAGAACACATTTGTTCTAGTTATCCTTTCCTGTCTAGGAAGACATGCCACAGAAACAGAAGCTGAGGAACGGCCCATGTGAAACTGAAGAAGAGAGGGCTTTGGAATAGGGCTATTTTATAAATGGGAGAATTTAGTGTTGGAGTTTTATATGTTTGTGTTCCTCCAAAAGTTGGTCTTGGAAGTAGTCATAAGAGAGCAGGAGAATGAGATTGAAGAGGAACAAAGGAGAAACATAAGTCTGACATTTTAACTTGCTGTGGGCAATAAGGCTCAATTCTATTGGAACTTACTAAGTAGCACGTAGACTGCCCCCTCTCCCAATCTTCAGCACAATGGCTGGGAGGCAGGAGTGCATATCCATTAGCTCTTGTCCATTGGTCCAGATTGGACTCTGTTCTTTCTCTCCATTTATGTATGGGTTAAGAGAATTCTTTCAAGCTCCCAAGACAGGCATGAGGCAGAAAGTAAAGATATTCAGTAGGGACTAGGGGTGAGATCTTATCATTTGAAGCAAATCTAAGACTATCGTGAATTACTATTCCAATCTGGTCAAAATCAAATGTAAGGCTAGGTGGATATGACTTGGGGCACCAGATGTGTCTGCTGCAGCTACCTAATAAATCATGAACTCGGTAAATTCTTCCAGTTGAAATAAACAAAGAATTCTAATGAACCATCTGCATCTCCAAATCCTTGGGGACTACTGATAGGTAGCCTAGCAAATGCTTAGTGAATAAAAATCTAAATGGCTATTACATGAAATTCAGAAGAAGGAAATATCTTGCCCTTTAGATCTTAGTATGAAAGAGTTTCCAAATCCTTTAATTCTTATGTACTAGGGTATAGAAGCAGGAGGTATTTGTTGCTGTAGGAACAGGAGTTTGCTATAGGAAAACTATGTGTTGGGGAATATGTAAAGGAGAAATTGTATTGTAGTGGGAGTCTGGAGAACTTGGGATCTACCTGTGATGTTGGATATATCTTTTAGGTTACCTTAAGATAACTTTTGGGAGCTCTGTGTCTTTATTGAGAGAAGATAGCTATCTATCCATCTATCTCCATATATAATCTCTAATTATCCTTAAAGTTTCTTCTAGCCCTAAGATATTATGAAAATTATATATGTAGAAGAATATTTGACTTTTGTGAATGGCTTTTTGTACTCAAATGTATATTTACGTTTACATGCATGACATGATAAGTTTGTAGACATTGGAATTGATTTAAAGATGAGCAAATCTTGATTTTTTAAAAATAGAAGTTTCTTTGGTTTCCAAAAAATAGTATGTCAGATATGCAAGTAAACAGAAGAAATATTAATATTAAGATATGCATATGTACTATAAATTAAACCTTTTTATTCTGCATATTGTGTATTCAAGTGAAATTTTTATTCTGAAAAATGGAGTAATTAGTCAGGCAAGGATTGAACAGGAAGCAGAGATCTAGAACTTGCAGCAATATCACTAGGATGAAGAGATCAAATTTGAACTTCAGGGCTAGTGAAGGAGACAGAACTTACAGGGAGTCAAGATCCTGAAGAGGAGTGCTCTGAAAATTCCTTACAAAATTTCTCTTCAAGGCATTAGCTAATTCCTGAACCATGCATGAATGGAGTAAAAGGCTAAGAAATCCAGAAAAAAAATAAAAAATGTTAAGAGGCTAAAAAGCTTATTAGAGCTTTTGGCAGTCTGGGGAAAAAACAAACAAGCAAAAATATAATTTAGAACCTGCCAAAAGTAAAATTTCCCGGCTTTTAGATGATACTTCTGAAGTGTTGTGGCTGATGGTAGGGATAAATCAGTAATAGATCAGCCTTCACAAAGTGTTAACAATAGGCTTCCATTGCCGGGTGCAGTGGTGCATGCCTGTAATCTCAGAGGCTGGGGAGGCTAAGGCAGGAGGATCCTTAGCCAGCCTCAAAATAGCGAGGCACTAAGCAACTTAGGGAGACTCTGACTCTAAGTAAAATACAAAAAAAAAAAAAAAGGCTGGGGATGTGGCTCAGTGGTTGAGTAACCCTGAGTTCAATCACAGTTCCCTCCCTATAAAAGACTTTCATTATTTTAATTCCTGATTCAATCAGGGTTTCCTGTTTTTCAGGCAGAGGAGAGTAATATCTTCTCTGAAGAAATATAAGATCATCCATTGAATCTCTGCCACCTCTCATGCATGTAATGTCAGTGCTCAATCTAAAAGACCATGTGTGCCAGGAAACAGGACCAAATGACAAAAGCTAACAGGAAAAAAACAAAACAAAACAAAATAGCTGGTATAGATTTGGGGGTTAACAGAAATATAATCTTAAATATAATCAGTAGGTTAAAGAAAGTAGATTAAAAACAAAAGAATGTCATCAAAACATTAGAATGTATAAAAACACCATTAAATGGAAATTCTATAGGAGAAAAAAACAAGAAGTCAAAATATAACTGCAGATGAGACAACAGAATAGAATTAGGGAGCTGAAAATAGAGAATTGAGAAACTGGAAGTTGGTAAGTAGCAAATATTATATTTGAAGTTCAAAGAAGAAAAATGAATGGAAAATATAGATAATATCATATAAAACTTGATAAAAAATGTAGTAAGGGTAATCAATGTTTAATTGAAGTTCTAGAAGAAGAGGAGAGAGGAAATAAAACAGGAGAAATAGTTGAAAATATACTGGCAAAATAATTTTTGGAACTGATCAAGGATATCAGACTGAAGAGTCATGAAGCTCTATAAACCCTGAACAGGTTAAAAATAAAATATCCTAAATATAAAATAAGGGGCTGGGGTTGTGGCTCAGTGGTAGAGTGATTGCTTAGCATCTGTGAGGCACTAGGTTCAATCCTCGGTACCCCATAAAAATAAATGAATAAAATAAAGGTCCAACAACAACAATAAAAATTTTTAATACATAAAATAAAATAAAGCCAAGCCCAGATACAAATAAGAAGAGAAATAAACAAATCCATAATCTTTATAGTGAGAGTTTTTTTTTTTTTAATCTCATTTTATTTTACTGTTAGGGATGGAGTCTAAGGCCTCACACATGAAGCACTATGCCACTGAGCTACGTCCCCAGCTCCATAGTGAGAGATTTTTAACATATCTTTCTCGTCAAAAATTCAGTAAAGTGGGACTGGGGTTGTGGCTCAGCGGTAGAGCGCTCACCTAGGACGTTCGAGGCCCTGGGTTTGATCCTCAGCACCACATAAAAATAAACAAATAAAATAAAGGTTAAAAAAAACTCAGTAAAGCATATAATATTTGAGAAATACAGTGAGCAAATGTGTGTATGTGTGGGGGTATATAATACTGTATCAAACAATGCAAAACATTCCACATTCTTTTTTATAGACACATAGAACATTTATTAAAATAAACTATATGCTGGGTCATAAGGCAAGTGTTGACAAATGTCAAAGGATTAAAATCATATGGAGTATATTCTTTGATGATACAGAAGATAAATAGTACATGTATATGACCAATGCGAGGTCCATATCTTGAGTTCATTAAAACCATAGATCAAAAAGTAATGATGTCCAGTTTTCACTGGATTTAATGACTCACTTCCATGAAATAGTGTATGGAAAGTGAAATATAATGACTTTACAGAGGAGCAGGAGCCTGATTAAACATCACCTTAACCAAGAACATAACCTCATCAGGATGAGTTATATGGCTATTCGGTAACCCTGATGGGATAGGATGAAAAGGGCCCTCAGGCTGTGTGTGGTGTTCTTTACAAAACCTGTAATTCCCATCTAATCACATGCTCCCATCAAATTCAAATTGAGGGGCTGTGTTAGTCAGCTTTACAAAACTGTGACCAAAATACCCAAGACCAAGTAAGAGGAGAAAAAGTTTATTTCAGGCTCACGGTTTCAGAGGTTCAGTCCAAGGTCGGCGGGCTCCATTGCTCTGGACCTGATGTGAGGCAGAATAGAGGGGCAGAGGAAAGCTCCTGAGCTCATGGCTGCCAGGAAGGACAAGGGGTGGGGAGAGAAAGAACCCACAAGTAAGTCACCAGAGAAATATAACCCCCAAAGGCATGCTACTCCCCATCACCTACCTCCTCCAGCCTACAGTTACCACCCAGTTAGTCCATTAGAATCATTAATCCATCAAATGGATTAATCCAGTAATTAGTTCACAGCCCTCATAATCTAATCACTTCACCTCTGAACATTCCTACTCTAACAAGAAGTTTCAGGGTCTACCTCATATCTAAACCATAATAGGGACATTCTATAAATTTTATCAGGGATATTCTATCTGGCTAATGTGAATAATTTTTTAAATTGTCAAGGTTATAAAAAACAAGGAAAATAACCTGAGAAGTTGTTGTTGACCAGAGGAGACTAAGAAGGAATATTGACTAAATGCAATATTCTAATTTGAATTACAGAAGTGAAGAAGAATATTGTAGTGGAAAAAATGAGAAAAATCCAAATCAAGCCTGAAGTTTGGTTAGTAATGTATCAATGTAGGTTTCTAAATTTTAACAAAGGTGCCGTAATATAAAACATTAAATAGAAGTGCATGAGGGGTATACAGGAATGCCCTGTATACCTGTAAGTCTAAAATATTCCCCTAAAACATTTATTAAAAATAAAAATGAAAGAAAGATAGGTAGCTCAAATGAGAAATGGGCAAAAATACTTGAGAGGAACATTTAAAAAAAAGATATTTAAGTGCACAGTATAGACAAGAAAAGAAGTTTAACTTCATTGATTATGAGAAAAATGCAAACTAAAACACATCATCACTGTAGATGCTTCATCATAGCTAAAATGGAGAAGATAGAGAATACCAAGATTGCTAATCTGACGACGTTGGAAGATCTAAACCCATACACTGCTGGTGGGAGTATAAATTGATAAAATTATTGCATTAAAATTTAGGGGTTAGCTGGGTGCATGCCTGACATCCCAGCGGCTCAGGAGGCTGAATCAGGAGGATCAAAAGTTCAAGAGCAGTCTCAGCAACTTAGAGAGGCCTTAAGCAACTTAGTGAAACTCTGTCTCTAAAACAAATAAATAAATAAAAGGGACAGGTATGGTGGCACAGCCTGTCATCCCAGCAGCTCTGGACGCTGAGGCAGGAGGATCATGAGTTCAAAGCCAACCTCAGCAAAAGCGAGGTACTAAGCAACACAATGAGACTCTTTTTCTAAATAAAAATACAAAACTAGGGTTGGGGATGTGGCTTAGTGGTCAAGTACCCCTGAATTCAGTCCCCAGTACCACCCCCACTCTCCAAAAAAAGGAACAGGGATGTGGCTCCATGGTTTAGCATCCCTGGGTTCAATACCTGGTACAAAAAAAAAAAAATTAGAGGGTAGTGTTAACTAAAACTAGACACTTGCCTAACCTACTACCCAGCAATTCTGCTGTAAGTACACATTTGCTACAAATCATGGACAAAATATTCAGTTACTTTATGTATCATAGCCCCCAACGAAACAACCCAATTGTCTATAGATAGGTCCTTGCGACCAGGCATATGATAGAATACTCTATGTTGATTAAAAAAAAAAAAGAAAAAAGAAAAGAAACTATTGCTACAAATAATATGTATAGATGAATCTCAAACTTAAAGACATAAAGATGAGAGAGAAATCTGGACCGAAAACAGCATATACTTTTATGGTTTCATTTACTTGAAATTTGAAAGTGATGAAACTAATGGGTGGTGATAAGGTAGATGGGACAGGTAGTGACTGGGAGGGGCATGAGGGGACCAGCTGTCACTCTGGTGGTGTTCTGTATGTCCATCTCCTATGTGGGACAGGAGTACATTCTCCATGTCAGAATTCCCAGAGCGTGTGCCTGAAGACTGTGCACTTAACTGTGCGAACATCAGAGATCCATAAAAGAGTCAAAAGCACAGGTCTTCTAGAAACTTGGATTTTAATATCAAAACATGTTTCCACCCTGATTTATAATGCAAACTATAGTTAATTAGTATATGTGTATTCTTTAAAAATCAAATAGTGATATAGAATGTTCTTGTTAGAAAACATCTGCACAATACTTTGATAACTAATTAATTGGTTCTCTGTGCTTTGGGATTTATTTTATTCACTGCATGAAGGGATCCATCGAGACCAGTTACAATTATCATACCAACTAAGAACAAATTAGGCAATAGACTCTCCTGATGTTCTAATATTTTGAAATGTAGAGAGGACTGTTTGAATACCTAATAAGGCTTTTATGAAATTTGGGGACTTCATAAGCATAGCAGGTTAAGAATACACTTCTATAAAAATATATTCTATGTTTTAAAAATTTGCAACAGCTGTTAAAAGATAGTTGGTATCCTCCCATTTCACAGATGGAGAAACTGAGACTGAAAGAGATTAAGTTGCCATGTCCATTCATAGAAGGGCCATGATTCAAACTTAGATTTAGACTGACTCGAATCCATGCTTGGATTCACACTAATCCACAGCAGTATTTTTCAAAGTATGAGTGATGAGCCACATACTTCAAATCATGTCAAGTATAAATCTCCAGGAAGCTGGGGCAGGTAGAATATTTGAAATTGGAGCCTCATTTTTTTTTTTTTTTTTTTTTTTGGTAAAAGGACCTGAGGATTAAGAAGCACTGCTTTTTGCTCTAATGACTTTGAATAGGAAGGCGACATCTTATTCAAACCTAACCTTCCAAGTTTGGAGTTTACCCATATCACACATAATAGAAGAGAGCCGTGCTCCTTGAGTGTGTACATACAGTTCTTGTCTGGTACAATCCCTCTCTCCTTCACTATTATTTCACTTGAGGTTTTCGGTGAAATAGATCCTTTTCTACCCACTTGCAAGCTGTTGATATGTTTCCACAAAAGAAGTACTGAGCTGGTTTAAATATGCAAGTATGGTTCCCAAGAAGAGTATGTGCCTACTGATTCTCTCTAACACATTCTAAGTTAAAAGTTGAAGCAATACACTCGTCAGAAGTATTATTATTCTGTCTACATGGTTTTCTTTATCGAAACTCTAGAGGCTGGTGGAAAATAACAAATATGATATGGTGGGTATTTTTTTAAAAAAATATAAGGTATGAGGCAAAACGTGATATAGAAATGATCATATAAGATGTAATGACTTATTCTTTTAGGTTTAAAGAAAATTTATATATTTATTTATTTTTGGTTCTGAAGATTAAACTCAGGGATGCTTAACCACTGAGCTACATCTCCAGCCCTTTAATTTTTTTTTTTTTTTAAATTTTTGGATAAGATCTCACTAAGTTACTGGAGCCTTTCTAAGTTGCTGAGGCTGCCCTCCAAATTGTGATCCTCCTGCCTCAGCCTCCCAAGTCTCTGGGATTACAGGTGTGCATCACCATGCTGGGCTTCAAGAAATCATTTTAGAATGTTTCCTTCTCTAAAGCTTTATTTTCTTGAAAAAAGGAGGGGAAGATGGGTAAATGTCTAAATAGAGGCTGTTAAAACTTAAACCTCACATCTTTTCCCCTCCTAGCATTTGGAAAAAAATATTACATACCATAGCTTGAAGATATTTCACTCAATTTCTTGGTGGCACAGGGAAAGAAAAACAGTCAATAACTCAGACGCGTACTCCTTAGGGATACGGGATGCTGTCAAACCTGGGTTAGAGACCACCTGTTTCACCTAGCTTTATGATCTCTGTGAGTTCCTTAGTATCTCTTCCATTTCCTCTTAAGGGTGATAATGGTACCGATTTCCTAGGACTCAGAATTAAATGAAATAACACATGTACAATGTATAGCACAAGTTTAGGAACATGTAATTGTGCAAAAATCATTAGCTTTTTATTCTCATTGTTTGTTCCTATTCTATGATACCATTTATTTTTTAAGGACCATATCCTTTGATAGATACTAAATATGAAACATCATATTACAAGTTTCATGACTTTGGAAACTGGTGCATGAAAATATCAAGAATCGATTTAATGACCTTTCCAGATATGTGTCATTTTAAGGGCTCTTTAGTACCAGGTGCAGGCTGCCTTGCATGAGTTCCTGATGTTTTCCTGGATGGCACAACTGTAGCAGTTTTTTTCTGATTTCTTCCTGTAGCTGATGCTTCTGGTCTCTTTTCTATTGTTGGGCAACTCTCACACCACCCAGAGAGAAGCCTTGAGAAGCAAAAATAAAAGTGTCTTGTAGTATCAAGAATAAGTTGATAGAACCTAGTTAGCTTGTCAGTCCAGTTCACTTTCTGAAGGGCTCTTACATGAAAAATTACTACTGATTTTGTTCTCGGCTAAAGATCAAATTTCTGGGCTGAGTGCAATAGTGCACGCCTAGAATCCCAGCATCTTGGGAAGCTGAGGCAGGAGAATCACAAGTTTGAGGCCAGCCTCAAAAAATAAAAAGGGCTGGGGATGTAGCTCAGTGGTAAAGCACTCCTGGGTTCAATCCCCAGTACCTCCAAAATAATAATAAAGTAAATAATAAAAATAAAAATAAATGTCCTACCTATGAGAAAAATGTATGTTTACTATAGAAAAATTGAAAAATATGGAAAAATAGATAATGTAAAGCAGATCATTTCTAATCCTAAATAAAATTGCATTATCATCCTAGATTGTTTTATTAAAAATCTTTCCCCCTCCTATAGAGATTTAAATTTTTTTTGTTAACATCACAACCGTGCACATAGTTTTACATTGTCTTTTCTCCCTAAAGTAGTATCATCAATATTCCTATCATTGTATATTTTTTTCCAATTTAGTTACTCTTTATTGACATTGAAAATGTATTTTAAGAGAATTAGAAACATCTGCTGCTCAAGTGTGATTTTTATTTTATTTTGGACTTACAAAACTATTCATTTTGTTATCAAGTATTTACAATGGCCTTATATGTGCCAAATGCTAGATTGGAAGTTTCTGTAGGCATAGACTTGGTCTTATTCATTTCTTACCCATACATAGTGCCCGGAACTGTGGCTGGCTTTTAGATGCTCAGCAGATGTTTATTGAGTGAACTCTGGTTAATATTTCTACTAACCCTTACCCCAAACGGGGGTTGAGGGGTTTGATTTTGTTTTTGTTTTAGAGTCACATCATGGTCATAAAAGTTTTTCTTGACCAACTCTGGGGTTGGATTCTAACGTTTAGGGGTGACGGGCTTCATTCAGTGGATGCTTTCTTTTGTTCTAAGGTTTGTGGGAAGAGGACCCAGATTTAACATGCATTATGGTCTTTGTAGAGAAAAAGGCTCTTTGAACATGGCCTATGTGAATGTGCATGTGTCTTGATATGTACTTTCCAAAGGACCTCTTTTTTTTTTTTTTTTCAGTGCTGGGGATCAAATCCAGGACTTTATGCATTCTAGGAAATGCTCTACCACTGCACTGTACCTGCATCCCTAGATGTTTACTTTAAGAGAAGCTTTCACAATACATGTTTATTCTTCGAATAAGAATGTGTCTACATTTGGTCTGCTAAGACCTCTCAAATAACTTCCATAACCTACCTCTAAATTCTCCCATCAATCTTCCAAATACTCCCTCTGAACGCTGTGCCTTTACAGCAAAGTGCTTCACAGGTAAACTCAAGCTGAAGCTGGGCAGAAATGGTGGTTTCCAATCTGAAAAGGTAATTTCCAATCTGAGAAGGTAATTTTCTCTCTAAGGTTTAAGAGTAAAACATAATTGAGGCTCAGGAACAAGGTCTCCCCTGCAAGAAAAATGACTTCTTCCTAGTGATTTTTTTGTTGTTGTTGTTGTTGAAAGTTAAAAGTAGGAGTTGTCTGGGAATGTGTGTCGGAGCCGGCAGGGGTGGTTGGAGTGTGGAGGGAGACCCAGTCCCAAACTTATGCAGATCAATTTATAGTTTTAATCATTATCCAGGAAATCCTATGGAAACAGATGAAGGGTGGACCCTGGAAATAGTTTCCATTTTTTCAGCCTCATCTTAGTGCCTGCAAAATATGCCTGTTATGCTGTGGCTTTTATGTCCATGTGACAGGAAAGGATGTAACTTCTAATGCTTTGTTAACTCAGTATCATATTATTTTAGACTAAATACAAAAAGTTGAGCGTTAGCTCTCTTGCGAGAATGGCTTAAGCATCACTGCATTACTGCTAACAATATTTAAACAGTTTGATATTTTTATCAGATGAATACACAAGCAAATTTTTAAAAACTATTGGTCCAGAGAAAAGGCAGAAACAATGGAATGCACCTGACCAAACTTTCCCTGGTATATATGAATGTACTACAGTGAATTTCACCTTTGTGTACATACACATAATACACTAATTTTTTAAAAGTATAAATAAATAGAAGAAAGATCAGTAGAAAAAAGGGAACAGAGGGAAGGAGGAGGATAGGGAAAGGGTATTACTGGGGACTGAATTGGAGCAAATTTTATTCCATGCTTTTATAATTATGTCAAGATGAACCCCAACGTTATGTATAACAAAAATGAACTAATAAAGATGAAACAAAGAACTAATTCATCCAGAAAAACATCATGAAGTCTAGTTTTCTGTGTGTTCTCTCTGTCCCCTGTGTTTGCCAGAGGGAGGCCATTTTTAAAAAAATAATCATTTTCATTTTCAGGTATTTACTTCAATATTGCCTCATTATCTCTACATGATATTCATTTTCTACAAGTTATTAATTGATCCACTTTGTATTGCTGACTGCTAACAGCTCTCAAAGATCTCCAGAAAAACCTGTTGATGAAGCAAAGCTAGGTTTTTAAAATTTACTGCAGTGGGGAGACCACCTTCAGGCTTTTAGTAATGTCTTGGGGGGGGGGAGATCCTTACAGAGTTGAAGGTGATTTTAAAGCAAGTTTTGCAAGGAAGAAACTGATGGAAACCAGGCTGAGTTTAATGGCACAATATTTGGATCAGTGGTCAAAAGGTGAAATCTTGAAGCAAATGTTGATACTAGTCTGTTTAGATAGTCCCCAGTCTTATCTTCCAGGCCTGGGTCTACTTTGGAGTAAGCAGATAAGCTATATTTGGTTTTGGTCCCAGTATTGTTCATCACAGAAATAGAAAGCAGATTTGGTCTGAGTTCTTAGAACTGTGTTAAAGTAATTTCTTACTATGATCATGAAGATTGAATTAGATTCTTTATATTGCTTTCCCCCTTAATCCTTCAAAACCAGTTCCTCTGATCACTAACTTCTACTCCTTCAAACAAGAAACGTAAACTTTCTAATTTTTGGTCCGTCACCCCAATATAAGGTCTTTTTACCATCCCTTTCCTCCACCTTCAACTCTAGTATTGGATTTGTTCAGTGGTTCTTAGTTACAAGGAGACTCACATTTATTTTGGGGATTGAACCTGGGGCCATAGCACATGCGAGGCAACACTCTACCACTGAGCCACATTCCCAGCCCCTCATTTCTTTAGTTTGCCAAATTAAACTACCTCTAACTCAGACCTCACCAGTTTCCTTGGAACCAAGTCTCATTAGAGTTATTTGGGGGAACCCATCTCTCCAGGGCTGGAAAATGTTCTCCATAGTGTCCATTCGTGGTGATTATTCTGTTTCTCCCTAACCTGAGTTCACTGAGGTGGGTGTAGTGTTGGAGTCTCCTTTCTGTTCCATGCCAGATTTGGCTCTGGGGACTCCATATCATCTTTTAACAATAGGAAGCTTGGCACTCAGTCCCAAGGGACCCAAATACTCACACCATCAAAACTCTTGTCAACTAGCCGGGGTTCAGGTGGGAGTGGGGTATGGGAACTTCACTGGAGCCTTCCACTCCCCTGGGCTTGGGGGAATCCAACTTTCTGTGGGGTCAGATACTTTCCTTCCTTTCAGTTTTAAAACCACGAATGGCACAATCGATTCTAACATTCTAATACACATAGCAGTTAAGACTTCCCAAATTGAAATCCTGCTCTTCTCAGAGCTGTCTCTGCCTCAGATCTGCCCAAGCCTCGATTTCCTAGCAAATGGGAATGACGATGAGTCACATTACATAAACGTGTGGTGAGGTTGAAGTGACTGTCACATTCTTCACACCATGCCTGGCACTTAGTAAACTTTTAGAAAATGTCAGCTATTATTTTAATGATCATAATACTGCTTTATAATTTGAGGCTTTTAAAAAGACAGTCTTAACTCTCTCCTGGGTTATTCATAAGGAAGAAAACAAATAGTATGAAAGTTAGAGATAGACCATTGAGGTTGATTTAAGATTTAAGTTTAAAGAACATTGAAATAAAAATCCCCGATCTATTTTTCTTCTTCTTCTTCTTCTTCTTCTTCTTATTATTATTATTATTATTATTATTATTATTTTAAATATGCATGACAATAGACTGTATTTTTAAAAAAATATTTATTTTTTAGTTGTAGTTGAACACAATACCTTTATTTTTATTTTTTTATTTTTATGTGGTGCTGAGGATTGAACCCAGGGTCTTGCATGTGCTAGGTGAGTGTTCTACCGCTGAGCCACAACCCCAGATCAATAGAGTGTATTTTGATATATTACACATACATGGAGTATAAAAATCCCCAATCTTTAGCCATGTATATGGGTGAATTGTATGGTGGTAAGAGGAACTAGTCAATTGCCTACACCACACTCTGTGATGCTCAGTTTTTTGCGCATGAGAACATCGAGGGGTCCTTCAGGTTATCTGAGCATAGATGGGAAATAAGCAAGAGTCGTGGAGTGTCCAGTTGTCTCCCCCATGTGCTGTGGTGGACCTTCTAAAAGGCCCTGCAGGCTCTGCCCTTAGACATGGTCAAGATAAGAACCCAGCTTTTAAAGAATATTATAATATGCCTGTGTATTATAAACATCCAGGTATACAGGTAGGCTTTCTTTTCATTTTTATAAGAAAGTGAATGGTGACTGGCAAGGAATGAAGAGTGAGCTTTGAACATAAGTGAGCCCCCACAGCCTGAGGATGGAAGGCTGAGGGTGTATGCAAATGTGGAGTGGCCAGACAGGAGAGAGAATCACAGCCTGCTGGGAACCAGGGTGGCTTTTGTTTCAAGGTGTCTGCTCCTAGTCAGCCTATGCAGATATCTAGACAGCCTGGGTTCCTCAGATAACTGAGTGGTTTAATTTTTTTGTGTGTTTATAACAGTTTTACTGATATATATATATATATATATATATATATATATATATATATATATGAATAAAATATTTTTATTTATTTTAATTATACATGACAGTAGAATCAGTAGAATGCATTTATGTACTTTGATATATCATACATAGATGGGATATAACTTCTCATTTTTCTGAGTGTACATGTTGCAGAACCATATTGGTCATGCAATCACATATACACACACAGTAATAATGTCTGTTTCATTCTACTATCTTTCCTATCCCCACATCCCCTCCCTTCCCCTCCCATCACTTCCCTTTACCTAATCTAAGGTAACACTATTCTTCCCTAGTGCCCCCCCCCCCTTATTGTGAATTAGCATCCGAATATTAGAGAAAACATTCTGCCCTTTTGCATACTATTGAATTCTCTTATTCAAATGTACAGTCCAGGGCTAGGCATGTAACTCAGTGGTAGAGCACTTGCCTAGCATGCTTGAAGCCCTGGGTTCCATCCCAGCACTGGAAGGAATTAAAAAAAAAAAGTATGATACAATGGATTTTAGAGTATTTTAAACTTATGCTACCATCACCACAATCAAATTTAGAATTATTTAATCATGCCCCAAACAAACTCATATCTGTTAATGGCCATTCCCCATATCCTCCCAAATCTCTTAGCTCTAGGAAATTATTCATCTATTTTCTGTCTGTATAGATGTACCTGTTCTAAACATTTCATATATATTGTATTATATTTCATATAATTTATTTCATATAATACAATATGTGACCTTTTGTGATTGGCTTCTTTCACTTGACCACATGCAAATAATACTTTCAAAGTTCATCTATGTCATAGAATGGAGTAGTACTTCCTTCCTTTTCATTGCCAGATAATATTCCATTATCCACTAGTCAGCTCATGAACATTTGGGTTGTTTCCACCTTTTGATTCCTATGAATAATGTTTCTATCCATAAATATATGTAAGCTTTTGTGTGCACGAATAGTTCAATTTTTCTTGGGTACCTGAAAGTAGCATTGATAGGTCATATGCTAATTTTGAGTTTAATTTTAATTGTTTTCCAAAGTGGGTGCATCACATCTTTTTCTCCACACCTTTGCCAACACTTGTTATCATCTTGCCAATCATAGCTTTCTTAGTGGGTGTGAAATGATATCTCATTGTAATTTGGGTTTCCATTTCAAAGGATGAGTAATGATGTGCATCCTTTCATGAACTTATTCACTGTTCCTTTGCAAAAAAAAAAAAAAATTTTACAAATCCTTTGCCCATTGTAAAATTGAGTTATTGCTCTTTTTTGTGTTTCAATTGTAAGAGTTTTTAAAAAAAAAAAAAAAATATATATATATATATATATATATATATATATATATATATATATATATTCTGGGGCTGCAGATGTGGCTCAAGTGGTAGCACGCTCGCCTGGCATGCGTGCAGCCCGGGTTTGATCCTCAGCACCACATACAAAGATGTTGTGTCTGCCGAAAACTAAAAAAAAAAAAAAAAAAAAATTAAAAAAATTCTCTCTCAAAAAAAAAAAAAAAAAAAAAAAAAAAAAATATATATATATATATATATATATATATATATATATATTCTGGATATAAGTCCCTTATCAGATGTATATAGTATAAGGGAGAAAAAACATACTTTTCCTTGTACTCTTTTAAGATCTTGACTGGGGTTTTGTAACAAAGACATATTAATAAGAGAACAAACAAATAAATTTATCTCATTTGTGCAAAGGAGAAACTCAGGGATGAGTAACTAAAAGAAGTGGCTAGAACTTGATCTTACACAGCATCTCAACTCAACAAAAAGCAATATATATTCAGAGAAGTTACAAGACAATGGAAAATGACTGCATTTCTAGGGGAGCATTTTATGGGAATGTCAAAATATAGGAGTCTAATGGGAAATAAGGGCTAGTCGGTAAAGTTTGTTATGTAGATTCCTGGGATGCAGTATTTGGGCTGAGAAGAGTCTAGGGTTGTCAGGGATTAACTTCCATACAAATTTAGGTCCCATTTTTCAGGCATATCAATTTTCTCTCAGTTGCTTTATAGCTCAAAATTATCCTTATGCCAAAGTGACACATTTTAAGATAGCAAATTCTGCCATCCTTCAATGGCAAATGTTTTCTTTCATTTTGTGGATTGTCTTTTTATGCTCTTGATGGTATCTTTGAGGTACAAAAGTCTCAATTTTGATGAAGTCCAATTGACTTGGTATTTCTTTTGTCATTTATACTTTTGGTGTGTTATCTAAGATGGGTTGGCTTAACCCATGATCTGAAAACTTACTCCTATACTCTCTTCTAGGAGTTTTAAATTTTACTTATAAATTCAGGTCTATGGTCCAGTTTAAGTTAAATATTCTGAATAGTAAGGATCAAGTGTTATTCTATTTTGTAGGGGATGTCCCAACATTATTTGTTGAAAAGACTACTGTTTCCCCCACCAAAGTGCCTTGGCCCTCTTGCAGAATATTAACTGACAACAATTCAAAAAATGTGAGGTTTCGTTTCTGTATTCTCACTTCTATTCCATTGATCTACATCTATCATTTTAGACACACATCACACTGTCTTGATTACTGTGACTTTGTGGTTCATTTTAAAATTGGTACTCCAACTTTTCCATTTTTCAAGGTAATTTCTTTTTTTTTTTTTTACTCTTCTGGGTCCTTTATATTTCTGTATGAATTTTAGCATCAGTTTACCAATTTCTGCAAAAAAAAAAAAAAAACCCAAAACAAACAGAAACAATAAAACTCCAGCTGGAGTTCCCATAGTGGTCGTGTATAATCTGTGGATCAATTGGGCAAGTACTGCCATCTATAAATTAAGTCTTCTAATATATAAATGTGAAATTTGTTTCTATTTATTTAGGTCTTTCGTTTTCTTGAAAAATGTTTTCTAAGTTTAGGTTGTGTTCTTCTTTTCTGAAGTCTACAGTTAACATTTTATTTTTTTCAATGCTATTGTAAATGGAATTATATATATATATATATATATATATATATATACATATATATAATATATACACATAGATACATACATACATACATATTTATAGATGGACACAATACATCTTTATTTATTTATTTATTTTTATGTGGTGCTGACGATCGAACCCAGTGCCTCACACGTGCTAGACAAGTGCTCTACTGCTGAGCCACAGCCCCAGCCCCCTGGAATTATTTTCTTGATTTTGGATTGTTCATTGCTAGTGTCTAGAAATACAATTGATTTTTTATATTGATCTTTTATCCTGCAACCTTGCTGGACTTGATTATGAGGTCACAACTCAGAAGCCCTGGGCTTAAGCCCAAGACCAGCTCACGTCCTACCGTGCCCAGCATATCTCTGCCACCGTGCAGTTCAGCAGGCTTTTAACACTCAGTCTGGGGGACTATTCCCAGATATTGGCTGCAGGGCCTTGGGCAGGATTTGGATTGATTTCTGACTTTTATTTCCACATATTATACAGTCACCGTGGGTTCTCTAGCCCTGGGCTCCTCAAATAATAGGGTAGGCTTCTTTTCTATCTACAAGTCTACTGCTTCAACTCCCGACCTCTACCCACTTGCCTCTAGTCTAATGCATTTTATTATATTATTTAGATACTCATTCTCTTGGCTTAAGGCATTGTTCCTTTATGATCCTCCTTGATCAGGGACAGGTTGCTATAATCAGGTGGGATGACTGACTACTTGTTAGGAATCATATAAAGTAAATGTGATTAAACTAAGGACATGTCTTTTGGGGGGTGGTAGTGATGGGAAATCATGATCACAGTAGCTATAACCCCCATCAGGAAAAAAAATCCATAAACTTCATTTCCTACAATCTTAATTTTGGAGAAAGCCAGGCTTTTTTTTTTTCCAAAATAATTTTCCCTATCCATTTTATTTTCCTCTTTTTATTATTTTTATGATGTATTAAATTGAACCATTTCCTTGCAGTGTGCTAGTTAAGACAATTTCCTTAGCATTTGCTGAATGATTTGGCAGGCTAGACGTCCTAGAGCTAAATCGTAAAATCCCATTAAAACCTAGTCATATAAAAATAAAAGATGCTGCCTGGTGCACTCCACGACACGTTATGGTGAGGTCTCATCACATTACAATAACAAATGCCAAAGCCAAGTGACTACTGTGTAATAGAATATGATGAAGAGAGAGGAGTCTATTAGTGATGCAGCCAACTGCATTTAATTAAATCCCATGTCCAAATTAGTTCCCTGATTGGCATGTAAGAAGAAAACATGTTTACTGTGATAGTTCAAGTTGCACAGTTGTTGTTTTAACACACTGGCATTTTAGCCACCCCCTGCCCCTGCCCGCCATGTCTCTCTGTCTTTTTTGGTCTTCAGGATTCTTGCCACCTCAAGGATGGAGGAGGTATGACTGAAGTTCTTTATGTCTTAAGTGAAGCAGAAACAGGCTCACTTAGAATAAGTACCTTGCTCAGGTCACCAGCTACTAAAGAGTAGTGATGAATGCAAACTTAAGAAGATGGAGTCTGTGTTCTTTTATCTATGCCAAAGGTTGGCAAAGTCTGTTTTATATAGCCCAAGAGCCAAGAATGACTATGAAATCGTTGGAAAAAAAGAATCAAAAGAAGATTATATCTTAATGTGGGAAAATGATATGAAACTAATTAATTAAAATTTCAGTGTCCATATTTGAGGTTTTATTGGAATGCAGCCATATCCGTTCACTTATCTACCGCAGCTCTTGTGCTACAATGGCAGCAAAGCCCCAAACATTCACTATCTAGACATTTACAGAAAAAGCTTATCAGCCTCTGATCTATAACTTGGTTCTTAAGCCAAGTTAAATTTAAACATTATATGTTAAATTAAATATTCAGCTGGAGCCTGGGGACCCAGGATCTGAATATTTCAAAATAAATACCCAATATTATTTGAAATATTTTCTAAAGTAGTTTTTATTACTATTTTGTATCATGATTATTTTAATATTTCTTCTTCTCCCCATCAGTCCTTGAATGTAGTATCATGCTGAACTACCTTTGAATGGATCAATGTAGGTGGAGTTCATGTGTTGATTCATTAGACATAGACTTCTGACTTCCTGCTGTGTGCAAGGTGCTCTGCAGGGGTAAAACAGGAGATCTGCTGTTTAGGAGATGATAAATAAATGGCCAAGATGAAACTACATGATAAGAGGCTCATATTAATTGACTCAAACAGTACTTGCTATACATAATGGTAGCTTACAGGACTCTTCAAGTTTCAAAGAATAATTTATTTTGTTTCCATTTATTATTGGATGCATCTTAGAAAATTTAAGAGTTTATACATAAATAGCACAAAATTAAATTATAATGTGTACATATAATTGGAATCTGGGTGCCAGATAACAGAATGGAATGGTGAATTGGTGCAAATCCATAGGACTCATTTTTATAGATGTTGTCTGGTTATTATAAAACAAATAACAAAGAAGCAAATGGATGTCATTATGCCAGAGATGGAACCAGATATAGAGAGCCCATTTAACTTCAATAGGAGGGTGTCCAGAGACTAATTTTAGCATATAGTAACTTTATGATATGTACAGTGCTGTGTTGAATAAACCTAATGGATTTTAAATTATTTTTCCCCGCTTTGACTCAATTTACAATTTTATTGGAACCATTGAAGGATCCCTTTGTCAATATGCCAGGGTATCCTATAGAATGGGACAATAAATTTTCCATTGTAATTTTCCACCTCCATCCGGTGGCCAGTAAAAAGCAGCTAGCATCACTAGCCAAAGGAGGGTTAATTTCTGAGAAATATTAGTACATCCCATAAAGAACAGGAAGTGGAAAATGATAATGCCATTAGAAAGAAGAATAAAAAAACTGCCTCTACTCTTGCATATTTATATATTAATTATCTATGGCTATATCACAAATTATATACAAATTTTGTAGCTTAAAACAACCAATATTTATTATCTCCTAGTTGCAGTGTGCCAGGAATCTAGGCATGGATTGAGTGGGTAACCCTGGCTCAGAGTCTCTCAAAAGATCACATGGCTGGGGCTGCAGTGATCTTGAGGCTCACCCTGGGCTGGCAAATCACTTCTGAGGTCATATTCGTGGTTATTGGCAGGATGCAGTCTGTCCCTAATGAATTGAGGGTCTCATTTCCTCGCTGGCTGTTGGTCAAAGGCCTCCCTCAGTTCCTTGCAACATGGGACTCTTCATAGGGCAGCTGGAAAGATGGTGGCCGGCTACCATCATAACCAGCAGGTGAGGGACCAATAGCAGGCAAGATGGCGGTCTGAGTCTCTAGGTCCAGCCTGCCCTCAGATGGAGGGGCTTGCACAAGGGCATGAATACCAAGAAGCAGTCCAACACAATTTCTTTCTTTTTTATTCTCAGATTATAAAAGTAACACACACACACACACACACACACACACACACACACAAATCCAACCACTAGAGAAGCAAACTTTGGCAAAATGTTTTTGGAGTGCCTACTATTCTACTATGTAGCAGGCAGGGTATAGTAATGTTCAAAACATGCAAACCTCTCTGCCTTTGTGTAGCATACTTTTTGAAGGAAGAAAACCATTTCAGAAATTTTATTATAGGGCCTGGTACATGAGAAGCCTCTCAAAAGATGTTAGTTATTTTTATTTTTGCAGGGCAGACATCCTGTCACAGAAATAGAGCCAAGCTCCCCAGTCAGTAGCATCTCTAATCCTATTGTAGACAAATGTGATTTGCTTAACCAGAGCAGAAATGGCCTTTCGTTCACTTATGCTTGAAAGAAGCAATTCATAATAGTTTGCAACTCTGCTCACTGGTGGCTGCCTCCCTCCACATTTGTGTTTTCAAAGTGGCCTCTGCCTTGCTGGCACGGTAGTGCACGCCTCTAATCTCAGTTACTTGGGAGGCTGAGGCAAGAGGATCACAAATTCGAGGTCAGCCTGGGCAACTCAGTAAGAACTTATCTCAAATTTTTAAAATAAAAATAAAAAGGGTTGGGGTTGTATCTCAGTGGTTGAGCACCCCTAGGTTCAATCTCCCGCATTGAAAAAAAACAAACAGCAAACAAACAAAACCCAAAAGTGGCCTTTGCCAGAAAAAAAGCAATAAGCACTAAAGAGTTTCATAGAACGAACTGTTCTAGTAGTTTTCCTGGAGAACCAGCCACCGAATCCTTTTATACTATGCATGCCGAGTTGACCTAATGTCTTCTAACTCTGAATTATTTTAATTGCTTTCTTTTCTAGATGCATCTTTTTAGTCTCTCAAGTGCTCTTTAAAAAATGGCTTCTTGAACTACAAACAAGATTTTCAAATGTGTGCCTGGTTATGCCAGTGTGCTGTGGTTACTTTTTCTAATTAATATTCCATATCTCAAAAACTGTCTCAAGATTTTAATTGACTTTTATCACCCCCATCTCATTTAAGCACTCTGCTGGCCATCCTTGCACATTATTAATAAACTATGCACACTGTGCATCTCACACCCCCTACCACTCAATGTTTAGTTCTTTCTCAAACTTTGTTTTGAATGACAATTGAAGGGTAATTTATTGCACTGGGCTTTTAACACTAGTATGGTCAGCTATGGTTGCTGTGCTAATTAGGAAAAACCTGTCAATCAAAGAAGTTACTCACTTGAGAGAATAGACACAGCTTGTTTGTCTTGGACATAAACTACTTTATATGATATAGAACTGACCCTCCACCCTACTGAGAGAAGTATACTAACAAATCTGAGTTATGAGATATTTTTTATAAAAATATTGATTTAGTCCTCTAAGGTTTAGAAATAGGTTTCCAAAATATAAGAAATGGCAAAGAATTTTCAGGAACACAATGTTTGTTTATTAAAATTGATTCTTTGAAAGCAATCTTTAAAATATTTGCTTTTCCATTCATCATTCTTTATTGTTAATTTCACAGATTCCACCAACAAAATTTTCTTCCAACTCCTTTTCAACGTGTCAGAAATTTCACATGGTTTGCTACTAAATTAGCATCAAGGATACAGTGGTAGTGTCCCTTAAAATTCTGTTGCTCTTTTGTGTGGGTTCATCTATTCAGGGGACTTCTAGGTGTAGAATATCTATTTATTCTCCTACTCAGTTTGAAAAACATTTTTGCAATGATCTTATTGTTTGTTTGGGTCTTGTTTTATTTGGGGTGCTGGGGGTGAAATCCAGGGCATCCTTCATGCTAGGCAAGGTCTCTACCACTGAGCTACATACACCTCCAGTCCCTTATTAATGCTCTTTTTAAGTTCATGTATCCATCTGAAAATGGAAGGCCACCTAACCTCTACTCAAATCACTTAAATAAATGAAAACCACTAGACAGACAGTCGCTTTCACTAATGAATGAAAATGTATTATAAAGAATTTAGTCCCACGAAGAAGATGACAGAGGGAAGCATTCCTAACACATGTTGGGTTATGTTTTTCCCCCTTGGTTATCAGAACACTGGACTCTAAGGACAGTACAGTTACAAGAACAAACACTTGGGGTATGATGTTATTCAAGTGAAGTCTTACAGCTGGAGAAATGTAGTTAGATTTTAAGAAAATTACCTGGATATTTTAGCGTTTGATGGACTGGTCTTCCTTCAATTTCAAGCATACACAAGGCCACCCAATAAAGACATTTTTTTTTTCCTGTGGCTTCTGATATATTTACTATGTTATTGCTGTTATCCTATAATTCTGTTAGGGCCATTTCAATTCCAAATCCATAACAGCTCTGAAATAACTATCTATCCATGTGCCGGTCATCTGCTTTTTTCCTCTCAGACCTAGTCTCTATCAATCCCTGCAAATTTCCAGGGCGTCCTTGCCAACTGATATTTGACTGTGTTTGACCATTCGGAGACACTGGAAGGGGACTAGAGGGAAAGAAGAGGGGAGAAGTCAGGGTATTTTTAAAATATTTTTTTCCTACTTGTGGTTAGGGAGGGTTAGAAGTCCAACATTGGCTGCTTTGCCTTTATTGTTCAAATTAATGCTGTACAATCTCTCCCTCATTCATTCACTCTCTTACCAGAGAGCTTCAGCCTCTGGGTTTTGTTAACACCACCTACATACTCTTTGTCTAACTCTGGCCCTTAAGTAATAGCCACATCCTGATATTGCAGATCTTTGGGTTGCCTTGTTATACCATTTGTCTTTTCAACTCATCTAACCTTCTCTAATTAGTTCCCTATATTAAATATTCAGCTATTCCCCTTCTCGGTCTATTCCCTAAAGACCTAAAAAGAGCATGCTACAGGGACACTGCTACATCGATGTTCATAGCAGCACAATTCACAATAGCTAGACTGTGGAACCAACCTAGATGCCCTTCAATGGATGAATGGATAAAAAAAATGTGGCATTTATACACAATGGAGTATTACTCTGCATTAAAAAATGACAAAATCATAGAATTTACAGGGAAATGGATGGCATTAGAGCAGATTATGCTAAGTGAAGCTAGCCAATCCCTAAAAAACAAATGCCAAATGTCTTCTTTGATATAAGGAGAGTAACTAAGAACAGAGTAGGGTCGAAGAGCATGAGAAGAAGATTAACATTAAACAGGGATGAGAGGTGGGAGGGAAAGGGAGAGAGAAGGGAAAATGCATGGAAATGGAAGGAGACCCTCAGAGTTATACAAAAGTACATACAAGAGGAAGTGAGGGGAAGGGGAAAAATAATATAAGGGGGACAAACGAATGTCAGTAGAGGGAGCAGAGAGAGGGGAGGGGAGGGGAGGGGAGGGGAGGGGAGGGGAGGGGAGGGGGGATAGTAGAGGATAGGAAAGGCAGCAGAATACAACAGACACTAGTATGGCAATATGTAAATCAATTGATGTGTAACTGATGTGATTCTGCAATCTGTATATGGGGTAAAAATGGGAGCTCATAACCCACTTGAATCAAATTGTGAAATATGATATATCAAGAACTATGTAATATTTTGAACAGCCAACAATAAAAAATTTAAAAAAAAAAAAAAAAAGAAATAAAAAAAAAAAAAAAAAAAAAAAAAAAAACTACCTGATGTGAATACTTCTGTTTCCAAGATGAATGGACATACTTTATGCTATTCCTTTGGCTACATGTGACTAAAACCCCTGGATGTTATATATAAAACAAACATAAGACTGTGAGAGGTAGAGAGAAGAAGTCAGATTGGTTTCCAAATAGGACAGGAAGAAGTAAAACTCATTATTTGCCGATGGCATGATCTTATATATATAAAAACCTTTAAAAAATCTACCCAAAATTGTTAAAACTGATTTAAAAATCCAGTATATGTGTAGGAAACAAAATCAACATGCAAAAATTAATACCATGTCTCTACACTAACAATGAACTTTCTGAGAAAGAAATCAAGAGAATAATCCCATTTATAATAGCTCCAACAAAAGAAAAACAAAACAATAGTGACAATAACAATAAATACATTTAACCTCAGGTATAAATTTAACCAAGGAGGTGAAAGACCTATACATGAAAATCTCTAAAACATTGATGAAAGAAATTGATGAAGATACAAACAAATGGAAAGACATCCCATGTTCATTGATTGGAAGGGTTAATAATGTTAAAATGTCCATATTACCTAAAGTGATCTACAGATTCAGTGCAATTCCCATCAAAACTCCCAAGTCATTTTCACAGATATAGCAAAAATAATTTTAAAATTGATATGGAACCACAAAAATCTCAAATAGCCAAGGTAATCCTGAGCAAGAAAGAACAAGGCTGGAGGCATCATACAATCTGATTTCAAATCATAAAGCAATAGATAGTACTGGCATAACAATAGATGCATAGACCAATGGAGGGGAGCCCAGAAGTGAATTTATGTGCTTACACAATCAGTTGATTTTCAATAAAGTTGTTAAGTATACAATGAAAATAGAACAGTTTCTTTAATAATTGGCATCAGAAAAATTGGATAGCCATATGGTAAAAGAATTAAGTTAGACCCATATCTTATCATACCATATAAAAATCAACAGAAAAATAGTTTAAAGACTTAAACATAAAACTTGACACTATAACACTACTAAAAGAAAATGGAAAAATCTACAAGACATTGTTCTGGGCAATGATTTTTTGGATATGACCCCAAAAGCACAAGCAACAAAATAAATAATACATAAATGGCATTACCTCAAAATAAAAAGCTTCTGTATGATAAAGGAAATAACAGAAAAAAGAGATAACCTAGAGGGTGTGGCTCAGTGGTGGAGCAGTTGCCTAGCACATGTGAGGCACTGGGTTTGATCCTCAGCACCCATAAAAATAAATGAAACATTGGTCTAATAACGAGATGTTTAAAAGAAAAAAGGGACAATCTATTGAATAGGAGAAAATAATTGTAAGCCACACTTCTGATAAAGGATTAGTATTCAAAATATATAAGAAATTCAATAAACTCTATAGAAGAAAACAATCTGATTAACCACCCAGCAAAAATCTTTATCTTACCAATGAAAGTTAATAAGGAATGAAAACACAATTGCCAAGTCATGGAATCAACCTAAGCATCCATCAGTGGATAAACGGATCCAGAAATGCAGTTTGTACACATAATGGAACACTAGTCAACCTTAAGAATGAAAGAAATTCTGTCATTTGTGACAATATGGATAGAAAAACAAGGCAAATACAGGAAGACAAATACTGCAGGTTTTTACTTACATGTGGTGTCTAAAATAATTGGACTCATAGAAGCAGAGAGCAGAATGGTAGTTACCAGAGATTGAGGGTTAGGAGTGATAAGGATGATCATCAAAAGGTAAAAGGCCTCAATTTGATAGGAGACCTAAGTTTGATTTCTTTCTTTTAAAAATCATTTTGATCTTTGTTGCACAGCATGGTGAAAATAGCTAGTAGTTTAGTACTATACATTTCAGCATTGCTGGGGGAGGGGATTGGATCCCGAATGCTGTCATACCAGAAGATGTCAAATGTTTGAGGTGATGGATTGACTTGATTTGTTGATTGACTTGATTTGTTTATTCTACGATGTATTAAAAAAATGATAGCATCACTTTGTATCCCATAAATATGTACAGCAACAACTTAACATGGAATAAAAAAGAGGCAAGTCTCAAATCAATAGTCTAAACTCTGACTTTGAGAGACTAGATTGAAAAGAGCTTCATGAAGATCACTAACAAGAATCAGAGGAGGGGGGTAGGAGGGAAAGGGAGGGGGCAGGGGATTAGCAAGGATGGTGGAATGTGATGGACATCATTATCCAAAGTACATGTATGAAGACACGAATTGGGTGTCAACATACTTTATATACAACCAGTGATATGAAAAATTGTGTTATATATGAGTAATAAGAATTGTAATGCAAAAAAAGTACATGTATAAAGACATGAATTGGCATGAACACATGTTATTTACAAAGATATAAAAAATTGTGCTCTATATGTGTAATAAGAATTGTAATGCATTCTACTGTCATGTATTTAAAAAAATCAATTTAAATAAAATTTTAAAAATTAGAGGAGAATTAAAAGAAATTAGTGCACCCAGGTTTTGCACTAAAGGAAAGTGTTAGCCACCAATAGGTCTGAAGACTGAGAAAAGGGAGCTTTTGCTGAAATATAGTGAGAACTGAAGCTCTGGGCTAAGACAGTCTGGTAGGAGTTTGGTGTATTGATAGAGAATCTTGACCAGCTTGCAGGGAGGATCCAGGGGTTGATTTGTGGGTCTTCTCCAGGGCCCCCCATTATCTGAACCCATCAGGAAGGCAGAGGGCAAAGACACCTCCTTTTTTTCAGGAAGGCCTCCCAGAGCATTGAATAGGATGAAGAAGGGTACAAGTGGGTTTGGAAAGACAAATGGAGAATATTCAGCACAGTTTCTTTCAAGCTTATGAAATAATTTTAATTATAAGCCCAATATTTTCTACAAAGTCTCTAAACTACCTTAATAACATAGAAAGTTATTTGTACTAATCAAATTTGTAGGGATTTGAGTATAGATGTTATATTTTAAAGAACTTGAGATACTTAAAAATAATTGCCTTATTTATCTTAATGCCTGTCCTATCTTCATACTATATATAATCAAATCTATGAGGGAAATATTGCTAAGCAATGGTAGATATCAATTTAGGTTTGAAAATGTCAAAAGCACACTAGTATTTGACTCTTGGTTCTGTCTTTTTAAATTTTTTTCTTCATACCAGGGATTAAACTCAGGGGCACTTAACCACTGAGCTACATTCCCAGCCTTTTTTGTGTTTTATTTAGAAACAGGGTCTCCCTGAGTTGCTTAGGACCTTGCTAAATTGTTGAGGCTGGCTTTGAACCCAGCCATCCTCCTGCCTCAGCCTCTATGCTGCTGGAATTACAAGCATGCATTTCTGTGCCTGGCCTTCCTTTTTTAAATTAGATGACCTTGGGAAAGTTACTTAACCTCTCTGAGCTTCTGTTTACTCATCTGCAAAATAGATGTGATAATATGTACTTTCTAGAATAGTTGTGTAGCTTCAAGAATTAAATGAAAGATGCATGTGAAGGCACCTGCATTCAATACATTTTGATTGAATTTGAATCACAAATTCCAAATTAGTGGCTTCAAAATTCATGAGATAAGACCACAAGTTAGAATTAAGAATGAATTTTTCAAAAGAGAAGGAAATCTGTGTTTAGACTGTTAATGTCATCTATCACTCAATCAACAATTATGATAATATGATCAGCAAACGGTTCTCTATTGATGGATTTCACCATGTTTTGATTACAAATGTGAAATCTTACCAGGATTCAGCTCATATTAGGAATGCAATGAATTTCTTAATTACCTGATAAACTGTTTTTTTAAAAAAGCAAGCCTTTTGGTAGAGGTTATTGGTTACATCAAGAGTTTGCACCTTACCCATTTAGTCAAAGATGGGAATTATTGTTGTATATCAGTTATAAGGAAGCCCGAGGTACATCTCTTTGCAGCCCTTTACAAACAGGTTGCCATAGTAATGTTGACAATCACAAACTCTTAATAGGGACAACTGAAGGTGTGGGAGGAAAAAATAAATATTGCAGGTAGAGTTTTGATTCAGAAACATTTTAATTCCTATGGTATTAGTCAGGTTTCTTTTTTAGTTGCAAGCTCAGATTTGATTTTTATAAACGTTTATCAATCTCAGCAATCTTTGTTTCTATTAATTATCTTTTTATTGGCATACTTGTCAAGAACAAGCCAGCTGTATAATTCTAAGAGGCAGGTGTATTTTATACATAAGACTTACCCTGCTGGGTCAGATCCATGCTCTTTGTAGCTTGCCTGAAACAGAAGCCCCCTAGAATGATATCAATTTCCCTTCTAAAGAAATTTTAGAACACCGTTGGATCCGCTATCACTAGATACTTGTTTTAAACAAAAGAATGAGAAGTAAGTGATTATCTGCATTTGAATGCTTAGCATTTTTAGCAGCAGAAGTTTCCCCCTTTGTAGGCATACACAAAATCTCATGAAATCCATGATGGAATTATAACCACCATGAGAGCAGGAACTTCTGTAAAGTTCTGTTTATCACAATCTCCCCAGTGTCTAGAACAATGTCTGGTACATCGTAGATGCAGTAGAGGATGGTGGTTTAGAGCAGTCCAGCAAGGTTTTTCTATGGAGAATCAGTAAATATTTCAGGGTTTTCAGGTTATATGATTTCTGGGGCATCTACTCAACCCTGGCGTTGTAGCGAAAGCAGGCATTGACTAGATTGAAATGTCTGTGTTAATAATAAAACTTTATTCACAAAGACAGACAAAGGAGTGGAGATGGTCCATGGGTTGTAGTTTACCAATCCATTCTGCCAACTCAGTTCAGAGCAGGGACTCTGCAGCTACAACACTGGGGTGTGTATCTTGGCACAGCCACTCACTAGCTGTATGACCTTATTGTTAAGTTATTAATATGGGGAGCTATGAAGTTTTCTGTGGCTCAATTTCTTCCTCTGTGAACAGGGGGCCCACAATTGAATCCTGTTGCTGGAGTTGTCGTTGGGATTTCATGAGTGAATATGTTTAAATGACCTGACTTGTGTATCAATATTCACTATTAGTATGGTTTGCAAAATAGTCATTAAATAAACAAATCATTCTTTCAGACTGTAAAATAGGAACACCTTCTTAAATGCATAACATTTTATTTTCTTTCAAGGTTGTCAGAGACAAGCTGAGGAGTGCCAAATATAAAATTGTGGGTGTTGGGTGAGAGTTAACAATTACTGGTCCCAGCATCCTTTGTTGCTGTACCCTAGTAGAAAGAGCCTGAAAGTGGGTTTCAATAGTGACAAGGCTAAGAGTGTGCTTCAGAGGGACAGCACTTGCCTGGTGTACAAGAGGCCCGGGATTTGATCCTCAGCCCTACAAAATAAAAATAAATAAATAAATAAATAGTGACAGTGTTGTTAATGATATCATCCTGCAATCTCAGAAGACTCTTAAAATAAGCAGGGATAGCAAAGGAACTTTAAATCTTATGTTATACAGAAAGGTGTTTATCTGACTCCACAAATTCATATATTAAACGTAAACTTGGAATATGATATATTTGTGTGCACATATTTTTTTAACATTTCTTTTAAAATTTATGTATAGGTGTATATGTGTATGTATTTACACATCTATGAAATGTGAATCAGTTAAATATGTATTCTCCACATGTACATACACACATGCACACATACCAAGACACAGGACATGAATCCGTTGTGTGTAGAGTCTCTGGATGCCTTCCTGGAATCCCTGCACTCTACCCAACGTGTCCTGCAGGACACTATGCTCTGTGGTTCAGGTTATAGTTAGTTTGCTCCCGTGTCTCTTGCCCTTCTCTAATCTGTTCTCCATCTGGTCACCTGAGTGATCACCTTAAAATATGCATCAGCCCCTGTCATTCATTCCCTTTCTTCCCATGTCAGGAACATCAAATCCAATCTCCTAACTGAGCCCTACAGGAGCCCGTGCTGTCTGGTTTCTGCCTAATTCTCAACTTCACCTTGACTTCCTCCCCTCACTGTCTCTTTCAGCTCCCTCCAGACGCATGAAGCAGCTGCAGCCTCTTGCTAGCCTTTCAGCCTCTCTAGCTCCTGCTGTCCTTGTGTCCTTTGCCCTTGCTTACGTTAATCTTGGCCTCAGCTCTCTCCAGGGTCCTGCCAGGCTGGCTGCATCCCAGTCTCAGGCCTCACCTGAGTGTCATTTCTTCCAACAAAGGCACTCTGTGGAAAGTGGCACCCCATGCTCATTTACTTTATCACCCCATTTGCCTCCTAGCATCCACCCTAATCTATAGTTAACTTACTGTTCCCTTGATTCTTCTCCCCTAAGTAGAATGGCAGCTCCGTGAGAGTGAGATCTTGCACTTCTTGTGACTATTTATTCCTCACCCCCTGCCTAAAACAGCACCCGGTCCGTGTTTGTAGAATAGATGTCTCCAGGCAGGATCAACTTTGCTATTTGAAGTCCCCAGTGCAAAATGAAAATGCAGGTCCCCTTGTGTAAAAATTACAATTTCAAGCTAGCAACAAGGGACCATTAAACCAAGTGCCAGGGCCCTTTCAGGGTTGCTTGCTACTTTATGTCTCTAGACTTAAATTCCTCCTCTGTAAAATGGTAGTGCCCCTCACAGGGTGCTTATGAGCTGTAAAGGGGATCACATAAGCACAGAGCTTTGCAGCAGCACCCTACCCACCGTCAGCGCTCGGCACATGACAGTATTGTAATTATCAAATTAATTACCAGCTTCATCCAGGTGAGGCGAAGCCTCTGCAGCATCCTTCCTCTTTGAACAACCTCCCTAGTAACTCTCCCAAGTGACTAACCCAACTCTATCAAATGGGATGGGGATGTGGGTGTCGCTTGCAAATTATTTTGACACATTCAAGGTATGGACCGACAGCATATTTGGCTTGCTGAAAAGAATGTGTCAAACGGAGTTAGCTGTTATGAAAACTCATTTGACAATAGGTAAATCATGTCACCCTTCTGAGCCCACCAGTGACACTGGAATGATAAATAATATCTGCCACCCACCTCTCTGACAAGAGTGAGGCAAGCATGAATTGGATGAAGAGGAAGCCAGTCGAACACTTTGATTTTCTTGGAGAGAGTGGATAGGCAGGCGCTGCCTGCTAGGCTACGTGCACCTTGTCAGTCACCCTGTTTACTTAGTCTGTGTGGCTCTGGTTACCGTGTGCATTGTGTAACAAATCAATTGCACCTTGAATGGAAACTATTCACAGACTCACATTTTGATTTATTTTCGTGGTACCGCCAGTGATTCAAGTTAGTTTAGAAAGGCAGAGAGGAAGAGCAGCATGTCGTTTACATTTATAGCGTGGTCTCCTGGGTGCTATGAAACCGTGTGGACTGTAAGATGTAGGTTTATTCCCTTGGCGGGGAAGGGTGAGGCTTTGTTCATTTGCTGGGGAGAGCATCGTGCCTGGTGAGGGTCTGGACACTGTGATTTTATCCGTAGTTTCTTTTTGCTAATGAAAGCAGCAATGAAGTGGAAACGAAGTTCTGTGAAGCACGCATTGTATATAAGGAACTCTGCTTGGTGTTTTACTTGCTCCAAGAGGTTGTCAAGGACAGCGTTTAAGAACATGTGCTCTGGATCAGTCAAGTGGCTTAACCTCTCCAAATCTCAGTGTCCTCACCTGCCATATGGGATGTGTTGGATATATTTTCTATGACCTTCCAGATCTACTTTCTACCTCTTTCTAGAAATCCAAACTTCTGTTCCAAGACTGGATGGCAGTGATCAGCAGATTATTATGTCCTCTGCTTCCTGTTCAGGATGGCCAATAGGGAGCACTTCCCATAGCTGGAGGGAGGGAGGAAGGAGAGTGAGGTTAGTGTATTTATTTATCATGTTTCCTCACTGAGAAGAGGTCTTGGATTGATTGTGTATTTGGCCAAACGAGTTTCTATGAAGTTGCTGAGAACATATTTAAACAACATACCCCATTGTCCCTGCAGGCCCAGGGATGGTATCAGCTATCACTCCTAGCTTCAAGTACCTGTATTCTCCCTTTAGTTCCTTACACCCAACCTACACCTTTGTAACTAACCTTTTTGCAAACAAGTTAAAGTGATTCAACTTGAAAATGCTATTTGTTTTCTATTGGGATCCTGGCTGATACATGGAGATAACCAGAAGAGTTATATCCTATGGTTGATATGGGGATTAAATGAGTTTACTTATCTGTAGAATGCTTAGGATGGTGTCTGACATATAACTGAGACTTGAGTCCAATAATTTGCCTTCATTACCCAGAATAGCGAACACCTAGTGGCTGGTTAATCCAAATCTATTCATCTTTCTTTATCCCCTCATCCAAGGTTTCAATTAGAAACCTCTAGGGGCCTGGGAAAGTTGATTCTCCCTCTCAGGATGAGCCCACAACCTAAGCAGAATTAGTTATCACGTTCCATGCTCCACACACAGTGACTGGCTTAAGAGTGGGCACATGACTTAATCTAGCCAGTTATCCAAACAGTGTGGCTCTAGGGACTTCCATTTGAAATTCTGGAACACAGATGCACTGGCATGCCAAGCTTTGGGTATGGTTCCAGCTGGCCTGGCTGTGAACAGGAGCATTTTATCACTGACTTTATGTCAGGTTGCCATTGCAGGGGATGATTGATCCAGTTTCCTCAGTTTTATAATTGTTTTAAAATTCTCTGGAAATAGCATGCCTCCCATTATCTGTTCCCAGTGTGGACAACTCCCACCATCTTGTTCTTTGTAGACCACTGTACTAGAGCTGTGTTCTGGAACAAGATACACCTACATAAGGATGCTAGGGGAAAACCGTCCAAAGGAGATGTTACAAAGAACAGAGAAAAGTGTGGAAAAGAGTAAAAACAAAACTGGAATGCTGCTTCAATCACACTGCAAGCCCTCCCCACTGTTAGACTTTTTTTTTTCAGTTGTATATGGACACCATATCTTTATTTCATTTTTTTCTTTATGTGGTGCTGAAGATCGAACCCAGTGCCTCACATGTGCTAGGTGAGCACTTTACCACTGAGCCACAACTCCGGCCTCTGCTGAGTTTTGTTTTGTTTTTTTTTTTTTTAAAGCCAAAAAAGCATCCATACTGATACGCCTGGATGGCATTTGGATTTGGAACCAAGTCTTTCTGGCTCTGGAGACTGACATTTTCATCTGCTCATTTTCTTCATCATTTGACTTTTATAGAGCAAACCACACCTCATTTTCCCTTAGATGAGGTTTTTCATGGTGCACTTTATTATGTGAATTTCAGGGTGGAGGCCAAACCCATATTGGAATCTCACTTGGTCATTACTGATTTTGAGCGGGTTATCCTTCAAAGCCTCTGCTTTCCATCTGTATGAAAGGAGGTTGGACAGGATATGTCCTTTCTATTTCTAACATTCTGTGTAATGAAAACCAGTGTAATGAAAACCAGTCTCTGAGTTGGTACAACCTCTTTAGTCAGAGGCTAATGCAGGTTCGTGTCAATTAATAATAAAAATGGAGCAACCCCTGCTCATTACTATAGAGATGTGGGTCATCTTGTCCACCTTTCATTAATTTCCTTTAATTCAGGCTTCCTGAAATAGTTATGCTCCACATTTTGGCCATTTAGCACAAACTCTCTTATACTATTCCCAAATTGTCTCCCATCTGAAAGTCTCATTGCCCTGGAAGAATATTAGGTGACTTGAGGGCATGATCCACTCTAATGGATCTTGCAAGTGCTGCTAGGTCTAATCTTCATTCCAGACCTGTTCCCTGAATGTCCTTTAGGCACCTCCAAAGCAACTCGTCTATAGCTGAACCTATTATTTCCTCTCCCAATCCTTCTTTCCTCCTGTACTCCTCATCTCAGTTGAAGCACCAGAATTTGCTCTGATGGCCAAGCCAGAAACCAAGGACTCTGCCTTCATGCCCACTCAGTCCTATGGATTCTGTCTTCTTTGTTTGTTTTGTTTAACTTCATATCCATCTTCTGAAGTTACTATAATGAATCACCACAAAGTTGTAAGCTTTAGAGAACAGAAATGTATTTTCTTACAGTTCATGTGTCTAGAAGTCCAAAGTCAAAATGTCAGTAAGGTTGGCTGCTTCTGGAAACTCTGGAGGTAAACTGTCCCATGTTTCTCTGCTACCTTCTGATGGTTGCCAGCAATCCTGGGTGTTCTTTGCCTAGTACATGCATAACTCCAGTATTTTTCCATCTTTGTAGCAATTTTTCTGTGTCTCTGTGTGGTCTTTTATGTTTTTTATAATAATACAGTCACTGGCTTTCAGGTCCACCCTAATACAGTCTGGTCTCATCTAGATCTTTACCTTAAGTTCATCTTCAAAGACCCTATTTCCAAATAAGGTCCCATTTTGAGGTTCTGATTGTACATGAACTTGGGGTGAGGGGTACTCTTCAATCCACTCCCAGCCTTTTTATCCCATGATCACACTCTATATTCTTGTCCTTCCCACAAAAGCCTCCTGACATTTTTTTCATTTCTAACTTTGTCTTCCTCTTACCCCCAATTTTCCCTTTGTTTAATTTCAGGACTTTCTGAAATGCAAATCGGGCTAGATCCTTGCTCTTCTGGTTAAACCAGGCTCCTTCCTCCCCAATGCCAGAGGATCAGTCTTTAAGCTGTGGTTGGACTGTGCTAGGTTCTCCATGGATTGTTGGTTGGTTGACATGGATTGTTGTCTCTCTCCCCAGCATCCCCTCTACCCTTCTTCCTTATGAACAGAGCCCTAATGGTTAGGGGCAGCAGTAGGTCCAGCTCAGACCCTGTTTACCAGCCAGTCCAACAGTTGCTTTAGTTGGGGACACATGGCATACTTCTGCCCAGTAAGATATAAGATGGGTGCTATGGTTTAGATATGAGATGTCCCCAGAAGCTCAAGGGTGAGATAACTCATGAATTCTCAGAAGTGAAATGATCAGATGTTGAGATATATAACGTCACCAGTGGACTAATTCACTGGTGGATTGACGAGGCTATAACCATAGGCAGGTCAGCTCACTGGGAGTGTGCCTTTGGTGTACAAAGTTCTCTCTCCGTCTTCTGGTTGCCATGTCTTGAACTGCTTTCCTCCGCCTTGCCCTTCTGCATGATGTTCTGCCTCCCCTCAGGCCCAGAGCTCTGGAGTCAGCCAACTATGGACTGCATCTCTGATACCATTAGTCAAAATAAACCTTTTTCTCCTCTATGTTGTTCTTGTTGGGTATACAGTCACGGCAATGCAAAAGCTGACTCAATGTGCTTACAGAAAAGGTGAACCTCTGGCCTCCCTTTTCTTCCTGTTTGGAATCCAAGTAAGATGCTGAAAAATTCAGTAACCATCTTGGGACCACCGGAGTCAAGTATATACCCAGAGTGTCTGCACACAGTAATAAAAGGACATCCCTTATGTGCCTCATGGTGACGTCTGCACCAGACCTAAACTGCCTACCCTTGGAGTCATTGTTGTAAAAGAAAAATACAGCCTTTTAAGTATTTAAGATGCTCTTTTAAGAGATCTCTTGTTCATATTCAAATTCAGTGCTTTACTGACACATGGAAACATTTCTACCTCCAACATCATCCTGTACCTTCCCAACCTTGTATACTAAATTCTGGCTATACTGAAATGTTACTTGTACTGCAAAAACCATGTTCTATTTTTTACCCCTGGGCTTTTGTAGATGATGCTTCCTCTGCCCTGGAATGCTCTTCCTTCTCCTCTGAGCCCTGCTAACTTCTAACTTATCTTTTAGTATTTTTATCACTCCATACACATCTCTAACTTAGTTCTTTATTGTACTGCATTATAATACTCTATTTTTCTATTTCTCTCTTTCCCTCTGAGAAATGGAGATCAGGATTTTTTTTTTTTAATCGTGGGGATTGACCCTAGGGTGCTTTACCATTGAGCTACATCCCGGTCCTTTTAATTTTTATTTTGAGAGCAGGTCTCACTAAGTTGCTGAGTGTCTTGCTGAATTGCTGAAGCTGGCCTCAAACTTGTGATCCTCCTGCCTCAGCCTCCTGAGTTGCTGGAATCACAGGCGTGCCCTAGATTGTCATTTAATGTACAGTGGTTTGCACAATATCAGAAACACACTTGATATTAAATAAGTATGTGAATGTAAGAAGGGTCATGTCTGAAACATAATAGCAAGCACACAGGAGGGATGGAGGAAATCCTATTGAATTAGATGTGCATGGGCCACATTCTATCCTTTGTCATTTCTATGATTATGAACACCATCTATAGTAAAAGCTTGATACCATACTGCAAACCAGATTAATCATCCATTATTCAACAAACATTTATCAGTTGACTATTATAGATTTTTTGAGGACCGGGTCCTTATTTTGCTCACATTGGCATTCCAAGCGCACTGTCTGGCAGTTGAAAAGTACATGATAATATTTTCTATTAAGTTGGACAAAGGTGCAAATCAGTACTGGTGGTTTTCAGAGGAGAGAGGGCTGAACACAGAATCCCAGAGGATGCAATGTTGGAATGGGGTTAGTAGGGATGGCGAGGGCTGAGCCTCAGCACCAACACCAGCAGGAGCAAAGGTTTAAAGATGGGAAGGCACAGGACACGACTTTCCTATGTTCTTATAGGAATACACCACAGTGAATCTCCACATCATGGACAACCATAAGAATGGGGTTCTAATTAGAATAAGTTATACCACGTGTGTGTGATATGCCAAAACACACTCTCCAGTCATGTGTATCTAAAAAGAACAACAACAACAAAACCAAAAAAAGATGGGAAAGTACAAAGAGAAGCTTCTAGTCCTGATTGACAGAAGGAAAAGAGAGAGAAACCTGTAACACGGGTTAGACCATGGAAATCTTAGAATGACAAAGCTTCTAGTGAATGTATCGCCTGGAGCAAAGGTTTCTTCAGACAGTTACCAACTATCAGTGATTTGACTTAAGTTTTTGATTTGTGATTTTTTTTGACTTTCTGATGGTGCAAAAGCCATACTTGTGGGCTGGGGTTATGGCTCAGCGGTAGAGTGCTTGTCTAGCATGTGTAAGTTCCTGGGTTCAATCCTCAGCACCACATAAAAAATAAGTAAATAAAATAAAGGTATTGTGTCCAACTACATCTAAAAAATAAATATTAAAAAAGTAATACTTGTTCACTAGGAACCACAGTAAGAGTTTTTAACTGTGATCTTTTCCCAGGTAACAATATGTGGTACCTCTCACAACTCTGGGCAGTGGTAAAGAGCTGCAGTTGCCAGGGAGCCACGTGCTCACCCAAAACTCTTTGGGGCACTGTGTTGCTAGGCTATCATGCTCCATAAGTCAGGCATGGTAAATGCATTTCTGACATGATATTTTCAGCTTTTATAATGAGTTCATCAGGACATAACCCCGTTGTGAGTCCTAATGCCTCTGCCTCCTGAGTAACTCTTTTCCCTTCTTTTTAATAACAGAACCTTGGAATTTAGCTGGGCATATGACACAGCCTCTTTAGTAGCTGGGTGTAGCCTGTGAATAGATGTTGGTCAGTGAGACATAGACAAGTGTTTCATAAGACTCCAAGAAGTCTACTTAAAAGGATGGGTGTTATCTGGGTGTGGTGGCACATGCCTATAATTCCAGCAGCTTGGGAGCCTAAGGCAGGAGGATATCGAGTTCAAAGCCAGCCTCAGCAATGGTGAGGCCCTAAGCAACTCAGTAAGACCCTGTCTCTAACTAAAATACAAAATAGGGCTGGGGATGTGGCTCAGTGGTGGAGTGCCCCTGAGTTCAATCCCTGGTACCAAAATAAAATAAAATAAAAGGATGGGTGTGTTCTTGACTGTTTCTCCGCTCACTGCTGGAATGCAGATCTAAGTGCAAATATGAAGCAGCCATGTTGAACCACTGAGGCTGGAGTTGCCCTTTAGGCATGTCCTCAAGAATGGATGCAAAGAATTTGGCTTCAGATGGCATCATAGAGAAGCCAGATCCATTTTCAAATGATTTTCTACATACAGAGAAGTATATTCTTTTCCTTTAATATTTTGGTACTGGAGGTTTGCTGTTTCTTACAGCTGAACCTAATTACAATTCATCTGTCACTCAAATCCAGCCTTATGAGTGTTGAGGATTGTTATGGCTTAGATCTGGAATGTTCCCCAAAAGCTTATGTTAGAAACATGGTGTCCAATACAGCTAGTGCAGATGTGAGGGTTTAGGCAATGATAAAAACTCTGACCTCATCAGTGATGAAACCATTTGCTGCATTACTCTGTTGATAGCTGAATGAACTACTGGAACATAACCATAGGCAGGAGGGGTGCAGCTGGAAGAAGTAGATCACTGGGGGTGTGGCCTTGGACTACATCCGTCCCTGGCTCCGTCCTCTCTCTCTGCTTCCTGGCTGGTGTGTATGGAGCAGCTTTCCTCCAGCTGCCCTTCCCCCAAGGCGTTTTGCTTCATTTCTAGCCCAGAGCCACAGAATCAGCTGCCCATGGACTGAGACCTCTGAAAGCATGAACAAAAATAAAATCTTTGTCCTCTGAGTTGTTTTTGTCTGGTATTTTGATCACAGCAACAAAACGCTGATTAAGACAGTGATCCAAGATGAATTTTCCACAGGGCTATTAATCTTGGGTATGTACCCCATGCCTGCCTGTCTTCCCTCTTCAAACCTACAACCCCATGTTGAACTTATTAAAGATCCTCTATGGGGCTAGGATTGTGGCTCAGTGGTAGAGTGCTCGCCTAGCATATGCGGGGCCCTGAGTTCGATCCTCAGCACCACATAAAACTAAGTGAATGGAGTGGTATTGTGTCCAACTACAAATTAAAAAAAGAAAAAAAGATCCTCTCTTCCTAGGACTGGCTGTGGAATGAGACCAAGTGTCTCCAGTCCTTCTCACTCTTTTCCTGGCTATGAACATGATCCTTTTCTGTTGTAAAGATATTTATATCTCATTGCCAGGTTGTAACGAGGGCCATTTATTACATTTTCTTACACCATTTATGCAATAGCTGCAATTCCTCATTGATACTACTTGATTCATTTTCTTGAGAGTTATTGGAGACTGTATTAGCTATTTCTTGGTGCATAACAAATTGCCCCCAAATCTAGCAGCTTAAACAATAAACGCTTTTGATTACGCAGTTGTTATGGATATATGGGCATGGATTAGTTGGGTGCTTGTGGCTCAAGCCTCCCATAAGGCTGCTGTCAACCTGTCTACAACTGGGCTATTGTTATTCCAAGACTCCTGGGGGCAGGGGCTGGAGAGTATTTCCCAGCTCACTCCTGTGGCTATTGATAGGCATCTGATGATCCACTTCTAAGCTTCCTTGCATGGTTGTTGGCAGGCCTTCATTTTTACACCATATGGGCCTCTCAATAGGCTCCCTGAGTGACAGTAGGAGAGAGAGGGGACGGGGAGAGAGAGAAAGAGAAGAAGGAGGAGGAGGAGGAAGAAGAGGAGGAGGAGGAGGAAAGAAGAAAGAATGTACATGCTAGAAAAAGGATAATTCAGAAGCTACAGTCTATTTGTTGTCTAATTTTTAGAGTGATAGCCTATCACTTGGGCCATATGCTATTTGTTAAAAGCAAATCAGTAAGTCTGGCCTTCAGTCAAGGGGAGAGGATTACCTAGGTAGGTGTTTTAGTCAACTTTTTCACTGCTACAACTAAAAGACCCAACCAGAACAACTGTACAAGAGGAATAGTTTATTTGAGGGCTCACACTAGTTTCAGAGGTCTCAGTTCATAGACAGCTGGCTCCATTCCTCAGGGCTCTAGGTGAGGCAGGACATCATGGAGGAAGAGTGTGGTGGAGGGAAGCAGCTCACATGGTGATCACGAAGCAGAGAGAGACTCCACTCTCCAGAGACAAAATATATACCCCCAGGCCACACCCCCAATGCCACCTCCTCCAGCCACCCCCACCTGCCTCCAGTCACCACTCAATTCCATCAGAGGATTAATTCACTCATTAGGTTAAGATCCTCATAGCCCAATCATGTCTCCACTGAACTTTCTTGCATTGTCTTATACATGAGCTTTTGGGGGACACCTCACATCCAAACCGTAACAGTAGGGCATAATCCCTGGAGGCATCTTAGAAGTGGTTTACCACAGGTAATTCATTTATCTTCCTGCTCTCTGCTTCAATTCCTCAAGGCAGTGTCTCTTTAGACATTCTTGCCTCCTTAGACTTTTTTTTTTCCCTGAGCTGGTGGCCTAATGGTATATTCATTTATTTCGAAATAGTCAGTGATTTCCTACTGGATTGCCAAGCTTGTGTAATAGACAGGTATAGACTGGTAAATTAATAGAAATGGTCACTGCTCTGAAATCTAGGGAGAAACCTGAGGCACAACAGTGTGTGGGAACTCTGTTTTGTCCCCCTGCACTGAGCAACTTTAGATCATCACACATTTTGTCTTGTTCACCCATCTTCTTAGTTCATCACGAAGGACTGGACTCAGGTGGCTGATTGGAATATTTTCTCCAGTAAGGACACCTATGAGAAAAGAAGTAGGTAAGAGTTGATAAGGAGGGGACTTTATGGAACAGACTTGGATTCCAAATCTGGCTTCATCCCTCTTACTTATTTGCTATAATGTTTCCCTATCAGTAAAATGGGCATAGAACTCAAGTCTCCTCAAAGCGTTATTGTATGAGTTTAATGAGAAAATGTACTTGAAATACTTGGTGCAGAATCCAGCGCATGGTGGACACTCAAAGGATGTTATTGATTTGGAATCATTACTTTGTTATGAATTTTATTACTATTATGTTTTTGTAAATAGGAATCAGCATAAAAAAGGAATTTCCCCCTCCCCGCAGATAATACAGTCCTTCAAATCATGTATGAGCTACCTTAAATCCTTTTTTTTTTTGCAACAAGCCAAGATGGATATAAATAAATTAACTAATGAAGAAAAAGCACTCTGTTTTAACTTTGTGTAACTATAATCCTTTTTACAATTAGGAAGTAATCTTTCAGTAGACAGAGAAGGTGGACTGTGTTCAAACTAACAGCATTTAGTCAAAATGGCCAAATATTTAGCGTGCCCGATGCAATCCCCTGTCAACCCTCGAGTGCTCAAGAGTATGCCCTCCCCTTGTGACAGACAGTCTGACTTCTAAATGCACACCCAGCCTTTCCAGTGCTTTCTGCTTAAATGTATTCTGAATTTTTCACACATGCGTACACGCCGGGAATGATGAACAGCAGTTTAAAAAACACGTCGTAGAAATGCCAATTTCCAGATGGATTTGTTTTGCTACAAAGTTAGTTAACACTCGATTCATGAAATAGCGAAGGGAGAGGGGATGGAGAGCGGGTACTTACACCCAAATAGGGTGAAACCTGCCAAGGAATGGGTGGCCAAAAAGAACTGAGGAAACGAAAAGAGTATTCAGAAGGATCTTCTCAAGAGAAAGAGGAAAAAAGGCAAAAATCAAAAGCCTGCAAGCTGATGGGGAAGTGTTAACCCTTTTTTAACATTCAAGTTGTAAAATAAAGCTGTGATTTGTTTCTCTCTGAGACTGCCTGTTCTGTGACTGACTGGTTAAATCTGTGTATCAGAACAAAAGCTTTCAATCTCTTTGCCTTCCCTTCCTCTCTTCTTTTTTTTCTTTTTTTTTTTTAAAAAAGAAATCCTCATGCAAATGGCATGACCCAGTCGCCTCTGAAGGAGTTGAAAGGAAATCTTACCAAGCGGCCCTTTATGTATTTAGACATGCGCTAATTTAAACCTTGAAATTGAAGTGATGTAGTTGCTCTTTCCAGTTATAGATTGACTTTCCCTGTGAGGTGCTCATTCAAGGAGTGTTGAAATAATGAAGAGATGATACTTGGGAGTTAGTCTGAGCTGCTGGACTTCATGTTAATGATGTCTCCATTGGCCACTGGATGCAATGTTGGTGGGGTGGCGGCTTTGTGTTTCATTTTCCTCATCTATGCCTCACTGGGCTTCTGTGATGATTACCATGTAATCCATGCATTCTATAAATATTTACTGAGCACCTACTCTGCACCAGCCCTGAACATAACATTGGAGGTACAAAGAAGGGCTAAACAGAATCCATGCTCTCATGAGGCTTATTTTTCAGTGGGGAAGATAATCAACTAAAAAACAAATGTCTTGATGAACTCACCCTTCCTGATATCTACTCGTCTAGCCTCCTGCTGGCCGATGAATTCTTTACACCTATATCCTCACCCATTCTTAGCATTAGGTAACTTCATGATTTTTTCTGAGTATACAGATTTATTTTGATGGTTTTATGATTAGCAACAATTCTGAGCATCTCTTCATATCTGAGTAGTATTTCCCCTATTTGCCTTTTTGAGCAGGGCACGGTGGCACATGCCTGTAATCCCAGCGCTCAGGAGGCTGAGGCAGGAGGATCATGAGTTCAAAGCTAGCCTCAGCAACTTAGTGAGGCCCTAAGCAACTCAGTGAGACCCTGTCTCTAAATAAAATACAAAAAAGGGCTGGGGATGTGGCTTAGTGGTCAAGTGCCCCTGAGTTTAATACCCGGTACCAAAAAAATATAAATAAATAAATAAAGTGTCTTTCCATATTATTTGTTTCATTTTCCTATGGGAATTGACACCAGAAGTTGTTATTATTGATCTAAAGGAATTCCTCGTGTGTTTTTTTTAGGCCTCTATTGTCCAACATGGGAGATTATAGCCACTTGTGGCTTTCTAACCCTTGAAATGTGTTTAGTCTGAATTAAGACATGCTGTAAACGTGAAATACCAACATGAGTGTTGGTTGGTATATTTAGTATTTGTGAGACCTAAGAGACCTCAAAAATTTTTTATAGAAATTACATGTTGAAAAGATGGATGGAAATAAAATACACTTTAAAGTTAATCTGGGTTTTGTTTGTTTGTTTGTGGTACGAGAGATTGAGCCCGGGAGCACTCAACCACTGAGCCATATCCCCAGCCCTATATATTACTTTTGAGACAGAATCTCACTGAGTTGCTTAAGGCCTCATAAGTTGTCGAGTGTAGCTTTGAACATGCGATTCTCCTGTCCCAGCCTCCCAGGCTGCTGGAATTACAGTCATGCGCCACCATGCCCGGCTAAGTTAATTTGTTTTTAATTACTCTTCTAGTGTGGCTATCAAACAGTTAACATTGCATATGTGTCTTATAGTATGCTTCTACTGGACAGTGCTGTTCCATATAAAAATCTCCTAATTTATGCATTGCAAACATCTTCCCTGATATGTTGCACATCTGTTAACTTTGTGGTGACATATTGTAATGGCACATATCACTTATTTTGCTCTGATTGGTGTTTTTGAAGTTTTGTTAAAGAGGTCCTCCTCTATGCCTAGGTCACAAAGATATTTTTCCTACATTTTTTATGCTATTTTTATTATGTTAGCTTTTATATCCTTCACATATGAAATCACATTGGGGTTCAGTTTTTTTCTTATGGGAGGTGATAACAGGGATTGAATTTAGGGGCACTCAACCACTGAGTCACAACCCCAGCCCTTTTTTTTTTTTTTTTTTGTATTTTATTTAGAGACAGGGTCTCACTGAGTTGCTTAGGGCTTCCCTTTCACTGAGGCTGACTTTGAACTCTCGATCCTCCTGCCTCAGCCTCCCAAACCGCTGGGATTGGAGGCATGTACCACCAACCTGGCTAAGATTCAGTTTTTTGTTTGTCTGTTTTGATGTTGGAGATTAAACTCAGGATCTCCACCACTTAATGTACCACTGAGCTGCACCCTAGCCTCAGGATGTAGTTTTATTCTTCTCTGAATTCAGTTTTATTTTCTTCCATAAAATAAGCCAGTTTTCCCAACACTCTAGCAAGCATTCTTTTCCCCATTGATTTGTTGGTATGTTATTGTATGTTAAGGTCCCCTATGCAAAATTCAGTTATTTATTTATTTATTTTTTAATATTTATTTTTAATATTTGGCGGACACATCTTTGTATGTGGTGCTGAGGATTGAACCCGGGCCGCACGCATGCCAGGCGAGCGCGCTACCGCTTGAGCCACATCCCCAGCCGCAAAATTCAGTTTAATTAGATGACAACATTGAACAGTTGGAAGATTTCACTTGAGAGTTTGGATTTTCAGTACATTTTACACCATCAGCTTTGAGCTTGATTTCCTCCATGGTCAGCTGCTGGCCCTGAACAAGGGCTACTCCTTCAGAGGGGCAGAAATCCCTTGTCGTTCTGTCTCCAGACAGTGAAGCTTAGGGTCAGAAGCCATTTATCATAGCATGATCATTGTTGTTTTCTTATGTAGATTTAAGAGGAAATGGAATAATATTACCCTCTTGTATCTGTCAACAGTGGGGAAAAGAGGGACTGAGAAAGTCAGCTTGGTGCTATAAAGTTAACTGTGGAGAAGAGACCACACTGCATATAATAAAATGTTTTATTGGAGCAGACTTTCAGGCAGACACCCCTAGCAGAGTGCTGCGCCTATAGAAAATTTGCAAGGGTTTTTTAAGCAAGATTTTTTAAACTATTTATTTATTTATTTTAATTGAATATATATGACAGCAGAATGTATTTTGATTCATTGTGCACAATTTCAGCACAACTTTTCATTTCTCTGGTTATACACGATGTAGCGTTGTACCATTCATGTACCTAGGATAATGATGTCCATATCACTCCACCATCTTTCCTGTCCCCATGCCCCTCCTCACCCCACCATCCCCTTTGCCCAATCAAAGTTCCTCCATTTTTCCCATGCCCCTCCCCCACCATTATGGATCAGCAGCATCCACTTATCAGAGAGAACATTTGGCCTTTTTTTTGGGGGGGGGGATTGGCTTACTTCTCTTGAAAAACAGTATGAAGATTCCTTAGAAAACTTGGAATGGAACCACTATTTGATCCAGCTATCCCACTCCTGGGTCTATACCCCAAAGGACTTAAAATCAGTATACCACAGTGATGTAACCACATCAATGTTTATAACAGCTCAATTCATAATAGCTAAACTGTGGAACCAACCTAGGTGCCCTTCAATAGATGAATGAATTAAGCAAGTTTGTTATTTGTTTTTTTTTTTTAAGTGGGGGACAGTCTTTAGTTGGAACAGCCATTGCTGCAAAGGGAGGGGTTAACATTCTTGGTCTGGCCATAAGAGTCAGGTAGTTTCTTTCAGGAAGGGTAAGTTTCTATTTGTATTCAAGGCCAGTTCTCACTACAAGCTAGGCTTCAGTTATCTAACAAGAGGGGGGACAGTTATTGTTTAAAGTTAGGCTTCAGTTAGCTAGCAAGAGGAGGAGGGCACTTTCCTAATAGGTGCCTCTCCATTACCTTCCTACTTCCATAGGTATTTGAATTTGTCTCTTAATCCAGACTAATATTTTTTTTTATTTTCCAATGGAATTTCAAATGGAACCCCACATGGAACTGTTCTGGTAGAAGTGCGCGGGGCTGACTTTGTGGGTATGTGACCTGGGCAACGGCACAGGGTCCCTCTTTCAGAAGTTCCCCATGCTCAGGTTAGAGATCTGCTGTTACCACTTGAAATCCTTTGTAATTCTATTTGTGAACTTATGTTTTATAAAGATGTCCCAGGAGCCAATGGAACATACTCAGGGAACAGGAGTAGGTGCAGTATTAGGTTGTCGGTTCCTAGCTGCCTCATTTGCATGTGGCTGTGTCATTTGCATATAGAGTTGGATAATATCCCTTGAGAATAGAATTCTAGTTGACCCACTATGTGTGGGAGTTAGGGAGACTCGAAGCCATCCTAACATAAATATGTCACATCTACAACTGAGTAGGCATAGGTGGAGAAGCCACACTTTTCATTTAAACCAGAATTTGCTTCTAACACCAAGAAGGAAATGGCATTCTAACAGACACAATCAACAAACTCTATTGTAGTTTTCGGTATTCCTGTTACTTGTCTCTAACAGCCAACTACTTAGGTTGAAAAGGTGTGGGGTGGGGGGAAAGAAAAGAAAAAGAAGAAGTAACCTCTTGTTCCTTTTCCTACAGTCTTTCCTAACTCATGTGTAAACCAGTGGTGAAGAGTATTAGAAGAATATGTGCATATCAAAAAGTAAAATAAAAAAACAATTGAGGTAGATTTGTGCAGCTTTCTTGTTCTTGTAAGAACAAAATATGTATGCATATACAAGCTATAAAATTAGAGTAATTTCAGTGATTTTTTTGTATATCAATTAAATGTTCTCTTTGCATTTAAAACTATGTATTGCACAATATAAAGATAAATGGTACAACTGATGGTAATAATTTAAAATTTTAATTTTTCCTTACCTAGAACAACATTGAAAGGCAAATTTAAAAAGCATTGAGACGAATCAAGAGAGAAATCACAGAAGAAAGGAAAGAATTTTATATTGTAATACTGACATCGGAGGAGAAACGTTTTCTCTTCCCTATTGTGTTGGTTAATTGGGGGCCTTGGAATTAAACTGACAAAAGACAAATTAGCAAGAGAAAGGACAGATTTTTTTTTTTTTAATTCCTATGGGTATGCTTGAAGTCACAGAAAAATGTGACTCAAAGGACTGGCTAGAAATAGGGGTTTACAAACCATCTTAACGAGGGGAGGGGTCAGGATTTCAAAGGACCAGAAATGATTGAGGAAAATAATTGAGGGGAATAATGGAAGTCAAGGTTTGTTTTGGGAAGGTCTGTCTATGCAATTTCTCTTTTTGGCACTGGTTTCTCATCTCTGGTGACAGGAGTCACTCTTCTTCTGGTATAGGAAGCCTTCCTTGAAGGGGGATTTATGGCACTTAAGTTCTTTTATGAAGCTCTGATTTTAGGCAGGAAGGGTTATTCAAACAAAGCCTCTTCTTGCATCTGCTGATTTTCAAATGCCTTCAGCACAGAATACTTTTTGTGCCATGTGACCTATGTTAGATCCCTTCGTCTTGTACATTTTTTCTGCTTTTATAACAAGAGGCCTCATATTTTCATTTTGCAATAGACAGTGCAAATTATGTAATTGCCTGTGGAAATGGGGCAGGGAAGGTAGAAAAGTCCAGGATCTCACTTAGTAAACCTGTCTTTATTAGGTGCTTGGGAGGTATGTTCGTAGAATCCCACACTTCTATGTATCTAGATCAATGAACTTGTGGGGTTTTCCCTGGTTTGTTTTTCTATTTCTTTTCTTTTCTGAGCAAGAACCACAAGCCAGGCATGGTGGCTTATACCTGTAATCCCAGCAACTCAGGAAACTGAAGCAAGAGAATTGCAAGTTTGACGCCAAGTTATTTAGTGAGGCCCTAAGCAACTTAGCAAGACCCCAACTCAAAATAAAAATGACGAAAAGGGCTGGGGATGTGGCTCAGTGGTTTAGTGCCCCTAGGTTCAATTCCCAGAACAAAAACAAATAAACAAACAAAATCCATAAGTCCCATGGGGAAGAGTGTATTGCCTTTAAGTCGACAGGTTGTAGGATTTAAGAGGATACCATTAGCTGGGCATGGTGGTACGTGCCTGTAATCCCAGTGACTTGGGAGGCTAAGGGAGGAGGATCACAATTTCCAAGACAGCCTCAGTAACTTCATGAGACCCTTTTTTAATATAAAAATAAAAAAGAATTGGAGGTATATAGCTCAGCAGTAGAGTACCCCGGGGTTCAAACCCCAGTACCACATACAAACACACACACAAAGAGGGCACCACTTACATTAATGATGCCCATCAAAAATTATGCAGCATGTCAGGCGCGGTGGCACATGACAGTAATCCCATCCACTCAGGAGACTAAGGTAGGAGGATCTTGAGTTCAAAGCCAGCCTCAGCAATGGTGAGGCGCTAAGCAACTCAGTGAGACCCTGTCTCTAAATAAAATACAAAATAGGGCTGGGGAGGTGGCTCAGTGGTCGAGTGACTTTGAGCTCAATCCCGGGTACAAAAAAAAAAAAAAATTACTCAGCACAGTGGCCTGGCCTACACTTGTCCCTTGGTATCCATGAGGGATTGGTTCCTGGACCTCCCATGGATACCCAAATCTCTGGATGCTCAAGTCCCTAATATAAAATTGCATATTACCAATGCATATCTTCCCATATTTTAAAACTCAGCTCTAGATTACTTATATTGAGAAACTGATGTGACTCCATTTTTGAGAAACCAGCCTCTACCTCAGAGCAAAGCCTGTCCAAAGAAGGGGGCATGGCCATTGTCCTTGGAAAGACCCACAGAGCACTCCTAGGCACATACCCATCCTGCTGAGTTGTTTGTCTGCAAATAACAGGAGAGAGCTGCAGAGCCAGGTGTCCCTGACTCAGTCAGGCTAGGTGAGGACCCATAGCAACCCCCTAGCAGCCACCAATCAGCATGAGACAGGGAAAATACCTGGGAAGCCAGATGACCCCCCAGTAGTTTATGGTGGTTGATAGATAACATGTTGGGAAACCATGTAGTTCAGTCCGTACACCCCTCGTGGCTTAAACCAATCAGTTCAAACGAATCCCCCTCTTGTACTGACCAATCACTCCTACCCAACTTGTGCCCACCAGTGAATGTGCTAATCATGTTTTAGAGTTGTTTTATGATTTTCCCGAGGTGTGTGATGATTTGCTGAGAGATGCTATGATGTATGTGAAGTCCCTGCCTTCCCCAAAGAGTGTTTAAAACTGCTGCAAACCCTGGGCTCGGGGCCTCTCAGCGTCACCAGTTGCTGTGTGTACAGAGGACCGAGCTAGCTCGAAATTAAAGCCTCTTTGCTGCTTACATCAATCTTGGTCTCTGGTGGTCTCTTGGGGGTCCCGAACTCGAGCATATCAATATTAGCTAATACAGTATAAAAACAATGTAAACCATTGTTTCACTATATCGTTTAAGGAATGATGACAAGGAAAAATGTCTGTGAATGTTCAGTACAGCTGTATTTAAAAAAAAAAAAAATTCACCTGCTGTTGGTTGAGCCCATAAGTATGGAACCCACTGATACCGATGGCTGAGTATACTTATTTCTTCTATGGTAAGGTTGTGCAGAGTGAATGGTGAGAAATTGGTGAAAGAAATCAATGTTAGATTTTTTTAGCTTCAACTCTATTCTTTCTCCATTGACCAACTCTAATGCCATCTTCTCTAGTTTTAGTTTCTCTCAACTGACATTCTTCTTTTTTTTTCTCTTTTACTTTTTCTGGGATGGGAGATTGATCCCAGGAATGCTTAACCACTGAGCCATACCCTAAGCCCTTTTTATTTTTTATCTTGAGACAGAGTTTCACTGAGTTGCTCAGGGCCTTGCTAAATTGCTGAGGCTGGCTTTGAACTCGTGATCCTCCTGTCTCAGCCTCCCAAGTCACGGGGATTACAGTCATGCACCACCACACCTGGTGTCAATTGACATTCTTCTAAATTTCTCTTTGTTGTAGAGGAATGCTTGCTCTCTATAAACCCTCATTTTAGTATTTTTCTTTCTTAGTTATATAAGCTAGTGGGTGTTTATTGCAGAAAATATTTATAATTATAACACTAGGAGATAAAAATTGTAAATATTTTGATAAATATTTCCCTCCTTCCTACAAACAGACCAGTGTAAAAATATTTTTCTATTCATTCAGAAATGAAATCATATTGTAGACAATATTTGCTTATTTGTTTTTTCACTTGGTAATATTTCATCCACAATTTTCCAAGTTCTTAAGTATTTTCTCTAACATCCTTTATGACAGTTTCAAATTATTTCATCACCATTAATAGGTACTTTTTGAGAAAAGTATCATTTTTAGTTAATCCCTATTTAGGATATATGCTTAAAACATACAATTTTCCAAAATCCATATAGGCCATTTGTTTCATATCTCTGTGATTATTTCATGAATGTATAATATTTTTAAAAATTTTTTTTAGTTGTAGGTGGACAAAATGCCTTTATTTTTATTTATTTATTTTTATGTGGTACTGAGGATCGAACCCAGTGTCTCACCCTTGGTGGACAAGAACTCTACCACTGAGCCAAAACCCTAGCCCCACTTTGTATAATCTTGTTGGCTTATAGATGCACAAATCATTGCTTTCTTTCTTTCTTTTTTCTTTCTTTCTTTCTTTTTTTTTTTTTGAGGAAGATACTGAGGATTGAACTCAGGGGCACTTGACACATCCCCAGCTCTATTTTATATTTCATTTAGAGATAGGGTCTCCCTGAGTTGCTTAGCACCTCACTTTTGCTGAAGCTGGCTTTAAACTCGAGATCCTCCTGCATCAGCCTCTTGGGTCCCTTGAGATTACAGGCATGCGACACTGGGCCCAGCTGTACAAATCATTTCTTAACCCAAACTTGAGCTTATAGAGATCCAAATTCAGGCCAATCCATGTTTGCCTTTCTCAGGGTACTCTAAATTCAGGAGGCCTTCTGAAATGCTTGTCAGATGAAAGAATTTATTGGAATGAACTCTCCTGAAATGGAATACAGTGTTCCCCCCTTATCTATGGAGGTATTACCAAGACTTCCAGCGGGTGGAGGCCTGAAACCATCAGTAATACTGAACCCTATCTATGTTATATTTTTTCCTATGCATATATGCCTATGATAAACTTCACCTCTTAAAGCTCTTTATTGCTTCTCTGTGGCATATCCAAATGGTCAGCATCATTATGCTTGCACTTTGGAATTCAAATAAGGGTTACTTGAACATATTACTGAGATAGTTAATCTAATAACTGAGCTGGCAAGTGACTAACGGGTGGGTAGAGTATACCACGTGGATGTGCTTTCATATCCCAGGAAGGAAGGAATAGGACACTGCTACCTTTCATCATTCTACTGAAAATGGTGCACAATTTGCAATCTACAAATTGTTTATTTCTGGAATCTTCCGTTAAATATTTTCAGACTGTGGTTGTCTGGGAACTGAAACGTCAGAAGGTGATACTACAGACAAGAAGGGACTAAATGCGAAAGGATAGCAAGAATTGAAAAGAATTTAAGTTAATCAACAATGGTGATTTCTTTGTTTTTTGTTTGGTACTGGGGATTGAACCCAGGGGCACTTAACCACTAAGCCGCATCTCTAGCCCTTTTTATTTTCATTTAGAGACAGGGTCTCACTACGTTGCTTAGGGCTTCACTAAGTTGCTGAGGATGCTCTGAACTTGTAGACCTCCTGCCAAAGCTTCCCAAACTGCTGGGATTATAGGCTGTTACCTATATAGGCTGTTTCTGCACCCAGAAACAATGGTGTTTTTTTTTTTTCAATTTTCAATTTTATTTATTCTTTTTAGATATACATGACAGTAGAATGTATTTTGGTATATTATATACACATGGATTATAACTTATTCTACTTAGGATCCTATTCTTGTTGTCGTACATGATATGGGGTCACCCTGGTCATGTATTCAAATACAAGGATCGAAAAATTATGTCTGATTAATTTTACTGTCTTTCCTATTCCCCTCCCCTCCCTTCCCTTCATTCCCCCTTGTATAATCCAATGGGCTTCTCTTCTTCCCCTTCCATCTTCCCTTGATGTTTTAAAACATCCATTGCCAGTCTTTAGCCATGAAGGCTATCTGTGGATTTTTCTTTCTCCTATCCTGTGTCTTTTTATTTTCTGAATCAAAAACATCTGGCTGCATTTTAAATTGATTCACACAATTTACTTCACCAGCCTCTAGGCCCCAAACTGTTCCTAAGCGATGCATCAGTGTCTGCGGTGGATGTCAATGGGGGCTGTGCTGGTGCATCCGAGAATGTAATCTGCCCTTGAGTCATTATGTTAAAATGATTCCTCACGTTGAATTGTTTAGTGTGAAATAGGATTGTTTGCATTCCATTTACTCTTTCCTTTCTTAATTAGAGTGACCTCCAGCTGGAATCCACCGAATCCACCAACTGTTGGATTTTATTATATCTTTCCAGGAATTCCTCCTGTAATAAGGTTAACTTTAAATACTGTATTTCCTCGAGGATGACATAAAATTCACTCTCCTTTAGAAAAAAAAAAAAATAGATCCAAGTCCTCAGTGAGTGATGCCAGACAGAATTATAAGAATATTAGAGTCATGTAAATGTAGAAACTCTCCCATTCATTGCTGCAATAAATATTGTTTTAAAACAGCTCTGCTTACCTTTTCGGAGGGCCTGGATGTTGATACCTGTCTCCAGGGGATATCATGCCATCAATTGCTTGATGAAGGATAAATCTTTCTAATATTTTTTCTCATGAGTACAAAAATTAATGTGTGACCCTGTTTTTTTTTTACTGTTCCTATAAAGGAAAACTAAAACACAATGAGTCAGATATGTTTGCGAATCATGATCCATGACTTGATAAATGCCCTATGTTTTGTATTTCTGCCTCTAGATTCAGCTCATCCACACCTTCCTGTAATAGTGATCCATTTATGCTTCGAATGTAGTCTTTGCTTCTCAGCTACTGTAACTGATTTGTAAAATGGACATGTTTCTTTCTCCTCCTCTCTCCCAGCTCTTCCTTAATCTCTCCCCCTCCCTAATCTCAGGGGAAATAGGATTACCTTTCTTCCCCATAGCAGGCAGATTTATCTGTCCTGAGTACATACCCCCTACAGGAATGAAGTAATCCAGACTTTGAGGATGGTAAGAGAAGATCTCAGAAACTATCTGAGACTGTCTCCCAAACTAACAAGTGAATTACAACAGAGAAAGTGAGGAATGTAGCCTTTGAATCACTGCCTTTGACAATGGGAGTCCCCTGTGTTTCTCCTTTGCTAGCAAAACCATGTCCTTCATCATTGGACTGGCATCCAGGATATGAACCAAGTTTTGGCAACACCAACACAAAGAATGATTATAGTGGCTACCATGGCCATTTCTGAAATCCTGCGTAGACAGAGGCAGGACCATGTCCCTGTAACATGATTCACCTCACCCCTGCACCCTGCCTGCCTCTGCCCTACTCACGCTTGAGACTTTTGTGCTCTAAAGGGCAGGAGCAATTCGTGTGTGCTCCTCCCTCTACCTAGAACATTCTTCCCCAATGTGTTAGGTTTTCATTACTGTGACCAAAATACCCAACAAGAACAACTTAGAGGAAGAAAAGTTTATTTTGGTCTCATAGTTTTGTTACCGAAAGCTCGGTCCTTGTCCTGGGTGCCAATCCAATAAGGAGGACACAGTTTTGAGAAAAAGGAAAAAGAAGGTTTATTGCTTTGCTAGCAAAGGAGAAACACAGGGGACTCCTGCCCCAAAGGCTGAGATTCTGCCCAACAGCAGGAACAGGAGGCTTTAAAAGAGGTGATTTAAAGGCTCCACTTCACGTGTTCTCTGTTGAAGTTGTTATTCTGTTGCTAATTTTGGAGATAATCTTTTCTGAGTTCTTCTGGTACCATCTCCCAAAGTCTGGATTACCTCATTCCTGGTGGGTGTGTATTCAAGGACAGATAAATCTGACTGGGATGGGAAAGAAACGTAATCCTGTTTCCCCTGAGATCAGGGAGAGGGACAGATTAGGGAAGAGCAGAGAGAGAGGAGGAGAAAGAAACCTGTCCATTTAAAAAATCAGTTGCTATGTTCAAGCAGCAAGGGGTATATATTCAAAGCATAAAGTGGACCACTGTTAGCAGTATTAACAAAATAACTGGGGCTAACGGAGTGAATAGCAGCTTGTGTTGATCCACCTGATTGTTTGGTTTATGGCAAAAATTGAAATCTGTAAATATTGATCGTATTTTCTCTTTCTGAATATGTTCTCTAGTAGTTTTCATAAGAGCAAGACTTTTTCTGTCTTCCTGACTCTCAAAGGGAAAAAAACTTTTCTTCTATCCTCTTATGTTCAGTGGTTGGGAGCTTGCAATTTAACTGACAATAGACAGATTAGCAAGAGGAAAAGCAGATTTATATTCATGTATGTGCAGGGGAATTCACAGAAATTTTGACTTTTCAAGCAGCCAGAAATAGGGGCTTTATAACTTTTATAAGAAGGTGAAAGGAGTGGGGAGGGAGGACAGGCTTCTATGGGAAGAACAAATGAGTTTTCTCTAGCAAAGACAAATGGGTTTTAAGAACAAAACCAGAGATAAGGTTTGATAATGTTTGTTTATGCAAATGCAGTGGTCTTCTGTATCCTTTTTGTGGCTAGTACAAACCCCCTGGATAGGGGATTTATGTCAATTTCATTCTCATTCTCCTTCCTGGGAGTGAAACTACCCTGAAGAGGGGATTCATGACAGTTCCATCTCCAGAAGTTTCTGTATTTAGTCAGATTAAGGGACCTCCAAGAAGACTTCTTTCTGCATCTGTTCAATCTCAAATATTTTTAGTTTAAAATGATCTTCATGTCAATTTCATGGGTCTCAGCCTTCATAATTGCATCAGCCTACACACACACACACACACACACTCACACACACACATTTTGCATATCAATGCTGCCAGTGAGAATTCTCACCTAAGTCTGATTCTTTGTCCCAGGTTCTTGGATTCAGGGTTAAATCTTAGATTCAGGGACCTAAAATTTATGTGAAAAAGAGTGTAGAACTAAGCACATAAATAATACCATAAAATTTTTTGGTATGGAATTTATGCAGAATCAGAGGAACAATAACACCAAATCACTTCAAATTTAGAGATTTGAATCTCTTTTCAGTGATCTCTTTTTCTGTTCAATCGGGGAGACTTGTTGATTTCAGATGGGTCTTCCCTTTCACCTAGAGTTTCTGTGAGATTTAAACAAGTTGTTTTATGTATATGTGATGTGCTTAGGCATAAGGTTAGTCCTCTACAGATTTTAACTATGATAATTGGTAGGCCCATTCTTGGAAAGAGGAAATATGTAAGTTGAGCAGTTTAGGGAGAGAATTGGAGAAGAATGTTACCGGTTTGGTGGAAAAGCTTACAATGCCTTTGAGAGATCCAGGAAATGACGTCACTCAATAAGTGGTTGATGATGATGATAATGGTAACACAACAGCAATGACAAACTATTGATTACAGCCCTCATAGGTCTCCATGCTGCTAATCTGTGAGTGGGCAGGCTGCCTGGTTGTTCTGAGGATGCAAGAATTACTACTCAGATGGTTTTACTTCAAGATAAACAGGCAGGAAGTTGTTTTTTTGATGGGAGGCTCCCAAATGCCTGGTACTGAGGAAGAACCTGGATCCACTCTAATATTCCCTCCTCTCCAAGGCAGTTATTTCTACTGCTTTATTCTTCATAATAGATTCTGAAAGGTCAAGAATTTCTTACTTGACTTTTCTGACTTTCATCTAGTTTTCAGCACGGGGGTAACATGCTGGGCTTGGATGGCAGTAGCAGTAAGGTGAAACCCAGCTTTGCTTGTTTGGGGCCTTGGGTGGGGCTTGTGAAAGCCACTGTTGTCCCATCAACCAAATGCTACCTTCCAGAGTTAGGAAAGGGAAGGTGAGAGAGGAAGCTAAATTCCAAAGGTAATTTCTTTTTTTTTTTTTTAATTTGTTCTTTTTAGTTTTACATGACAGTAGACTGTATTTTGACACACCGTACATACATGGAGCATAACTTCCCATTCTTTTAGCTTTACACGATGTAGAGTTGCACTGGTCATGTATTCATATATGAACATAAGAAAGTGATGTCTGATTCATTCTACTGTCTTTTCCAAAGGTAATTTTAATCAACCTCTTTCTCATGTTTACCCTCTGAGGATCTGCCCATCTTGACTCTCAGCTTCTCTAGGGCTCTCCTAGCCAGTTGTGTCCTTCCTCCTGTGTTCTCCTCCAACACACTCTATAGCCCTCTCTTTCATCCACCAATAAGCTCCTCATCTATACCCACCCATCAGAAAATTGCCCTCTTCATTGATGGCCTCCCCTCCATGCCTATCTTGGTTATGGGTTTATTCTTTTACTATCATTTATTGGGTCTTGGCAGGGAGAGACAATAAATGCTTATGATCATTTCTCTGTTCCAAATGGATACATTGCTACTAATATTTAAAATACCTTTTACTGGAAGATTCCATTTCTAAGAAAACAATCTATTTTCTGGTGTCAGAAATGAAGGGTAAGGTTGTACTTCTAGTAAGAAATTATCCACTCAAACGGGAGCCGTGACAGTTATCCAGGGCACGTTTCTGTTGTCATTAGATTCTGTTTGCTGTGCTTTTGTTTATGACTTTACCAATCATAGGCTCTAAGCCCAGAGTCACTCGACTCACTGAAGCTATTTCAATTTGCTCTCTGCCTGGTGAACTCTGTCGGCTTGAGAAAAAATTTTGTCTTTTCCATAAATTAATTAAAAATGCCACATTTTCCGGATGCATGGTTACCATGTTTGCTTCTTATGTTTGCCACTCAGTTTCAGCATGATCAAGAACCTGAAATAGATTCAGGTCCTTTATGGCAAATAGAGCAACACTTTGTGTAAATCATGTGATTGTCCTCCAAATATGGGCATTACCACCACCACTTCCACCCCCCAAAAATGCTGATCCCCAAAGCCACACACTTATTTATGAATTGGGAAGGCAATAAAGATTAACAAAAACTCTAGGACCGAGAACATAGGCTGCAGCCCAGAGATAACTGGCATCTTTGCTTTGGTGGACTCGTTTCCTCAGCCTTCTCTTAGCTTTAGTTAAACATAGTTGGGAATGTTTCTTCCTGGAGTTGGGTGTTATTTTTGCATTTATATTAAAGAGCAGGAAAAAATGGAGGGGGGCCTAATGAGGAATAAATAATAGAAAAGAGGGAAAAATTATTTGTTTGTAAATGTATTGGACCTTATAAACTTATATAATCCACGGATCATTTCCGTGGTAGACTGTTATGGCTCCAAAAGAGCCATTGTGCTAATGTAGCAGCTGATGATCTTATGCACAAACTCTGCATACTAAATGCCCTTATGAAATTGGGAATGAAATATGGGAGCTGAGCATGGCCAATAACCATTTTTAAAAATAATGAAGTGTTGTACCACCTCACTCTCCCGCCATTCCCCGCCAAAATCATGAAGAGCTGCATCAACCTAATGAACTAATGGCCTGAAAATGTTATTAAAAGAAAAAAAAAAAAAACCTCTGTATTTGTAGTGGGGAAAAAAAACTGAATCAAAATAGGACTTCTATTTTGAAGCCTAAAACATATTTTTGCACTTGGAGAAAATGAATGAGCCGGTGCCATGTGTGATTTCAGCAACCGATGTTTAAGCCTTGGAAATTAAATCATGGACACCTTGGGTTTTAGAGAAACACCTTGGGTTTTGGAGAAGGGATGGAGGTGGGGACCTGGCTTTGCCAAAGCACTTTGGGCCTAAGTAGCAACACCCTGCTTGGCCATGCTGGAGAAAAGGCTGCCAATTGTGCCAAATTATATGATGCTTTTGAGATGTGCACAAATAGCCCATTACACTTTTCCCAGTGTTCCTTCATTAAGACCGCAGAATTGTTTCTTCATAATAGCTTCTGAAAGGTCAAGAATTGCTTACTTGACTTTCTGGTGCCCTTCATAGAGAACTGCTGTTAACCATTTGTAGCTTTTGCTCCTCAGAGCTGATGTTGGCTCCTAAGTCTCCCAAAGGCTGTCAAGATTGGGTGTCCCCTGCCCAGCCCACGTATGCACACCCACCCACCCATGCACATAAACATATACATGCACACCTCAGTTAGAGGTGGGGAATAGAATGAGGATCTGGAATCCCTGCAAGTTGAGATCTTGTTTGACTTTCTGTTAGAGGTGATGCTGAGTTCTGGGTAGCATTAGGTAAGTAGCAGAGGGCTTTGGGATTATGAGAATGGGTCCTGGATCAGAGAACCTGAGTTGAGATCTAGATCTACTCCTTCCAAAGTAGGTCACCTGGGGCAAGTCATCCAGCCCCCAAAGGCTCAATTCCCATATGTGGAAAATGGGAACAATAACATACCACCTCAGAAAGTGCTTTCCTGGCAGAGAGTAGGCATGCAAATGTTGACTCATAATAAAAACTGATAGCAATGGACGCCTGCCAAGGCTGGGCCTTGACCAGAAACATGGCATTACATGCTTCCTTCCATTGCCAATGGAGGGCTCAGTCCCAGCCCTCACTCAGGCCTAACAGGTGACAGTATCCTTTATCAAATGTCTTCTGTCAAGAGCTTACATTTGCTCGGTGTGGTGGCACATACCTGTAATCCCAGTGGTCCAAGAGGCTGAGGCAGGAGGATCACAAGTTCAAAGCCAGCCACAGCAACTTAGTGAAGCCCTAAGCAACTCAGTGAGACCCTGCCTTAAAATAAAATATTTTAAGGGCTGGGGATGTGGCTCAGTGGTTAAGTGCCTCTGGGTTCAATGTCCAGTATCAAAAAAATAAATTAAAAAAAAAATAGCTTACATTTGGTTCTCATTTAATTCTTTACACTTTCCATGTAGTAGGTCTTATTGCCATATTATACACAAAGAAACCCATGCTCAGGGCTAATAACAATGACCACGGCTTAGTGACTGTTTATGAACTGATGGGCACTGCCTTAGGCATGGTGATCTATTTTCTTGTCAATGGGCATCTTGCGTCCTACTATTGAGAACACTACCACACACCTTCTTGAACATGGAGGTACATGAGCTGGATTTTTTCTTGTGGGTGAACCCAGAAGTAGAACTCCTGGGTTGAGCTATGTGGAAGTTTAACTTCAACAGGTAATAGAAAATTATTTGCCCAAATGAATGCAATCATTCATCCTGCTGCCAGAACATGTCAACCTATCTATTGAGCCACATCCTTTCCTGCATTTGTTTTTTGTTTGTTTGTTTGTTTGCAAGCTAATGGGTATAAAGTGGCATTTTGGTTGGCCCTGATCTGTATTTCTCTGATTATTAAAGAGATTGGCAATCTCTTTTTGTATCAATTGGCCACTGTCTTCTTTTCATTGAAATGTCTGTTCATGTCTTTTGCCCATTTTTCTATTGATTTGTTTGCTTTCTTTTCATTTTTTATATTATTTTCTCTGTGATGTATTGGGGGTCATACCCTTGCAGATATCTTCTGCTTGCTTGTGACTTGCTTATTTCTTTGTTTAGGGTGTTCTTAGCATAAATCCTTGGTTTCAATGCAGTTGAGCTTATCAATTTTTTCCTTTAAGGATTAACATTATTTTATATCTTGTTTAATAACTTTCTCCCAATATACTTTTAAAAAAATTTAGACACAATTCTTTTATTTTATTTTTATGTAGTGCTGAGAATTGAACCCAGTGTCTCACACGTGCTAGGCAAGAACTCTACAACTCTAGCCCTCTCTCAATATTCTAAGATACTATTCTAAGATACTATTCTAATAATACTTTTGAGTATTATTTGAAGTGCTGAGACAAAATAGTATTTTCCATTTCAAATTGTTGAATTTGTTTTCTTCCTATCTCCTATTCTTCTAACACACACTGTTGCCATTAATTTTGTCATATATAAAATTTTCATGTGTATTTCTGGGCTATCCATGGTATTCCAGTCCTTTGATCAGTTTGTCTATTCCTGAAACAATACAAATGGTCACTCTGGCTTTACAGTAAGTCACCTTAGCTTTTAGAATAATTTATACAAAAATAACAAATATTCATCTTAGGCAAATGAAAAAGTGTAGAAAATTCCAGAGAAATTATAATTCATATAATTTTCTTATTGAGTATATTAACAGTTACATTTAGTGTGCATTTTTTCTGGAAAAAACAAATATGAAAACCCAGACACATATATGTATATAAATATACACATGCGTTGATACTTTAACAAATTTAAAATAACTATTGATTGCTTCCTATGTACAAAGCTCTATGTTTAAGGCTTTATTGTTGCCAAAGCTGAGAGATAATATTTAGGAAACATTATAATGCTTAAGATACTAATAATAGTATTAGGAGGAAATTTCTTTTCAATTTGGCAGCTAATATAATTCTTCTTTGGGTACCTTAGTCCAGGAAGGCATTTATTTTGTATCCCTAAGCTTTATTACTGCCCTAAACCAGGAAAATAAATCTTTCTCCATCCCTAAAGTAACATGCTTATCCTCTAAGCACACGGCTATCTGCCGTTTAATAAAGCAAAACAAAACATTGTGTATTACATTTTTAAAGGGCTATATCTTAGCCTTAAAATCAGATTTGTGTTTGAGCTCTCATTCTGCCACTAATTAACTTTGGGACCTTGGACAAGTCATAGAATTTCTGAGTCTCAGTTTCTTCATCTTTAAAATGAAGATAGCATGTACCTTGCTGTTACCAGAATGTTAATGTATTTTTTTAAAGCCTCATAAAATGCTTGCCAATATTTGCTTCTGCATTTTTAATGAGTTTTTAGTTTATTACATTAGTAAATGAGCTTCTTGTAAATTTTTTGGACAGTACAGAAGGAGATACAGTAAAAATTAGATGTCCCTTCTCTCTAAATGTACCCTGTTCTTCCCTCCAGCCAGTCTCACTTCACTGAAGGACTAACATTAAATTCTCCAAGCACTTTATTTTTAAAAACATCCTAAGATTCCATGATGGGCAAAAATCTTTTTTTTTTTTTTTTTTGGTATCAGGGATTTAGCCCAGAGGCACTTACCCACTGAGCCACATCCCTAGCACTTTTTATTTTTTTATTTAGAGACAAGGTCTCACTGAGTTGCTTAAGGCCTTGCAAAGTTGCTGAGGCTGACTGTGAACTTGCGATCCTTCAGCTTCATTCTCCTGAGCTGCACGGATGGCAGGTGTGTCCCACTGTGCTCAGCAAAAATCTTTGAGATCCTGTAAACACATCAGATAACAATCTAAAATATTCAAAACAACTCATTTTTTGATAGTTCTTAAGTTTTTTCTACATTTAAACAACTTAGGGAGAAAAAATAAGTAGAAATATTCAAATTAAGAAGAAAGTGATTAAGAAGCTTATCATTTGCCATTTACAATTAACAGTAAACATTCTGTTATAGGAATTTATGGTTTAAAATATTTTTTATTAAGATGGCAATGCATACTCACAAAAATGTCAAACAATTGTTAGGTATGTAAAATAAATGAAATTCCTTCCTTATATTCCCCTAATTTCTTCACTCCTCAGAAATTACCAGTGGGAATAGTTTTGATGTTTTAACTTTTCTATTCTTTACCCATCAGATTTGAACACCTCTCTGACTAACTGTATGGTTTCACTCCTTTAGTGACATATAGTCATTTTGCTGTGATTTCCTTCATGCTGCAGTCATTCATTCATTCCTTTTTTGTTTGTTTGGGTACCGGCAATTAAACTCAGAGGCACTCAACCACTGAGCCACCCCAGCCCTATTTTTTGTATTTTATTTAAGACAGGGTCTCATTGAGTTACTTAAGTGTTCACTAAGTTGCTGAGGCTGGCTTTGAACTCACGATCCTCCTGCCTAAGCCTCCCAAGCCACTGGGATTACAGGCCTGTGTCACCACACCCAGCTCATTCATTCCTTTATTAAGCGTTTACTAGATAGCTGCTGTGGGCCAGGTTCTGAGTGAGATGCCAGAGATCCTGGAAGTGTCAGGCCCAGTCTCTGCCCTCACTCCTGAGAGAGGTATAATATTGTGTCATGAAGGCCTCACTTTAGTCAGTCAGTAAAGGATGCTGTTGTTCCACAACAGGGAAACACCTAACCCCAGTGATCCTGGGGGAAGTGGAAAGTGATCTCTAAATTGAGACTTGGGGGCTGAGTAGGTATTAGACTGGTGCAATAACCAGAGCTAAAGAATAGTAGTGGTTTCAAGGAGTGATGAGAGGGTGAAATCAAGGGGACACTGTATAGGAGCCAGGACTGAGGACAATGGAAAGAGAACAGACTTGAATCTGGAAGGGAGTTCATTCATGAAGGACTCTGTAAGATCTGCTAAAAAGTATGCACTGAGGTAAGTTGGGCCTGGTGAAAGAATTACAGGTAGGAGAGGGACATGGCTGCTTGCATTTGAGAAGATCGCATGTGGCTAAAGTGGAGAGAACAACTAAGATGGTGAACCAGGAGGCAGGGGCAGTAGAAGGATTTTGTAGTAATGCACATGAGAAATATGGACTCTAGATAAAGGTGGTGGCAGTAAAGATAGGAGAAGACAGATTCAAGAGTACAGAGGCCTTCTTTATGCAAGGATGATTGATACCTGGAAGAGACACCTGAAAGTGAATGAACTCTTTTTTAGTATAGGGGCCATTTTTTCCAAGTAAGTAGCAGGGTGAATGACTTGTTTGGAACTCACCAGGAAAAAATTAAGCTAAAATTAGTTTTCAAACCCATATTTTTATATTACCAGTAATTATTTAGGGTATAATCACAATTATAAACTAATTTTTCAGATAAAGGATGAATCAGGAGTTTGAGGTCCATAATTTTTTGACACAAATTTTACGGAAGCAGTCAAATGACATCTTTTACTTCATACTTCAAGTTGCATGAGAAATTCATAATAAAAATCATTTTGAGAAAAATATTCAGGCTTTGTCAATTTCTCCAAGGATCTGTTCGTTTGATATTCAGACCGTTTTCTTTCCAAAGGGCCATTATGTCATTGTTCTTATTAGTTTTCTTCTTTTTCCACTGTTAGCTGGTTTAACTAGGCAAGACTGTCTTTGGCCAAAGTTTAGACAGATGTACTTAGAGCACTTCTCCTAGATCATTGCCATTGACTTCATGAAACTGTATCCTTTATAAGAATTGCAATTTTTCTTAGCAGTTGATTGGCTGCACAGTGTAATATAGGTTTGTGTGATTGGCAGGGAACTTGAAAGTCAGGGATAACGTTCTCAATGGTAAACTCCTTGGTAAATATTTTTGTGTTATGATAACTATTGTTCTGTGCAACCTGTTGCCTATGGGGACTTGGGTAATAAATACTTGGATAATGAGACCACCTTATTATTTGCCACCTATTTAATGGGATTATGTCCCAACAGGGAAATAGGGAACAAAGCTTTCCTCAGGGGAAAGGAAAACGGATGAGGTCTTTATCTTCTAGGACCAAATCTTTTGTGTACATCAAAGACACGACAGAGAAGAACATGAAATGCCTTCTTCAAATTTCTCTTCCATTCTTGCTCAGCCGAAGATATTTTCTCAGCAGTGCTCCCATCAAAGGCTACAGGATTTGCTGGAAGAATCTCTGTCACTTTCTGGAAGGAAGCCCATATCTCATTACTAAGAGAGCATCATCTTACCCACTGATGTTTTCCAAAGGCGAAAAAAAATTTTTTTTTCACTACTCAGTGGGAACACAGTGTTCTCTCCACCCACTCCCCAGTTCCTATAACATTCCTAACCAAAAAGATCCAGGGAGAGCCTTAATTCTGTTATTGTCTTCATCCTCATGAAGATTTAATTTACTGGGTTCTGTGCATCAATCCTGAATTCACATCATTGCTAAAATCTTTGATTGATGACTCATTGATCAGATATCTAATTATAATTTCATTTTTTCCTCCTTTGCTTCCTGATTTTCTTTAATAAATATGCATTGCATACCAGTCTAGCCAGCACTATGCTGGATGCTGAGGCTCCAACACAGATGTCGTCCCCATACAGTGGGAAGCATCATGGTAGAAAGAAACGATCTAAATTACATTGGTTGGGAATATTTCCCTTACTCCAAATCCTTATTCATGCATTGTAAAGCATAACTTGTAAATAAGTTGTGGTTTTCATTGAAAATCCTAAGGAATGCTACCCTAGGTAGACATTTTACTCTATCTTTCCTGTTTGGCGTCTCCTTCACTGTCATTGCTTGATGACAGTGTATGAGTGTGAATGGCAGCATTTCCAGGAGAAGGAGCTCAGCTGAGAGTCCCAGAAGTGACTCTGAAACCATGCTCATGTGTCCGTAGCCTCAGAAGCCTGAGAGGCACACAGAGCTTAGTGTAAGCCCAGGGAGAGCCCAGGGGAATTGTCACACCAGCCCAATGTTCCTTTTTCCAAAAGCAATCCCCAAGAGCCGAATCTTCTCCACCTCGCTTGTATCCACTCTTTGTTCCTTTCCTGCCTAGACTCCAAGTGCACCAGCCCAATATTTTTTGCTCCTACATCCTACCTTCCCCCACCCGACCCTATATCTCTATTTATTTAATGAAGCTCCTCAACTCTGACCCGGAAGCCCTGGTTTTTTTATTCCCACACCCAACACTTTCAACACAATCTTCAAGTACAGAGTACAAAACCAAAACCCCAAACCGACCAATGCACCACAGACAGTGACTTCATGGGTAATTAACAAAAGATGTTCCAGTTTGCAACTGAGGCTCCAGGGTCTCCCCTGCATTCATTCCTTCAGTGATGTGGTGTGTTGATGTCACAAGAGTTTGGGTGCAAGAAATCTAATCGGTAGGTGATATAAACAACCAATAGTAAAGGAGTGAGGAGAAGTAGCCAGTTAAGGTACTTTCTTGAGGTGGTTAGTAAAGTGGACAGAACGTAGACTGACCCTTCAAGTTGTCCTTTTGAAGGATGGGGATTGGGCGTTTATCCACCAACTCCCATCTACTCTGGTTTAAGGTTGCTCTCAGGGACTGACAGTCACTTCAGTCCCTGCTGGGCTGTCCTGTCTACAGCTGAGCAACTCCTGCAGAGAATCTCTAGGTAGGAAGGAACCCAGCAGCAGGCATGGGAACTGTCCAGCACCACTACCGCTGAAATCCGAGGTGAGCTGAGAGGCTGTCCTGTGGTAGTCAGTTGTCTTTGCTTGGTTTCTCTTGTCAATAAATTCCACAAGAACCGTGTCCTCACCTTTGTTTTCTCAGTGCCTAATGCAGCACTGGACTCATGGGAACCATTCAGGTTTCCTTTGCTGAATAAACAAAGGAACTAATAAAAGAACAACAGACCAAAAATCAGAAACCTACTTTCTAGAACCTGCGGGGTCACAAATTTCTGTGTGGGCTCAGATGGATCAAAATCTGGTTACTTGTGCCCTCCGAACCTGGCTGCATCCAAATAAAACTGTTTACTGCTAAAAAAAAAAAACCTGGTTACTTGCTAATGTACAAATTTTCATTTAAAAATAATCCAAGTATTCTAGTAAAAGGAGAAAGTTTCTGTCAGTGACTGGCCTTAGAAGGAAATGTTGTTCTCTAACTTCTTGGCTGTCTTCCATTCAAGGTTGAGCTATCTGCAAGGTGTAAAGATGTGTTCATGCTGTAAGGGTGTGCTACAAAGCTGGATACCTGAAAAATGTTTTGTTTTCTGTATGATACCGAGCTTAGAAAACCTTCACTAACACTCTCATGGGAAGAGCGGTAGAATGCTAATTTCCCACAGATTCATTATCACCATGAAATGAAATTTTGGAACACATCAGAGGTACATATAATGTGCAAATGCAGGATTCAACAATTCAAGTTTTAGCTGCCTCATGTTTTTTACACCTCTGTCAACAAGACCCTCATTAAAGACTTTTTCCTGGTATATTGTACTTGAAAGAAAAACTGAAGAGAATATTATATTATCCAGGATGGAGAGATATCCTCACCAGTTAACCTTTTATGAACAGAACCTATCTATGTAAGCTTTTAAATTTCATCACAAAATATCTAGTGCTCAGCACTGTGCAAGATTCTGGAAATACAATCTTGAAATAATTTATGGTCTGTTCCTGCTCTTATGGATCTTCAAGCCTGGTGGGGAAGGACTGTATTAATTTTTTTTTCTTTTTGGAAATGAATGTAAAATTGCCCTTCAAAATAAATGTGTCTGAGAAGGAGATGTGTTTATATTATGGTAAAATACACTGGAAATCATATGGTATGGGAGATTAAAGAGGATTTAAGTAGAAAGCTAAAGAAGGAATATTTTAAGTAAGTGAAAGGAAGAATAACATGTGCAAAGGCCCAGTGGTGACAACAACAGGAAGTCTTGAAAGAACTGAAAGAAGATAAGAGTAGTCAGCTTGCCCAGAGAGCAGAGGAGTGTGGAGTGGGAGAAGTGAGCACAGGCCAGATGTGCTCACTGGAGAACAATGGGAAGTCTTTGGACAGTTTTGGCACAACCTGGTGACATAATCAAGTTTTCATACTTTATAAAAGCATCTTTGTTTTCACATTCTTTCATATTTTTCATAATATGAGAACTGAAGCAGAAACATTTGTTTCTGTCTGAATTATCCTGCTATTTGCATGCACATTTGTACACACTCATACACACACAGAGAGACATACACAGTGTTTAGCTCCAGAATTATCAATATCTCTTACTGTCATTTGAGTAACATTTAGTTGGTAGTTCTATGCACTGACTGGATTTATTCTGTAGCTAAATTCCATGCTGGGGTGCCATGGGGAATGAACAGAGAGTCCTATTCCTGCATATTAAGTGTGCAAATGAAATTGCCCTTCTCTGTTGGAAATGGTGAGAGCAGCAACCATTACATCAACAAGAAGGGTCCAGATGAATTGTCTGGTGGCATCGGTGAAGACTCCCTAAGCAATGTCTGTAACACCCATTACCTTCCCCAAATTTCTTAACGTATCCAAAAAAAAAAAAAATGGATTAAGTTGCTTTGACAAGCTCTATTTTTTATGAACCTCCTTGGCTATTACTTACCATATTATTTTCCTCAAGGTGCTCATGGACTGATTTATGGTTTCATTTACGGTTTTGACTGGTAGTTTGGATACGCTAACTAGCCCACCTTTTCCCGGATCTGCTTTTGGCTGCTTTATTTCCAGCACTAAATCAGCCTGCTTAAATTTCTCTGGTATATAAGTCTCTACAACAAATACTAGTATCAGAGGTGCGTCCTTGCCTTAGCCAGTTCATCAAATATGTTCAAATGAATTTCACCCAAGCTCTGCTGATTTATAAATATTTAAATTGTGTAAGTATTCTTTTACCTGCCTCATATTAATTCTGTTTCTTGAAATTCCCTGGGACTCATTAATATTTATCTTACTGAATTCCTGCCTTCTTCGTTCTTTGTGTTAAAGGTGGAGACAACATAGTCCCTCCATCTTTATAGTCTATTTGGCATCTTTTATTATATGCTCTCGTCCTTTGTTGAGCAAAAGTCGCCTTTGTTTTCCTGGGCATAACATCCTATTGTAATTTTAGAAGCCTTTGCCATAAATTCTTGCTTTCTTTTGCTTTTCTAATCCTGCTCTTGTAGCAGCTATTTCCTGGAGTGACTTTTTCCTACTGAGTATTCATCTCCCCCAAACTCTACAATTGGATGTTTGTTCCCACACCCCAACAGGAAACATTTATGCCTCATATATCAGAATATGCTTGTTGGTTATGTAACAGCACCCAGCAGCCTCTTGTGTGTTCTTTCTCAAAAGGATGTACTTGAGTGCCCACACCCATGTTTTTCCTTTCAATAGAACAACACAAGTCATAATCATTTAGTTCCTGAAAGATGGTTGGATACAGTCCATTAATTTCAGAGCATGTCTAGAAAATTGATCTGAAACAAACAGCAAAGCGAATACAAGACCAACAAAAGGGATTTCCAATAATGAAAAAAAAAATTACTAAAAAGATTCTTGGAAGAGCCCAGGAATCTAGCTCAACAGAAACAGCACGGGAAGTTTTGTATGTTTTCGAAAGAGAACATATTGTAATGTCATAAGGAAATAAATAAAAAGAAAAGGGTATGCTTTGTGTCATTCTGTTTATGAAGGTTCAAGAAGAGACCAAACTGAGCTGTGGTAATAGAAGTCAGAGAAGTGGCTCCCCCTGGGGATGAACCTTGACTGGAAAGACCCCAAGGATGCTGGAAATGTTTCATGTCTTGACCTGGGTGGCGGGTATGTGGATGTGAACTCATGTGTATACAAGTTCCTCAAGCTGTGCACTTGTGATTGGTGAGCGTTAGAGAATTAGTACATTTTATTGCATGATTATACCCCTATAAAAAGTTAGACAAAACAAAAAAAAAATCAATGTGTTTACAAAGTCATTTGCTGGAAGCTGTAACATTTTAAATAGCTATGGACTATGACTGAAGCTATTTGAAATACTGTTATTTAAAAAATTTGGTAATACCCACACATATTTATGTTATTGGGCAAACATACCTGTTCAGTAGGCTGGCTGAATGAGAGCAATTGAGGCTACCATTTCCTGAGTGGCTGCAGTATGGTAGACATTGTACTGACAGTTGGTCATCTCAGTGCAAGAAATGTGTTGTTAGTCCCATTTTCTAGATGACAACATGGATCCAGGAAGATATCAAGCATTGCCAAGAGCACACAGATAAAGAGAATAAATCAGAAATTTCTACCCAGCTTTCTAAAACTCTGAAGTCTGATATAATTTCTCCCGTGTTGTGTGATGTCAGGAATGCTAGATGATTGATGTTAGTATTTATACCCGTCTTTTTAATAGAGGCAAGGTGTTCTGCTATGTGTAACTTCCAAATGTTAGTATCTCCTATTGTAGGAAATAAGTGAATACAGGTATATTGAAATGCATTATAAATAATGTTAGCTGATAGGTAGAGGGTCACCAGGCCTCTCCCAAAAGCACTGTCTAATTTAATAAGCTCAGCTAGTCTGTGAGGGGGAAAATATATTTTTCTTGTATTGCAGATGAGGACACTGAGACTCTGAAAGTTTAAAAGATTGACTAGCTAGTAAATTTCAACCTCTGGTATAGATGGACTTCCCATCTCGTACCCTCCTCTAGTCCATTACACTGTGCATTAATGATTGTTGAAGAATGTATCTGAAAGAAGTAGATTGATCCGTTTTTTTTTCAAATTTTAAAACAGGATAAGAACAATAGACATCAGTAAAAAGCATATTTGTCAGATCTGCATCCATTATTAAGAAGGATCCAAGAAACTATATTGGCCTATTGGATCTTTTCGGCCATTTAGAAAGCTTGTCAGTCGATGGGTCCAGCCCTTGAGTAGGACTGTGCACTTCAGTAAGAGGTCACACAGTTGATGCCAATACTCACGTGAGTGGTTGAAAGCCAGGCTCCCCAGCTCCGCCAGTCATCCGTCCACAGGCTTGTCATCCAAGAGGACAGGTCCAAGGTATCTATTCCTCTCTCTTCATCACTTGCTTTCATGACTATTTCTGCCACTTCTAAGCTCTCTTGGATCATTTTGCTCTATTTCTGTTATTTTAAAGGTCTGATCTTATGTGTAATAAAATCTATTTATACATTTAAGGTCAAATGCTGTCTCTCTGGATAGGACTCTAATGTGGAAACTTTTGGTCCCCAAAGAGGTTTTTGTACCATTTCCTACGTTGTGAGATTATCATATTGTCTTGGCTCTCACATCTTTACCTTTTGGCCATTTCTCTGCTGTCAGATTTAAGACATTATAAAGGACTTCTGTTTTTTATTATTACAAAGATTTCAAGAATAGCGTCTTATGTTCTTCACCAAAATATATCAATTGTTAACAATTTTGCCACATTTGTTTGCTTTATCTGTGTGTATATAATTGTGTTGTGAATTTTTGTGTGCATACACACACACATACAGCAACTTTTTTTTTTAAGTACCAGGGATTGAATTCAGGGCACTCAATTATTGGGCTACATCCCCAGCCCTATTTCATATTTTATTTAGAGACAGGGTCTCACTGAGTTGCTTAGTTCCTCGCCTTTGCTGAGGTCAGCTTTGAACTTTCGATCCTCCTGCTTCAGCCTCCCAAGCCACCAGGATTATAGGTATGAGCCACTGTGCCCGGTTATAATAACTTTTTTAAAACCATTTAAGAGTTAGTTACAGGCATCATAGCAAATAGTTTGGCAATCGTCTCCTAATAACAAAGAAACTTTCCTATATGACCATATGATTATTATATTTGGGCCATTTAATCTTAAGATCATTATCTAATATACTGCCCTTATTAAAATTTCTCCAATTATCCTGATAATATCCTTTATAACTGTTTATTCCTCCCTAATCCAGGATTCAACTGGGATTCCCACAGTGCCTTTAGTTATCTTATCTCTAGTGTTTCATGAATAAAGGTCTCAGTTTTAAACGTCTTCATCGAGCCTCACTCATTCAAGGCACAATTCTAGGTACAACTGTGCATCAATATCTGATGTGTTTCATATGATTATTCCATTTTTGTCTTGAAAAAGTAAGACATTAACATGATTCTCTCACACTCTGGAAAAGGTGGAAATAACGAAGAAATACACTTCAAAACTTCAGTGATCGTCTGTTATTCTTCCAGTAATCATGTTTAGTTAGACTTGAAGAACAGAGAACAGAGAGCTTTTGTCTAAAAATCCCTTTTAGTTATAGATGGTTTAGGGTTTTTTGTGCCATCCTGAGTTTTCGAAAGAAATAAAAGTTCCAACCAGTCCCTTTATTGATAAAAGTCGGCAGATCTGGCAAAAATCAGGGACACCACAAACAGCATGCTGAGGGGGAAAACAAGTTGAAATGCAGAAGGACTAATGATAAAATGTTATTTTTCCAAAAGTTACTGTTGGGAATGTTTCTGTCACTATCATGCAAGATTTCTTTTGATATCAGGATGAGCCTTCTGAGAAAGCAACTGGGCTTCTTTGCAAAGAAAGGAAATTAGCAATTGTTCAATGACTGAAAGGGATGTTGTACGAGAAGTTGCCATAACGACATGATAAGGCTGTCCACGGGGCTTCTTTCAGTCACATTGAATTGGACTTGACGTTGTGTTTTAAAATATGAGTCAATATTTTAGGGTTTTTGGAGAAAAGATGTAAATATGAATTCTATGGATGGAGTCCTCTTCTGAATGCAAGTCTGCCAGTAGGAGCATTTCCAATTTCCTCTCCTCATTTTTGTAGCAAACAGAAGTATTTTTTTTTCTATCAAGCAGAGCTTAAACGCTGTTTCTGGAAATCTACTTTCACTGCACAGAGAATTTGATAAACTCTCATGTTACACATTGCCATTAAGGAAATCAATATTGGGTCTATCATCCATTAACAAATTAGTAGGAAATCCAAGCGTGTATTCTCCGAACATTGAAGGCAATGTCAGCATTGAACCATCCAAGATGTATCATTCTATTGGCTGAAACAGAAAACTATTTTCATGATAAGATTTTTCTGTTCTTACTGTTTTGACAGAAATATTGTAATAGCTAATCTATACTGAGTGCTTGGGGTTACATTGTATCATTGACAACATTATTGTGTATTCTTTCATTTCACCCCCACTGCAAACCTATACAGTAAGAATTTATATTTTCATCTTCTTTAAACAGTGAGAATCCTGAAACTCAGAAAGGTTAAATAACTTTTGGTAAGTGTTGGCACTGGAATCAGATCACAAGCTATGGATAAGAATCCATTGTAGACTCTGATTGATTAGATGTGGGTGAAGTCTGAGACTCTATATTTTCTAACAGTTCCCCAAGAGATGCAGGTACCCCAAGGAACATACTTTAGGAGCAAGGGTGATTTTTATGTTTGAGTACTTTATGGACTCTTTGTAAAGGGAAAAACCAATGAGCCCCCAGAAATATATTTGAAGATTTTTCAACCAAAGAGATACCCGTGTTAATCTATAATTCTATTAAACTATCTACTAGAAAATATAATTAACAACCAAAGTTTACTTTTCTTTTTATAATCATCAGATTTAAAAAAAATATTATAAGTGATAATATAAAATGCTTATATAATTCATGAACTGCAGTATAAAATTTACAAAATCTTATTTGTGAAACCTAAATTGAGAAATAGTCCACTGTATGTTACATGGTAGTATGTAGATGAGTTGCACTGAATAATTATATTTAATGAAGTAGGTGTTCTCCAGGTTTTGCTAGTTTTTGCTACATTGGTAAAAAGAACGGCTACAGTGGCACATGTCTATAATCGAAGCAATTCAGGAGGCTGAGGCAGAATGATCAGAAGTTCCAGTTCAGCCTGGGCAACTTAACAAATAAAAAAGTCTGGGGATGTAGCTCAGTGGTCAAGTATCCCTTGGTTCAGTCTCCAGTACACACACACACACACACACACACACACACCTGAAAAAAATGGAAGTAAGGTTATTATTTAGAAACCTTCCCATGAATCATGATTCTTTTTAAGTAATTCTGTTGGATTGCTTGAAAAACCAATTTATATAATCTCCATTTTATCTGCTTCATCAGTATCTAAATAGATACCACTACAGATTGGACGAGAAGGCAGGTCTTTCCACTTTTTTAGATATTCTATGTAGAATTGCCATAAAATTTTATTGCCATAAAATTCTAAGAAAGAAATCCTTCTGCCTCTAGTGATTTGTTAGGTTAGAGAGGATGGCACTCTAAATGAGAGGCGTGGCTTTGTCACTGATAGCCTGGCGGTTATGCAAATTGATGTAACCGATGTTTTAATAAGCTATTGGTTCATTCAGTGAACATATTTAGCTGAGGAAAAGAGGCCTAGGAGCAAGAGAGGGAACTCCCCACTCCCCAGCAGTCTGCAGGAACATATGCATCTCAATGTTTTCTACCCATGCGCCTCTTGAAGCACTGTAGTATTTTGGTTAGAAGATTTGTTCTAGAATCAAATGGACCTAGATTTGAATCTTGACTGGCAGCAATGGGCCGTGTGGCACCTCTATCAAGTCACACTGATGTCAGTGACCCCTTTGGGAAAGATTCAATGCCCGCTGCCTGAAGCCCACTGGATCTCTTACTACAGCACCAACACCAGTTGCTGAGGAACAGCTCTGAGATGTCCTACACCTGCTCTTTAGCATGACTCAGAATCTGAGGAGGACTTGTTCAGAGATGATGCACCGGGCTCCACTCCACAGTTTCTCATTCAGCTGGTCTCAGGGGGAGCCTGAAAATTAGCCCTTCTAGCAAGTTCTCAGGTAAGCTGATGTACTGTTCGGGGGACCACCCTTTGAGAATCACTGCCTACACCATCCCCAGAGCTCCCTGACAGATTGAGCGGTTTCCATAAATAAGACTTGGCATATATGACAGTCTTATTTGACTTTTTCCCTTCCCTCTCCCACTGCCTCTCTCCCTTCTCCACCTTCATCAGTTATGGGAACACTTCCTAACACTTGCACCCCAATGATTAGTTTGAGCACCAAAACTAATGTTCTGAAAATAAAACAAATTAGCTTTTGTTATCAGAACTTAGTTCCTTGATCTTTGAAAATCACCAATCTTGAAGACCTTCCTACCACCCCAAAGATGATTTTACTGCATTTCATACAGGTTTATATTGTACAACAGTATGTAATTTATGCTTTTCCAAATAAAAACAGTGTACACACACACACACACACACACACACACAAGTTTTCAAATGACTTCTTCCTCCTGTAGATGGGATATCTCTTCCAAGGGGAGCTGTCCCTACTCCAGTCCCTCTTGGGTTTCTCTAAGGTAGAATGTCCTAGGTCTAGAAGAATTAAATGTCACCTGCAGAGGTATTCAGGGGCATATGCCCAGACAGGGAAGAGGGTTTGGTTAGAAAGGAATTTTAAAGCAAGGAGACAAGGTAGAGTTACAGGGCAGGTTGTGGTTGCTGTCCCTCTGATGGTGGAAAACTGGGACCTCAGGGACATGAAAAAGTTGGGCTTGAAGAGTGTGTTACAGCAAACCTGGGGCCATCTTTAAACACCTACCCCTTATTTGTTTTGTAATATAGTAATCCTCCTTTAATCATGGGGAATATGTTCCAAGACCTCCAGTGAATGTCTAAAACCACAGATAATATGGAACCTCATGTATACTATGTTTTTTCCTACACATACATACTTATGATAAAGTTTCATTTAATTTTTACTTGACTACAATCACTGTGATACTGCAACAATTTATCTGACTGGTGGGCAAGTAGCTTTTATGGCATGGGTATGCTGGACAAAGGGAGGATTCACGTTCCAGGGAGGATGAAGTAAGACAGAACAAGATTTCACTATGCTACTCAGAGTGGTGCGTGATTTAAAATTTATGAGTAGTTTATTTAAGGAATTATCTATTTCATGTTTTTGGACCTTGATTGACCTGGACTAACCAAAATGGTAGAAAACAAAACCACAGATGGGTGGGAACTACTGCAACTGTGAAGGAGATGTTCTGCAACAATTAAAAGCATGGCCTCTGTCCTACAACTTAATAACAAAAAAGATCAAATAACCTGACTAAAAAATGAGTAGGTCTGGGGTTGTGGCTCAGCAGTAGAGTGTTTACCTAGCATGTATGAGGCACTGGGTTCGATCCTTAGCACCACGTATAAATAAATAAAAATGAAGGTATTGTGTCCAGCTACAACTAAAAAATAAAAAATAAAAATAAACTAAAAATGGGCAAAGGGCTTTATTTCTCCAAAGAAGACTTATCAATGATCAAAAATTATATAGAAAGATGGTTGCTTATCAGTGACAAGTCAAAAACAAAATGAAATTCTGTCTTATCTATACTGGGATGACTGACATTACAAAATCAAAAAACAACAACTTGCAGAGGATTTGGAGAAGTTTGGATCCTTGACACTGTGGGTGGGTTGTTCAATGGTACCCCATAGAATTAAAAATAAAACTACTATTCTAATTAGAATAAGATATATTCCATGTTTGTATAACTATGTTAAAATATACTCTACTGCCATGAATATCTAAAAAGAACAAATAAAAATTAAATGAAATTTTTAAAAAGCTTAAGAAATAAAATAAATAAAAATAAAGCTACCATGTGATCCAGCAATCCTATTAATGGGTTGAAAGTCAGAATCCTGAAGAGCTATTAGTAATTCCATATTCACTGCAGTATTATTCTCAATGGTCAAAATTTGGAAACAACCTAAATGTTCATCAACAGATGAACTGGTATTTAAAATGTGGCATATGTGTGCACACAATAAAATATTATTCAGCCTTAAAAAAGAAACTCCTAGCCAGATATGATGGCACTTTCCTATAATCCCAGCAACTCAGAAGGCTGAGGCAAAAGGATTACAAATTTGAGGCCAGCCTCAGCAATTTAGCTAGACTCCATCTCAAAAATGAAAATATAAAAGGGCTGAGGATACAGTTCAGTGATAGAGTACCCTTGGATTCAATGTTGGTAACTCAAAAAAAAAATAAATAAATAAATAAATAAAAAAGATAGAATTCCTGACATTTGAGATAATATAAATGAACCTGGAAGGAGAGACATTCTGCAAAGTGAAATAGCCAGTAAGTGCTATATGAATTTCACTTTTCTGAGTTATCTAAAACAGTCAAATTTGTGAAAGCAAAGAAGAGAGTTATGGTTGCCAGGGTCTGGGAGAGGTTAGTAATGGGAAGTTGCTAATCGGTGGGTATGAAGTTTTAGTCAAGACAAACAAATTCTAGAGATTTTCTATACTAATACTGTGCCTGTGCCTATAGTTAACAATACTATATGTGCACTCTAAAATCTGTTAAGAGCCAGGTGCAGTGGTGCACACCTGTAATCCCAGCAACTTGAGTAGATTTCAAATGAAGTGCTTTTACAATAATGAAAGAAAAAAAAATTTTTTTTTAAAGCAAGAGCTCTAGAGTCAGGTTTCTTGGATTCCAATTCTCCCTTTACCATCTATACAGGCAGTTTTAAACCATTTTAGGTCTCTCTTTTCCTCATTTGTAAAATGAGATTAACATTAATGCTCTCTATAAAATGGTAACATGAGGTTATTTCTTTTTTTTTTTTTCCTACACTTTAAGGATCCATGTCCTGGCAGAAAGGACTAACAGATAATATCGTGACTTTTGTTTTTGCAGATTTTATCATGATGTTGTATTTTGTTGTTATTAATTGCATAGACAGGGTGTTAATCTTTAGAAAGTGGGATTGCTATACAGATAAACTGCTTATCCTAGCACCAAAATGAATTTAAATTGTGGGGGAGTTGATATGTAATTTGGAGTTGATATGTAATTTGAGTCATCAGGCAAGAGGAAGGGGCTGAAGAAGCTGCCAGATGTGTCCATGTGTGGATTATTCTTCCCTGAGGTTCCAAATTGGAACCCTAGGGTCATCAACCACAGCTGGGTTGACGTTGACATTTTCGCATCCTAGCAAGGCTCTGCATGGATGTGCTTCTTGCAAAATGATATTTACTACCTCACCTGGCTTCCCTGGATGACAAATGCACCCCCAATCGAGTACTTTACACTTAACTATTTGCAATTTGTAAACTAAACTGCTGCAGCAGTTATGAATCTCCATCTACAGCCTCATAAGTGGAAGAATAATTGCATTTTTTTTTAGCTTTCTTAAATCTTTGCTTAAGTTTTCTCACTTTGGGATGACGGGTCTCATTTTAACCTCAGTCATTATTGGGACACTTGTCCCACTGTGGCCCACCGTCCCCAACTTGGAACTGTTTTAATCAGCTTTTTCGCCACTGTGACCAAAAGATCTGATAAGAACAACATAAAGGAGGAAAAGTTTATTTGGGGTTCATGATTTCAGAGGTCTCAGTCCAAAGATAGCTAACTCCATTGCTCTTGGCCTGAGGTAAGGATGGAAGGGCGTGGTAGAGGAAAGCAGCTCAGGACATGGCAGTCAGGAAGCAGAGGGTGAGTTCCTCTCACCAGGAACAGAATATAAACCCCAAAGATATGCCCCCAATGATCTACCTCCTCTAGTCATACCCTCCCTGCCTACAGTTACCACCCAGTTAATTCCTATTAGTGGATTAACCTCTGATTAGATTAAGGCTCTCATAACCCAATCGTTTCACTTCTGAAATGTATTGCACTGTCTTACCCATGAGCTTTTGGGGGATACCTCACATCTAAACCATAACATGAACCAAGCACAACCTGCCATTGTGGACCATCTAGAAACTCACAGGCAGGATACAGAGCCAGCAGCTGCTGCTAACTTGACCATATTATTGTTTAACCTTGAGGAAACTCATGGTTGCTTTTATTTCCTTGGATGCTACTTGTGAAAGCAAAGCTTGTGAAGATGAACCATTTGGAAAGTCACAACAGGTTGTTAACAGGTTTTATTGAGCTGGAAGTTTCCAGCCAAGGTATACCACTTTCAAAGTGTCACTGGATGATTTTCATTGCTTCTTGGCAAGAATCTCACTTTCCTAGAATTTTCTTGGAGGAGTTAGAAGACTTAAGGCCAGGGGCTGGGGCTCAGTGGTAGAGTGCTCACCTAGCATGCTTGAGGCACTGAGTTCGAGCTTCAGCACCACATAAATGTAAAATAAAGATATTGTGTCCACTTAAAAAAAAACTTAAAAATACATATAAAAAAAAGACTTAAGGCCAATTATTAAGCAAAAAAAAAACCCCCAAAAAACTTTCCCTCACCTCCCAGAGCCCCTAACACACTATTATTTGTGTTTAATTACATTTAAATAATTTGTTTGCCCTTATGTTGGAGTTTTGTTTCTCCAAGAAGAGTCTGAGCTTCTTGGGAGTACAGACTGCCCTGTATTCTTGGTTCACTCTTTCAAAATACTTAAGAAAGAGAACTCTTTGCATTTGTTTGCAAGGCAGACTGGATGATGGGATGTTTTTCATATTTTGCATGCACAGTACCCCATGTTGTATGTGTTACATTTAGTTCGTTTCCCTGTTGTAGCTGTTTATATCTAAATTTCCTTTCTGTACATGATGACGATATCATTTTGTCTTTCAGTAATCATTTGAGGAAATATATAAGGTGGTGACTTGACATTACTCGCATGCAGTATATGGCTTGGCTGGGTTTCTTAAGTGGGAAAACAGGAGAGAGAGAGAGAGAGCTGGGGAACACATCAACCACCATCCTCAGCTTTCCATTTCCTATATATTTGTAGCCCAAGTAGCACACAATTTATGTGTAATCACAACTGATATGCACTTGAGAATTAATGGGGGAAAAAACAAAGAGATGTATGGTCTACTACAGTGCGTAAGAATGTGAGCTTAGGGAATAGATTATCTACCTGAGAGCCATCATTCTGCCTCTTCCTTGCTGGTGATCTGAGGCTGGTCATTTCATCTCTCTGATCCTGTTTTCTCACCTGTGAAATGATGAAACACTGCTATCTACTTCAGACGGTTGTTTTGAGGATGAAATAAGATAACACATGGAAAGTGTCTAGTACTGGATCTTAATGAGTTGTCATTGCTCAAAGATCACTTTCTACCACCTCATGACATTTCACAAGGTTCTCAGAGCAAAGGCATGGGACATTAGAACAATTAACATGGAACCTGATGCTTTGGAGATGTAAGTAGATAATTTTTAAACCAGTTAATAACAGAAAGAAAAAAGACCCTGGCTGATATAAAGTCAAGTTCTTCCATTCTCTTCCCTTTACATACGAGGGTAAAGCAGATCAACTTGCCCTCTAGTTCTCTTCCCACTTGAAAAATTCTGTATCTTCAAAAATCTTCCACCTCACTTGTGATGGTTAATTTTCTGGGACACTTTGTCTGAGCCACAGTGCTCAGATACCTGATCAAATATTACTCTAGATGTTGCTATGAAGGTTTTTTGTTTTTGCTTTCAGATGAAATTGGCAGTGAAATCATTAGAGTAAACACATTACCTTCTATAAAGTGGGTGGGCCCCATGAGTGGGCCTCACCCAAATCAATTGAAAGAATTTAAAATTTATATTTTATTTGTTTATTTTTTGCAGGACTGGGGATGGAACCCAGGGCCTCACACACTCTATGTAAGTGCTTTACCACTGAGCTGCACCCCAAATTCTTTAACTGAAAGTATTAAGAGAAAAAAATGGATGTACCCCAAGGAAATTCTGCCTCCAGACTCCCTTTAGACTCTGCTACACTGACTCTCTCCTGGGTTTCCAATTTGCCAGCCAGCTCTGCAGATTTTGGACTTGCTAGTCCCTGCTGTCATAAGAGCTAATTCTTTAGAATACCTCTCTCTCTCTCTCTCTCTCTCTCTCTCTCTCTCTCTCTCTCACACACACACACACACACACACACACACACCCTATTGGCTGTTTCTCAGGAGAACCCTGAACAACCACCTTACCCCACACCATTTTTAAAAGCCTGATCCTGACTAGGTTAAGCAGGCATTTATATCTCAATAGAGTAAGGGAGAATAAGCAGTATGAGTGGGTCTATGTTTCCCCTCAGACCCTAGGTCAGGTCGCATAACTGTACCGATTTAACTAAATCTTTGCTTTCTTTTCAAAGTTATGTGTGATCAGTCATCATCCCATAGGCAGATTCTCAGGAGAAGGCAAAGTTCAGTTCATTCTCCTTAACATTTTGTCCTACCATCCCAGATGTGGAGCACCTTTAAAACCTTAAATATGGTATTTAATATAATTATATAGAAATAGTAATAAGTTTTTAAAATAATTTTTAAAGTTTGTTTTAATTAGTTATACATGATAGTAGAATGCATTTATGCACTTTGATATATCATAATAGGTGGGGTATAATTTCTCATTTTTCTGATTGTACATGTTGTAGAATCACATTGATCACACAGTCATATATGTATATAACATAATAATGTCTGTTTTGTTCAATTATAATACAATATTAGCTCTATTAATATGACAATATAAGCTCTAGATTCTGATTTTCAGTTTATTTTAATGCATCTGTGTCAATTTAGTTGTAGTATCCTCAGAAGTGAAAATTTGGGCCTTAATGGGTTAAAAAGGAATTTAGTAAGGATTTCAACAATAAGTATCGAAAGAGATTTCTGGTTAATTAAATTGATCAGAATTTGTCATTCCTTGAGCAATCTTGTTAATCTATCTCTAAATATATTTTGAGAAATATTCTTAAGAGATTTTGAAAATGTTGAAAATAGATTCTCCTTTTGGAAGCACAAGAGCTAAGTAACAATGTAACAAACATGAGTTTTCCATTATGATCATGTTTAATGCAATCTTTTAAAATCCTGGCCAATTTCTTCTATTTCAGATTTGAATCTAAAGCACTTAATGTATCCCATTTATTTTTGTTTTTAATATTTAGTTTTTATATTATTTTTGGTACCAGGGATTGAACCCAGAGATGCTTAACCACTGAGCCACATCCCCAGCCCTTCTTACTTTTTGTTTTGAGACAGGGTCTTGCTAAGTTGCTTAAGGGCCTCTCTAAGTTGCTGAGGCTGGCTTTGAATTCACAATCCTCCTGCCTCAGCCTCCCATGCAACTGGGATTACAGTGTATCCCTTGTGTGTGTGTGTGTGTGTGTGTGTGTGTGTTTTAAAGAGCGAGAGAGAGAGAGAGAGAGAGAGAGAGAGAGAGAGAGAGAGAGAGAATTTTTTAATATTTATTTTTTAGTTTTTGGTGGACACAACATCTTTATGTATGTATGTATGTATGTATGTATGTATGTATGCATTTATATTTTTATGAGGATTGAACCCAGCGATCCGAGTATGCCAGGTGAGCACTCTACCGCTTGAGCCTCATCCCCAGCCCAATCCCTTGTGTTTAAGACTAATTTTCCAACTGACTTAAACGACATTGGAATGGCTTGCTTTTCACTGTGTGTGTAAAATTATTTAATATTTTATTCAGAGGCAACATTTGTGCTTGGTTAGGCTTGTTGCACTTTTACATGTTAATAATCCAATGCCCATTTACTTGGATCTCACACTGTGTGGTTAGCTCTCTAATGTGTTTCCTTGCTCCTTCAAAAAATATATGTTATTTTGGTGTCTACCTTAGATTTAAATAGGATTCTTCATACATTGAGCTTAGGTAGCCTAATAGGATATGACATTTGCTGAAGAGGGAGGAGATATCCTGCTCTCTTTTAATTTCTTGATGATCTGAGCCTGGAGTTTCAATTTTTAAAACATTAGAATTTACTTGGAGGAAAAACACCCTCTTATAGCCTGCATTTATTTCCATGAAGGTTGGTAGCGTATTGCTGAATTTAGTGGGCCGTCACCACTACCGTGCCTTATTAGTGAAATTTCATCAGTATTTTCTGCATGAGTTCTCCTGGGAATGGGGCTCTAAGTTTTAAATGCAAATAGGATGAAACTAATACCTCCTTGAGTGGTGGCAGTGTGTGGAGAAAGGCTGGCTGGCATATGTTATGGTTGCAGAAGCAGCTGTGGTGACAAGGTGGTGCGGAAGGGACAAGGACTACATCCCAGGTTGAACACAAGCAGCTCAGTGAGTTGCAGCTGCTCAAGTGCATCTAGGATCTCTTAGAAATAGAAGGATGATCAAGAAGTGAGAGAAGATGCCATGCTTCTGGCAGAGCGAAGATCCAAGTGTTCTCTTCCTGATCTTCCTGGATGGTTAGGGGATCACATACTTTCAATGGAAGTCTTGGAGCAAAGGACCAAACAAACTAGAGTCCCCATGCATCTGGATTCCACACAGCCTCTCCCTTCCTCTGGGCAGCTGGTATTCTTTTCCTAAGCACAGGGCTGAATGAAGGTGTGAGGGGAAACTGGTCAGGATGAGGGCGATGTTAAAATCTTATTCTGCTGTGATGGATTAGGGAGAGAAAAATCCTGTGTTTACGTTTTCTGCATTGTAAGGCGTTGTGAATAAACAAAAAACCTCTTCCAAGGGACGCAGGACGAGGCAATTTCATATGCACTCTTGACAGACTCTACTTGGCTTTGCTTTTAAAGATGAGGTGGAATTGGAGAAACCAATTAATTAAAACACACAAGACCCTTTCTTTGATTCACATATTTGGATTTGTTTTCATCTCTTAATAAGAAAAATAATAAAAGTGGATTTTGGCTGAAGGGAAAAATGTGTTTGTGAGCCAAATGTGTTTGGTTATACCTCATTATCTGTTTTGCAAAAACAGTGTAGTCATAATTTCTGTAGGTAATGAGTAATCTGTTTTGGGGGAAAAGTGTTAGGATGTTTAGAAAGAAAAATGAAGAGAATCTCTGGCACGTTGAAACTCTCTACTCATTTCACATTGGACAGAATTGTTATCTTTGTTATTTCTCCTTACATCTTATGTTACATTCAAATACATACATTTCTAGCTTTACTTTCAGATTGAGTTAATACGATGTGGAACTTAAGACTTCCAACTTCCTCATCAAACAATCAGTTCCAAACAATCACAGGAAGAAAAATTCTTCCTCTTCCCTCTTAGGTTGCTTATGTGAGGGCCTGCCAATTAAACTGACAAAAGATTAACAGCAGGAAAAAAAAAGAGTTTATTTGCATGAATATAGGAGCTAAGAAAAGAAATGATGGCTGAATAAATGATAAATGGCTAGAGACTTATATACCTCATTTAGGATGAAAGAGCAAGTGGGGAGAAAAGGGCTGTATGGGAGGACCAAATGGGGTTCTTTAGGAAAGACAAATGGGTTTCTAGAAAAACAAACAAGAGATAAGGAAGTTTGTGATAATGCTTGCTCTTGCAGGTGCAAGTAGCCTTTCTGTCTTCTTCATTGCCATAAAACCCCCCAGAGGGGATTTATGATGGGTTTACTTTTGCTCTCCTTCCTGGGAGTAAAAGCTGCCCCGAAGAGGGAATTTATGGCAGTCTCATTTCCCAGAAGTTTCTGCTTTTAGTCAGATAAGGGAATCTTCAAGAAGACTTGTTTCTACATTTGTTGAATTCTAAATGTTTTTAGCTTAAAATCATCTTTGTACCAACTCTGGGGTTCTAAGTGGGTCTTCACACGATCTGTCCGCTTCTCAGCTCATTGTTTTTTAAAATGCCATATGAAAATACTATATATCTTGCTACTGAATTTTTGGCACCCCCTTAAATTTTGCTTGGAAGGCTGGCACCTTATTTCCCCACTCTAGTCCTGCTTTTTCTCTGCTAGTCAGCTGGACTGTGAGAAGAAAGTTGTATATATTGAAGGAGGGTATTTATCGTAGTCCTCTTTGATTGAATTTTCCTTTGGAGACATGAAATTCCCTACTTGATCTTAGGCTTATGAGTTTCCTAATGGGGGAGAAAACTTCCAGGGAGAGGAGAGAGGTTCCCAGTATATAAGATGGGAAGCTGTCAACATGCACAGGGTCTGTGCATAGCAGGCGAGGGAGCCCCCCCCCACCCAAGATCCAGATAAACATCTCATGAAATCTGGACTTGGGTGAGGCAGAGGAATGGCTCTAAACTCAGATATTCAGCTACACAATATTTTCATGCAATCTTTTCAAAGTTCAAACTGAATGCTAAAAAGCTCTTGTTGAATAAAATAGCAACGTTTTAAAGACAAAATCCATCTCTCTACTTGCATGACTCTCCCTCACTCACCTGATGCAGGTCCTGGTTCCAATAAAACTTTATTGAGGGCTGGGATTGTGGCTCTGTGCCAGAGCACTTGCCTCACAAGTATGGGGAACTGGGTTTGATTCTTAGCACCACATAAAAACAAATAAATAAAATACAGGTATTGTGTCCATGTACAACGAAAAAAAATGTTTTAAAAAATTTATTGACCAAAAAGAATGTTTCTGTAGATCATCATGTTGATTTTATAAAAAAACACATTGCCTGAAAATATGATTTATCTGAACTTTTGCGCTTTTTTCTATTAAAATTTTTAATAATTTTTGATTTATTCTAATTTGTTATATATAACTGCAGAATGCATTTCAATTCATTTTATATATGTAGAACACAATTTTTCTTGTCTCTGATTGTACAGTCACACCATTCATATATTGATACATGTGTGCATGTACTTAGGGTAATGATGTCCATCTCATTCTACCATCTTTCCTACCCTCAGGCCCCTTCCTTTCTCCTCAGTCCCCTTTGCCCTATCTAAAGTTCATCTATTCCTCCCATGCTCCCCCTCACTCTATTAAATTTTAATCTTTTTTAAAAAAAATCTCATCATAGTGCATGCTCTAGTCCTAGTATTATCTCCATCTAACAGATGAAGAAGCTGAGACTGAGACACATGACACAGATTGCTGTAGATAACATGGGTAACAAGGTGACTCCACAGTGAGCACTGTCAACCATCAGTGCAGACCTGTCTCCAGGTACTGGCCTTTGAGTGGCTTTGTCAAGAAAGTGTTTGTATTAGTCAGGGCTCTTCAGAGAAATAGAATCATTGGAGGGTGGGGGAAGAATCAGGGACTGTTATGGTTTAGAAATGGGGGTCCCCCCCACAAAGCTTATGTATTCATGCAGCAATGTTCAGCAACGAAATGATTAGATTATGAGAGCTGTAACCGAATCAGTCCATCCTAATTGGAAATGACTGACTGGGTGGCAACTGTGATCAGGTGGTACATGGCTGGAGGAAGTGGGTCACTGAGAGTGTACCTGGAAGGGTGCATCTTCTCTGTGATGCTTGATTTCTGTGAGCAAAGCAGCTTCCCTCTGCCATGCCTTTCCTCCATTATGGTCTGCCTCACATTGAGTTCAGAGTAATGGAGTTGGCTGGTCATGGACTGCATCTCTGAAACCATGAAACAAAAGAAACTTTTCCACCTCTGAGTTGTTCTTGTCAGTTGTATATTGGTCATAGTAACAAAAAAACCAGACTAGCCTAGGTACTTATTAGGGGAATTGACTCACATGATAATGGAGACTGAGAGGTCCCACTCTATGACATATGGAAGCTAGAAAAGCAAGAATGATAGTGGACCGACTCAGTCCAAGTTCAAAAGCCTCAGAACCAGACCCAATGGTGTTATCTATGTCAGAGGCTGAAGGCCTGAGAAGCTGGGGGACCCCTGAAACTAGTTCCAGAGTCCAAAGGATCAAGAACCTGAGTTCTAGCCAGGTACAGTGGTGCACGCTTGTAATCCCAGCAGCTCTGGAGGCTGAGGCAAGAGGATCATGATTTGAAAGCCAGCTTCAGCAAAAGGTGAGGCACTAAGCAACTCAATGAGACCCTGTCTCTGAATAAAAAAATACAAAATAGGGCTGGGGATGTGGCTCTGTGGTTGAGTGCCCCTGAGTTCAATCCCCAGGTACCACCACAACCACCACCACCACCACCAAAAAAAAAAAAAAAGAAGGAGAACCTGAGTTCTAAGATCCAAGGGCAGGAGAGAAGAGTGTCCCAGCTTGTACACGGGAGAGAGAAATCGCAAATTTGGCTTTCCTCTTCTTTTGTGTTCTGATTATATGCTGCTTGTCCACATTGGGTAAGAGTGGATCTTCCTTACTCAGTTCACTACTTCAAATGTCAGTCTCTTCCAGAAAGATCCTCATAGGTATACACAGAAATAATGCTTCCCAGATATCTGGGTACCTCTTAAGCTAGTCAAGTTGATGCCTAAAATTAAACATCATAGTGTAGGGGTGCACAGTCCCTCACCTCTACCCATCCTCCTAAGCTTTTACCTACTTTGGGTAAACTTTTGAGTAGCAGGCATACATACAGCGTTGCTCAGAGAGTTAGGGCAGAACCGTAATGATAAAGAAGTTGAACCTGTGGCTGTCAAACTACACATAAATGTAACAAACTGAAAGCTTGCCACTTATACAGACATTTATTGACATATTGCAGCTGCATGTGTTTATTTTACACCTGTTGAGTAAAACCTGGGAGAATGGGTGTGTTATAAGAAGAAAAGTTGGACATTTTCTAATTTTTCAATATCTAATAATTGCACATGAATGTACCTGATTTTCCATTAGCTAAATGGAAGTTGCCCAAAAGAACTAATGAATATTGCATGGTTGAGCTCTGCCACTTTGTAAAGGAGGGACTGGACATGAAATCATTTCTTTTAATACAGAGACAAAGACAAGTGACTTTGGAATTTAATGCAAGGTACCAGATTAGAAAGCTTGCTACTACATAGCCTTGCCTCCCCTTCACATGGATTTGCAGAAGGCTCTCAATATGGGTCTTATTGATTGATTGACAACCTAAATGACACAAAGGCACAATGCCTAAAAGGCTACAAAGTAGGTAAACTGCAGATTGGCACAAAGTGCTTCAGAGCACATCCAGCTCTTTTGTTTTGGGTCCTCACGAGTGGTAAAAATTCTGACCAGGATTTTCCCTATTGAAAATGTCAATGATGTTGCTGTAAAATTTCAGCAGTCTTGGAAAGAACTTTTCCAGAATTTCTGACTTGGCTGATTTCGTGGCAACTTACTATGGCCTGTCTTCTTCATTATCAACCCTACCAGGTCTTTGCTTTCCTGAAAATATTTCATTTTTCCTATTCATGCAGTGATATTTCTATGCTGCTCATTTGGATAGACATTTATTTATCCCTTTACTTAAAATGATTCTGCAGGCTCCCACGACAGCTGCCAGAGATCCCAAGGTGTACAGATGTCCATCCGATGACTACAGGTTTGGTTTTAGACGCAGATACTTAGAAATGGGATAGATTACAGTCATTACTGAATTTCTAAAATTAATTTGAAATGTTGGCCATTAAAGGGACAGAGTACAAATGAATCCTAATGCCTTTTCGGAGCATAAAATTAGAATGGGGTGGCTTGATTGACAGCAGTCTAATGTTATTAGCAATTATCTGGTTTAAAAAAGGGGGGGCATGTTTCTTCGAAGGCACAGTCTTCATTTTTGTACTTGGTAAATTATTAACCATTCTATTAGAAAAATAATGAGACACTGCAGATTAAATGGCAAAGGCATAGTTAGTAAAAAAAAAAATGCTTTTTGATAATTTTGACCTTGGGAATGTGATGGGTATGGATTAGAAATAGATTGGTTGGTCCCTTATCTCAGCTCTTGTCACAGCAACATAAGGTAGGCCTAGCTCTAAACTTAACACAAGACCAGTAAGACTATACAGTATCCTAGAATTAAAGATATTATGAATGCATGGGAAGTATCAGAATGAATTTAATTAAATTCCAAGAGTTTCTGCTGAAAGACTACTGTGGGTAGAATGTTGTGCTAGGACCTTGAGAACAAAGAGACTGAAAGAGCTGGTCATGGCCAATGGGGGGTTTCGTGTCAGGCAGGTTAAACAGAAGTATGTAGGAGATGCGTAATTCTCTATGGATGCAAATACAAGGGGAAAATGAAGTGCTAAATTGTATATTAGAGGTAAGTTGAGAATAATGGTACTTTTTTTAAAGGTGCAAATTGTGATGATCATTAACGAACGGTGTTTAAATGGAAAGAGTCATTGTAGCTAATCAAGAAAAATGGTGAGTGCTTACAACCAGTAGCCCACATGCTGGTTATTACCGGAAGGATAGGAGGAGTGGGGAAAGGCTCCTGCCCCAGTTAATCTACAATCTACTCCCTCCTACCAACTCTTTCTTCATTCTCCTCTCCAATTTCTTTTCTCTGTCATTAATTAGGGAGTTCTTTAAGACTCAGTCCCAAGCCATCTCTTATCAGCGTTTAGTTTTCTGTCTGGAAAAATCTCAACCATTCCCATGGCTGCAATGGCCAGATGTTTCACAAGGTTACATTTCTCAGCTCAGATTGCTTCTCTAGCTCCAGATCCATATGCCCATCTGCCTTATTGATTCAGCTTCTTGGATATTTCAAAGTAATTTTTTAAAATGCGTGCACAAAACTGGAATTATCATTTAAATTTCCTTTTATACTTTGTCTCCTTCCAAAGTTTCCTAGCCTGAGAAGTAGCCCTAACTCTCATCTAATTCCAGGCTAGCCAGAAAATGGTGGTCATCTCTGATGCTGCCATTCTTTTCTCTGTGCCATTCAATTCATCCTCCAGTCTTGGCCATCTCACTTCCTAAATGGCTCAGGAAGGGGTCAGCATGTTGGAATGTGTGTGTGATTCTAGAGATTTCGGAGGCAGGGACAGGAGGATTGCAAGTTCAAGGGCAGCCTCAGCATCTTAATGAGATTCTTGGCAATTTAGCAAAACCCAATCTCACAATAAAAAAATAAAAAGGATTGGGGATATATATCAGTGGTAAAATGCCCCTGGGTTCAATCTCTAGTCCCCATCCCACCCCCTACACACAGACACACAGACACACACACACACACACACACACACAAAATCACAAATGGGACCACTCCTCTGCTGTCCTGCAGTCTCTGAACCATTCTTTTGTTATACTGTCATGGAATCAGATTCTTCTGTCTCTAGCTTCCAAATGGTAGTTGCACCAGTCTCGGATGGTTGCCTATTTTTCACTCATTTATACCTTTTTCCTTAGTTACAAAAACTGAATTTTGTTTAGGTATCCTCCACTCTCTCTGTGGCTCAGAGGAAGATGACTTTATTTCCACCTTAAAGTAAATTATCTTGCTAATGATTGGATACAAGATGGCACATATTCAATTTGGGCCATTGAAATAAGGGATATGTGCTAGGTGCTTCTGGAGATAGTTTTTCTTGCTATTAAGATGATTTCGAAGGAAACAGTCCATTTTTTGCTGTTTCTGCTGACCAACATGAGCTTTCAGGAACAGCTGCAGTACCCTGGAGCCACCCTGAGGATGGAGCCCACAGAAAGCAGAGGCCAGCTTGGAGATGCCTCCAAGCAAGTAGAGCCACTTTACTGCCAAGCTTCCTATAAAAGGTGGCCCATATCCATACCGGTTTTGCCAATTTGGGGTAAAGATTTCCTATTATTGAAACTAGAGCTATATTAGTGGACAAAATAACTTCACTCTTGACTCAATGCTTACCAGAATAACAAACATCCACCTCCTGACCAGACTATATGTCCCTGATTTGCTCACTGTTGGACTCTTATAAGACTACTTGGGCATATGGTAGGAAGTGAGAGGACATTTGATGGATGAATAAAGGTCCTAGCCAGGGACATGGTAGCTGAATATATAACAAGAAAAGTAACAACCCAAGATTATGTTTGATCAATAACTGGCACATATGTGAGTTTAGGAGGAGTTTGGAAGAGGAAAAATCATGGGTGATTTTTGTAGAGGAAGGGTCTTTGTAGAGAAGATAAATACTGAGGGGACCTGTAAGTACTAACTAAGTTTGGACAGATGGACAGACAGTACTGGTAGCAATGGGGAATTTACACCAAGAAGGGATCCAAGGGCAAAGGAGTTAAGAGGATTGAGCATATTTTGTTCAACTTGAAATCTGAACGATGTTGTACATTGATGGGTGATGTCCTTGAAATCTCCATTAAAAGAGTGGACTTGTCCCGAGACAAATGGAGAATCCAGGAGACCCAAAGAGACCTTATGTCTCTAGTTGGTACTGAACTCCTAAGTGAGGGTGTTCCTCACTTTACCATTTCCAATTACTGGGGGAAAAAAAGTAGAGCCCTATATCCATGATTGTACAATTATACATATAATGGGCATTGTAATAATAATAATAATAAACCCTTTCATTTTAAGCTTTTAAAAGCATGTTTCCCTAGTTGAAATTGAAAGAATAATTGCATACATGGTGTCTTACCTGTGGGCAGATTTCATAGTCATTCATTTTCAAATATCTGATGTCAGTAATTTAAGTGAGACTTCCAGAACATTATTCCTCTGTGTTATAACATTGGCCACTCAATAATTTCAAATTGATTCATTGCTATACCTAATGGAAAAAATCATTTTAAGTACTCTACCCATTTTCCCTTGGGGAAAATGCTTGGGGAGCCTACCGTTCAATAGTTCTCTTGATGTCATGACTTGATTTTACGTGCCTCTTCAATACGTTTTTAAGGGATTTTGGAGTAGAGTTTTAAACATCTTTCAATGCTAATTGGGGAAACTCAATATTTTTGGAAGTTAAATTGCTTTGTGTCTTAAAAACAGAAATTTCACAAATAGTTTTTTGAGTGGTTCATCTGAAGTAGTTATAAGTGCTTGCTAATTTTTTTTTTTGCCAATGTTAGGACTTCTAATATTTGTAATTTTTTACATATTCTTTTAGAAAAAATATGAATATGATTACCCCTAGCCATGCTTATTAATCAAAAACTAGTGTGATACATGGAAACAGTGTTCTTCTTATTTTTACTTTGAGATCTAGTATGTACATATATTTTTTATTTTCGTTGGGTTTTTGTTTGTGTTTTGTCTTTTGCAGTGTGGGGAATTGAACCCAGGGCCTCATGCATGCCAGGCAAGCATTTTACCACTGAGCTACATCCCTAGCCCCTGCCCTGCTTATTTTTAACTCCTATTTCTCAGACCTTTATTAGTTTTTCTGTAGTTGCAAGTAACAGAATGGAAATTTGACTAAATCAGGCCAAAAGAAAGTGGAGGGGTGTTCTTAGACTCTAAGAAAGAAACTGAGGCCTTAGGAAGGACAAGAAGGGAGTATAAAGGATGTAGGTGGCATAAACTAGTGGTAAAGTGGCTCCATGATTTTACAATCTGCTTGTCCTTTGGCTCATGATTCAAATTCCAGGAAGAAAAGAAGCATGGTTAAGATTAGCCTGGCTTAGGTCTCCTGCCCATATCTTCTCACCAAGGATGCAGTCTGTGGAATCCATGTACTCTTTCCAAAGGAAGGGTTCACTGTTTTTTGCCTAGGCAAATATATCCGATGTCACTTACAGTACCTTGTTTCTTTTTTTAATACTAGGGATTGAGTCCTGGGGCACTTAACCACTGAGCCGTATCCCCATCCCTTTTTATTTTTTATTTAGAAACAGGGTCTTATTAAGTTGCTTAGGTCCTCGCTAAATTGCTGAGCCTGGTTTTGAACTCATGATACTCCTCAGCCTCCCAAGTTGCTGGGATTACAGGCATGCGCCACCGCGCCTTGCGTAGCACCCTGTTTCTTACGTGCCATTTTTTCCAAATTTGTACACCTCAAATTCAGCCTCCACACTTGGCTGCTAGAGTGATTCTCATAATACTCCAAATGACTCTTATCCTCCCTGGCTTAACACTCTTCAGTGATTCCTCAAGGACCTGGTGAGTGTGTGTGTGTGTGTGTGTGTGAGAGAGAGAGAGAGCTCTCACCTCTTTCAGTCTAGACCCCATGCTCTAGTTCACAAACTGCTTGGAGCACCTCTCACCTTAACTTTGCACAGTCCTCCTGTTACTTAGGATTAGAGTTCTCATCCTCTTTCATTGGATTCGCTACACTGGGTCACAAGGATCAGCTGAAGGGTCAGTTTCTCACAGGAGAATTATATCTTATTCATTTTTGTACCTCTAGATATTGCACAAGTATGCCTTATTATTATTCATATAATATAAATTCTCAATAAATACATATATAAAATATAACATATATAATATCATTTATCAATAAATTGTTGCTGAATCAGTTAATGAATCAATGCAGTGTTTTTATTTGATGTTCCTTTACAGATAACTACTGTCTATGATAACAGTGCCGTATTATTGTTCACTCCAATTCCTTAAAGGACAATTTTTATTTGGAGAGAGTCCTTTTGATTTCTATTCTCTCTGGCTCATTTCTTGTGTTCCTTGCTATTTCAGAAGTACAAATATGGAGGTGTCCATTTTCATAGTGAGAGATATATTGCTAGATACTTTCCTGAAACAGAAATTAGGAAATCATGTGGTGACTTGGAATAATTTAGATTACTGCATGTATTAACTGGCGTTTGCAGTAGTGGTACTTTCACATTGCTTTTCTTTTAAAACATTTACCACCCTTGCTTTTTTTTTTTAATATTACTAATAGCACATTGTAAACTCTTGTGAATTAGTTGACTATCACCCCAAAACCTCTTCAGCCTTTTTGTTCTTCAGAAGAATTCTCAGTTTATGTCTATGCCTTCTAGTATTTTTCCCAAAGTGTATTGTTTTATGTTCTTGTAAATTGAACTCATCACACTTAAACTGGTGTGCCTCTCCAAGGTCTCTGGATTATTCGGTCCTCTTGATCTATTTTTCACTGTTTATGATTTTCTGCAAATAAGAATAATGTACAATTCATTTGGTGCTTCAGATCATTAATAAAGATATTAAATAGCATGTGCTTCAGTTTTTGCCTTCTAGCATACTGCTTTTCCCAATTTGACTCTGACCTGTTAACAGTTATTTTTTATTCTGTCAGGTTTTTTTTCCCCCAGTCTTGTTAAAATATTGTTGTAATATTTTTTAACAGAAAGTAGCTTGTAACTTTTCTTCATTTCAGCCTGTGGAGCAGATAACAAAGATAAATTATGTCAAAAGACATCATTTTATTTTCCCCTGGAATATGCGTTTTGGGGCAGTGTCAGCTTGTTATCATCATGTTTATTGGGGATATACTGTATTAATAATACTAGCTAAGACATAATACTTGCTATGTTCTAAAACATATTCCTATGGAGAATCTCATTTAATATTCACAACAGCCGTATAAGGGAGGTATAATCCTTCATCTTCCAAAATAGGAAACTGAGGCACAAGGGGATTTAGTAAAATGCCAAAGTGGCAGAGCTAGTCAGTGGCAGGACTGATTGGCTTTGGAATCCGGGCTCTTAACCACCACACAATGTTAAATTCAAACAAAGCCTCTTTAAGTAAGATACTGACATGAGCCAGATATGGGTCCTGCCCCAAGATGTTTGCAACCTAACATGGTATTTGCAAATAGGTAGCCCATATCTCCTTCCCTCCTCTTGCTCATCTCCTGAGTAAACCAGCAATCACTTTCTACCTCTATAACAGTTATTTTTTAAAATTCATTTATTGGTTCTTTTAGTTATACATTTAGAATCCATCTTGACATAATTATATAAGCATGGAATAATATGTCTTATTCTAGCTAGGATCTTATTCTTACGACTGGACATGATAGTGGGATTCACTGTGATGTTTTCTAATACGTACATAGGAAAATTATGTCTGATTCATTCCACTATCTTTCCTTTTCCTATCCCTCCTCCTTTCTCTGCATTCCCCTTTGTCTAATCTACTGAACTTTTGTTCTTCCCCTCACTTCCCCACTTTTTGTGGGTTAGCTTCCACATATCAAAGAGAACATTGGGTTTGGGGCGGGGGTGTTGGCTTATTTAATTTAGCATGATACTCTCCAGTTCCATCCATTTACTGGCAAATATCATAAAGTCATTTTTCTTTATGGCTGAATAATACTCCATTGTGTATATATACCACATAGTCTTTATCCATTCATTTGTTGAAGGGCACCTAGGTTGATTTCATAGCTTAGCTATTATGAATTGAGCTGCTATAAACATTGATGTGTTTGCATCACTATAGTATGCTGATTTTAAATCCTTTCAATATGTACCAATACTATTTCCACACACTGATTCAGGAACAACTATTACATGTGGAGATTTCTACAACACTTTCCTCAACTGGTATCCCTGATTCCATCTTGGGCCCATCTTCAAACTCATTATTTACACTGCAAACCGTGTTACCTGGTGAAAATACAGAAATGCTCTCATATCTCCCCTACTTGAAGCCCTCAGATGTCTCCCAGGGAAATTCCTCCAAAAGCATCCAAGGGTTTATATCTCTCACCTCTTTCCATTCTGTCTTCTGAATTCCACATGCTATGGAATTCATTTTGTGTTCACCTATTCTTAGCTCTTTGAATAAACTATCTGTTATGGTTTCCATGTGAGGTGTCCCCCAAATGCTCACATGTGAGACAATGCAAGAAGGTCTGGAGGAGAAATGATTAGGTTATACCCTTAACCTAATCAATGAACTAATCTCTGATAGGATTAACTGATAACTGGAGACAGGTGGGTGTGGCTGGAGGAAGTGGTTCATTGCAAGTGTGGCTTTGGGGTCTATATTTGTACCTGATGATTGGAGTCTCTCTCTGCTTTCTGATCATCATATGAGCTGCTTCCCTCTGCCACACACTCTGCCATGATGTTCATCCTCACCTTAAGCTCCGAGGAATTCGGCCAGCCTTCTATGGATTGAGACCTCTGAAACTGTGAGCCCCTAAATAAACCTTTCCTCCTCCAGTTGTTCTGATCAGGTCTTTTAGCACAGCTACAAAATAGTTGACTAAAACACCATTTATTCAAAACCAACCATTTATGGTTCCCTAACCCTGTTCCTTAAGTGATCCAATTGGTAAGACCTGGATGATATGCTCACACATGAAATGGGAGGTGGGGGTGAGATCTACCCTACTCAAAATGTTGGGTCCAAGGAGCCAGGTGTGGGGGCAGTGACTTTCAGAGGCTGAAATAGAATTGCAAGTTCAAGGCCAGCTCAGAACTTTAGTGAGGTCCTAAGCAACTTACCAAGATTCTATCTCAAAATAAAAATCAAGAAAAACTAGGAGTGAAGCTCAGTGGTGAAGTGCCCCTGGGTTAAATCTTGGGTATACCACACACGCTCTCACACACACACACAAGGCCTGAGGATGAAAAGGGTCAACTGCCTGAAAGAAAATAAGAGTTTTATTTCCAGAATAAGTGCTAGGCAGGAAAATGCAGTAAATGACTATCTTATATTAACCATTCATAGGTTATGGAGCATGTAACTGATATTATATAGGACCCTTTATTTGAAAGTCTCCAATTACCAAAACCAATTTATAATTTTGACTAACTTCTACTTTTGAATTATTTTGATGGAACTCATAACCAGCTACTTGAATTTCACTTGATATACAGAGAAAGTGATCTAGGAAGAGGTTAGGTGTTTGAGAATCATTAAAAAGTCTGTAAGGAAGAAATTTGAATTTTCTTTGCAACAGAACATCTTTGACGCAGTGCATTATTCATATAGAATATTACAACTCAGGGAAGATTCTGAAAATCACTCCTTAGCCAAAGTGCAGGGATGGTTCCCCTGCTTATCTGCCTGAGAATTTATCATTCTGATGAGACGAGTGTCATGACTGAAGTAGACTCAGAGCTGTGACATCCAGGCAGGCTGTTCTGCCTGAGTTCATCCTGACGCCATGTGGAGGTTATCTAAATGGATGTGGTTAAGGTTCTTTGTCATTTATCATTTGGAAATGCTCACCCATTTCAGGAAGTCCTTAGCTTCATTGGCAAATCAAGTGAGAACTGAAGCTCATTGAATTCCTCTAATCATCACACTTTTGTGCAGGATAAGAACTTCAAATGTCCTGCAATAGTCACTGATGTGGATGAACTGTAGACCGTTCACTATGTTTTATCATAAACTCTGCCATCTGCAGGTATGTCCTATGTTGTTAGCAGTGGCTGTGCTTAGGGACCAATACCAAAGGAAACAAAAAACAAAAATACCTTTATTCTGACCTTGAATAATATAAATAAACAATGTTTATTTAGGAACAAGAGAAGGCATGAATATGTTTGTGCTCAGGTGAAGTATTTCTATGTAGTCAATATTCTCAAACTCTTTGCAGGTCCCAAGCACTGGCTTCCTCTGGCTGACTTCTAGCTTAAGTAGCATTTGTTCAGCTTTCAGGAATAATCCATTGTATTGGCTGGCAAATGAAACCCACATTTTTTTTCCCTTGGAGTTATTGGCATTTCAGTCCAATCTTTTTTAGTCTGGTCTGCAGTCTAGATTTGAATATCAGTGGAATATTGAGAAACCAGAAGTATCAGAACAGGTTGGAAAAATACCAAATACTTTTTAAGGCATGGAGGGTGTGGTGGGAGCTCCCCCCCCCATACACACACACCCAGGTTAGAGGGGTCTCCCTGGAGGAAGGTGGCTAATCCTATATTTTCAGACACAAAAAGGCTGAAGCATTATCTATTACCATGATTTGCATATAGGGATGTTTTGATTATTATTGCAATGTAAAATATTAGCCCAAGCCTGAGTATCTTAAATTAACCAATTTATTTTGTTCACTCTATAACGGGTCAGGATTCAGGAGGGACTTAGTTGAGCAGATCTCACTGGGGGTTTCTGACGTGGTTGTGGTTGTGGGTCAGGCAAGGCTGAAGTCAACAGGAGGTTTGACTGGGCAGGAAGGACATCCAAGATGGCTCACTCACATTACCATTGTTCAGTCTGGCTCTGGGCTGGGAGCTCAGCCAGGGTGTCCACCAAGAGCCTACACATGGTGTCTCCAGCAGAGTGGTCTTAGACATCAGATTTCTCACATGTGAGCATGCCAAGGGAGTAAAGCAGAAGCTGACTGGCCTTTTCCGACCTAGTTTCAGGATTATGGAGCATCACCTCCAATGCCTTCTTTTGGTTACAAACAAGTCACTGTGATAGTCCAGATTCAAGGGGTGGGGGCGGGAAACGAGAGAGCAGTCCTATAGGAGGTATATATATATTTAAAATCATCACAATGAGTTTGCAGTGGGCTCAGGAGATATCTTTCTCTTGTTGCCCAAAATAATTCCTAGGGGTATTTATGGTCCTGATACTTTTTATAATGCTGGGCATTATAGAGACATGATTTTGCCTCAGTGTTCCTCAGCGAATCCCAATATAAAATACTCAGGTATTATTTGGCTCTTCTAAAGCAGAGCCAAGAATGTTTTCCCAACTGCTATAGGCAGAGAAGAATGAGCACTGAGAAACATTTGGATCCCAACTCAAAGAACTGGAATGTTAAATCCACCTGTAATGCAAAACCAATCTACGGCTCTGTAAATTCTCTGCTGAGTTTGACAAGATTTTATTTTTAACCTAGCAAATGAAAAACCCATTTGAACTACCTCGTACTTGAATAGCCGCATATTAAAGATAAATATGAGGCTATGAATGATATGTTGTCTGCTTTGTAAAATCAAGAGAATACAAATTGTGCAGCCTTTTTTTTTTTTTTTTAATAAGCAATTTCTTTCTATAGACCTTTAATACTACCAAATCTGTAAAGGTCTATTGCTGACCTAGATTATGCTATGGAAAAAAATGAAATCTTTTCAAAGTCAACATTAAAATTCACATTATTCAGGGCTTTCTTTCTTCACGGTTTATCTTAGAGCATGCCTATGGGGACTGTTTTGCTTCGTGTACAATGGTATCACTCCTGGCTCCAGCTCAGTTGGCCCTATGGTGTTATCCATTATACAGAGAAGTTTCTAGTTCATTAATGAACTGATAAGGGCTCAAATACCTGCCCTCAATTTCATTTCTTCCATCTGAGAGACAGTCTTTCAGATATAATGCAGTTTGTTAATGATATTCTACATAGAAAAGTTAGGCACCTGCTTCTTTACAATCATAATATGAACTATTACTAGCTCTGTGAGGACTGAATCTCAGAGTAGACACAGGCAGACTTTATTTTAGTGGCATTCCAATGAATAATTGATTTTATATTTCAAGCTAATGAATTGAAATAGGTTGTTGCATTTGTATCTGTTGAAAGAAAATAATTCTCCTTAACTTAGTACATGAAAGTTAAGATAACCATGAAAATTATTTAATATTGCTTTGAATGGAAGATTCTCTCTTACATCCTTCTATTAACATCCTTCTTGCCATGTTGGTTAGAAAGCAAAGCAAAAATGAAACAATTCTTTCCTTTTTGTCTCTATATTTCTATTTTTAAAACATTTTTTAAAAATCCAGTGATTTTTCCAATTGCAAGGGTAATACTTTAATCATAAAGGAGATAAGAATGAAAAATGACTTCTTTCACTGCCCTAAGATTTTGCTTATACCATTTCAATTAATTTCTATATGTATACACATACACACCAATTAATTTTTGAATGAGGAATGCAGTCTCATGGTTCAAAATTCAAAAGGCAAAAAGGTTATAAAATGAACAAATTTTCCTTCTTCAGAACCTCAGCTGTCCAGTTCCTTTCCAAAGAGACCCCAATACACTCTGTTTTATACAGAGGTATTTTAAGTAGATTCAAATAAGATTAAGATTCATTTAAGTTTAATTATCTAAGTTGGATATGTTTCTATTATAATATCAAAAGATTCCCTTTAAAAAATATCTAGACCTACAAATCTTCCTAATCTCCTACCTTGATAAACGCAATCTATTTTTCATTGATATGATTATGAGGACCTGTCTTCATGGTTTTCAGAGACTGGCCAAAATATTAATTGCTTTTGTGCTTATTGTTTACAAAAAAAGTAATGCTTTGCTGTCTTGTTTATTGTTGTCTTAGCATGATCCCTGCCCTATGTATGTCCAGTCACCTGTCATGGACCTCTGGATTGCTCTGATGCTGAATGCTATTAACTGTCCATGTCACACCTGATAGAGAACAAGGCTTCACCCCTTTCAACAGGAAGCAGCTTGGAGATTCATTGCCAATTTTTCCAAGGAAATGGATTGTAGAAATTAACGGTGAGGAAATGTAACAGTGGTCCACTTTATGCTTTGAATATAGCTCTTGCCATTCTGCCACTGCAACCTATTTTTAGAACAGATATGTTTCTTTGTCTTCCTCTCTTCTCCTCCCTCATCTCTTCTCCTCCCTAATCTCAGGGGAAACAGGATTACTTTTTTTCCCCATTTTAGGCAGATTTATCTGTCCTTGAGTACATACCCACCATAAGAACAAAGTAATCCAGACTTCAGGGATGGTAACAGAAGATCTCAGAAATGACTATCTCCCAAATTAACAAGTGAATTACAACTCCAACAGAGAACATATGGAATGTAGCCTTTGAACCACCTCCTTAAAAGCCCCCTGTTCCTGCTGATGGATAGAATCACAGCCTCTGGGACAGGATTCTCCTGTGTTTCTCCTTTGCTAGCAAAGCAATAAAGTATCTATTTCCTTTTCCCCAAAAACAACAACAAAATTAGAACCTGGAGTGATGGTGCACAGCTGTAATACTGCAGCAGGAGAATGGAAATCTGAGGCCCTCCCAGGCAACTTAGTGAGACCCTGACTTAAAAAAAAGAAAAAAAAAAAAAAAAGATGGGAATGCGGGGGTGGGTGCTGGGGATGTGGTTCAGTGGTGGAGCAGACTGGTTTCAATCCCCAGTACAGAGAGAGAGAGAGAGAGAGAGAGAGAGAGAGAGAGAGAGATCAATCTACAGTATTCAATATACAAATATATGTTGTTCTTATATAATATGTAAATTCATTATACCTTAATTTAATTAACTAGTTCTATACTGATGGTTATTTAGGTTGTTTCCAATCTTACTTCTGTGATGAGTAATCTTATTAGTTTGCTGTAACAAAGCACCACACATAAGTTGTTTAAACAGCAAACATTTATTTTTTCACAGTTCTGATGGGGGAAGTTCAAAAGCAAGGTAGCAACAAAGTTGATTCCTTCTGAAGACTGTGAGGAAGGATCTATTCCAGGCCTCTCTCCTTGACTTCTAGGTAATCATCTTTTTACTGTCTCCTCATGTCACCTCTCAATGACTCTATGTCTAATTTCCCCTTTTTGCAAGAACACCAGTCATATTGATGAGGGTACACCTGAATGATCTCATTCATCTCCGTAACAATTTTATTTCCAAATAAGCTCACATTCTGATGTATTGGGGACTAGGGTTTCAACATACAAATTTGGGGAAAGGCACAAACACTTTGTATGATGTTATTTTGCACATAATAAAGTGTATCTTGGAGGGCTGAGGCTGTAGCTCAGTGGTCAAGCACCTGCTTTGCATGTGTGAGGCACTGGGTTCGATCCTCAGCACCACATAGAAATAAAGATACTGTGTGTTCACCTACAACTAAAAAAAAAAAAATTAAAATAAATAAATAAAATATATCTTGGGATACAAGTCTAGAATCTGAGATTTGAAATTTCTAGAATTTGAATTTAGGATTGCTTAGTAAAAAATGCACATATGGAATTTCAATAAATGTTGCAAAACTATCATGCATACAAGTTATATTACAGCTCTCATGAGCCATGAGTAAGCATCTCTTCTCCCTCAACTCCTCAATACACAATGTAATTGACCTTTAAGTCTTTGACAATCTCATAAACGAAATGGTTCTTAATGTAGTTTTTCATATCATCAAGTATGTTTTTTTCTTTTTAATAAAGAAATGGGGTCAAAATACAAAGACTATTTTATAACTCCCCCCCCCCCATTCAAGCTACATCTAATGGGCATCGTTCCTTATTATGCAATATTTTTCTAGCTTCATTCTATCCCATCTGCATGAAATTTTATTTAATTAATCCCCTATTATACATTATGTTGTTTTCAATATTTTTGCTTCTAAATGTTGAGATAACTATAGCAATAATCTTTGTGCACAGCTGGGATACAAATGAACCCTGGAATTTGCAGATAGACATTTGAAGCTGAATTAATAATTAAATACAGTCATATTAACACTCTACCTTTTAACCTGCCAATTCCTCCTACAAAACATGCTTGCCTGTGATTTCAAGAAATCTACTTCTGCTGGGCACAGTGGTTCCTGCCTATAATTTCAGGACACTGAGGCAGGAGAATTGCATTTCAGGGCCAGCCTGGACAATTTAGTGAGACCCTGTCTCAAAATAAAAGATAAAAAGGGATGGGAATGCAGCTCAGTAGTAGAGTACCCCGTGGGTTCAATCCCTAGTACAAAAAGAAAAAAGGAAAAGAAAGAAACCTAGTTCTTGTGATGAAGAGCAGAAATATAAGAGGCAGACCAAACTGTGCATTTAAGGCCTCCATTAACATTTTATTGGCCAAAGCGAGTTTGTCAGAGACCTAGTCTGATATCAACAAGACAGAAGGATAGCATTCACTTATAAAGAGAGAGAAGTGTAACATTCCATGTATAAATCTATCACAGGAGATGAAAAATTGGAATTAACAATCTAATATATCATAAATACCTTTGAAAAATTGATAAATGGCAAATTTCAAACAGACACCAAAGCCAATTTTTTTAACACTGTCTGAAGTCCTAAAAGTTCCATAAGAGATATTTTTAATTGGAGAGATATTTTAATCTGAAAGATTCAGTTAGGACCTAAAGAAAATTCAAACACTTGAAAGAACAAGACTGGGCTGGGGTTGTGGCTCAGTGGTAGTGCGCTCGCCTAGCATGGGTGAGGCACTGAGTTCGATTCTCAGCACCACATACAAATAAATGAAATGGAGGTCCATCAACAAATAAAAAATATTAAAAAAAAAAGAAAGAACAAGACTGCTTATACATTGATTATAATCTACTAGGGAAGAAAATAATGTATTTATACAAACAACTTCATAGAGAGATATAAGATAGTAAGTGTCCAAAGACCAATTGCAAGTAATATGATAGAGTGATTAACTAATCACTGGGTTTTCTTGTTTTGGTCTCCTAGTTACTAAGTTCTTTGGTAATGAAAACTGCAGAAGAAATGTCCTCATAGCTAAATTGAGAAAAACTTTATTTCCCAGATATACTACAGATGTACTTTTTATTATGCAGATTTTAGGAGGAGACTATAGAATTGCCACAGTTTTGAAAAACAGATTAATGTGCTTCTTAAGCCTTCTGTCTTTCAACAAATTGAACAATCTGGAGTGTCAAATTGAAAATGTGAAAGAAAAAAAATTCTGCTTCAATGAAGAATCATACCCATGAAAATTTCAGACAATGAAACCTGTTATTGAGAAATTTAAAAATTCATTTAGCCTTTGAATTAAGAAAATGTGAAGGTAGAGACACAAACATAATAATATAGCTTTTGAAAGTAATTTGTTTTGGGTCATTTATTTTATAAGGTGGAGAAAATCATTCACCTGTGAATGTAGGAAACCATTGCTAATTGTCACTTTTGATAAGAAAAAAAACTGCTTTAGAGAAAAAAAAATGTTAACAATCATCTCAGTGCTTATTGTATTATTTTGACCTAAATTATCTGCAAGATCATTTTGATGGTGAGAAAAAAATCTGTTGAGCCTGAAATTGAGCACATTTCCTCATAACTTATTTGAGACACAGAGACAGATTTTTATAGAAATATTATTTTACCTCTAATGATGTAGATGTTTGTATTAATTTTCCCCACAACTTGCTAAGATTTTTATAGCCTATGTGAGAGTAATAGAGAATGAAATGGGTAAGGAATGGTACCAGTAAGCTCATTATAATGTAAAAGAATTTCGCCACTGGAAGAAAATTCAGGGCACAGCTGAGATTAACAGTTTTCACATCAGTTTGATAGGTTCTAACGTGTTAATACTGATGCAAAAACAACCTAAATGGATTAAGACAATAATATAATAATTTAGGCTCTTGGTTAGTGTTATGGAAAGACTGTCAGACATCTTGTCTGACAAGATACATGTTTGGGGGCTGGGGTGGTGGCTCAGCAGTAGATCACTTGCCTAGCACATGCGAGACACTGGGTTTGATCCTCAGCACCACATAAAAATAAATAAAAATAAAGGTATTGTGTTCAACTACAACTAAAAAAAAATATTTTAAAAAAAGATACATATTTGAAGTTCACATGTGTTTATTGGATCATTTTTTTTAGTGGGAAGTTTTTGAAAATGAATTTTTGTGGTCACGCCAAAAGAGTATAAAATTTAGTCTCCCAAGACATAGATTTTTTAACTTTGCTGTTTATTAATGAGTTGCTCAATTTCTCTGAGATTTACTTTTCTACTCTATGTGATAATAATATTAACAACAAAAGTTGTGGTAAGGATGAAATGAAATAGTTTGATGATATAGCATAATAAATATGATTATACAATATACAATATATAAATATAGTGTAATTTATAACATGTAAATTACAAATATATAAATGTAATATAATAATTGTAATACACAGGTATTCAACAAATAATAGTATTATAAGTATTTCCCATCTGAGAGATAACACTTTAAGAAATATTTTTCTTATTTGAAAAATGTATAGACATGGGCTAAGGGTGTAGCCTAGCAGTTCTGTTTATGTTTCGTGATCAAACAGTAGTGCCCAAAACAAACAAACAAACAAAACAAAACAAAACAAAAGCAAAAAGGGAAAAGCACAGGATACTTTTGAGTTAGTTAAATGTTTTCCCATTTTACAAATATTCTGTGCAATAATCAACTGTCACGATTACAGGGGCATACAGAAATTTAGGTGTAAGATATAGTGACCAATGGAAGATCAAACTGAGCAGAATGTAAAACATGTGGAATAATGGGTGCATTAGTCATCTATTGCAGCATAACATAAAATGTAACAGTTTAGAACAACAAAGATTTATTATCTCGGTTTTTGTGGGAAAGAGATTAAAGAGCAACTTAACTAAGTGGATCTGGTTCAGGGTTTCTTATGATGCTATGATCAAGACATTGGCCAGGGCTTTAATCATTCAAAATCTTAACCAGGGCAGGAAGATCTACTTCCAAAATGGTTCATTTGCACGGTTGTCAGCAAGTGGTCTTAGTTCCTGGTCCTGTGAAACTTTTCCAAAATCTACTTGAGTATTTTCATGATATGGAAATGAGTATTTTCATGATATGGCTTCCTCCTATAGGGAAAAAAATAGCCCACATAGGTCCATAAATGGGACATATTACTATTACAAAAGCAAAGCACAACAAAACAGCCCCCCCAACACACACACACAGAGTAACAAGAAAAACAAACAACAGTTTATTAAATAAACAGCTTATTAAACAAATAACCATTTATTAACATGTACATTTTATATATACATGGGAAATACCCAGAAAATGAGTTGTTCTCAAAGAGATGGTTTTGAATTTCAGCTTATATAGAATTTTCAACCAAGAACAGTAAATTTTTAGAGAAGTGACAAGACAAAGGGAAAGGACATTGAGTTTCTATGGGCTGCAACTTGGGAGGAAAGCAAACCTGTGGCAGATAAAGGTTAGTTAGTGCTGAGGCTCAGAACTCAATACGCCAAGGTGTGGCACCTTGGCAGGTTGATTACTTTGATCTAAGGGACACTGGGAGGCCTCAGAGGGAACATGTTACTGACCTTTTCCTGCCTTCTATTTCCTGGCCCCTTCTTTCTTCCCAAGGTGATTAGTAGAAACCAGAATTCCTCTCCTGCAAGGCAGATCATAGAAACCAGAACTCCTCTCCCCCAAAAGCAAGCAACAAAATCCAGAAAGGTCACTCTCTTTCTTTTCCCTTCACCTTTGATGACCCTCACTCTACAGGAGTCCTGCCCTTGAGTGGGCTAGAAGAATGCTCCACCAACAGGTCAAGAAGAATCTGAACAGATGGGCTGTTGAGTGCCCCCCTCCTCAGTTGATTACCAATAGGTCTTACGTTTTTGTTCAGTCACGTTTTTCTAGGGCTGTCCACTTGTCATCCCACCTCAGCACAGAAATAGACAGTTATCCTTGGGTCTCTGGTTCTTCATTTCTGCAGGCACCCCTGTCATGTTAAACTTTTTTTCACAAAAATTTGTTATGCTTTTCTCTGGTTAGCCTGTCTTTTGTTATAAGAGTGTCAGCCCTCATCCTTATGATGGGCATGGAAAGGTATCACACCTTTCCACCCTTACATTAGTAAAGCTTGTTAATATAAATTCCTCTGATATTATCCCCAGGCGGCTGAGTGTCTAAAGTTGTCTTCAGTAGTTAATGTTTATTAACGTCGTAGGGGGGTTGGGCAGGGTGCCTCTTGCCTTTGTAAATTTATGCCCTACTTTCAGGAATACAGAGAGGGGAGGGAGCACTCCTGCATCTGCTTCTTCTTGCTTGTCTTCAGCTGAGCAAACCTCCATATTTTAGGGCAGTATCTTCCAGTCTCATCTACCCCAGAAAAAGTATCCCAAGAGAGAGCGCAGCAGAAATAACAGTGAATCTTCTGACTCGCTCCTGAAAGTCACAAACAGGCACTTCATATTTTATTTTTATTAACATGTAACCATTGTACATAGTTATGGGGTACAGTGTGATATTTCAACACACATATACAGCGTATACTGATCAAATCAGAGCAATTAACACTTCCATCTGCATATTTTATTTGTTGGAACCAAGTCAGTAAGTCCAGTCTACACTCAAAGAAGGAACATAAAAAACTTGCAGACATTCTTTAAAACTACAACAGTCTGTGGAAAGCGTGATTTAATTTTGAGTGTTTTCCCTTCCAGTTTACTATTATCTCGACATATGACTGAAAAGTAAAGTGATACTTAGGGCTTAAAGGACTGTGAGAGTGTAGGAGATTTAAGTATAAGTCCCTCTTAGGTAGCAGGAAAATAAAAAAGAGGGAGAGATCTGGAGTTCCCAATCTGTTAAATCACCCACGTCTTCAGTCTCTGACATTAGAGAATCGACGAAAGAATCAGTGTGTTATTTATTCTATCACAAATATCAGATCAACCAGTTTTAATGAGACAAGGTGTTCCTTTCTTTATCAATGACCTAAAAATAAACCCCAAAATAGTTAAGTGAGGACTAGTCAAGCCCTAGAGAAAAGAGATAGCCTGTCACATCCACAAGAGAAACTTGGAATCAGTTTCAGTCACACACAGAATGCTTTTACTCAAGTGGTGTTTGGGGGGAAAATCTATAGTTTAAATGTCTCAAAGAAATAGAGATCAAATATTGATTAGTTGTGCTAATCAAGGGTGCTTGTGTTCTCCAACATTTTCCCATTTGGCCACCGATGTTAAAATTTAGAAAATTCACAATTCATGGTTTCTTGCTGTAAGCATGTTCTGGAATAAATAGCAGGTTATTGCTTTTCCTGGTTCTGCATGAGTTAGGGGGCTCGGGGTGCTGTGCATTGTAAAGGGAAGCCCACCTCTTCTTAGTATTCACTTCCGGTTTGCACTTGTCATCCCTCTTTTCTCTTAGCTGGGTTTGGTGGGGGAGGGTAGTGATATGCAAAAGGTCTGTTATGGTTTGGATGTAAGGTGCCCCCCAAAAGCTCATGTGTGAGACAATTCGAAAAGGTTCAGAGAAGTGAGTGGATTGTGAGGATCAACCCAAGTTGTGGCTGAATCCCCTGGATGGGATTAACTGAGTGGTACCTGGAGACAGGTGGGTGTGGCTGGAGGAGGTGGGCATTGTGGGGCGTGGCTTTGGGGTATATATTTGTATCTGGAGAGTAGAGTCTCTCTGCTTCCTGGTCACCATGTGAGCTGCTTCCCTCCACCACACTCTTCCTCCATGATGTTCAGCCTCACCTTGAGCCCCTGGGAATGGAGCTGACTATGGACTGAGACTTCTGAAACCGTGAGCCCCCAAATAAACTTTTCCTCTTCTACAATTGTGCTGGTTGGGTCTCTTAGTCACAGCCATGAAAAACTGACTGAAACAAGGTCCATGTCACAAAATCATTTGATATCAAGGAAAAAAAAAAATTCCATGACTACATTGAATAAATGAATAAATACTAAGGGGGAAACCTAGAAAGGGAAAAATAGACATTCCCAGGGGAAAGGATTAATTGTATGGATTTGGAAACAAATGTAATTTCAAACCTTCTTTATCCCCCAACTTGAGTTAAATATGAAATATAAAGGGAAGGGGGAAAGAGTAAGAAAATGCCTGTTGGATCAATTGAGATTGGTTTTTGATGAAATTACATACATGTATACTTTAATATGTAAATGCAGGGAGCTTATGGTAGAATGAGGAGGAGAAGAAAATGGACCAAGGTTTCCAAGAATGAAAATGTAGGCCCATCCTACTCTGGTAGGGCTGATTCCTGTCCGTTGACTTTTCCTACAATCATCTTCATTTGCAGGCAGGAGAACCCTGCCTGGGATTTTGTTAGTGGTCTGTTAGCCACAAATTTAGTGCATAAAGGCATCCAGTGGGAGGTAAGATCTATTTCTGTGGCGGTAAAGCATTTATGTTGGCATGCCCTAATTGTGTTTGCAGTAAAATTGAAGCCTATTATAAGAGTGGGAAATCAGCTGAACAATCATGAATAATTGGTCAAATGAGTGCAGTACTGCCCAGTCGACAACATCATTTCTGTGGTCATTGGTGTTCAGGGAGTGTCCACTGGGTGCCTGGCAGAAATGAAGCAAAGACCACAATTCTGAGGGAATTACCCAGCCTGAGTGCCTCAGGGCTCCATTGTGCTTTGCTCTGGGAGTGCCTGATTCCTTTGTGCCACTGCGACTGCACAAATAACCTTCAAAACTCCTGACCCACCCCCTGCTTCCTTCTTCTCTCTTCATCTGAGAAGCTTCAACTTCTGTATGTGGCACTACCTGGTTCTACCCTTGGTCTGTGAGGACTGGAGGAGTTCAAGGTCACTGCTGGGTGTGCCTCAAACTTTATGCTTTGACCCTGAGTTTCTTGGGGGAGGGTAAGAATCACTGCACTTCAGGGTCTCTAGCTTTGTGGTGGAGTAGTGCAAAACAGAGCCTCCAGCCTAAAAGTCATTCTCTATAACCTTCTTTCTTTCACACCCCGCATCTAATCCACATCAGGATTGGTTGGTCTTCCCCAAAAGAGTACAAATGTGACTACTTCTCCTCATGTCTAAGGTCACTCTTCTGCTCAGGCCATTGTCACCTTTTCCTGGATCCCTGTAGTAACTTATACTCTCATTCTTATCCTCTTGTAATATTTGTTCTTCACACAGAGTAGAAGGAGCTTTTAAATTATATATATATATATATATATATATATATATATATATATATATATATATATATATATATATATATCTTGCTGTTTTAAAATACCTTGAATCAAATTCAGGTTCATGGGCTGGGAATCTGGCTCAGTGATTGAGTGCCCCTGAGTTCAATCCCTGGTACAAAAAAAAAAAAAAAAAAAATTCAGGTTCATTTTCTTGACCTCCAATTTCTATTGGTAGGCTCTGACTGATCTTTATTCTCCAGCCACACGTGTTTATTGCTGTACTATGAGTAAGTCAAGCGTATTCCACTACAGATCTTTACTTGGGTAACTCCCTTTGCCTAGAATGCTCTTTTCTCAGCTCTTGCATAGCTGGATCATCTAACCACGGAGGTATCTGTTCCCATGTGCCTCCTCAGAAAAGAACATTATGTTAATAGCATCTGCATGCTGCATTTTTTTTTGTATCTTTATATTTTAATTTCTTCCCAGCATGTGTCACTACACACTGGTGTAGTATATTTGTTTTAGACTCTGTCTTCCCCATGAGAATACAATTATGATGAAGACAGGGACTTTGTTTTGTTCACCACTTTGTCCCTAGAAACTGGAATGGTGCATAGTATACACCCATAAAATATTTTTTTGAAAGTACAATAGGCATTACTACTAACATAAAGTTGCTATAGCGGGCACAGGCCAATGATCTCAGGTTATATTTTCCAGAAATGACACCTACAATCTTCCATCCCACATGATTTTTCACACTGTGACTTTGACACTCCATCCATTGAGAGGGGGTTTACCAATCTTCTCTTGAATAGAGTTTGTGAGCAGCAGAGTGATGCTACTTGACTTCTGAGGGTAGGCCATTAAAAAGCAATGCAGCTTTCATTTGGTTCTGTTTGGATAACTCTCTCTTAGACTGTAGCCATCCAACAGAAAGCCCAAGTAGCCACATGGAGAGGCTCAGGTGTTCTGGCTAACAGCCTCAGCTGAGTGCCAATTTGAAGCCATCAATCTTCAGGCATGGAAGGCTTAGTGATTCCTAGAAGCTAACCATGGATTAACTCCCAACCCTCAAGTCTTCCCAAATGAGGTCCCTTCATATTGTGAAGCAGAAACAAGCCATCTTGGTTGTGCCTTTTCCAAATGCCATTCCCACAGAAATCATTGGGAATGATTAATTGCTGTTTTACGTCACTACATTTTTTGTTATGCAAAAATTTCCAGAAAAGTAAATAAATAACTACCTTCCCTCTTTCTGTCTTCCCATTGCTGTGTGTAGATAAGATGGCAGAAGTTGAAGCAGCCATCTTGGATTTGAAGATGGAAGCTTTCAGTTAATTATGTCAAAGCAATAAGATAAAAGAAACCTGAGCCCTTTAGAACCATCATATTGGTTCTGAGGGAGGAGAAACAAAATTGTGCTCTGTTGAAATTTTTGTTATACTGACTCTTCGTGGTTCACTGTAATGGCTGGAACCTGTCTGATACAAGAACCATCAACCACACTGGAAGTGCCTGCCTACTAGTGCTAGATGCTGTGTTTTACACATGAGATCTCATTTAATCCCTGTTATATCAAAGACTCTCATTATTTGTTGAAGGGTAAATTGGACTTAGAGAAGGTAAGGTAGCTATAGTTTCACAGATAGGAAGTAATAGGTTTTGGATTTGAAAGCAAATCTAAAAGCCTGAGCTCTGAATTCACTCTTCTGCCTCCCATGAATTTAGCTCAAGCTTTCTTTCCAGGAAGTGGGAAGGAAGCCCATGAAAAGAAGAGGGAGTAATAACTGCTTTGGCAGGAGAAGGAGCAGCTCAGAGGTGCTGAGGTGTATCATGTTTTTTGTTTTTTTTTCCTAGTGAAGGTTGCATATATGAATTACCATGTCTTCATCACAAAAGAACACTAAAACACAAATATACAAGTAATAATGCCTCAACATAAATATCTCTGCCAATTTTCCTCCTTTTGTTTTTTGTTTCTTTATTATTTATTTACTTATTTTTTTGTGGTACTGTGAAGTTGAACCCAGGGCCTTGTGGATGCTAGGCAAGTACTCCACCCCTTTTTATTTTTTGAGACTGGGTCTCATTAAATTGCCCAGGATGGCTTCAAACTTGCAATCTTCTTGCCTCCCAAGTTGCTGAGCTTACAGGTATGTGCCACCATGCCCATCCTCTGGCAACTTTTAAAACATATTGTATTAGAGTTTTCCATATATGCAAATGTAGATATATAAATACATAGGTACACATACACACATAGTCACACGTATCTACACATGTGTGTGTCTGCATACTACTTATCATAGCATTATATCTAAGGATACTGCAACTCAATAGCTACTTCTAATTCAAAATTTAACGCAACAAAATGCAACAAAACCCTTTTATTATGCTTGTTTTAGATTATAAGGCACCAACTGAATAAGAAATACAAAACTTTTTGAAAATACTAAGTCCAGAGGTTTCTGGAAAATATTACAAATAATACCATCTGTCATGAGAGAATCATATAATATAATATGAGTTAATCCTAAATTAATTCTAGTTAATCCTAAAGGTAGGAACTCTTAGACTAGTATAGAATAGGAAACTAAGGCATAGAAACGTTAAATGTTTTTCTAAAGGTCACATAATAGGAAGTCCTTCTAATTGACTATAACATAAGGACAGGAAATACCTCATTATTCACTTTTCAGTATGAATAAATTTGTTGTATTGATTCATATTTTATTTATTGTATTTCTATGGGAAAAATAGAAGGTTGAACATGTTCTTGACATTTCTTTTTTAAAGGAGGTAAAAGTTACCTGACTATGATTTAGTTAAATGAAATCTGCATGGCAAGGCTGTCTTCCAATATTTTAAAGTTGCAAATTATTTGGAAAAGGTACAAGGAGTATCAAAGTGAATTATCAAAAGAGATATTTTAAAAAAGAGGAAGAACCAGACACCTTTTGGGAGGGAAACTGTTATTTGCTGTACCTAATTAATTAGGAGTCTCTGAAGCAAGATATGTTAGAATTTGGTGGCTGAGAGAATGTCAGAGAACATTAGACTTTATGGTAAGTAAGAAAGAGAGTCCAGTCCTTCCTGGGAAGAGCGATGGATTAATGGATTAACTCCTTAGGCTTCCTGCCTCTTCTTTCTCAGTTTTTGTGAGTCTATTCCTAGATGTAAACATTTCATGTGAAGTTTGCTTACATTTGGCTAGCCTGTGAGATTTCCCTCTATTTCTTTTTAATAAGAACTCTGAAGAGTACCACAGACTTTTCTGATTTCACTCTCAGCCAGCATACAGTGTTATTTCCAGACACTTGCAAATTCCCTCTATTTTTCATTGTGCTCATTGTGATGAAAAGAGTAGGAGTTGATTTTGTAAAACCTGGGGGGTGTGTCTCTGTGTTTATTTCAGCAAGGAACTACTTAGAGACCAGGCATCTTTGTCGGTACATTCAGGTTTAAATGAACTGAACCTCTTTATTGTATGTTCTGTTCTTCTGGGTTCTAGCATGTGTCCACGTATTAATGAGATCCAATTGGTTGTTGATAGAACAACAAAGAACAGGTATGGATGAAGTTCAAAAGACAGATTTTTTTGGATTGAGTGCTGCATATAATTGGCAAAATGTCCTAGAAAAATTTGAATTTCACCAACTCTAGTTTTTAAATCGAGGTCAATGAGAGTTCAAAGAATAAAAGGAAAGCCAGTAGGCAATTGCTATCTACAAATTATGTAAGGTACTGAAATGAATTTGGAGAAAAATCACATGCTAAAACTTTTTGTACTTAAAAATGTTTAGGTACACACTTTTCCAAAGTTTATTCTATAAATGAAAATAGTTGCAGCTTTAGAACTCTACAATTTGGAGTATTTTGGGATTTATGGGCTTTTAAAGCACAAAAGATTATTAAAGTGCACTTACAAGCACTATATATCCCTAAAGTAGGAGCAAGCACAAAAATCATTCACCACATTGCTTTTCAAACAAATCTTTATCCTGAACAAGTTATGCCTTGAGATCTTTTAATGGGTCCCCACCAGGGATTATCCCTACCAGTTGATAATCTTGCCAAATTTCCCAGTCTCTTTGCTACATTTTCAGCTTGCCATATATATTTATTGAATATAGATCATATGCCAAATACAGCAAGAGGCCTTACATATTAAGATATTACTTCTGCTTTCAAGGAATAGCCAATTCTTTAGAATAGCAAAGTAATCAAAACTGGTTGTATTAATTATACATTGCATCCAGTTACTCCCAAAATTAGCAGTATAAAACAAACATTTCTCTCACTGTTGTTGTAGAACAGGAACTGGGACACCACTGAGATTCATGGTGTGGGAATCAGGTGGCATTCGTATCAGCTGGGGTTGTCCCATCCACGGAAAGCTTGACTGGGTCCTGAGGCTCTGCTTCCAGTCTCTCTTATGAGGTTGTGTTCAGACCTTTCTTCTTTGCTGGCTGTTGGCTAATGTGTTAGCTTTATATTGCTGTGACCAAAAGACACGGTGAGAACAACTTAGAGGAGGAAAACTTTATTTTGGCTCCCACAGTTTTAGAGGTTCAGTCCATAGTCGGCTTACTCCATAATTCTGGGCCTGAGGTGAGGCAGAACATCATGACAGAAGGGTGTGTTGAAGGAAAGCTGCTGTATCCATTGGTGTCAGAAAGCAGGGAACTTGAGTGCAAAGAGCCAGGGATAATGTAAACCCAAAGTTACATCCCCAGTGACGTTCTTCCTCTAGCAATGCCTTACCTGCTTACAATTACCACCCATTAATTAATCCATGAAATGGACTGATTGGGTTACAGCTCTCATAATTTAATCAGTTCACCTCTGAACATTCCTGCATTGTCTCACACCTGAGCTTTTGGGCGATACCTCATATCCAAACCATAATAGCTGGGTTTGGATATGAGGTATCCAAACCCAGCTATTACGGTTTGCTCATCTCTGAAGTAGTGCACTATCACTTCTGCAGTAGGAAGGTAGGGTACAGATGTTCCTTGACTAATGATGGGGCTAAGTCCCAGCAAACCCATTATAAGCTGAAAGCATTGTTAACTTGAAAATGCATTTAATATACCAACCCTACCAAATAGTAGAGCTTAGACTAGTCTATCTTAAACATACTCAGAACTAACATTAACCTAGAGTTGAGAAGAATCACTTAACACTAAGTCTATTTTATAGTGAATGCTTCTTATAATTAAATTAAATGTCGTTTATATACAAAAAATACAAGCAACACTATATACTATAGAGCATCAGTTGTTTATCTCCATGATCACCTGGCTAACTGGGAAATTTGGCTCACAGCCAAATTTAGAGATACTGCATGTTAATAGCCTGAGAAAAGATCAAAATTCAAAATCTGAAGTATATTTTCTACTGAGTACTTATGGTTTTTATATCATTGTAAAGTTGAACCATGTCAGGGACCAGTGTACTGATTCACTTGTACGTGAAAAAAGGAGGTTGCCCAGGGTATGATGCCAGGAGGTGGTAATTATTAGAGGTCACCTTAGAGGCTAGCTACCAAACAGGTTTTTGTGAATATTCCTTGTCCTGAATATGTCCCCTTCCCCAATTTATGACTTTGAAAGTTTTGGACTCATTTTCTAGATGCCTTCTCTCTCTCTTCTTCTTCTTCTTTTTTTTACTTTAAAAATTTTTTTAAGAATTTGTTTTAGATACAGATACCTGCTCTTAAGCACCAATACTACCATATCAATCCTACCTACTGTCAAGCTACAGAATCTGCCATCTTAATAACCTTTGCATCTTTCTTTAAAAAAATATTTTTAGTTGTAGTTAGACACAACAGTTTCATTTTATTTATTTATTTATTTTTAAATGTGGTGCTGAGGATCTAACCCAGTGCCTTCCACATGCTAGACAAGTGCTTTACTACTGAGCTACAACCCTAGCCCCTATCCTTTGCATATTTGTTCTTCTTATCTTACTGTTATTGCTTAGGATTAATTGCAAAAGCATTTTTGATGAATGTCTCTCATTTGATTTTATTTCTCTTTTATATATTGGATCATATGGAATTGCCATTTTTACAATCAATTTCAGTAGTGTATTAGTTAGCTTTGGACCATTGTAATAAATACCATGGATGGGCTAGCTTAGACAACAGAGGTTTATTTCCCCTTAATTCAGGAGGTTAGAAGACAATGATCAGAGTTCCAGCATGATTAGGTTCTGATGAAGAGGTGAAGAGTACTTTTCCTGGCTTGTGAATAGCCACCATCTCACTGTGTGCTCATGTGACCTCTTCTTCATGTGGAAAGAGAGAGAGAAACAGAAAGAAAGGGGGTGCTCTTCTGTTTCTTCTTCTTACAAAAATACTAATCCCATCATGAGGGTCCTATCCTGGTGACCTCACTTAAACGTGATTTTCTCTTAAAGGTTCATCTCCAAATCTAATCATATGAGGAGTTAAGACTTTCATGTATGCATGGGGGTGGAGGGTGCAGGAGATGCAATTCAGTCCATAGCAGGCAATTCAAAATGGTTCAACCTAATGCTTGTCTGCAAAATTAGTACATGTTTATACAGTGAATAAAAAATAATACAAAAAGATGAAAATGAAAATCACCCACAATTTCACCATCTGGATATAAGCAGCCATTACATTTTTGTGTGTTTTTATGGGAATGTATATACCTTTCCGAAGACTGGGATCATACTGAATGTTTAATGTTGTGTTCTGCTTTTTCATTTAACACTAATCCTGGGGCAATTTTCCATGTCACTGAATGTTTTTGGAAATGTTTTAAATGACAGTGACATATTTCATTTGTTTAACCATTACTCTTTGAATTGGACATAAAAATGGTTTTTAATTTTTCAGGAAGAAGGAAGACTGGTGAGCACATGCTTTTGTCTTCATCTCTATTTTCTTACTACAGATTCCTAGAAATAGAATTCATAAGCCAAAGGGTCATGAACTTCTTCAATATTAGCATTTTAAAACTTCTGACTAGATTTGGTTATTGCAAACAGCTTTTTAGGTATTTATGATTTATTTCTTACCACTGGGTTATTTTTATTTTTAGTAATTTGATAGGCAAAATAATTTGTCTAATTGCTAACAGTGACTTCCTCACTGATCTCCTTCCTGTAGCGACATCCCACTCCAATCAAGCCTCCACAGTGCTTCAGGAATTTTTTTTCTAAAACTTAAACTTGATCCTATCGCTTGCCTGCTAAAACCAATCATTTGCTCCCCACTGTTTATCACATCAAGCCCTAGGTCTGGAGAATGTTTCATCAGCTCTTTCATAGTCTGGCTTTTGCATTCACTCTCATTTTTAATCTCCCTCCTCTCCAGTAACATTAAACCACTTACAGTTTCTAAACTGCCTGTTTGACACTTTTCCTTTTTGCATGCTATTTCCTCTGTCTTGAATCGTTTCCCTAACTTGGTCTGCAGCACTCACAGAGTTGGCTTCCAGAGAAGGCAGGAGGTGGATGCGATGTTCAGCTCCTGGAAATCGGAGTGTTGTCATGATCAGCATCACCCCAGGTCTTCCTAACACTGTCCATGGAGATGTGTCTTGCTACTTCACATGGCAACCACACTTGCACTCTCTTTAAAACCCCTTCAGTAATGACATCTTCTCTGACAATAATTTCTTCTAAGTAGCATTCATACAATTTTTGTTTATTTTCCTTGGCTGCAGTGGTGTTTATGCTGCCCTTTATAATGCCAAGGGATATCTATCAGTCCCCAAGTGCCCAATTCTATCTTCTCAAACATTTCTTGAAGGCACCCTGAACCTCTGTGAAACTTGCATTTCAATGTGTAGCATGAGGTTGTCATGTTATTATGACAGATCTACTATGTGAATATTATTTGCATACCTTTTGTTCAACATTGTAGGTCAAAAAGTGATTTTTGAGGACACAAAATATTTTGGCAGTACATAAAATAATGGTAGAAAGTGTAGCCAAAACATGTATTATAGAATACTCCTAACTCTGGGTTAAATAGTAAAGTGTGATAGCTGGGGACCCGCATTCATTGACTGACAATATCTGGTAAACCCTGCTGTAAGACTTGAGAGAGTTTTTACTTATTTATAGCATACTTTAATAGGTTGTTATTCTGCATATGTGCATGTATTTTTAAAGAAAATATTACAGAGACAAATGCTTCTTTAAAAAATCAGAATTGAATGAAGTATGAATCAATATGGTATGTTTGGTATAAACCAAGACTTTTTTGTAATCCAAACTTTTCAAGTGCCTGGCATGATGGCACATGCCTGTAATCCTAGAGGCCTGGGAGGCTGAGACAGGAGGATTGCAAGTTCAAGGCCAGCCTTGGCAACTTATCGAAGTCCTAAGCAACTTTGTGAGACCCTGTCTCAAAATAAAAAATAAAAGTGGGGGAGGGGTTGGGGTTGTGGCTCAGCAGCAGAGCGTTCACCTAGCACATGCGAGGCCCTGGGTTCAATCCTCAGCACCACATAAAAACAAATAAATAAAATAAAGGTATTAAAAAAATGAAAAAATAAAAAAGGGTTCGGATGTGACTCAGTGGTTAAGCACCCCTGGGTACAGTCCCCGGTACCAAAAAAAACCTAACAACAACAACAACAAACTGTTCCTAGTATCATCCCACTTAGGAAACCTTTGCTAATACTTCCCTTCCTCTCTGTCTTCTTTTATATGATTGATTGGTGATGTGCTGAAAGGTTGAGGTGACATTATGATACACTGCAAATGCAGTCAATATGACCAAACTTGGCTTGAATCAAGGAATCAGAATTGAGTGGCATCTTAGAAGTTGTTTTGTCTAACTTCTCAATCAGCAGAGAAAGCGATAGAAAGTTACCTAGAGGCTAGGATGGTTTCCATTGTTAGAAAAGTTATCCCTCATGTTGTATAGACTATTTCCTTCAAGGATGAGTGTTCATCGTCTAAGTTTTACCTCCACAGAATGAATCCAACCTGTTTGCCACAAAACAGACAGACCCCTACACAGTTGAGCTCAGTGCACATTATGTCTTCTCTTTCTCAGGCTTATCATCTCTAGTTCCTTAGACAACTGTGGTGTGCCTCACATACTATTTTGTGGCTGGTGGAGGAGAGGCTGGTGTGGTTTCAGGTCTGGAGAATTCCCAAATTACAATACCATGGGAGAGGATTATCCCTTTCATTTCACTTTTCTATTCTAGGCAGCTTGAGAGTTGAACTTGCGGATTAGTCAGAATTCCTTTGGCTCCAAGCAACAAAAACCTATTTCAAACCAACTGAAACAAGAAAAGACTTCTATAACTGGCAAATCAAAGGGGTAGCTTCAGGCGCAATTGGATTCTGGGATGCAGTGCCAGCTGGGCTGTATTCCTCTCTTCATCTCATCTCTCAGCTCTGCCCTGTTTGACTTAATTCCTGGGTGGGCAAGATAGCCAGCAGCCCCACACTTGTCCTTACAACTCATAATTGCAGACAAAGGGCCACTGTCTTTTTTTTTTTTAAATTTTTAAAAAATCTCTCAGACAAAACATTGGAGGAGGATTGGCTCAGCTTGGGTTATGTGCCCTCCCTGAACCAATCAATATGGCCAAGTAGCATGAAGTCCTTTGGTGAAGGTTGTTTTTTTGTGACCAGCCCTCCCCGTGCCAGGAACAAATGTGGTCAGCCCCAAGCAGAGACACTTGGATTGGGAAGGATTATGGATTGGAATGGGGTCAGGATTGGTTATTCAGCATGAGATGATCCTGGAAAGATGAGCATATGCCTACCAATATACTTAACGGGCTATTCTGGGAAGGACATGGCTTAAACACTCAAAGTCTAAAATGCAGATGATGAGACTGGATGAAAATAGAAACAATGGCCAGATGGAATAACTTTTTGTAATATGCAGGGCCATTTTCAACTCAAAGTTGCCTTACCAACACATTACACAGTAGAGGACTCCAACGGTATTTTATTGAGAAGGCTGCCTACAATGTGCTTGGGTTAATATTTGCCTTTAATTCTTCTTTTTTTTCCCCCTTGAGATGGGGTCTTGATGTATTACCCAGTTTGGCCTCAAACTCATAATACTCCCACCTCAGTGTCTGAGTAGCTGGGATTATAGGCGTGCATCACCAGCAAGGTTAATATTTTTTAGAAGTCATTGTTTCTTCAGACATATAATATATTGGCTTATAGTCATAATGCTCACTGGCTTACATGTTTGAGCTATATATATACTTCATTGTTTGAAGCCAGGTCATACATTCTGTTCCATTTCTAAACCTATTCTGATTTGAAAGATTTCCTGTTGTAAGACTCTTCTTTATGATATTTAAAAAAAAATACACGGAGAGATGGAGGCTGAGCTAGATTAACGTTGTACAAATCTGATTAACATCATCTGCTCTGTTCCAAAGGTCAGGTGCACTCAACGAATTTACTTTGAAATTATTTTGTTTATTTTGTGGGCATATACATCATGAGCTTTTTAAAGGTCAAAAGTAGAGTTTGTTCTTGGATTCTAAACCAATCTGATTTCCATTTACAGTATGCTTTGGTGACCCTAAATGCAGAAGCAGGCCCAGTTAAGTCATACTTCCAGTTTGTGTTTAGTTTAATTTTCTCATGAAGAAAATCCCTGCTAGATGAAGGCAGTGCTGAAATATTATTTTCCCTAAATTACTTTTATTTTCAACTGGGTTCATAAGAGAATGCTACTCATAAATGACATCTGAGCTTTGGTTTCATGACCATTTTGTTTTTGAAGATATGGAAGCATCTTACCTGGAAACTGGAGCAAAGGTCAAAGAGCTAGGAGTCCTGGGTTTTATTAATATTTACTTGGTAAGGGTCCTGAAGCTATATCAGTCGATGCTTGCAAAATTACCATATGCTTCAGAGAGAAGAGGCTGTAATAAATTATACAGTCTTCTTTACTATTCAAACAAGTCAAGGGGCTACTTATATCCACGTAGTATTTTTTTCATTAATTATTTTAAATGTTTTTTCCCCTTACCATATGTACTTTACCAAGATAAAAAGAAAATCTCTCAGAGTATTTTGTATTCATGTTCATTAACATTCCAGTGGAATAATAAACCTCCAAACGATTCATGTATGAATCAGTGAAGCATGGCTAATTACAGTTTTCAGCCACACAGCCAATAACATTCACCATGAAATGTGGCGTCTGTTAAATACATCTCTCTGAATTTTTGTTGGGGGAGAGTGCTAGGAAATAGGGAGGTTGTAAATTGCAATTTTAAAATGTCTAAATATTTTAGGGGTTTGTACATTATAAATATCTTTCAGGCAAGTATTTATCACAAGCATGACATCCTGTTATCAAAACAGAAAAAACCCCACAGATTTGCCTTAAAAACAAAACAAAACAGAATCATCACAACTCCTGAGAATGGACCATGTTCTATCAGGAAAAGAAGGAAACTTCTTGGAACGTTAGGAAGCATGATTTATCATAAATTTAAAAAAAAATTTTATTTTGAATTTTAGAAATGAATTTCCTACCCCTTATAAACTCATTTTATTCTATGACTCCCTCCAGTCCACAGACATATTTATAATACCAAAAAAAAAAAAAATCTGAAAAGTAAATGGAGTACCTGTTAAAAGTTGAATGTCATGACTAAAATACTTAAATTTAGAAGCAATTTTGTAATGCATATTCAAAATCTTTTCTATTGCTTCTTTTGTTGAACATGTTTTTCCTTAATACCATCCATATTGTTGCATACCCAAAGACTACATTAATAAAAATGTTGATATCCACCTTAAAAATTTTTTTAAGTTTGTATTATTGTAATAACATAAGTAATTCTTAGCTAAAAAATGTTCAGAGCTTTGGAAGGTATTTTAAAGTAGAAGAAAAGACATTCCTGTCAGCACCACCATCTCACTCCTCCAAACATTGTTCACAATCACTTGGGATTTTCTGGAAAGTTTTCCATACAAGTGCAAGCACAGGTCCACAGTCCCTTAGCTACAGTTCTGAAATCCATAAAAAAAAAAAAAATCTCTGAAAACTAAGGAGGCCACTTACCTAAAGGTCAAAAGTAGATTCTGATGCAAACTGATTTTCATTTATGGCATGCTTCAATGACTTGTTTATCCCATAGATTTTGTGGCAGACATAGAAATATGTTTGTTGACAGGGTGCTGTTCCAGGACTGCACTAGGGGTGTTATGGACTAGGTAGAATAGGCATGTACCTTTCTAAACATACAAAATAACTAATTTCCAAAACATATCTATACCGAAAGTTTTAGATAGGCAATCATGTAATCCATGTTTACATACTGTCTGACAACTACATTTATGGAGTAATTTAACATTTTCCTGAAAGATCCTACCAGGGCCTACGAAGCCTCTGTGTACCTTCGACCTCACCTTCCATTTTCTTCCGTTTCACTGGCTCTTCTCTGGTCACAGGGCCTCCTTCCTGTTTTCCCATCATGCCAAGCTCCTTTTTTACTTAAGGATTTTGTACTTCCCATTCCCTATGTCGGGAACATTTTTACATCAGTTTCCTCCTGGCTGGGTCCCTCACTTCATTATACCCTTTCAAAGAGGTCTTTGTTTAAATGACACCTCTTCATTCGAGGGCTTCCCTGACCACCCTCTGTAAAAGAAGACCACCTATCACTTTCTAGTCCCTCACTCTGCTTTCTTTCTCTGGCATTTATACGTCAATATTTATCATATGTTTATAAATTTGTATATTAGTGTTTCTTTTCTCTATGATAAATCTCATGAGGGCTGAGAATTTTTTTACAACTCATTTACTACCATATCCTTAGCACCCAGAACAATGCTTGGCATATAGTAGGTGCTCGATAAATACTTTTTTTTTTTTTTGGCTAACATTATATGTTTTATTTTCAACCAAGTAATTTTTTTAGCCTCAAAATGTCCATGTTGAAAGAATAAGACATTAAGCATGAAATGAGAATATAAACCCATGTCTACAGAAAGACAAACAGTGCTTTAGTCCATTGAGGTGCTTGACTACGTGAGAAGTGCCATTCCAAACATCAATTCCATTCTTGTCCTTTAGAAACAGACAGTTCAAGTGTTTTCAGTTGTAAACAACAGGAGCCCAAATGGACAATGCGGTAACATTAATACTACACAGGATAATTTCAAAACACTAGATAAAACACCTTATTAGAGACATACAAATCAGGGTTCACTTTGGTCTCTAGTAGGGTTAGAGCTGTTAATACCAAAAAAGCAACACACAGGGGCTGGGGTTGTGGCTCACTCAGTGGCAGAGCGCTGGTCTTGCACGTGTGAGGCACTGGGTTTGATCCTCAACACCACATTAAAATACACACACACACACACACACATATAATTTAAAAATAAATTTAAATTTTTTAATAAAACATCGGGCGTGGTGGCACATGTCTGTAATTCCAGCGACTCCAGAGGCTGAGATAGGAGGATTGCGAGTTCAAAGCCAGTCTCAGCAATTTAAGAGAGGCACTTGCAACCCAGTGAGACCCTGTCTCTAAATAAAATATAAAAAAGGACTGGGGATGTGACTCAGTGGTTAAGCACCTCTGAGTTCAATTCTCAGTACCCCCCCCCCAAAAAAAAAAGAAAGAAAAAGCAACACACAATAATTAAAGCCTGCTTGGTGGTGGGTACCACTGGCTAAAAACTATAGGTGATTCAAGAGGTAATCAATAGGGGTTGGAGTTGTGGCTCAGTGGTAGAGCGTCCACCTAGCATGTGGGAGGCACTGGGTTTGATCCTCAGCACCACATAAAAATAAATAAAATAAAGTTATTTAAAAAAGTCATCTTTAAAAAAAGAGGTAGTCAACAATGTTATGTTCAATAAAGACTTCTTGATTGACTTTTTACCTTTTTTTGTCTTCAAATGAAGTAATTTATATTATGGTTATCAGACTCCCAAATTATTGTATAGCAAATTAAGGAATATACCAAGAAAACACTCATGAGCTGACCCTTGGGATTCTTCTGGTGTCTTTGGCTCCAACTCTACTTGCCTTCTATGTTGCAGACTGATGAATCTATATTGAGCTCTGCAGCTTGCCTATTACCTGTAGCTGGAATACCCTTTCCCCTCCACCATTGGTAGCAAAATTGATTCATTCTGACATGGACTCCTAGACAGCATCACAATTATTTGTTCATCTGTTTACAACTTAGAACAGTGCTGCATTCACTATAGTACAATTCCAGATGTATATCTCATTTGTTGGTGAATCTCAAACTGTAGCACAGTGTCTGGCACAAAAGAACCCTTAATTACTGAATTAAAAATGCATGTCATTCTTCCCTATGTCCTCAACTAAAGAACTAGATTTTTTTTTTTTGTATTTTGAGGAAAGGCTTTTACTGTGTTTTATCTTTTAAAATGATGAAATGTCTTTAAAGCCGCCATGAAACCAGGGCAGTGTGTTTACAGAAATAATTTCATGAAAGAGAAAGATGAAAAATCATGGCTTATCTGTGAGCCACCCTAGTGAGATCACAGCTTGGACACTGAGTTTAGTTTTATGCACCTTATGTTCTAGGTAACTGGAAGATGATTGCAAAAGATGGCAGTGAGAAGGATTAAGTGTGATTATTTATGAGGCATAGTTAAAAGGAGACAGCATGCATATGTTCACTAACTATAGGGAATAGACTGATCTCTAAATATCTGATGAACAAATCTACCCAAGGAATACATTTAACATGGAGCAACAAAGGGAAAATAAGGCGAGAGAATAAAAAAAAGTAGTAGGCAGAAATGTTGAGAATTTTAGCATATCGTAAGATGGCTCTTGCTCTTACTAGCATCTAGAATATTCCATGTCCAAACAATTAAACGATTATGTGCTGAGAAATCTGGGATGACGACTGGAGCAATGTGGAAACAGCTGAGTTTCCCAACCTTTCTATACTTTGTGTTGTAAAAACAATGTATTGCTTTTCCTTTTTCCAATATAGCATTTTCATATTAGATATGATGTTTTTCCAAATAAATCCCCCCAAGATTCTTGACTGAAAGTCTAGTTTATGACCTGTAACATATGGCTGAGATGAATTATGCAGAGGGTTGAACTCTTTGATTGTTAAGGCCTTTCTTGTTTTGAAATTGTTTCCATAGTAGAGATTTCCTGGTGGGTCCTGAGGGTTTGAAGAGTTTGCTGTTGGGGTTGTTTCACTAAAGTTAAACAGTATGTGACCACCAGGCTTTCCACAAATAAGGATGGTCTTGTGCTTTGGGATAATGGCAGGTTATTGCAAGGTTACTGTACCTCTTTATGACTTAGTTAAATGTTACAAGAGGGCTGGGGTTTTGGCTCAAGTGGTAGAGCGCTTGCCTAACACACATGAGGTACTGGGTTCGATTCTCAGCACCACATAAAAATAAAATAAAGATATCATGTCTTCCTAAAACTAAGAAATAAGTATTAAAATAGAAATGTTACAAGAGCCCAAATGCCAGACTCTTCTGTTTTATCTGTGGCCATAACATAGGCATTCATTGAAGTATATTTATTAAGTGCTTATTTTTATTTTATTTAATTTTTTGAAGTCCTGGGGATTGAACCCAGGGGTTTTGTACCACTGAGCTACAACTATAAGGCATTTTATTTTTTATTTTGAGACAGTCTGTCTAAGTTTCCCAGCAGGACCTTCTGAGTAAGTCTCTGGGATTGCAGGCATGCACCACTATACCCAGACAAGTGCTTATTATTGAATAAGATAAAAACAAAGTTCTTGCCTTCATGAAGCTTACATTTTATTTGGAGGAGACAGATGATAAAAAGACAACTATATAGTGACTATAATTTCAAGTAATGCTATTTACTTGTAGTGCTATCATGGCCAAATTACAGAAAAGGTCTTTCACAAAATTGTCTTCTAGGCCCAAAGACTGACTATATCTTTGTACTACTTTCTCAAAATATTTGAGCCCTTTACTTGTGCTTCTGCAAGATCATGAAATAAAAAACACATTGTCTTCAACAATAGTTTCTTTAAATTCCCCTTTCTGGGGCTGGGATTGTGGCTCAGGGACAGAGCGCTCGTCTAGCATGTGTGAGGCCTTGGGTTCCATCCTCAGCACCACATAAAAATAAATAAATGAAATAAAGGTATTGTGTCCAACTACTTCTAAAAAAAATAAATACATTTTAAAAAAATTCCCCTTTCCTCTTTTCTTTCTTTTTTTTTGGGGGGGGGACAGTGGATGGGTACTGGGGATTGAACTTAGGAGCACGACCACTAAACCACCTCCCCAGACCTATTTTGTATTTTATTTAGAGACAGGGTCTCACTGAGTTGCTTAGTGCCTCGCCATTGCTGAGTCTGGCCTTGAACCCGAAATCCTCCGGTCTCAGCCTCGGCAGCTGCTGGGATTACAGGCGTGCACCACTGCACCATGCCCCTCTTTTCTTGACCTTCCTCCTCCCTGCCCTATCTCACCCCAATCCCCCAATGCCTCCTCCTGTCCTCAAAGAGTTCCTATTTCTCCGTACAAATGTGGCTTTTGTTTTTGTATGTCTTTTTAAATTTTTTGTTATTGTTGTCGATGAACCTTTATTTTTTATTCATTTATTTGTTTATATGTGGTGCTGAGAATCAAACCCAGTGCCTCACACATGCTAGGCAAGTGCTCTACCACCAAGCCACAACCCCAGCCCTGTTTATACGTCTTAATGAAGATTTACAAATATGATCTCACACATGATGATGATACAAGGTGGTAGCCATCTTGGTTTCTTTATTTTTGTATATATCTACTTAATTTTTGGATTATCAGTGATGTGAGCTTGTGGTGAATCAAAGCCATCTGTAGTAGATAGTGGTGCCTGTCAGTACCCTTTTCTTACCATTTAAGTGCATGCCAGCCTGACTTCCAATGGCAGTACTTCTAATTCTGCCTGTGTTTGGCCACTGAGGTATCTTCACCTACTTATCCATGGCAGACAATTCAGGAATTTTAATAGTCCCTGAAAATAGCCCCCATTGACTGATTGGGAATTTATGTTTAAACAACTAATTTGTCTTTTCTCCTTGGTGAGATAACTCATTTCCAGAATAAGACATGTATGTGTTCCATATTGCTTCCCAGAATTCCCTAGAATTATTAAGCTATAATTGTTCCTGCTAGTACAAACTGGATTGGCTTTTTTTTTTTTTTGGCCTATTTTCCTTTGCTACTCTCTTATTGGTTATTTCCTGCACTTACCTCTGAAATAAACTATTTGTACTTGGTTATCTGTCTCAGGATCTGCTTCTGGGAAAACCCAAAGTAATATGATTATTCATTCAAGTTGTAAATTAGATTGTTTTGATACTTGGAGTCTGGTTCATGGGAAGTTCCATGTCTTTTAAAAATTTTTTTAGTTGTAGATGGACACATACCTTTATTTAATTTATTTCTTCTTATGTGGTGCTGAGGACTGAACCCAGTGCTAGGTGAGTGCTCTACCACTGAGCCACAACCGCAGCCCAAGTTCCATGTCTTAATGTTCTTTGTAAATGCATGTGTTGCTGAAGACCACAGTTGACATTCAGCCCAGCAGTTAGCAACATCCACAGCCAAGTAATACCTATGTGCTCATTACAGGGTCTGACGATGTTGTAACAATCTTTGGATAGCACTGTTTAGATCCTGAGTACTGTGATGATATTTGCCTTTTAACCATGAAGTAGAAGATATAATGATATAAGCTGGTAAATTTCCTCAGGAGGAGAGTCTAGTTGTTGAGCTTTCCAGTTTCAAATGGTTCAGCGATTTTCTTCCATGTTTAGTCTGGCTGCTGACACAAGTGTTGAAATCTCACATGCCGATAAGCTTGAGAAAAGCTGGGACTGCTGAGCTAAGTCTGTGCTTGTAAAAGCAAGAAAGAATTGCTGTATGGAGGAAAGAACCCCAAATTGACAGAAGATTAAGCTAGGAAGCCTGAAGGGGGTGGGTGTTTTAATCTCTAGGCACAAAATTAGTCTGCATATATATATTGATCACATTCCTGCTGTTTTAACTATAATTGTTTTCAGTTTCATCTTATTATTCACAATTCTCTAATATTTTATGTGCCCAGAGTGTCTCTGTGTTATATGCACATTCTGACTATAATCCAGTGTGACATTCTCTGAGAGTCAAGCTTCCAAGGACATCAGTATTTCACACCATGATGCTTTGTAGGACACCTTGCTACTCTCTGTGGGGTTCAAACATCAGAAAGGAAGAGAGATCTAAGACTTGGTGTAATCACCTGCATGTAATGAATCAGGTCAAAGAAAAAAGTAAGAGAAAAAAAAAGAGAATAAAATGAATATTGTACTAGGGAAAGTAGGGACACATGTCAGTGTTTGTCCAGTATAATTGCGCTTTGTTTTCCCCTTTTAAAATGGAAAAGATGACTTGCAAATGTCTCTTCTTCCTTATAAATAGGATTGGCAAGGGGGGATGGGAGAAAAGGAAGGGGTGTCTTTTAAGAAGTGATGGCTAGTAGTGGCAAAGAGTCTGAAGGCCAGATTCTAGTCCCTGCTGTGACAGTTATTTACCTGCTCTGCAATTTGCAATTGCATTTACTGCAAAATTAAGTTTACTTCTCATACACCACCAGACCCAGAAAATGTTGAGGTTAGGAATTGGTATTGAATCAGTGATTTCTCCCACATCCACATGACACTAGGTACAGAATATACTGAAAAAAAATTTTTTTAAATTAAAAAACAGAGCCAGTACTAGGGATCCATGGTGGTCAGAGATGAATTTAATTGATCTGCATCAGAGGAGAAGGGTCACCTCTAGATTTCAATTATTCAAAAGATATTTACTGTGTGTCAGGCACTTTTCTAGGTACTGGAAATACCTTAAAGAAACAAAATCCACATCTACATAGATCTTGCATTTTAGGGGACAAGTAAGGCAATAAAAGATATAAGTAAACAAATTTCAATGTGCTTGGTAGTGACAAGTGCTAAGGAGAAAAAAATCGCACTAAAAAGGGGGGAAGGAAGAGAAGTAGGGAGACTGTGGTGCAATTTTGATGGGATGTCAGGGAGGGAAAAGTGTAATCCTAAACTGGATCAACGTAAGGAACTCTGGGCTTGTATTTTGATAGAAATATAAAGAGAGGAAGGCTTGAGGAATCAGGAAAGATAAAAGCAATTCCAGAAGCTGAGGTAGGAGGATCGCAAGTTCCAGGCCGGCCTGGGCAACTCAGGTAGACCCTGTCTCAAAAATATGAAGGGCTAGGGGTGAGCGCCCCTGGGATCAATTCCCAACACAGGGAAGAAAAACAAAGAAAGGAAAGAAAAGAAAGGATTCAGAGTGGGGAGTGGGGAAAGGCAGTGAAAGGCGATCCAGTCAGAAGGGAGTTGTGAGGGAGCAAGAAAACGCATTTTAGGAGGAAAGAGGGAAGCAAAAACACAGCGCGGGCTTTCGTTTCACGTGAAAAAGGTCATGTTTATTATTTCATTTGGACAAGGCCAAGGATTGTGCGATTTGTGACAAAAAATCCCTTTCTGAGATTCTCACTCAACTGCTCTTTCGTGAAAAAATAATTAGGGTTCCTACCTACTGGCTTCCGATTGGCCCAGTGTAGGCGCGTGCTCTGCGCCTATTGGTCGCTGTACCTGTCTCCAGATGAGCGGCCATCTTGGGTCCCGCCCCTACCGTGAGGCCATTTGGGAATTGCAGTCCCAGCCTGCTGTGTCCCTGTCAGAGAGTTTTTGCACTCAGACCCCCAAGTCCCTCTGGAGGCCATCCCAGTGGGCACACGCTCGGGTAGCGCTCCAGCCCCGCGCTCCTTCCCTCTTTCATTCCCAGCTGCCAAGACCTTGGAAGGTAGGGGCGTGGGGCGAGCCTGAGTGGAACAGTGTACCTGGGATGCGGTTCTGGATTTCCACGTGCGTCGAGTCACGACCCCCCGCTGCCCAGTGGGGCGGGGACTGGGCTAGCGCGAGCGGTAGGCTCTGTCCGCAGGACCCTCCCACCAGCTGAGACATCTCGGGTTTGGGACTCAGGCCCCTCAATTCTTCAGCACCCTTTGCCTTTTATAAGTGGGGAAACTGAGGTATGGGGTCGCTCCAGCCGACCTACTTTGCCACCTGTGCTGTAGTCGGTTCTGGCCTCTCTGTTGGATCCAGTGTTTGTCGGTGTCATAGATAAGTAGCAGGAATCCCTGCCCCTACAGTTCTGTGTTAAACACGTAACTCTAGGGTCCCCCAAAGAAGCTCTGAAGAGGTGCCCAGACAGGAGCAAAGCAGGGCATGTAGAAGTCAGTATTTGGGGGAGAAAAATGCTCATTTGATATTTAAAAGACCCCCCCCCAAAAAAAAAAAAAGCATCTTGTTAGTTGTGTGAGAACTCATCAGTACTTATATTTTATGTTTGCGGTTTTGATTTTTAGATTAATATATAGGAATTTCAAAGGTATATCCATATTTGGGGGGCTGTGGAAGGGACTCCCGCAACTTAGTGACTAACTTGAGCTGTATTTGCAGCTTCCTCTGGTAGGTTCAGATTCTGCCTCTGCTGTGTCACCTTGGACCTGCCTCTCACAGTGCTAATCTGGGGGGGCGGGGGCTTAGTGCTCAAGTGGCCCAAGGATGCTGTCTGAAGCCGAAATCTAAATTGAGGTCTTGTTGGTGAAAGTTTGCCATTTGCAAGCTAACTGGTATTATTATTCTGGATTTCTCAGAAATGTGCTGCGGGCCAGTGGAAAATACATCGCCCCTCACCCCTTTTTTTTTTTTTTTTAAAGAAAGGCTCTGACCCCAGCTGGGCCAGGACTAGAATACAGAGAACGGTGGAAACTCTCACCTGTGGTTAAGCCAGGTGTGCCTAAAAGTTCCTCTTCCGCTCCATGTTATGACCTGAAGTGTGTGCAGCGAAGGCTTTTGGGAATTGGAGTCCTGCCTCTTGTGTCCAAACTATCTGGTACTTTACCTCCCTACGTGCCATTTGGCGTGGCGAGGTGTCTCCTGGGAATTGGAGTCTTTTTCAGCCGCTCGGTGTAGCAGCCCTGTCGTTCAGAACTACAACTCCCAAGTGTTTCTGCATTCTTGGTTGCCGTGGTCTGAGTCCAGTCGGCTTGAGCCGGGACTAGAGAGAAATGTTTAGTAAAGATTTTTGTTCTTTGTTTTTCTTACTGTTGGTTATCTATACTTTTACGCGTATGAGATATAGGATTGTATAATGTGTTCTAAGTATTAGAGAATGTGCGTTTCTTTCAAAAACAGCGAACAATAATTTACAGAGCGTGTTCACATGATCTCTTTTTAATAACACTGCATCTCCCATTTGTATATGAGAAAATGCAGAAGATGGTTTGCCCGTGGTTACACAGCTAGTAATAAAAAGTAATATGTATTTTACTAAATATATATTACATTTATTATAACAGTCCTTTAAAAAGCTATATGAAAGAAAGAACGAACTATTTTACAGATTAGAAAATAAAGTCAGGAAGGTTAAGCAACTCATTCAGAATGTTAACCCAGCCAGTGAATAGAAGTACTGGAATTGTAGCCACTTGTGCTTCACAATCTCTGCTTAGAAAAAGACCCCACCTTTCAGAGCTGAGAGAGAGCCCAACCTTTTTACCTCTGTAGTTAGACAGTAAACATTAGTGCTTTTAAAACTTTTGAAATCATTTAAGTCTAAGGCAAAGATCTTGGAACAGTTCCTGGCATATAGTAAAGGTTCCACGAATGTTAGCTATATATAGCCTCATAATACCTTTATTTTAGAGATGGGGAAACTGGCCCAGGTGGTAATGCAGTTTGTCCAAGGTCACACGGTTGGTTTGTTTCAGAGACTAGACCACGCATCTTATTTCCAAGTCCAGGGTTATTTTCCTCTTGCCAGCAGTCAGCAAGCAGAAGCACCACATGTGCAATTGTTTAGATAATTGTTTTCCCACTAATTTGCTCTTTCTATGCCACAGACTGGGCCAATTTTGTAAAGTCCCTTTTCTTAGTATTGGTAAGGTTGTAATAATTCATTAACTCAACAAATGTCTTTTGAGCATCTTTATATACTCATGTCTCTTGAGGTGTAAGGGCCACAGAGGTGAAAACTATTTACTGGGTTAGAGCTGAAAGGAACTTATAAATCATCTATCTCTTTCATTTTATAAATTAGGGGAGTGATATACAGTCTTCCTCTCATGCTCTTGTGTCAAAAGCATCCTGTTTCAAAGGAGGCAGGTTTCTGGAGGCTTCACAGAATGGTGTGTGACCTTTCCAGGGTCATACTGTCTTCTGCTTGATATCCTTGTCTGAGCCTCATTCTGTAAATATTTGGTGGACTGCTTTAGGACATGTTTATATATCCTTATCTTTAATTGTATGTACATGCAGCTTCAATATGTTCCATTTCTGTTTTGGGAATTAGCCTTGTATTGGCTGTCCATATTTTTCCATTTTGTTCTTTCAGATACTTGATAACACAATCTGATACTGTATTTGCATTCACAGATATTAAAATCTAACCCTCTGATATAAGGTATCAGAAATGTACAAGAGGTATTTGAATCATACAAAACTTTGATTTTAAAACATACATATGCCCTTCAATTATGTATTCACAGATAATAAGCTAGTAACTCTCACTTTTCCTTTATGAATGATGATTTCTACATAATTAGATAATAACATAACAGTTGTGTAAATTATTGACTAAACATTCCTGAAAGATTCACTATGCAAGAATTCTCCCCATCAAGCCGTGTCACCCAGCATTCTACTAAGTGACAATGATAACTCAGCTTCCAGCACACTGCCTGACCACTAGAAGATACTGAAAATGTATTTGTGGAATTGCATTCATAAGCACCCTTGAGCTCTCTTCCCACATCTTTTCCTTGAATTTCAGTTTTCTCTTTTAATGTAGAAATGCAGCTTTGAAATATAAGATGTAGGAGGTTACTTTCCTTTCAGCGTCTACATTGCTGAAGAAAATCTCAGCCTTTGAGGTCCCCCTCCAAGGGTCTGTCTCTCTGGACATGTCCATGTCTCTGACTTCTTAGATGAAAAAGCTCTCTAAATAGCAAAACATAACAGAAAAGCACTAGGGGTTGGTCATGTGGAGGCTTGTGATTTTAGATCTTAGCTTTCTCTTAGACTTATTTTAGGCTTGGTTTCCTCTCTGTGAAATGGGGATAATAACCATTCACGCTTCATGGAATGGTGGTAAAGAAGAAAGTATTTGAACTTTGAGCATATTGTTGGATTCTCAATAGATTTCAGTAAATAGATAAATAATAGCTCTTGTTTTTCATTATTAATGTCATTTTGTATATGAAAATTTGTATTTACTCGAGATTAAAATTTAAGCCAGATATCTATTTTATAGAATAATTTGCCATTTGTTTTCTTAGTAGCAAGTTTAGTCATAACATTTAATATATGAAGTTTGTCACAACTCTTGCTAACCCATCTTGTTAGCATAGTGATGTTTTCCTTTGTGGGCAGGGTGATTGTGAAGTTTTCGGCTAGGTTCTGTCTGTTGAGAGGTCCCTGATGTTGAAAGATTTTGAATCTTGGGTTGAAAAGAAGCCTACTTCTGTCAGTGAGATATTCTCTCTACCTCTAGGAAGGACTTGGGCCCATCCCAGGATCCTCAGGATGAAGGGAAACAGTTGTCACCCTGCTGGTGAATAATTTAGGGGATATACTCATATGGACATGGTAGTGCTTCTTTCTGAAGCTGACAACTTCAGTAGCTATGAGGTTGTAGATAGGAGGTGAGTTTCTGTAAAGGGGTGTGTTAGATGGCTTTTCATTGCTGTGACCAAAATACCTGACATAAACAAATTAAAGAATGAAAGATTTATTTTGGTTCCTGGTTTCAGAGATCCCAGTGAATGGTTGGCTGATTCTGTTACTTTGGGGCTGAGGTAAGGCAGAACATCATGGTGGAAGGGTGTGGCAGAGGAAAGCTGCTTAGCTCATGATAGCCAGGAATGAGAGAGAGAGAGAGAGAGAGAGAGAGAGAGAGAGAGAGAGCGAGAGAGAGAGAGAGAACAAGGGGCCAGCAACAAGATATAGTCCCTAACGGTACATTCCCAGTAACCTACTTCCTCCAACTATGCCCCACCTGCCTATAGTTTCCATTACCTTCCAGTAGTCCATTCAGCTATCAATGGCTTAATCCACTCATGAGGTCAGTGCCCTTGTGATCCAATTACTTCCTCAAGCACCACTTCTTGGAATTGCTGCAGTGGGGATCAAGCTTTCAACCCACGAGCTTTTGGGGGACATGCCAGATCCAAATCACAGCAAAAGGTGATGGAAAGGCCAAGGGAGGGAGGAGGAACAACAATGAGGATCATGGCAGAAACAAAGAGCAGATGGGCAAAGGAAACAGCAGAGGCCCTCGGCATCCTAAATGTGCTTGTATCCAGCACATTCTTCTTGCTTCTGGCTCTGCCAGATACCACCGTATATGATGGTGATAGAGCAATGAATATAGCTAACAGGGAAGTGATAATGGTGGTGAGTGCTGGTATGTTCTAGCAGTGGAAGAAGTAAGGAAAGAAAGGAGATGTTGGGATTTGATGAGCAGAAAGAGGTTTGGGTGCTTGTGGTATAAAAATCAATGGCTGGAGGAAGTGGTGAGATGAGGCTGCAGAGGCAAGCATGGGTGATAATATGCACAGTTGGTTACTTGTATTTTGTGTGTGTGTGGGGGGGAGGTACTGGGGATAAAACCCGAGGGCACTCTGCCATTGAGCTATATCCCCAGCACTTTTTATTTTATTTTTTATTTTAAGACAGGATCTCCCTACCTTGCCCAGATTGGTCTTAAACTGTGGTCCTCCTTACTCAGCCTCCAGAGTTACTGGAATTATAAGCACGTGCCACCATGCCCAAGCTAGTTATTTACATCTTAAAAGAATTTTGGATTTTGTTCCAAGTACATTTAGGAAATCATTTATCAGTCTTAAGTGGGGAAATGAAATGTTTGGATTTTTTTTTTTTTTGGAAGATAGATGAGGTATGGATAGTAAATTTGTGAAAGTTAATGGTTGATGTGGAAATACCTGGTAGGACAGTACTTGAACATTAATGTGCATATGAATCTCTTGCTGCTTTTAAAATGTAGATTCTAATTCAAAAGATCTGAAATGGAACAAAGAGTTAGTATTTCTATTTCTAATAGGATAATGCTGCTAGTTCATGTACTTTATTTTGAGTAGCAAGTATTTAGAAGATGCTTGAGTTGCCCAGGTGAGAGATAATAGTGGTTAAGAGAATGGACTCTTGGCCTTATGAGTTATTATCTGTGTGACTCTGGGGAAAGTGTCCTAATCTTGCCTCAATTTTCTCATATATGAAATGGAAGTAATAATTCTAACTGCTGAGGAGTATTTTAAGTTTTCAATGAGGTAACCCTCACTGGAAAGTACTTAACATAGTAGCTGGCATTCAATAAATGGTAGCTTTTGATTTTACTGTTATTATTGTTAATAAAATCACAACTTTATGCATATGCTTTATATTTCTTTATCATATTTTGAATGTTGAGTGTAATATATGAATACTTTTAATTCTACTATTTTTGTTTACCTCCCATATATCATTTCTGATACTTTTTTTCTTCCTTTGTAAATGCTTGGGTATTACGGATACAAGGGAGGAGAACTATTTTTTTTCTCACTCATCCTAGACTTATGACAAAAGACAGATTAGTACGAGAAAAGAATATAAATTTGTTTCATAAAATTTTTGTGAAACATGGGAGTCTTCATGAGGAAATGAAGACCTGAATAAATTGGTAAACCTGTGTATTTTTCATGCTCACTTTGATAAAAATGAGATAATTATGAAGAAGTCTGATTAGATTTTTAAAGTCTGATCTAATGTTAGTAAACTGGAGGAAATATAACATGGGCTCTTTGTTTAGATTCTTTGCTATCACCCTTGTTTCCAGAGAGCAAGATATTCTTTTTCTTTCGGTGTAGGGAGGACACTTCTTATGAGAGGTCTTATGCCCTGTTTCATGGGAAGGTCATAAAATCCTTCCAGGGTTTTATGACCTGCTTCCAGGAAAGGGAGGGAGGAAGAACCTTCTTGCTTCTGTAACTTTTTCAAATTCCTTTGCTTTAAATATTTTGGGGTATAATGTAATGAACCCTGTCATGGGAAAATAGATGTACGTCACACCGTGCAGTTGAGTCTCTCTAAATTCAAGGAAGAATCTATGATCCTTAAAGTAACATGTTATATCTGATTATTAAGGTAGGAGTTTAAGTTATCTTCCCTTCTTATGGAAATTCATTTTTTATGTAATATTAATCTATTTGGATTGCTTACCAACCAGTGGTTCTCAGTGCTGGCTACAATTAGATCACCTGGGGCTAGTCTTATCCAAATAGATCAAATTAGAGGGGGTGAGGGGAGGTAGGTGCTGGTATTTTCCTTTTTAAGTCTCTCAGGTGATTTCAAAGTACATTTAGAACTGAGAGTCACCAATGCTAACAACAGAATATTGTGAAATGAATCAGGTATAAATAGGTAAAGGCCTCAGAGGGAAATGAAATATCTAGAAAGTGGCAGTTTGAAGGCTTTGGGAGTGAAAGAGGTGAAATGGCCCCTCACCGAGCTCTTGTGCAATTTGATGAACTAACAACAGGTTGTGCCCTGAGTTATGTTTGAGGGTGGGGAAGCTCTTGTATCTCTGGCTTTGTTTACCTGTATCAGGATTTTCCTTATATCAACTTTCAGTTTGTTTCTCTCTTTCTTGTATTTAGTTTGTTTCATTCTTCATAGCTGGAGGGGAAAGGGTAAACCCATTAAAGCTATGTTCAAAAGAAACTTTCATGGCCCATGACAGTATTATGGAAAAGGTTTAAAGGATTGTTCCGGTAAAATGCAACCCACTTTTACTAATACTATTCTTACATTCTAAGGCAATAGCTTGAAATGAACTACTTAAGCTGCCTATTATAAAGTTTGGTTTCTTTCTTTTTAAAAAATAGTTATCCCACTCTCCATTTCAGGGCAGAATAATAATGAGGCTAATTTGATTAAACACCTTTAATTTTCTGGATTATTCATAATATATTGGAGACTGTAGGGGAGGAAAAATATCTTTTCTGTATCCTCCTAGGTTCTGCTCCCGGGCCCTGGAGACGAAACTGACAAAAGCCAGATTAAGAGGAGAAACTGTTTGTTATGTATTTACATGGAGGCCTTCATAGGAAAGAAGACTCCAAACCCATGGGCAGACCTTGGAGCTTCTGTGCCCTGTGGAGAGAAACTAGACAAAGAAAAAAGTGGTGTGGCATAGCTGGGAGAAGATGGCTAGGAACAAAAGGTTGTTTCTAGTAAGGTTCCCTATGTAGATAAGACTCCTTTCTGGTCTCTGGGAGGGAGCCAGGACCACCTTTACAAATATGTCTCCTTTGCTGAGGGAAATTTATGCCCTGTTTTTAGCTAGATGGGGGAGGGCAGAGTTGTTTTATTTATTTATTTTTCCCTGTGTCTGGCTCAAAACAACCCTGATGCTAAAGTGGCATATTTTGGGAGTGGCAGATTCTGATCCCGTTTAGTTCCTCTTTCTTTTAAGATTTTTTTCCTTCACAGAAAATGAGTGCACTTATATTTGTTTGAGTATTTGTATGTAAAACCTAATGTCAAAGGTTCAGGAGCTTTCTTAGCCTGAATTTATATTACCCCACACCATAATCTCATTTTCTAAGCCTCTCTACTTACCACAAGGTTATTTCACAATGTGGTAGATTTATTTTTCTAGTTGTTGACTCCACAGAGAGCAAAAGAGAGTGGGGAAAAGAATGTTGTTGCTAAAGGGTTTAATACAGTTAAAAATTACATATATTAGGGGCATTTTGTAGGTATGCCAGTGTTTTCTTGTAATGAATAAGTATGGGTGGAAGAGAAAATTGACAAGGTGTTCAAGTTCACAAAAGGTTCATTGACAGTTTTCTGGAAATTAAAGACTCAGTCTTCTTATGTGTTTATTAGCATCCTTGTTATGGATTTTCCTCTTTCTATTAACAATCAGAATTCTATTAAAATTCAGTATATTTTCCAGTTTCTCACACTTACAGTTACCGGAGTTAAAAACCATCATAGATAATTTTGAAGTATCAGTACTCCCTCATGAGGCTTAATGCATGCATATTTCAGTTGAAGGGAGACTACAGTCTATAGTTACTTAATCAGTGAAGTTTGTGGTGTGTGGGAACAACAAAATTTTCATTTTCTAAACATCTTGAAGTCTTCTGGTATGTTCAGTTTTAAAAACAAAAACAAAACCCTCTGCTACTTTCTTCACACTGCATTACCTAAAGGACACTTATCTGCTTGCGTGAGCCAGGGGATGTTCAACCAGTGCCAGGCAGTTTATGTATGGAGTCAGAGCCTGAGGACAGATGGAGGGAGGGGTGGGAACCTGCTAGAATAAGGTTGTTTTTAACCCTGAAGCACTGATAACTCCTGTTAACCTCTCCCAGGAATGAGCCTGGTGAGAGAAAAGGTAGTAATCCAGGAGAGAACAGGGACCAGAGAGAGGATAAATGCAGAGGGTATGGAAGAGGAACATAGCAACAAAAAGGTGGCTGGTGGAAGAGGAGGGAAAGTTTGTGTTTTTACAATCATCTGTGTAATTAAAATTAAGTCTCTGTCACTATATCATATGAAAGCGGTAGGTCTTATTTTTACTGACTTTTGTATACTAATTTGGAACTCCCTTGAGGTACAGACTATAAGTTATTCAAAAATCATAGGTGGATATTTTAGAGAAACAGGTGGTCACACTCCAGTGTAGTTGAAATTGAGGTACTAAGGCTTGCACAAACTCCCCAAGCGCCCGATTTGATCTAAATGGGACCCATTCTGGGTGATTTCACCTTTTAGCCATGGCCACAAATAACTGGTTAGAAAGATATCCATACAGGTCAAATTTATGTAAAGAATTGGGCACTATAATTGGGGTAAATAAATTTCTTTTAGGAGGCAAAGGAGCCTCATTCTAATCTTTTTTAAAAATATTTTTTAGTTGTTGATGGACCTTTATTTTCTGTATTTGTATGTGGTGCTTAGAATCACATCCAGTGCCTCATGCATGCTAGGCAAGTGCACTACCACTGAGGCACAACCCCAGCCCCTCATTTTATTCTTAATATGAGATATAGCAGATATAATATATTATTTTAAGTTACCAGGGTTCTTCTCTCACCAAATTTAGACAGACTCAATTTTATGGGCTGAAATACACCCATAATATCCCAATATTTAAAAAGGGTTGAAGGACTTCCTCATGTCATATGCCAACCTCTTGGAATTATTTCTGCACCCAGTGGGAGGGGATTCTGTGACTGGCCAGTCTTGGGGAATATGCCCACCCCTGGAGAAGAGAGGTTCATCTAAAGGAAATAGGCAGGGATGCCTCATTGCTCAGCAACAAAGGTACCATTCACATGTACTTTGATGTACATGGAATTGCATATCTGGCATGGATATACAGAGAGACGCCTGTTTTAATCAGCCTGTTTTAATCAGCTTTGCATTGCTGTGAGCAATCTACCTTTCAAGGACAATTTGGAGGAGCAAAAGTATTTGGCTCCTAGTTTCAGGGGTTCAATCCATGGTCAGCTGGCTCCATTAGCTCTGGGACCAAGATGAGGCAGAGAATAGCAGCCCAGGAAACAACCACTAGGAGAGAGAGAGAGAGAGAGAGAGAGAGAGAGAGAGCCCGAGCGCAGGGAGGGAGGGAGGGAGGGAGGGAGATGTGTTTATGGGAGGTGGCAGGGACAAAATATAAACCCCAAAGGCATGCTCCCAGTGACCTACTTCCTCCAGCCACACCCTACTTGCCTGTAGTTACCACCCAGTGAATCCATTCAAGTGTATTAATCCACCAGTCAGATTATAGTTCTCATAATTGAACATTTCATCGGAATTCTTGCATTATCTCATACATGAGCTTTTGAGGAACACCTCATACCCAAACCATAGTGATACCCTATTCAAATGGAGGTATTGATACTTTCAGAAGAGGGGGAAATGATACTCAGGGTATAAAAACAACAGGTGAGTACTGCAGTTTGAAATCCCAGTTGTTAGGTTCTGCTGGCTTAGTGGGTAGAAACAAGGTCAGGAAGCTTCAGTAGCCAGTGGCCACAGATAAATCTGCAGCTGAGGCCCACTCTTGGCTCCTTGGAGTAGGGGATAAAGCTTCCTGTAATCTAAGACTTCCTCTGGGCTCTTGAACTTCCACAAGGCAACAGTCCAAGGTTTTACTGGCCTAGAGGAATTAGCTGTGTTTGGCTTCCTGGTGCAGATAGAACAGCTGGGTCCAACTCCTGTGGGTGAAGGACTGGCTAGAACTATATGCAAGGGTCCTGATGAGACCAGAAGCTTCTGCATTTCCAACAAACTCGTAGGTGTTGCATGAGCTGCTAGTTCATGGTCCCCCCTTGGAATAACAGTGTTCTAGATCTTTATGTCTTCTGTTTTAAAGTAATGAGTAGAGTTGTTTAGAGTTTCCAAATTCTGTCTGCCTATCTATCACTATATTATAGGGTGAGGATTATTATTTTCAGAGTTTTATTTTTCTCTGAAAAATGTATTTAATACCCAATTTATGGGTAGGTCTGAATTAGATGGGATAATCTGTCAGCATAGTGCCTTTCAAGTAAATACTTGGTAAATGTTAGCTATTTTAATCAGCTATTATGTTTTACATTTTTATTATTGTTGAGCTCAGAGGTTCATATCCATTAAATCCAAAACATGTGCTTTTCTAATTACCAGATGCATGTGCTTGGACAAATTTCTTGGCTAAGCCTCAGTTTCCTCAGCTTTAAAATAGGGATTTATAATAGTAATGGCCTATGAATGTGAGGGTTGAATAATATTGGATATATGAAGGCCTTGGCTCATATTAGCTAGTCTCATTACTATGAATACTAAGCAGTGGATTTGAGGGGTCTACACAAGTAGCTTCTACTAATAGGGTTTGGCTATGTTTCTGTGAGTTCTTGGCAGTAGACTGTCAGTGTGGTAGGAGCAGTATATGGTCCCCATTAGGTGTATTGGTAGGTAAGGGGAAGGGATCTTGGTTACATCAAGTAGGCAGATGGAGTGTGGTATAATACTTTGGTGACAGGCCCAGGCACAAATCTGATTTGATACTGAAGGTTGCTCTAACCTTGAAACCCAAGGGCCTCAATGCTCTTCTGATTGTGGCTGAACCCAGGCTCTGCTGTGGTCTCAATGTGACTCAATACATGCCTTGGCAACCTGACCTGCCTGGTACCCCAATTTCTATCCTAAATCCCCAGCTATATTCTTGCCAGTCTCTTTGGGTATGAGTCATTCTGTTATTTATCGTTTATTTTCTCAGCAAGCATGTACTGAGGCCTCCTGTAGGTCAGACACTGGGCTAAGTGTGGGTATTTATCAATAAATAAGGCAGGCACAGTGCCTGCCCTTATGGGGTATAATGGAAGAGATGGGAAACACGTAAGCAGACACTTGTTATTATAGAATGCCAAGTTCAAGAAGGATGATTGTGAAGTAGTATGGTAGTGAAAGGGGTGGGTAACCTATTTAGACAAAATGGCCAGTGATTTGAGCAGAGACCTAATAAAAGGATAAGAGAGGGTGCTGATATTTAAGCATAGGCCTGAGTAATGGATGAGAAAGAGCCAGCCATGTGAAGAGCTGGTACATGGGAAGGAGCTTGCCTACTCAAAGGGATGAAAAAAGATCTCTGTGGCTGGACTGTAGGTATTAAAGTGGGGACTGGCACCAATGAGATTGGCCATATAGGCAATGCCCAAGTTACTTAGGGCCTTGGAGTCAAGGTATGGAGTTGGGGTTTAATTATCTAGGTAATGGTCCTATTCCTGAATTTTGGTACTGTGGTTGGAGGCTTGTTCTTTGATGTCCAGACCTTCTTTCCTGGCTTACTTCTTTACTGAGAATCTGCTCTTAGACTTCTTTGTCATTCCATATTGCCGGAACATCAGTTACAGTCTTGGATGATTCCTCTCTAAGGTAGTATTTTCATAGGCTGCTTCGGAGGCCTGTTAACCTGCTCATCAGACACCAGGTTCTATGTATCTAACAGTTCCTTCTTATTTCCTTTATCTGGCTTCTGTTCAGTGTTTGTTATATCTGCTCTGGATGTGCTGTCAAGTGCATATCCTTCCTGATCTGACTTCTCAGCCTTATGGCACTGATAATCAAGAGCAAAGCCCTTGCTGGAGGGTGTAGATGGACAGAATGAAAAGGACTGAGGAAGAACAGTTTGGGATCTATTGATTAGTGGAAAGAAGAGGTAATATACAATTTTACATGTTAGAATTATGACATTTTATATGTTAGACATGTGGGGTGTAGAGGCAAGTGAATCTACACAAGTCCTAGACTTCAACCTTTCTTAAGATTTCTCTGAGCTTGCTTAGCCTCCCATTTCCTCCTCATTGGATTTATTACCTTGTTTATTATATTAATATTGTCTTTCTTCCCTCTCTAGAAAGTTAGCTCCAGGAGGACAGGGACATTGCTGGTCTTTTTCATGGCTCTGTGTCTGTACATAGAAAAATGCATGGCCTCTGATAGAACAAATTTTATCTCATTGTTGCCATCAAGATCTGAAAGTTGATCTCCTGGTTTTATCCTGAAGGCGGATACTCTATGCAGATTGGCTATTTGTACTGCGCAAATAATAGGAATTTTCAAAAGCTGGAGAGTCAAGGAGAGACTCTTAAGGGGAAGGCATAACGGGGAGCTTATTATCTGGCTCTGAGGACTGACTGCTGGCTTTGCTTTTCATTTACTGTGTTATCTTGAGTGAAGTGTTCAACTTCTGTGTACCTCACTTTCTGGAAAATGGAGATGACAATACTACCAAGCTCTTAGAGTTATTGTAAAGATAAGTAAAATCGTTGATGTAAATAATGCCCCACATAGTGCCTGGCACATAGTGAGCCCTCAACAAATATTATCTGAAATTGGTGTTGTTAAATCTGCCTATCTCTTATTGCAGGCTAATTCTTATATGTATATGCTAGTTTTCACTTTGAAAATCAAAACTAGCCTTTTATCTGTACAATGTTACATGGTGAAGTCTCATATTCACTTTGGTCATCAAATAAACATAGAGAATGTCAGTTTTGAGTATGTAAAATATATTAAAATGTTGATGAACAACAACCCAGAATTTAGCAAAAAAAAAAAAAAAAGAAAAAAAATAAGTGCTGGTTGATGTAAAAGACTGGAATATAAATCAGAAAACAAATACATCCACAGTACTGTAATATTTAAATGCCTTCTCATAAACACTTAAGATTCTCATTAGTCCAACATCAGAAAAATGATAAATATTAATATTTGTCATCAAAGAGAAAGCTTAGAAATCAAAGCAGAGTAAATAACTGTTGTATTTCAAGGATTACATAATGTTAGGTACATTTTAAATTCAGTTTCCCCAAAGCTGTATTAAAAAAATCTGTATGAGACAGTTTATTTTTATCCAATATATAAACTAAGAAAAATATGCATTAAATAAAAAAAAAATTCAGGTGATTTGCTGATTCAGATCATGTTTTCAAAGACTTGGGTTTTGTTGTGTTTTATCTCAACAAAAGAGACACACATGTATCCGAGCAAGCCCTCCTTGTCCCTTGATCTTGAATTCTATTTCAGGAGAATCGCAATGGAAACGGACCACTGGCAGATCATGAAAGCACATGGGTGCTTCCTGTTGTCCTTGGGGGCTCTCTCCCCAGGCTTCTCAGCTCTTCTCAGTGATTCATGGTGCTGCAGCTCTGAATGTTCCAGAAAGCACATGCTAGAGTCTCCAGGGTCAGGAGGGAGTGCAGGGAGAGAGGACAGGTGGCTGCCATCATTCTGATGTGGATGGGCTCTCTGTTTCTGTTTCCACAGGATGTGAAATAACCAGCTCAACATGAGAAGGACTCACTATGTTGCCAAAAGAGCATAGTACTGACAATCAGGAGACCTAGAGTTTATTTCTGGCTCTCCCAATGCCTTGCACAAATCTCTTCCTCTTGCTGGTCCTCCCTTTCTACATCTATGAAGCCAGGGCTTGGGTCTGATCATTCTGAATTCCTGTTCTTCTTCAATATCATGTGATATGAGTGAAGATCTGGGCTCTGATGAGCATTTCTCTTGCCTTCTGCAGAGGGTAATTCTGCCATAGCTGACTCTGGGACCCTGTGTTATCATAGGTAATTCACTTAAGTCCTTGGCTTCCTCATCCATTAAGTAGGAATAGTGCAGGGTTGTTTTAAACACAAGAGAGGATGTTTGGAGAGTATCTGATATTGCATCTGTCATGTCACAGGAATTAAATGATGATGCTGTGATATTGTTATTGCTGTTATTATATCATAATATTGTATAGTGTGTTATTGGTTTAGTCTGCTTTTTCACTGCTGTGACTAAAAGACTTGACAAGAACAATTAGAGGAGGAAAGGTTTATTTTGGTGCTCATGGTTTCCGAGGTCTCAGTCTATTCAGTCCATTCAGAAAGTCAGCTCCATTCCTCAGGGCTTGAGGTGGGCAGAACATCATGGTGGAAGAGTGTGGTGGAAGAAAGTGGCCCAGGACATGATCAGAAAGCGTCGGGGGGAGGGAGGGTAGGACATGACACACAGATACTTCACTCACCAGATGAAAATGTATACCCCAAAGGCATGCCCCTAATAACCCGCCTATTCTAGCCACACCCTACTTGCCTTTAGTTACCACTCAGTTAATCCTATGGGGGGGGGGGTTAATATACTGATTGGGTTAAGGCTCTAATAACCCAATCATTTCACTTCTAAGCCTTCTTGCATTCTCTCACACATGAGCGTTTGGGGGATACCTAATGTATAAACTATAACAGTTATTTTATATATATATATATATATATATATATATATATATAATATAATATCTTGACTTAGCACTTTTCTGTCTCTTTGTCCTCAGTTTCCTCATTTGGAAACTAGGGATGGCAAAAAAACCTACCTCATTGGTTAGTTGGAGGAATAAATGAGATAATACATGAAAACTGGTATACAGTAGGCAGTAAATACATGTTAGCAATAATCTATTATTTTTTTAAAATTTTTTTTAATATTTAGTTTTTAGGTGTAGATGGACACAATACAATGCCTTCATTTTTATGTGGTGCTGAGTATCAAACCCAGGTCCCGCCTGTGCTAAGGAAGCACTGTACCGCTGAGCCACAATCCCAGCCCAAATCTATCACTTAAAAAAAATTTTTTTTGGTTGTAGATGGACATGATACCTTTGTTTTGTTTGTTTATGTTTATGTGGTGCTGAGGATCGAACCCAGTGCCTCACACATGCAAGGCAAGTGCTCTAACATTGAGCTACAATCCCAGCCCCTATCTATCATTTTTATAATCGCTCACAATACCTTGAATATAATAGTGCTTTTTATGAAAGAACTAGATAATATGAGGTGTATAGTATAGTAACCTTCTCAAATACATATGCTGAATATTTCTGGTAGTTCAAAGACCCAACACTTCCTTAAACATCTCATTTATTATAGGGAATGCTAAGTAAATGATGTTAAATCTGTACTTAAAAGTTAAATATCAAACATTGTTTCTCAAACCAGGATTTTGAGGCTTCCTTAAAATCTGCTTTTTCAGGTTCATGATCAGGAGTTGAAAGCAAGTTAGGAGATACCTTACATTTTATTGGATTAGTATGGGCCAAGCATGAAATCAAGGGCTTTGCATGAATTCTCTCATTTTATTCACATAGCAACTCTCTGAAGTAGAGACTGTTATTATCCTTGTTTTGTAGTGGAGAAAACTGAAGCTCCGAGAAGTTAAGTAAATTCTCAAGGGCACCCAGCTGGTAAGCGGTAGGGCAAAGACATGAATCCAAGCCATCCATCCAGGGAGTTTGAACTCTGTCAGCTGATTTCTTTAGATGGTATATCTTCTTAGTAGTTGCTTCCTCTGTATAATGAAGTCTAATGGACAAAGACAATATAAATGGACTTGCTTTTTATCAATGGCAGCAAATTAACATTTGTTTTTATTGTTTTTGAGATCATTCAATTCCAAGTAAGTTGATGAATTTCAATATAGAATAGATTTATTTAAGGAAACATCAATATTTTTCTCAAATTGGCAACATCAAAACTATATTTATGGAATTAAAGAAAACATACTGCATTTATATAATGCAAATTCACTTAGAAACATGAAACTTTTTAAATCATTTTCTGTAGACTAGTTTGCAGCTGTTAGCATCAGTCTATTTTGAAAACACAAAAATAAATTGTTTCTCATTAACTCCATTGAATCTACAGGAAGATATTAAACAAATATCTGGTGTCAAATGAGTCCAACATCTTGATCAGAGAGCTCAGAATAATCTATGAGAAGGTGCTATTAAAAAAAAAAAATAGGGCTGGAATGTGGCTCAGTGTAGAATGCTTGCCTTGCATTCGTGAGGCCCTGGGTTCTATCCCCAGCACCACAAACAAACAAAACCTCTTGGTAGCTGCATAAGAAATTTTAGATTTAAAAGATATAGAAATAATCTCTTTGCCATTACACTCTTAGATGATAGCACTGTTTATGTTTCAGGATAGGCCCTTTCTAGCCTTTTTAAAAATTACATGTATGTATTTGTTTTCTTAGTTTTCTAAACTGGGATCATGCTTTATAAATAGTTTTGTTACCTGTTGTCACTCATATGCATTTTCTCAGGTCATCACTGTTTCCATGGTTTATCCCTGTTAGAACATGGATTTTCTGCTGTAACATTTCCCAATTGTTTTAACATTTAGTTTTCCCCATCATTTTTTCCTGACATATATTAATAGAGAATATTTGTATATGTGTGTAATCACATCCATGATTCTTTTTTTAGGATACATTCTCATAAGTGGCAGTGCTGGGCCACACTGTTTGTTATGGTAGCATCTGCCTGGTTTTCCTTTGCTGCAGGGAGGGATCCCCTGGTTTTCCTTTGCTGCAGGCAGGGATCCCCTGTAGACATGGAATCCTCACTAACTGCTTCCACTGGGCTCTGCTTCCCTGGAGCTTCAGAGAAGAGACTGTAAAGCTGGAAGCTTATGGGACAGTTAACTCTCTCAGTCTTCAAGCTCTTCTGGTTGATCAAAACAAATGAGTTGATTTGCTTGTGCCAGACTTGACCTGCCATGTATTATTTAGTATGTTAGTATGTTGCCATGTTTTATTTATTATATTAGTAAACACTATTACTTAATATGTTTCCATAATACATGTTATGTATTATTAAGTATGCCAGAATGTCTTTAGCTGCAAGTAGCAGAAAATCTGATTTAGGATGGCTTAAAAAAAAAAAAAAAAAGAGGATTTTTTTCTTTTCCTTCTGTATAACAACAACAACAACAACAACAACAAAATCAGAAACAGGTGGCTATTCAGCAGGTCAGAGATGTGGAAAGCATTTCTGCAGTGCTCTGGGCTTTTCCTTCATGGTCATGGAATGGCTGTGGCTGAAGCTAGCATTATCCTTCCTAGAAGGAATGATAGACAAGAGAGATGAATGAGATATATATCTTGATCCTGGGAGTTGTTAGCCTGATCCATTGAAGTTGTTCCTGTTTCTCTTATTGTGATTTAAGACAACATAAGTAAATATATGTTCCTTATCAAAAATACATTTAATTTGTAATCTCACAGGTAATTATTACTCTCATTTCCATATATACACAAATAATCTAGTTATAAATGCACAGAAAAGTGGGATTATCCTTTTTTGTACTGCCTGTTCTATCCTTTTGTGTACTGGCCTTTATTTTTGTGGTGCTGGAGATGGAACCTAGGTCTTTGCACAAGCTGGGCAAATGCTCTACCACTGTTATAAACCCTAGCCTGTAACTGACCTTTTTAACCAGCATCCAGATTTGTGCCTAGAACCTGATAGATGCTTAAAAGGTTTACTGAAAAGAATTCTTTTTTTTTTTTTTTTGGTATTGGGGATTGAATCCAGGGATGCTTAACCACTGAAGCACATCCCAAGCCCTTTAAAAAAAATTTTTTTTGTAGTTGTAAATGGACAGAATGCCTTTATTTCATCTGTTTATTCTTATGTAGTGCTGAGGATCGAACCCAGTGCTTCATGCATGCTAGGCAAATGCTACAGCCCCAGCCCCCTAGACCTTTTTTATATTTTATTTAGAGGCAGGGTTTCACTAAGTTGTTTAGTCCTCACTAAGTTGCTGAGGCTGGCTTTGAACTCGTGATCCTCCTGCCTCAGTCTTCCGAAATGCTGGGATTACAGGTGTGCACTGCCTTGCCTGGCTGAAAAATTAATGAATTTTTTTTAAAAAAACAGAGTCTAAATACATTTCTGTATCACTGAATACTTTTCTAGAGTATGTATTTTACAGCACAGTTTTTAATAGCTGCACATTGCTCAGATTTGGATGCTTCATAATTTCCTTCACTCATTTCCTATGATTTTACATGTAGATTTTTCCAGAATTTTAAATATAACAATTCTGCAGTGAACCATCTTCTTATGGTTGTGTATAAGTGTGTGTGTGTGTGTGCGTGTGTGTATGAATATCTTATTTCCTTAGATGAATTCCTTTTAAAAGTGGAATCACTGGGTCTAGGAATGGCTGTTCTTGAGGGCCTTGGAGAATTTCACCAAATAGCCCTCTTCAAATGTGCTACTTTCTTTCTTTTTAAAATATTTTTTTAGTTGTTGATAGAGCTTTATTTTTATTTATTTATATATGCTGCTGAGAATCGAACCCAGTGCCTCACAGATGCTAGGCACACACAACCCCAGCCTCAAATGTGCTACTTTCTACTACTACCAGCAATGAGAGTTCTTATAGTCTTTTTAGCTCTTTGTTTTTAACAGAATTAAGTGTGTGTGTGTGCGTGTGTGTGGGTGTGTGTGTGTGCTCGCACGCGCGCGTGCATGCATGCCCACATGCACATACAGGCACCCTGTTCATCTGGTTCAAATTTCCCAACAACACAAAAAGGTATAAAGTAAACCTTTTCTCCTGTTCTTCTTCCCATTCTCTCATCTCTGTCCTCATCTCCTCTAGAGTAGCTACTATCGCTAATTCCTTTTACTTCTCTTCTGTGTTTTTTAGTGCACACAGGAAAAAAATACATATACATTATTTTCCTTTCTTATATAAAAAGTAGTGTACAATATACATTGTTCTGCACCTTACTTTATTTGGTTTGACTGCTGTATAATGTTCCATTATGTGAATATTCCATACTTTATTTATTCTCTTCTCTAGCTTTATTTGAGACCTGTTTCTTTTAGCCAAACAAGGCCCAAACAAACCATGATATTCTGGCCCTGCAGTATGCCACTAATAGGAGTAGGCAGATGTGTCTTAATTTCCTATCTTACTGCCTGGCCTACTGCACATTTTAACTCTGCCTTCCAGTGTGTAGTTGACAGTATCTGAAATATTCTGAATTTTCCAAGAAGAGAGAATTTCAAAGTAGGCTTATGCTCTTTGAAGGTCATGTTTTGTCCTTCTCCCCCACCTTTTTTTGAATATTTTTTTAGTTGTCAATGAACTTTATTTATTTATATGTGGTGCTGAAAATCGAACCCAGTGCCTCACACATGCTAGGTAAGTGCTCTACCACCGAGCTATCACCCCAGCCCTCTCCCCTAGCTTTGATCATGAAATATTTTCATGTTCTAATTTGGGTAAAGAGCCAAGTTCTTCATTCTCACTTCAGGGATAGTGCGCTCTTATAGAAAGTTATATTCTTTAAGGAATTTATATGTTTTAAGGAATTTAATCTTAACAGAGTGCTGAGTTCATTGTATGATTAATTTGACATCTGGAAAATCTTATATTGCCTTTGTTAAAGGCAGTCTTGCCTTTTCTTCTCTTCTTTTTATTGGTGTGGAGGAGTGGTGGCTCACTCTAAGAACATACCAAACCATGTTCTTCCAGTATTTGGAATTTATAACAGGTTAAGAATACAGGAATATAAGAGATAAGGGCCTAAATGGTAACTTAATTTTCCATTTCTATGGTCCATTAGTTTCCTGGAGCTACAATTACGTGTCCAATATGTGTCCTTTATAAAAGGCTTCATGGTCAACTCTTCAGTGAGCCTTCCCTGATCATCCTAAGCAACCCCTGTTTTCTACCTCACCTCCTTCTTCTTTTCATAATACTTGTTACAAAGTTAAGTTATTTGATTATTTATTTGCTGCCTTTCTCTCTGAATAGAGTGTAACCTCTGTGAGGGAAAGGGTTGGGTTAGCCAATGGACTCCAGGGCCTAGCAAAGTGCCTGGCACATAAGAAGATGTTTAGGAAATTTGCCAAACTAGTGCTTCATAATAATCACTGTTATTATGCTGTATATAAAAGATGGTTGCTTACATTCATTTGAATTTGACTAAATTAATAAATGGAAACCAGGACATTCAGAGTTCAGTGAGCATATTTTCACTGAGATGTCTATTCACATGGTTTTAGACTCACATGCAGCTGTACAGTAGTTTAGAGAGATTCTTGTGTGCACTTTACTTGGTTTCCTTCAATGATAACATTTTGCAAAACTAGTTTTACATCTAGTTTAACATCCATAATCAGGATATTGACATTGATGTAATCTACTTGTCTCACTGATATCTCTCCAGTTTTACTTTGGTTTATTTTAGTTCTGCATAATTGTAAGTATTTTTGAATTTTGAAAGGATGGCTTCTTAATCTTGAATACTTCCTTGATGGCTAAACTCCATAGTTTTAAAATTTCTTTAAAAACCATAGCGTATTAGCACTGGAATAGAACTTCAATGTGCTACTTTGTGTTGTAGAAGTTCCCAAACTTTAGAATTTCAGAAACTATAAATGTTATTTTTTTTATTTTCACCTTTTTTTTGGTGTTTTGTTTTTGTGGTACTGGTTATTGAACTGAGGACCTCACATAAGCTAGGTAAGTGCTCTGCAACTGAGCTACATCCCTAGCCCCTACACGTTGTTATTTTTTTGGGTTGGGGTATTGGGATTGAACTCAGGGGCACTCAACCACTGAGCTACATCCCCAGTTCTGTTTTCTTGTATTTTATTTAGAGAGGGTCTCACTCACTTGCTTAGTGCCTGGCTGTTGTTAAGGCTAGCTTTGAACTTGCAGTCCTCCTGCCTCAGCCTTCTGAGCTGCTAGGATTATAGGTGTGCACCACTGCACCTGGATTATATTATTTTTTAATTGGAAGATAAAATAGGGTGGGAACTGATATAGAATTGCTAACTTTTAATTCTCCCAAGCAAAGACATTGGAAAAACTTACATATGTTTTATGTTTTTCTCATTTTCCAAGGAACCTGTTAAAAACTTGGTGATAGTCTGATCCTGGTTGGCCAACTGGTTCTTGGGAAGCCGGATTCTAGCCTAATTGCTTTAGTCTGAGGATCAGAACATTTAAGTGTGCAATCTAAGTCATTGTCATTGTATCATTGCATTCTCAAGGCATAAATACCTGAGAGATGATTAAAGCATGCTTCCTACTTTATATCTGAAGATAACATGGCCTAGAGAGGGGAGGGGCTCTCCAAGGTGACAGAAAAAACCTTATTTACATCCCCCATGTTTTCCTACTGAATTACTTGATCTATGGATCTTGACTTTATGAACCAAGGAGAAATGATTACAGGGTTGATCCAGAAGGAAGTGTAGACAATGTTTAGTCCAGCTTCCCACATAATATAAACATTCCTTCTCCAGGGTTTCTGGAAACATTATTTATTTTGTCTCTATTGGCATATGTTTAATAGTAGGGACATTTCTATTATATAAATTAATCTTTACACCTGTGATGTATCCTTATAAAGTCTACAGCTGTTTTCCTGTCACTCTGAACTCATTGCTAGCAACAATAATGTGTACCAAGAACTTTGTCCCAGGTCCAATGCTGTATATTACATACTGTCACCTTAATCTCTGACCTGTGAGATAGGCACTCTTATTGTTTCCAATTTCCTAAGGATGGCCTTATTCTCAAAGGGTTAGAATTTAAAGCACTAGGTAACACAGTTAGAAAGGGGCGTGGTCTGTCTATTAGTTTCCTAGGGCTGCTGTAACCAGTTAGCACAAACTTTGGGGCTTAAAACAACATAAATTAATATTCTCACAATTTTGGAGGCCAGAAGTTAAAAATAAGGGCTTGGCAGGGTCATGATTACTCATAAGGCCTCAGGTGAGAAATCTTCCTTGCCTCTTCCAGTGCCTAGTGGCATTCTTTGGCTTGTAGCTGCCTATTTATTTCTCTTGGCTTTCTCTTCAGTCTTTCTCAAATCTCCATCTGCTTTGTCTCATAAGGACATTGGTCATTGTATTTGGAACCCACCCAGATAATTCAGTATGATCTCAAGAGTCTTAATTACATCTGCAAAGACCCCTTTTCTTATTAAAGTAGCATTTGCAGGCTCCAGGAATTTGAAGCAGACATATTTTTTTCAATTTTTAGTTATTTTTTTTTAGTCATACATGACAGTAGAATGTATTTTGACATATAATACATACATGGAATGTACATACATCAATCATATTGTCTATTCTATTCTGCTGCCCCTCCTATCCCCCTACTCCTCCCCTCCTCTCCCATCCTTTCTCTCTATCCAATCTAATGTGACACACTTTTTTTTTTCTTTTTCTCACCACAACATCATACATGTATTCTGTATAACAATGAGGTTCTCCTTCCATCTTTCTTGCAACTCCCCTTCTCCCTCTTTTTTCCTCCCACCTCTTTTCCCTATTTAGTGGTAGTCTTCTTCTCATGCTCTTCCTCCCTATCCCATTTTGAGTCACCCCCCTTATATCAGAGAAGACATTCGGCATTTGTTTTTTAGGAATTGGCTAACTTCACTTAGCATAATCTGCTCTAATGCCACCCATTTGCCTGCAAACATCATGATTTTATTATTTTTTAGTGTTGAGTAATATTCCATTGGGTATAAATGCCACATTTTTTTAATCCATTCATCTATTGAAGGGCATCTAGGTTGGTTCCACATTCTAGCTATTGTGAATTGTGCTGCTATAAACATTGATGTGGCTGTGTCCCTGTAGTATGCTCTTCTTAAGTCTTTTGGTTATAGTCTGAGAAGGGGAATAGCTGGGTCAAATGGTGGTCCCATTCCCAGCTTTCCAAGGAATCTCCATACTGCTTTCCAAATTGGCTGCACCAATTTGCAGTCCCACCAGCAATGTATGAGTGTACCTTCCCACACACCCCGCCCCTCCGCATTCTCGCCAGCACTTATTGTTGTTTGACTTCATAATGGCTGCCATTCTTATTGGAGTGAGATGGTATCTTAGAGTACTTTTAATTTGAATTTCTCTGATTGCTAGATATGGTGAGCATTTTTTCATGTATTTGTTGATTGATTGTATATCCTCTTCTGAGAAGTTTCTGTTCAAGTCCTTGGCCCATTTGTTGATTGGGTTATTTGCTTTTTTGTTGTTTAACTTTTTGAGTTCTTTGTATACTCTAGAGATTAGAGCTCTATCTTATGTTTGAGGGGTAAAAATTTGTTCCCAGGATGGAGGCTCCCTATTCACCTCGCATATTATTTCTCTTGCTGAGAAAAAACTTTTTAGTTTGAATTCGTCCCATTTGTTGATTCTTGGTTTTAACTCTTGTGCTATAGGTGTCTTATTAAGAAATTTGGGGCCGAGGCAGACATATTTTGAGAGGGTCTGCCATTCAACCTGCTGCAAGCTTACATTCTATTGGTGATTCCAGAATCTCTGCTTTTCTCTGCTATGCCATATTCTGTGGAATGCCACAGATACAGTGTCTTTTGTCTTCCATGTGATAAGGAAGTCTCATATCTCCATTGCTTTGTCTAAAGGAAGTATTCAATGATGGTTTTAGCAATGAATAGCCCATGGAATACATAAAGGCACATTTCCTGTCTTCCATTATTTTTCTCCAGGCAGAATATCCCTACGTTCTTTCTGTGAAGTTTGGAAACTGCCCCATTCTTAGTTGCCTTCCAATAGGTGATTTCTAATTTGGCCAACACTCCTCCTTAAATATGCCTTCCAGATTGAACCCTACTCAAGATCTAAGTACAGATGTAGGGGAAACAAAATTCTACCTTTACCTTTTTATGCATTTGACTAGTTCTGAGAATTAAATTGACATATGATAGATTCATAGGGAAAAAAAGCACTTGCATTTAATTAATATAAATTTTTGTAGCATAGGAGCCCTCATAAGGAAACAGGGGCCCACAGATGAAATTAGGGTTGAGTACTTATATGCTGAATTAGAGAGAGAGAGAGCAGTATATTGTGAAAAAGTGATAATGCACAGGGGCTTGGGTTAAGGAAGTTAATTGGGTGAAGAAGTGACTAGGAAGATAAAGGTTAGTGTAACAAGGTTTGTTTATACAGTATTCTATTGGTTCAACTTCTGGTCCTTACAAGAATATTAGTTTCCTTTTCCTATAGGGAGGACAGTTTTTCCATTGAGAGTGTTAGCTCTTGCTTTCAAGAGGAAAAGGGGGAGGGTCAGAACATTCTTCTTGTGCTTGCTATTTTTTAAAGTGCTTTGTTTTATGCCAAATAGGCATATTTGGGGATGGCATATTCTGCTACCCTTCACACTATACTTAATTCTCATGGTTCATACAGTCTGTTTCTTTACAATAGCTATGAATTGTGTTCATTTTAAAGTAGTCACCTAAGTCATTGCTGATGTTAATAGCTAAACACATTAAGAAAAAAACCACTCCCTATATTAGTTGCCCTACACAGTCATTGAGTTTTTAGGACCAAATTCAACCATCAGTTATGCCAATGCAATTTTTATTATTTCTGGATTCTGGAGATGGACTTTGAGTTTGGAAAGAAAATAATCCAAATGGCATACTCTGGGGTTTAGTAGAAAGGGCAAACATATTCATAAATATGTCTGGCTTTCCCTCTCTTTTCCAATTTTTTGATCCCATGGAAAAAAATGTGTACTGTGAGAGATGAATAATAATCCAAAACAATTTTATGCAGAAAAAATAGGATTTTTATGACCAAATGTTGGAGAAGGGACTACTTTTCTTCTTCATTTCTACCCATTGTGGCATTAATTGGTAGTCTTTTTATTAATTTATTTATTCTTTAAACAGGCACATACTTGTACATAATTATCAGGTACAATGTGATGTTTCAATAAATATATATTCAAATCAGGATAAGCAATCTTTTTAATTTTTTGTAAATTAAATTTACCAACTGCTTCTGTTAATTTCCATGTACTTGTACCCTGAGCAAATTCATGCTGTCAGTATTGTATGTGCTACAAGTTTCACTGCTGTCAAAACATATTTTTAAAAATAACCCATGGGTTTTAGTCAGTACAGTCAAGATAAATTAGATTTTTAAAAATAAGATCTACCTTAATATGTAGATCAGCAAGAAATTGTGATTATGATTAACTTTTGCCCTTAAGTGGCAAGATAGGACAGAGTTACACTAATGTTTAAAATTTTAAAAAATTAATTAAATTTTTAAATGAGGGGTTAAAATAGAGAATAGATAATTACTCCCAGTGGTAGACTCTGTGGCTTTCTTTAGTCCATTAGGCTTTCTACTGCATCTTGCTGTTTTTATCAGAATGGTTTCTTTGAAAAGAGTCATTTTAAAGAGAAAAGCCCTGTGCTTGGCCCTCTTCCCCTCATCTCCTCCATTGCTACCTCTAATTACACTTGAAACCTAGACTTGACCAGCTCTTCCATAGGGAAACCTTTTCTAACCCATAAGACTGGATTACTTTTTTTAATTGCAAGCTCCCTTAGTACCTCGGATTTCATTTTTTTGCAACCTTTATTACTTTAATGTCAATTGCATGTTAATGTTTGTCCTTTACTCTTGACTGTGAATGCTACAAGGGCAAGGGGCTGTGTCTGCTTTCAGTGTTCTACTACCAGTACCTACTTCAGTGTCTGGCTCCTACTAGATGCTTAATAAGCGTTTCTTGGCTAATTGGCTGGAGGCTGAAAAAGTCACTTAAGAGCATGCGGAACAATCATCTTAGCAATGTTTGCATTTGTGTTGTGTGTGTGTGGACACTAAGATAATGATAGGGAACTCTTCTTTCTTTCTCTCTCTCTCTCTGTGTATTGTATATATGTATGTGTGTTTTGAATACCACTGCATCAAATTACTGGAGTAGAAAGAATAGTTGACATTCTGTTTTAAAGTGACCATGTATTTGACCCACTTCTTCTCTAGTAATGTCATCACAATTGTATCTCATCGCAGTGGGTTCTTGGAGGCTGACAGGCGGAACAAGTTGCTTCAGCACACAGTCCTCATCTGTCATACAGAACAGCTTGCAGATTCTTATTATGTGAATGAAATATGGAGAGAAGGATATTTTTCTTCCTGGGCTATCAGGGTAATTGAAAGTAACCATATCAGGGCACGAGGGGAAAATGCAGGAAAATAGACTGCCTTTGTGAAGGGCAACTCTTGGCTCTTAGCTGAAGGTGTTGAACCTCATCTCCAATTGCAGAGGCTCAGCATGTGTTTCCTGTTATGAAAAGACCCAAGATTGAATCAGCACCTCATTTCAGTAAGGACAATGCCTTGGTTCCTTGGTTCATATTACTGCCCCTCAGCTGCCTGATGAGATGCCACCACGATCGTCTTCAGAGCTTCATCCCATGGGACCCTGGGCATAGGCTTTGTGTTCTTTAGCCAGGGAGGAAAACCATTTTAGTATTCCAGATCAATAAACTGTAGTAGAAAATTGGAAATGTGCTATGAAAAAATCATTAGGCAGAGAAAGTCTACTGTTCCTGAGTTTAGGATCAGAAGAAATAAATAACACTTGACTGCTCTTATAGTTGAAATTTTACAAGCTCAGCCCTGGTGAAACGGAATATCAGATAATACTGTATCAATGACACTTTGCCTTCTAAATGGTTTGGTTCTAAAGATAGAAATATGCTTTATAGAATTGTTTTAGTTCAACGGAAGCTTTTTACTTAACACTGGTGAAAGTTCTAATGTGGTGACAGAAAGCAAGGTACAATTCAGCAGTCATTCAAGTCATGACTTGGTTATATTTTGAGATAGCTTTAAAATCACTTAGTCGAATAAAACTCTAAAGTACTGTAACTGCCAGGTTGCTTTATCTAATTTATGAAACAGAGGCAAAGGAATCAACAATAACCTTCCATTTACCATTATTAGATTAGCTATTACTGAAACCACAGAAAGTATATAACCCTTTACTTTGTGTTCACTTGAATTCACTTATTAAGCTTTGATGGGACTTTCATTTAACCAAATGCCTTTGTTTACAACAATAAGCATGTTAAATCTTTTGTGTTCAGAATTTGATATGACCATTTGTGCCGCAACAAAGGCATGTTGAAGTTACAGATTCTATTTATTTGTGTACTGTCAAACATTTTTCATTCACTCTGATTAGGGTTTTATTTCCCCCCCTGATTTTCAGACAGACATTTTTAGATCTACAGGCTTCTCCTTTTTCAAGAATATAACCAGCCGCTCACAAACATGTAACTACTCATAGCATCTCCATAAAATTGATTTTTCAAAAATTAAATAAGCATCTGGTGGTCTGAAAATGTTTTATACCTGATATTTAAAAGATATTTTGACTATTGCCAAAAGGAATCAATTCCTTCTTGCCTTCTCCCTGGTGGATGCCGTCATATGCCACTGTGTTGTGTAGAGCACAGACTCTGGAGGGAGACAGTGTTGGATTTGTACCTCAGCTCTGCCACTTACATGCCTACAACCTTGGACTTCACCTTTTAGGAAGGTTAGTTAACTGTAATCACCCTTTCTTTAGTGTATAACAGACTTCTTAATGTAACTTATGGTGTTATACATGAGTGGATGCATGTAAAGCCATGAACTGTGATGGTTATTATAATTGGTGTGTGTCTGTCCACATGTGATTTCACATAAGTGAAGTCTTACTGATTCTAAATTGAGATCGATAGCAGAAATGCTACCATCAAGCCAGTACTTGAAAAAAAATAGTTTTTTTGGTTGTTGATGGATCTTTTGTTTATTTATATACAGTGCTAAGAATCATACCCAGTGCCTCATGCATGCTAGGCAAGCACTCTACCACTGGGCCACAATCCCAGCTCATCCTATTGGTGCTTAATGTTCTGGTATTGTGGCCATATCTGAAATAACATAGTTACCATTTAGGATGTAGAGACACAACTTAAAGACAAATCTCTGTGAAGGTGGCTGTTTCATTTGTTGAGATTGTAACCCTGAAGCCAAATCCATACTCTAAGAATATTACTTTTAAAATGGAACTTTATTTCAGTCCTTTTGAATTGACATAAAAGCTGGGAGATAAGGCATGTTTTAGGCATGTGAACTAGACTTGTATGGCCTTTACAATAAGAAGGGGTCTTCTCAACAATTCATTGTTAGGGTTTCACTTTGTTTCCTGCATCTGTTAAGCTTGTATCTGCCTTGTAATGTATGGTTTGCTTTTTTGTCTTCATTTCGATCCTTCACATCTGTGTTTCTAGGGTAGTAGAGATGGGTTTGGAAATATCCACACTATTTCACCTAGTGTCCTTTAGACCAGTAGCCCCTTGAGGAGGAGTCAGGTTGGGAGATCTGCTCTCTAACATTGGTCACCAGCAAATGCACATGGTTCTTATGGGTGTGGAATTTTCTCATCATCTGTATCATCTTCGGTTAGCTTGAATAATGAGTCATAGAAGAATGAAACTTCTTTAGCTGTGAAAGTTTCAGCAAGAATAAATGTTATGCCCATGGTGTTAGTATAATGCAAAATAAGATAGCATTTAAAGACAGTCTCAGCTTTAGTATTGGATTGACAATGCCCCTCACTTGAGTCAGGGAATGGGGACTTACTGAGATACACCATCTGGCAAAATAAGGAAGGCCAGTCTTGTGCCAACGGAAAAAGCTGCATCAGTTCCAACTCTTGTGTACTTTGCACATTATTGGATGCCTTGCAAAACGTTTATCACTTTTTAATTAGGAAGGACTAAGGGATTTTAGTACCCCCCAAAATGTCAGCAGCCCAAAGATAGAAAAATTATCCAGTGGATCATAAGGGACAGTAAGTGTTTAATTGTGAGCTTGCATAACAAGGACAGTTTCATCCTAGGATCTTTAGGGAGGGACATGGGCTGGTATGCCCTTGGTCTATTTGGGTAGAACTAGGGATCAGGTCTCTCTGATATTCTGACAGTCTCCCAGCCTATTTCTCCTGCAGCATGGCCAGTCCTTGAAAGCACATGCCAAGAGATCAACTCTGTTCTGCTTCTTGGCCTATCATGTAAACTGTGGCCTGTCATGTTCATTAAAATGAAAATTTGTCGAATGGAATTTGCCTGACTGGCAGAATAGTTTAAATGTCAGATGTTGTTAGGCCTGGATATAAATATTATGTTTCTATTGTTAATTAATTGCAGCGCCTCAGTACCAGTGATCCAAAATCCAATTTAGTCTGCAATAGGCCTGTGGAAAAGGGCCAGTGATAATGAATGCAGAGGGGAAAAATGTATTCAGAGTTTCCATTGTATCTGTCAATGTCCTCTTAGAAAAATAGCAAATTTTGGTGTGTCACTATAATTCAAGAGGTGCAAAACAGGACAGAATTAAGACTCATTGTTTTTTGGAACCTCTCAAATGTTACTGTCGAATCTATTCCATGCTAGCCTTGTGTCTGTGTCAGCATCAAAATTCTAAACAGATGCTGCCCTGTTCCTTTTCCTTGATTTCCCCCTCATTGTTCCCACCCCCGAATCTGTTATGCTCCCAGCTCAGTTCAGAGTTGTAGAATTGAGTTATCTAGTGCTATACCCTTCTCATTTCTCTATGCCGCGTTCATTTCCTGTCTTCCTTTTGCCATAAACCCTTCCTTTCTTTTGCTTTGCATCCTTTGTTTTGGTCCCTAGGCTCAGCAGCCTGTCTGTCAAGTCTGCCACTGTTTGTTAAGATCATTTTGCTTCCAAATTGAGCTCTGTGGCTGAATATCACTCAGAATAACGCTAGTAGAACTCTGCATTAGAAAGGGAAGCAGAAATCTTGCTGCTGGTGCCCAGACCTCGAAACTATTTTTGCAAAGCCATGTGCCAGCAGGCATTGTGACCGCCATCCTCAACCAATATTTTGTTGAATCCTTGCTGTGAGCACAGCATCTTACCCTGTCACCTCTGTGGGTTCCAGAGACAAGTGGGTGTGCCAGGTGGAGGAGGACTAATTAAGACTTTGGAAGGCAGGACTAATGTGGTCCAGTGGTCAGGGACCCTCATTTAATTCCTGGCATCCTGGTCCATGCCAACCTTGTTCTGCCCCTGTGATTATACCAGCCGAGAAGCGGGGAAGGGAAGATGAACTTTGGGCTGCTCTGAGTTTCCCTGTCCAGCAGTGTCTGTCAGATTAAAAATGAGAGGGAAGGAGGCCAGAGAATCTTCCAGATGGAGAGTTCAGAGGAGGGCACAACCAGACTCCCTCTCCACAGTGACGTAGCTGGGCCATTTGAGCACTGGGCCAGGAGCCAGTAGGAGCACAGACTGTTGCCTGACTTGCAGTGGAGCGGGGGCCAGGCTGAACAGTCACCCTCGGCTTAGGGTGGGGGGGATGCACATCCAGCTGGCACATACAGGCCACGTGGTAGAGGCAGGGCATTTACCCCCAGTCTGGTAGGAGGCTGGACCACTCATCTCGGACTCCTTCCTTAGGGTGCTTTCCTCAAGTTGTGGGGAGTAGAACTGGCAACTGCAGAAACGAAATGGGAGTTGGCATTCATTCTCCAACCTCTCTGTTTCCTTCCTTTAGAAAGAGGAGGCAGTCATGCAAGAAAGGTGACCTTAGATAGGCTGGAGGCAGTGGTAACAGCGGTGGCCATGTGTCCTTGGACTAACTAGCATGTGGACAGCAGTTCCAGGCAGCAGGGGTTTGGTGAGGCCACAGGGCACTGACAGTCACTCTCCATGCCTCTCGGTAGCACAACTTTTGAACTGGTTTCAGCATGCATTGATAAGTATCCATTGAGGATGCTCCAGGATTAGGAGTTTGCTTGAATGAGAGTGGATTTTCAGACTAAGGCTGTCTGCAGTCTATGTAATGATGGAGAGGTAAAGAATGAAGTTAAACACTGAATATCTGGTTTGGCCTCTTTTAAAAATGGATTATTTTATTTTATTTTATTTTTTTTTTTTTGTTTTTTTTTTTTTTTTTTTTTTTTTAATTTTTTATTGTGGGTTGTTCAAAACATTACAAATTTCTTGACATATCATATTCCACACTTTGATTCTAGTGGGTTATGAACTCCCACCTTCACCCCATACACAGATTGCAGATTCACATCAGTTACACATCCATTGATTTACAAATTGCCATACTAGTGTCTGTTGTGCTCCGCTGCCTTTCCCATCATCCACCCTCCCCCCTCCCCACCTCTCCCCTCCCCTCCCCTCCTCTCTCTCTACCCCCTCCACTGTATAACCCTGAGGGTCTCCTTCCATTACCGTGCAATTTACCTTCTCTCTCCCTTTCCCTCCCACCTCTCATCCCTGTTAAATGTTAATCTTCTTCTCCTGTTCTTCGTCCCTACTCTGTTCTTAGTTACTTTCCTTATATCAAAGAAGACATTTGGCATTTGTTTTTTAGGGATTGGCTAGCTTCACTTAGCATAATCTGCTCTAATGCCATCCATTTCCCTGTAAATTCTATGATTTTGTCATTTTTTAATGCAGAGTAATACTCCATTGTGTATAGATGCCACATTTTTTTTATCCATTCGTCTATTGAAGGGCATCTAGGTTGGTTCCACAGTCTTGCTATTGTGAACTGTGCTGCTATGAACATCGATGTAGCAGTGTCCCTGTAGCATGCTCTTTTTAGGTCTTTAGGGAATAGACCAAGAAGGGGAATAGCTGGGTCAAATGGTGGCTCCATTCCCAGCTTTCCAAGAAATCTCCATACTGCTTTCCAAATTGGCTGCACCAATCTGCAGTCCCACCAGCAATGTACAAGTGTACCCTTTTCCCCACATCCTCGCCAGCACTTGTTGTTGTTTGACTTCCTAATGGCTGCCAATCTTACTGGAGTGAGATGGTATCTTAGGGTGGTTTTGATTTGCATTTCTCTGACAGCTAGAGATGTTGAGCATTTTTTCATGTACTTGTTGATTGACTGTATGTCCTCCTCTGAGAAGTGTCTGTTCAGGTCCTTGGCCCATTTGTTGATTGGGTTGTTTGTTCTCTTATTGTCTAATTTTTTGAGTTCTTTGTATACTCTGGATATTAGGGCTCTATCTGAAGTGTGAGGAGTAAAGATTTGTTCCCAGGATGTAGGCTCCCTATTTACCTCTCTTATTGTTTCTTTTGCTGAGAAAAAACTTCTTAGTTTGAGTAAGTCCCATTTGTTGATTCTAGTTATTAACTTTTGTGCTATGGGTGTCCTATTGAGGAATTTGGAGCCCGACCCCACCGACTGTAGATCGTAGCCAACTTTTTCTTCTATCAGACGGCGCGTCTCTGATTTGATATCAAGTTCCTTGATCCATTTTGAATTCACTTTTGTGCATGGCGAGAGAAAGGGATTCAGTTTCATTTTGTTGCATATGGATTTCCAGTTTTCCCAGCACCATTTGTTGAAGATGCTATCCTTCCTCCATTGCATGCTTTTAGCCCCTTTATCAAATATAAGATAGTTGTAGTTTTGTGGATTGGTTTCTGTGTCCTCTATTCTGTACCATTGGTCCACACGCCTGTTTTGGTACCAGTACCATGCTGTTTTTGTTACTATTGCTCTGTAGTATAGTTTGAAGTCTGGTATCGCTATACCGCCTGATTCACACTTCTTGCTTAGCATTGTTTTTGCTATTCTGGGTCTTTTATTTTTCCATATGAATTTCATGATTGCTTTCTCTATTTCTACAAGAAATGCCATTGGGATTTTGATTGGCATTGCATTAAACCTATAGAGAACTTTTGGTAATATCGCCATTTTGATGATGTTAGTTCTGCCTATCCATGAACAGGGTATATTTTTCCATCTTCTAAGATCTTCTTCTATTTCTCTCTTTAGGGTTCTGTAGTTTTCATTGTATAAGTCTTTCACCTCTTTTGTTAGGTTGATTCCCAAGTATTTTATTTTTTTTGAAGATATTTTGAATGGAGTGGTTGTCCTCATTTCCATTTCAGAGGATTTGTCGCTGATATACAGGAATGCCTTTGATTTATGCGTGTTGATTTTAAATCCTGCCACTTTGCTGAATTCATTTATTAGCTCTAATAGTTTCTTTGTAGAGCCTTTTGGGTCTGCTAGATATAGAATCATATCATCTGCAAATAGTGATAATTTAATTTCTTCTTTTCCTATTTTTATGCCTTTAATTTCTTTCGTCTGTCTAATTGCTCTGGCCAGTGTTTCGAGAACTATGTTGAAGAGAAGTGGAGAGAGAGGGCATCCCTGTCTTGTTCCAGATTTTAGAGGGAATGCCTTCAGTTTTTCTCCATTCAGAATAATGCTAGCCTGAGGCTTAGCATAGATTGCTTTTACAATATTGAGGTATGTTCCTGTTATCCCTAGTTTTTCTAGAGTTTTGAACATAAAGGGATGCTGTACTTTGTCAAATGCTTTTTCCGCATCTATCGAGATGATCATATGGTTCTTATTTTTAAGTCTATTGATGTGGTGAATAACATTTATTGATTTCCGTATATTGAACCAGCCTTGCATCCCAGGGATGAATCCTACTTGATCATGGTGTACAATTTTTTTGATATGTTTTTGTATCCGATTCGCCAGAATTTTATTGAGGATTTTTGCATCTAGGTTCATTAGAGATATTGGTCTGTAGTTTTCTTTCTTTGAAGTGTCTTTGTCTGGTTTAGGTATCAGGGTGATATTGGCCTCATAGAATGAATTTGGAAGTTCTCCCTCCTTTTCTATTTCCTGAAGTAGCTTGAAAAGTATTGGTATTAGTTCTTCTTTAAAGGTTTTGTAAAATTCTGCTGTATACCCATCGGGACCTGGGCTTTTCTTAGTTGGTAGTCTTTTGATGGTTTCTTCTATCTCCTCAATTGATATTGGTCTGTTTAGGTTTTCTATATCCTCCTGACTCAATCTGGGCAGATCATATGACTTAAGAAATTTATCTATGCCTTCACTGTCTTCTAATTTATTGGAGTATAAGGATTCAAAATAGTTTTTGATTATCTTCTGTATTTCTGAAGTGTCTGTTGTGATATTGCCTTTTTCATCCCGTATGCTAGTAATTTGAGTTCTCTCTCTTCTTCTCTTCACTAGCATCGCTAAGGGTCTGTCGATTTTGTTTATTTTTTCAAAGAACCAACTTTTAGTTTTGTCAATTTTTTCAATTGTTTCTTTTGTTTCGATTTCATTAATTTCAGCTCTGATTTTAATTATTTCTTGCCTTCTACTTCTTTTGCTGTTGTTTTGCTCTTCTTTTTCAAGGATTTTGAGATGAAGTATGAGATCATTTATTTGTTGGTTTTTTCTTTTTTTAAGGAATGAACTCCAAGCAATGAATTTTCCTCTTAGAACTGCTTTCAATGTGTCCCATAGATTCCGATATGTTGTGTCTGTGTTTTCATTTATCTCTAAGAATTTTTTAATTTCCTCCTTGATGTCTTCTATAACCCATTGATCATTCAGTAACCTATTGTTCATTCTCCAATTGATGTATGCTTTTTCCTTCCTTCTTTTATCGTTGATTTTCAGTTTCATTCCATTATGATCAGATAAGATGCATGGTAATATCTCTACTCCTTTATATTGTCTAAGAGTTGCCCTGTGACATAATATATGATCTATTTTTGAGAAGGATCCATGTGCTGCTGAGAAAAAAGTGTAACTGCTTGATGTTGGGTGGTATACTCTATATATGTCAATTAGGTCTAGGTTATTAATAGTGTTATTGAGTTCTATAGTTTCCTTATTCAACTTTTGTTTGGAAGATCTGTCCAGTGGCGAGAGAGGTGTGTTGAAGTCTCCCATGATTATGGTGTGGTGGTCTATTAGACTCTTGAACTTGAGAAGAGTTTGTTTGACGAACATAGCTGCACCATTGTTTGGGGCATAAATATTTATGATTGTTATGTCTTGTTGGTGTATGGTTCCCTTAAGCAGTATGTAGTGTCCCTCTTTATCTCTTTTGATTAACTTTGGCTTGAAATCTATTTTATTTGATATGAGTATGGACACGCCTGCTTGTTTCCGAAGTCCATATGAGTGATATGATTTTTCCCAACCTTTCACCTTCAGCCTATGTATGTCTTTTCCTATCAAATGCGTCTCCTGTAGGCAGCATATTGTTGGGTCTTGTTTTGTGATCCATTCTACTAGCCTGTGTCTCTTAATTGGTGAGTTTAAGCCATTAACATTTAGGGTTATTATTGAGATATGGGTTGTTCTTCCAGCCATATTTGTTTATTTCTGTTACTAAACATTGTTTGTTTTCCTCTTTGATTGTTTCCCCCCCCCCTTTACTGTCCTACCTCCCACTGTTGGTTTTCATTGTTATTTTCCATTTCCTCTTCCTGTAATACTTTGGCTAGGATGTTTTGAAGAGATGGTTTTCTAGCTGCGAATTCTTTAAACTATTGTTTATCGTGGAAGGTTTTAATTTCATTCTCCATCCTGAAGCTTAATTTCGCTGGATACACAATTCTTGGTTGGAACCCATTATCTTTCAGTGTTTGAAATATGTTATTCCAGGATCTTCTAGCTTTCAGAGTCTGTGTTGAAAGATCAGCTGTTATCCTGATTGGCTTGCCCCTAAATGTAATCTGCTTCCTTTCTCTTGTAGCTTTTAAAATTCTCTCCTTATTCTGTATGTTGGGCATCTTCATTATAATGTGTCTAGGTGTGGATCTCTTATGATTTTGCACATTCGGCGTCCTGTAGGCTTCTAGGATTTGGGATTCTGTCTCATTCTTCAAGTCTGGGAAGTTTTCTTGTATTATTTCATTGAATAGACTGCTCATTCCTTTGGTTTGGAGCTCTGTACCTTCCTGTATCCCAATGACTCTTAAGTTTGGTCTCTTGATGTTATCCCATATTTCTTGGATGTTCTGCTCATGGTTTCTTAACAGTCTTGCTGAGCTGTCTATGTTCTTTTCCAGTTGAAATACTTTGTCTTCATTGTCTGATGTTCTATCTTCTAAGTGTTCTACTCTGTTGGTAGTATTCTCCATTGAGTTTTTAAGTTGGTTTATTGCTTCCTGCATTTCTAGGATTTCTGATTGCTTGTTTTTTATAACCTCTATCTCCCTGTATAGTTGATCCTTTGCTTCCTGGATTTGTTTGCGTAATTCGTTGTCGAAGTGATCTTTCATTGTCTGATTTTGCTGTTTAATGTCTTCCTTGATACTCCAGATCATCTGAAGCATGTATATCCTGAATTCTTTATCTGACATTCCATCTGCTGCAGCTGTTACCTCTTCTAAAGTTGTGTTGATCTGCATTGCTTGTGGTCCTTTCTTTCCTTGTCTTTTCATACTGCTTGCGTATCTTTCCTGCAGGTGCGGGCGGCGGCTCTGCTCTCTCCTTATTCCAATTGGGGTGTCGTGGCTACCACGCCGGCAGGTCACTGGGCCTGTTCTGGGAGCTGGTGGAGGCTCTGTTCTGCCCCTACTCCAATTGGGGTGACGTGTCTGTCGTACCAGCAGGCCACTGGGCCTGTCCTGCTGGTCGGTCGCAGATCTGCCCACCTTTCGGGCACGAGTGGAGGCTCTGCTTTGCCCCTACTCCAATTGGGGTGTCGTGACTACCCCGCCTGCAGGATGCTGGGTCTGTTCCTGGCAAGGGAGGCGACTCTGCTCTGTCACTACTCCAATTAGGGTGGTGTTTGTACCCCGCCGGCAGGCTCCTGGGCCTGATCCGCCGGTCTGTTGTAGGTCTGCCTACCTTGAAGGCGCGGGCGGCGGATCTGCCCTGCCCCTCCTACCACGCCTGCGGACCCCTGGGCCTGATCTGCAGGTTGATCACTGGTCTGCTCACCCTGCGGGCACGGGTGGCGGTTCCGCTCCACCCCCACTCCAATTGGGGTCACGTGACCACCACACCGGCAGGGCCTGATCTGGGCGTGGGATAAGGATCTGCTCTGCCCCTACTCGAGTTGGGGTGACGTGTGTACCACACTGGCAGGCCACTGGGCCTGACCCGCCAGGCTGTCACAGGTCTGTTTACCTTGCAAGCGCGAAGGGCGGCTCTGCCCTGCCCCTCCTACCACGCCCATGCACTACTGGGTCGTGGGTCTGCCCACCTGGCGGGTGTGGGTTGCGGCTCCGCTCCGCCCCCTCTCCAATTGGGGTCACGCGGTCACCACGCTGGCGAGCCGCTGGGCCTGTTCCGGGGGCTGGCGGCGGCCCGGCTCCTTCCCTCTGGCTCGAGGACAAATTGAGGAGACTCGGGTGACTGAGCCTCACCCCCCTTACCAGGAGACCAACTGCTTATGTCACCGCTGGTATTGATGAAGATCTCTCCTCCACCGCTTTCTGCTGACATCAGATCTCTGCCATGTTGGTATCCTATGCGAATGGCAGCATTTCGTTCCCCTTGCCAGGCAACCCAAGCAACGGGTGAGACCTGACCAGCCCTCAGCAGGACCCGGACCGAGACACAGTTTCCGCGGGCTCCTAGCCCCGGTCCAGGGAAGTTCCGGGAGCCGGAACTCGGCCGCTCCGTGCTCGGTGTAAGCTCCTATAAGTGTAGGCTCCAAGAAGCAGCCCCCGCGGGCTCAGTTCCGGGAGCCGGAATTCGGCCGCTTAGTGTTTGGTGTATGCTCTGATAGTAGCAGGGTCCAAGAAGCAGCCTCCGCGGGCTCCGCAGCCCTGAGCCAGGGCGGTTCCGGGACGGTTCCGGGAGCCGGAACTCGGCCGCTCTGTGCTCGGTGTAAGCTCCTATAAGTGTAAGCTCCAAGAAGCAGTCCCCGCGGGCTCAGTTCCGGGAGCTGGAATTCGGCTTCTTGGTGTTTCGTGTTTGCTCTGATATTAGCAGGGTCCAAGAAGCAGCCTCCGCAGGAGCCAGGGCGGTTCCGGGACGGTTCCGGGAGCCGGGACTCGGCCGCCCCGCGCTCCGTGTTCACTCCGATAAGATCAGATTTTAAGAAGCCCCCAGGCGCTGAACCCTAGCAATCTGTCTGCAAGCCGCAGGCGAATTGCAGCCTGAAATTACCTGTTCTATGGCTGAATGAGCTGCGGTCAGTCAAAAACAGGTGTGGTGACGTCAGTTTACCAACATGGTGGCTGCTGGCCTCCTCTGTGGTCTGACCGGTGTGGAGAACCGAGATGGACCGCTTCCTTCCCCCGTCTCGAACCCAGAATTCAGCCCTGAGTGCGGTGCTTGCGCGTCTGGCAGAAACTGCAGCGCTGTAACCCTGCGTCTCTATCCCAGCGCGCCTTGCAGACTCTAGCCGCGGGGCGATTTGCTGAGTAAGCAGTGTTACCCTCCGTGCGACAAACCTCTCGCGTTTGAGTCCCCGTAGCCGATCCTCATGCGATGGAAATCCTTCCTCCAGGTTCCGGCGCACCCCACTATTGCTGGAAATTCCTAACAAGATATCCTTTAGCCGTCCTGACTTGTCATACTCCCACACAGTGAAGCAGCACACGGGGGTAATGCACTCCCCTCGCCGCCATCTTCCCCGTGTTCAAAAATGGATTATTTTAACACTGTATCTGCATAATCTTAGTTTCTCCCTAAAATGAGCCTCCTTTTCTCAAATTCAGGCTAGTAGAGCTTGGGGAGGGCCTGTGCTATTGGGAACAGAGCTGTTTAACTTAAAATGTCATCCCATTCTGAGAAAACATACTGGGGCCATGTTAGGGCATCCCTGTGCAAATGTCACATTGTCATAGTGTCTCCCCTGGGGTTAGTCTAGTGCTTTCTAGTCCTGTCTGGTGGGTCAGATGATTCATTGACCCCCCCCCCCCATTGTCAACTCAGGTCATGCTCCCCGAGATTTCATGGAATTTGATTTGTCTGTAATTCTATGAATTTTCAGATGCTAATTATTGGCTGATTGGTATTCTGTTCCACAGATGTCACCTAATGATTTTCTAGATCTTGTGCTACCTGGTAAATTTACTTTTCCAATACCTGGCAAATATGACAGTATTGAACAGGTGTGACAAGGGTGTAGGGTGTTTGTGTGTACATGTGCATGCATGTGTGAGGCTACTGAAAGGCAGGCTTCTGTGGAGATAGGTCTTTTAATTTTATGGAAGTCTCAGTCCAAAATAAGAGATGAAAAAAAAAAAAAAAAACAAGAACAAAGCACAAAACTAGCTTTAGAATTCCTAATCATTGTTCACATTTAATAATAATGAAGACTAAATTCTTTTTTCTCCACATTTATAAAGCAAATTTTGAGTGTATCTTACATGCTAGTCACAGTCCTAGAGGATGTAGGTTAAGCATAGAACAAGTGAGACATGGTCCGTATTATTCTTGAACTTATGGTCTAGTGGAAAGCCTTATATATACTTATTTTGACAATATTGGCTCATTTTCTAGACTTATCAGAAAATTAAAAATTATTCCGGTTACCCTCTCTGAACTCTAAATGTATCTAAATTTTCAAAGAATTCAATAAGAAATATGTATAAATGGATATAAAACTTCTAAGAATGTATCCAAGAAGTGTCAGGTTTTTGAGTCTTTCCTGCTATATCTTGTGAAGTCAGTATGCAGATTCTCAAATAATCCCATGTGCTTAAAATAGTCATTTATCATCAGGTAGTTTAACCAGGGCTATGTTTTCCAACTGCCTGGTTCTCACCGATATTAGAAAAAGGTTTTAGAAAGAGGTTTAAGAATCTTCTCGTAGTTGGAAATTGGCTATCATTTGAAAGAATGTTGCAATAATTTGTGTGCAGTAACAGCTCACTGAATGTCGCATAAAAATGAAAATCAGGGCTGAATTTATTCAGTGTCTTCATTCTTGTACCTGAATGCACAGACTCTTTCCTAGGTATGTAGATAACTGTTAAAGACTTAAAGGTCAATAACCAATCCTTCAACGTGGCATTTAAGTCAGGTGAGGTCTGCAGAACTTAACAATGGAGGCAAATCCCTCAGTTCCAGGCAATCTTCCCTTAGGCAAGGTGCGGTTGGATGGTTTCCAGTAATAGTTTTCAAATGGGAGAAGATGAATCACAATCAAAGCAGGTTTCTATATTTGGGAAAGATGTTTCTTTAAATTCATATCAGTTTTTAAGGGAGCTGGGTGCTGGACCATGGATTGAAGGGTTTAGGATTTGTAAGATCTGAAAACCAGGATAAATCATTGTGTTATTGGCCTGTTCTGCTCTGCTTCCATGTTGATTTCTTTTAGGAGCAGCAGAAGCCCAAACCTATTTGGATTCATTTAAATCTAATTTATGTTTTGCAGAAGGTCATATGAAGGGCATAGAGATTGTCTGTCCTAGAACAAAATGTGGGGGAGTTGGGCCTGAGGAGTGTAAGAAGTGGTGTTAACATTGGAGCTACAGGTGATTTTTTTTTTTTTTTTTTTTTTGTAGTTTAGGTTCTTGAATTTTGGAGTCAAGAAAAACATGGGAAAGAGAGGGAGGCTTGAGTGGCTTTCCTGATTTTTGGCTGGAGCATGTACTTTGGCATAGGAACAAAAACTTTTGGGATTTGCTCCCACTTCGAATAATTAGAGCAAACATATGCGCGCTCACCGTGCATACACACCTACACACACATTTTCAGGCACCAGAGATGCACACAAAGACTGTAAAATCCACATGGACTTGTTTATTCAACAAGTATTGAATGGGGGATGTGGCTATAACTCAGTTGTAGAAGGCTCTTATGCTCAAGCCCCTGAGTTCAAGTTCTAGTACTGCCAAAACCTAACAACCATAATAATTGCTTCATGTATATCAAGAATGCAATAAAAAAAGAACAAAAGTATTTATTGAATGACTATGGGTGGTGGCATAGAATCAGGGGCTTGAAGTGTGTAAATAAGGTAGGTTGGTTTGAATAATAAAGCCCACAGGTTTTAAAGAGCTTAGATTCTAATTGAGGAGAGAAAACAAACACCTGAGAAAGTAATACTTTAAGGTGACAGCATGAATGTTTATTAGAAGGCATTAAATGCTTAGCGTTAGACCAAAGCTTTATTTAAGACCAGTCTCCCTAGCTGACTTTTCCAACCTTCTTGGGAACCTTCAGGATTAGTTACCTTTCTCTCTTTTTCTCCCCTGTACATTCAGCTTCCTTGTCTTAAATGGACCACCTTATCACCCTGACACATGCTCAGGTTGTTTATGTTAAAAACTGTATGAATAAACCCTCTTTCAGTCCCCTGTCCTCCATTTGCTACCTACTTTTACACAGTCACTTGTCAAGATTGTCTTTATTCATAGTCTTCCTTTAATGACTTCCACTTCTTTTTTAACCACTTCTAAAGTGCATTCTGTCTCCATTAGTTCTTGCTGAATTCCTCAGTGACTTTCATATTGGACATTTTTGGTATCTATACACTTGACCTTTCTGTGATGCTTGAGATTTTTGTTTAACTTCTTTGGCAGCCATTCTTTCTCTTGTGTAGGATTCACCCTCCTCATCGCAACTATTACATGTTGAACTTCCTCAAGAATCAGCTGTAGGTTCCTTTCTCTTTCTGCTGGATACCATCTCCCTGGACACCTACATCCATATTTACAACTGTCATTACTTCCTGCTTTTAGAGAGCTCGTCACTCCCTGGTCCCCTCTCTAAACTACAGACCAGCATATTTAATTGTTTACCTGGATGTTGTCTTTTAGATGTCTCAAGGACACTTCAAATCCAGTTTATCCTCAACCAGACTAGTGATTTTCTAGGACTCCAGATATGGACCCTAATGCAGTGGGATTTGGTCAATGTCCTTGTCCAGCCCCAGTTAAGAAAGGGAAACTAATTTTTAAAAGTATTTTTAAAATCTCATTTTGTAATTGCTTTCCATCTGTAGTGCAGTCTGATAAGAAAAGTTTTTGTATTTTTTGAGACCACCCTCATAGCCTAATAGTCATGTTTTTGCTTATGTTCCACAGATACTTGTAAAGAATGTTGAGGCCAATTATGGTTTCCAAACATGATGACACCGACACATTTACCTAGTCCCATGTGCTTTTCTTACAATGTGATTGGCTGTGCTTCCACTTGGAGATGTGTGTGTCTTTCTTTTCTTCGTTTGAGCTAGGGGAGGGGTTTGTGGCTATGCTGACCAGTGAGTGCAGTGTAAATAGTGTTATGTGATTTTTAAGCCTGAGGCTTAAACAATACAGCATCTTCCTGTCTTTCTTGGAACTCTTGTCTTTGGAATTTAGTGCCATGTTTTGAGGAGACCCAAGACATGTGGGGAGGCCATGTGTGGGTATTCTAGCTATGGTCTTGGCTAACCCTCAACAATAGCTGGCAGATATGGGAAGGAATTAGCCTTCAGATGATTGTAGTCCCTAACTGTTAAGTCTTCCAGCTAAGGCCATGGGCATTGTAGCATGAAGAAAAATGGTCTTTCAGATTCTTGACCCATAGAAGCCATGAGAGATAATAAATTATTTATTTAAGTTACTAATTTTTTGAGCAATTAGTTATGTAGCAATAGCTAACTTCAATTTTACCTAATATAAGTTTATTTCCATTAGCACTCTCATGGTTCCAATTTGTGTGGTGTATGGTTTTTCATACTTTTCCTTTAAAGCCTTCTTCGTGTTTAGATGTATTTTTTTAAAACATCACATAGCAAGATATTTTTTTAAAAACCTGACCTGGCAAATTTTTAATTTTTACAGATATTTAATCTGTTCTGTTTACTGATGTATTTAAACTTATTTGAAATACTTTTTTTTTTTTTTTCACTTTATACTCACCTTGTTTTCCTTTGCTTCTTTCTCCCTTCCATTATAGTATTCTCTGGAGAATTCACTTTATTTCATTTTATTTCCACCATTGATTTGGAAATTTGTATCCTTTTTTTGTTCTACTCTTGGTGATAACTCTTATGTGTTTTTAAATTAAAATAGAGAATACATACAAAATAATTTTTTTCTATTTCTTCAATCTTTTTTCCCACATTTTTATTGGTGCATCATATTTGTATAAGGATGGGATTTGTTGTTACATATTTGTACAAAATAATTTTTGAAAGTGTACATACATACTTTAAAGAAAATGATAAACTGATCATCCCAATACCTTTTTCTAAGCCAAGAAAATAAAGCGTCATCATATTCCAAAATGCCTCCAGTGCTTCTCACCTATTACATCTCCTTTCAAGATAGCCTGAATTCTGTGTAAAGAAGTTCTTTGCTTTTTTTTCCTTGCCATTCATATGTTGAATTCTAAACTATATGGTATTTGTTTTTGCTTTTTTTGAATGTTGTATACATGGAATAACATTATGTATGGCCCTCTATAATTTTTTTCTCTTACACCATTGATGCAGGTAATGGTTTCACTGATTTTTCAAATTTGTATAATATTCCATTGTATGAATCTTTAAAAATGTGTTTGTTGTACTGTTGACAGATGTTGGGTTATTTTCAGCACTTTTTGCCATTCCAGAAAGACTTCTGTGAACATTCTTGTATGAATCTCTGTGAGCATGTGTGCTAGGGTTTTTGGCTTCACAGAGAAAGAAATGCTGGTTTAATAAGTGAATTAGCAGAGTAACAAGTATCTTTAGCAACTTAATCATATCTCTCTTCCTCCTATTTATTCCCCCTTTCTTTGTTCCATATGATTGTGGTAAACCACACAGTTTCACTTTATTTGCAAACCCTAAATATTAGTTGTTATTATCATTGATTTCCCCCTTATTTATAACCAGGGATTAATAATTATTCAGCAATAATCATTATTTATTATTAAATTCACTAGATTTACCACCATGTTTGCCAGTTTCTCAGTTTTTCAATTGCTTCTATTCCCCACTCCTTCTGTGTGGGATCAGTTCCTTATTCAATTATGCCTTTTAGTATTTCTTTTAGCAAAGTAAACTATGTGAATGGTAACACTCCCTCCTCCACATAATGTCCTTATGTCTGTGTCCTTTTGGAATGGTAAGTTTAGCATGGGTGTAGAATATTGGTTGAACTTTTTTTCCCTTAGCACTTTGAACATGCTATTCCCTTGCTGCCCAGCTCTTACTTTTATGAATGCCATGTTCTTTTGCAAGAAATCTTTTTTTTTTTTCCTTTCTGGCTCTTCTATCTATCTTTAGTATTTCTTGGCTTCATTCTGATGTATCTTAAGTGTGACATACTTGTATTTATCTTATGGAGATCTTACTTTGCTTTTTTTTAAAAAAAAATTTGTAGTTGTAGATGGACAACATTTGTTTATTTATTTTTGTATACAGTGCTAAGTAAGGAACCCAGTGCCTCACACATGCTAGGCAAGTGCTCTGCCACTGGGCCCCAGCCCCAGCCCTTGGTATGTTTTTAAAGAGAAACCCTGTCTTCCATCCTCTCTGTTTATTTATTCATCACTAAATTTTGTTTAGCATATCTATGTGTTTGAAGTGGAAAGGGATTCAGCCTAATCTCCATGTTTCAGACGAAAACCATTTCTGATTTCACAAAGTATAATATCTTGCTATTTTATCTATTCTTTCACAAATTATTATATCCCATGTAATAAGGGTGGAAAATTTTTTGATGCTTTTCCATGGAATTCTGCATTAGTATTCTAAGATTTATATCATAGCCCATAAGTCTTACCTGTTCTTTGGTGGTCATGCATCAGGGATAATGAGTTCTTTGTTAGGATAGAGGAATATGGAGGGAAATAGCCCCATAAGAGCTAAAGCAGTCATTCAGGATATTGAAGGTATGTGTTGAGGGGGAAGAACCTTGGGAAAAGAAAGGAGTATTTGGTCATTCCCAACTACTGATCCTTTAGGAGATGTTAGAATCTAGCCCAGAATGAGGTAAAGGGAATGTTCCAATTCTGTTCATAGAACTACCATATGAGTAATGTTGAGTCCCTATAGAATCTGCTTCTTCAAAGCTTAAGTTATTACTATTACTTAACAGTATCATTTCACAGTTCATGTTGATATGTGAGTGGTCAGTGCATATAGCATATTTTGGTCAGGGAGCTGAAATTAACAAGGAGAGATTTGATTGGAAATGTGAAGTAGCTTCCTGCTTTGCAAGTTTCTTTTGAGAGAAGACTGCACCCTACCTCGCGAAAGTATGTTGTGCCTGCAAGCACAGAGACCAGTGGCGAAGTCTGGACTGAAGGATCAGGCACCTCACATAAACTGAATAGGCTCCCCCAAATAAAACTTTTTCAAGGAAGTGGAAATGGAACATGTGAGGCAGATAGATGCAAAATGAATAAGAAAATAAATGCTTGGTCAGGTTACATGTACCATACTAATGTCTAGTTTGATTTTCATGTCTGCACTTTGTAAACCATTCCCCTGTTGAGGTGTTCATGTCCTAAAAGATGTGACTGTAGATTTGTCTAGGTTTGTGTGACTCTGTTCTGGACAGAAGTGTGTACCCTCTTAACACCTCAGAGTGGGAATTAAACTTCAATACATGAAGCCTTAGAAGATACTCATACCATATCCAAGCCATGAATAACTGTGTATCAGCCTATTTTCTATTACTAATAACATAATATCACAGACCAGACAAGTTATATAAAAATGTTTATTTTTCTCCCATATTTTATATTGGTACATTATAGTCGTACATAATGGTGGGATTTGTTGTTACGTATTCATGCATGCACATGATATAATTTGGCCAATATCATTCCCTAGTATTTCCTCTCCTCCCTCCCCCGGACCCTTTCTTCTACTCTACTTATCTCCCTTTGATATTTAAGCACAAGGTCAAAGGGCCACATCTGGCCATAGGCCTTTTTGCTGGCAGAGTTTGGAAGTTGTGTGCGGCATCATATGGCAAGAGACAAGCAGTGCAAGTGTCTATGTATGTCTCTCTGGTCTCTCTTCCTCTTCTTATAAAACTATCAGATTCAATCATGGAGTTTCTGCCCTAATAACCTTGTCTTACCCTAATGACTTTCCAAAGCTCCCACCTCTAAATACCATAAACAGTTTAAGTTTCCACCCTCTTAACACCTCAGAGTGGGGAATTAAACTTCAATACATGAAGCCTTAGAGGATTCTCATACCATATCCAAGCCATAGCAGACTGTCTCTTATTGGTCTCTTGGGGAGGGGATATGAGACACAATGGTTTATTTGATTACTGATTTTATCAATGGTTTATTTGATGGTTATTCGATACCATATACCATGAAACATGGAAATTCTATTTAGAAACATGGAAAGAAAACATTTTGTGTTTTACTTGTGAACTCCTCAGTTTTTTGTTTCTGTCTTTTTGTAGCTTTGAAACTCAGCAAAGAAGGGATATCCATCCAGAGCGGTCTGTAAAGGTAAGAGTATTCATTATATGGCCTTGACAAACATTGCCTTTACAACATTGATTTTTCTTTTATTCAGAGATTTAAACACTTGGATTAAAGATATAGCTGACAGGACAACTTCCTTAACCACCTGCTTGTCCTCCCTCATAGGCAAAAGTGCTGAGCAATAGTTAGCAGAGAGCGGGAGGAAATGAAATGATGTGCTGAGGGTAGCCAAATGCAGTGGTATGCTTGCTGACTTTAGCTTTCTTCTCAGCAGTTAAGACGTTCCAATGGAGCTAAGTTTACTAAGATTAATGCTAGATGGAAAAAGAATGCACTTGTTCCATTTCTGGTCAATAGTTAAATAAAACCAGCTGGCCAGATAAAGCATTTAAAATAAAATGCAGAGTGGCATTTCAATTGGGTTGGATGAAATTTATCATGAAAGTCAGTTGTGCAGTTGCCTGGTGGAGCTAGTATTGTAGAAAAGAGAAAGCCAGCCAGGTTGGTATAGCTAATTGCATTCTACCCAGTCACTCTGGATCTTAAGTGAATTACAGGAAATGAACTTCCAAGTTTGAGCAATGGGAAAAATACCTATTCAGCCTTCTGTGAAACATTACCATTGAGTTGGTTTTTACATGGAAAATGTAATTGTTTCCTCTTTGCTAGGTGTATTTATAAGCACACCTCGGTACAGCATTGTTCTTTGATTCATTGTTTAATTTCTGTTCTGCATGAAGTGTTTTAATTTAGAGAATTCATTGTGGGGAATTATAGGGCTGCCGTTTCATCAAGAGTCTTTGGTGGCCAGGGTGAAATATGCCATAATTTTACATTTGTTTTCATCATCAATTATGTTTTTGACAATTTTAGGGTTTTTTTTCTGTCATTTTTATTACAGCAATCATGACCATGACCACTTTAGTTAAAGATGAAAAGCCATTTTGATTTACCTTATATTTTAAGTTTTTCCTAACTTTATGACAAATCTTCTTCGGTTTGAGAGCAAAGAAGAATTTTATAGAGATATTGGAGAAACCTCCTTTTGAATAATCAAACTGTGAGTCACACAAACTCTCATTTGAAGAGTTTTCTTTGGGATGGCCAAAATCTGGTACATGATAGCTGGTTCGTTTTGAATTTTGCTATAATTAGTAACTGGCTATAAGTGTAGAAAATACTATCTTAAGAGGTAGATACTTATTTCTAACCATTTAGATTATGTATCTCTGGAAAATTGCACCACTTCTTGGAATAAAGCAGTACTTGGTAACTCCTAGAAATAAGTGCTCATGACATATTGGAGTTAATGGTGATGTAGACATCTTGAAAACTTTGTGGTCTTTATGAATAGCTACGGTACTCATATTCCTCTTGGAGAGTGTTTTCACATTGACACATCTGTTTTCCCTACTTCAATGAAAATCCTTTGTTGCCTTGGTACTCTTAAATCAGCCATGAGTTTAGTCTCGAGTTGGATAATAGACCACGGACAAATTATTCACTCTCTTTGTATATCAGTTTCCTAATCTGTGAAATGGAGATAATAATGTTGTCTGCTACATGATTGTGTTAATTAAATGAGTTATTATGTGTCAAGGGCTTATAACATGATAAGTGGTTAGTAGATGTTAGCTGATGCTGCTCTTGTTAATATTACTATCATCATCATCATCATCATTATTAGCAGTAGCAGACCCAGAAGCATCCTTATGAATTTATTCATTAGATATTTTGAGAATTTTATTCTTTGTAGAAGCTTCAGGATAATGTTTCCAAAATGAGTTTTTTATTGCCAAACAAGCAAATTCTACTTTATCTTTAGGAATCAAATGGAAAGGAACTTTCAGGTAATATGGGAAGTAAGACTTGTAGAGATGAAGAGTTCTCAGTTTGAAATTTTGTAGGCATCAAAGAAAACACCTTATTTGGTTGTGTGAGGTCAACTATTAATGTAATTTTAGGAAATTATAGTCTTAAGAAATCCATGATCTGCTGCTAGTTAGATTCTTAAGGAAATTTTGAGGAAAGGCCTATCCTATATTTGTTTTCCCTTTATAGCACTTTTATTTCTTTTAGAGATGGTTAGTTTAGTGGAACTGTAATCAGAAGTTTAATCTTAGCCTAAAGGTTGGTGTATGACTTCAAGCTTGGTTAAGTGGATGTTCCTTCTTTGCATTTGGATCTTTAGCTAAAGGTTTCTTCTTTGTCCCAGATGGATACTCTGATCTGATAATATCCCCTATGAGATCCCTGTTTCCTGGCCTTTATGTCTATATTGGTTATTAATGGTTTCCAAACTTATTTTCTAGTCTGCCATGTATTTGCCCTTTAACAGTCCTTTTAAAATTAGCAAATCCGTTTCTGTTTCTTGCAACCACAGAACCATAGCTGAGAGAGTAGTTTATACACTAGTGAACTAGATTTAAAATAAATGGGATATTGGAGGTTACTTTCTTCCGTTGTAAGTAGCTGAATTTTTTGCAATAGATTACTAAGAATGGAGAGTTCTCAATTAGACTTTTAAAAATGAGCTGTTTTGCTGTACTCCCCACTACTCCTGTATTTGGGACATAGAAATCACCCTTGACTGCTTCTCAAATTCTCAAAGGATATGTAACTATACAGGAGTGTGGCCGAAAGAGAGAAGCAAAACAGAGAAAATATACCTCTGGTGAACTTGGTCTTTTTGTGGCATGGGGATTATGAAGGGGCTGTGATTTTCTTATATTTGCCCCAGCATCCCCCAAACAATTATATTCTTTAAATAGTGTCCTAATTTCCCCCCAGTTTTTATTTCTTTTGAGTGTTTTTTCCTCCACTGAACACTTTCTTTTTATGCTTTTATTAGTGCATTATAGTTGCATGTTTAGTTGTGTTCATTTTGACATAATCATCATTGCATGGAATTTAATTTACTCCATTTCAGTCCTGGTGCTCCTACCACCTTCCCCGACCTCCCTGCCCTGTTCCCCTTCTTCTGTTCTACTAATCTTCTTCCACTCATTTATTTATTTATTTTTAATTGTGATCACCTTCTTTTTTAAAAAAATCATTTTAAAATTATTTATTTTATCGATTCTTCTTAGTTATACATGATAGTAGAATCCATTTTGATAGCATTATACAAGCATAAGATGTATCTTATTTTAATCAGAACCCCATTCTAGTAAGTGGGCATAATAGTGGGGTTCACTTAGGTAATTTCATATGTGTACATAGGGAAATCATATTAGATTCATTCTATTGTCATCATTTTTTCTTTTTTTATTCTAATTTGTTATGTAAAACATCAGAATGCATTACAATTCATATTACACCTAGAGAGCACAAATTTTCATATCTCTGATTGTACACCAAGTAGAGTCACATTCCTTCCACTCCTTCCCCTTTGCTCTATCTAGAGTTCATCTAATCCATCTATGCTCCTCCCCACCAACTCCATTATGAATCAACATCCTTATATAAGAGAAAACATTCGGCATTTGGTTTTGTGGGATTGGCTAACTTCACTTAGCATTATATTCTCCAGCTCCATACATTTACCTGCAAATGCCATGATTTTATTCTCTTTTAATGCTGAATAGTATTCCATTGTATATATATACCACAGTTTTTTTTAACCATTCATCAACTGAAGGGCATCTAGGTTGGTTCCACAATTTAGCTATTGTGAATTGTGCTGCTATAAACATTGATGTGGCTGTGTCCCTATAGTTATGCTGTTTTTAAGTCCTTTTGGTATAGACCAAGGAGTGGGATAGCTGGGTTAAATGGTGGTTCCATTCCCAGTTTTCTGAGGATTCTCCATATTGCTTTCCATATTGGCTGCACCAATTTTAAGTCCCACCAGCAATGTATGAGTGTGCCTTTTCCCCCACATCCTCGCTCACACTTATTGTTGTTTGTATTAATAGCTGCCATTCTGACTGGAGTGAGATGAAATCTTAGAGTAGTTTTGATTTGCATTTCTATAATTGCTAGAGATGTTGAACATTTTTCATATGTCTGTTGATTGATTTTATAACATCTTCTGGGAGGTGTCTGTTCAGTTCCTTGGCCCATTTATTGATTGGGTTATTTGGTTTTTTTTGTGTATGTGTGTAAAGTTTTTTGAGTTCTTTATATATCCTAGAGATTAGTACTCTATCTGATGTGCAAGTGGTAAAAATTTGCTCCCAAAATGTAGGCTCTCTGTTCACCTCACTGATTATTTCCTTTGTTGAGAAGCTTTTTAGTTTAAATCCATCCCATTTATTGATTCTTGATTTTAATTCTTGTGATATAGGAGTCTTACTAAGGAGGTTGGGGCCTACCTAATACGACATGTTGGAAATTTGGGCCTACTTTTTCTTCTATTAGACACAGGGTTTCTGGTTTAATTCCTAGGTCCTTGATCACTTTGAGTTGAGTTTTGTTCATGGTGAGAGACAGGGGTTGAATTTCATTTTGTTGCATATGGATTTCTAGTTTTCCCAGCACCATTGGTTAAAGAGGCTATCTTTTCTCCAGTGTATGTTTTTGGTGCCTTTGTCTAATACAAGACAACTGTAGTTATGTGGGTTTGTCTCTATGTCCGCTATTATGTACCATTGGTCTACCAGTCTATTTTGGTGCCAGTACCATGCTGTTTTTATTACTATTTCTCTGTAGTATAGTTTAAGGTCTGGTATAGTGATGCCACTTGCTTCACTCTTGCTAAGGATTGCTTTAGCTATACTGGGTCTCTTATTTTTCCAGGTGAATTTCATGATTTCTTTTTCTATGATGAATGTCATTAGGATTTTGATTGGAATTGTATTAAATCTGTATAGTGCTTTTGGTAGTATGGTTATTTTGATAATATTAATTCTGCCTATCCAAGAACAAAGTAGATCTTTCCAACTTCTAAGGTCTTCTTTAATTTCTTTCTTTAGTATTCTGTAGTTTTGTTGTAGAGGTCTTTTACCTCTTTCGTTAAGTTGATTCCCAAGTATTTTATTTTTTGAGGCTACTGTAAATGGGATAGTTTTCCTCATATCCCTTTCAGAGGATTTTTTACTGATATTTAGAAATATAATTTATGGGTGTTGATTTTCTATCCTGCTACTTTGCTGAATTCATTTATTAGTTATAGAAGTTTTCTTGTGGAATTTTTTGGGTCTTTTAGATATAGAATCATATCATCAGCAAATATGCTAATTCGAGTTATTCTTTTCCTATCTGTATCCGTTTAATTTCTTTTGTCTAATTGCTCTGGTGAGTATTTCAAGAGCTATGTTAAATAGAAGTGGTGAAAGAGGGCATCCCTGTCTTGTTCCAGTTTTTAGAGGGAATGCTTTCAGTTTTTCTCCATTTAGAATAATGTTGGTCTAGTTTTAGCATATATAGCTTTTACAATGTTGAGATATGTTCCTATTATCCCTACTTTTTCTAGTGTTTTGAACATGAAGAGGTGCTTTTTCTGCATCTATTGAGATGATAATGATTCTTATCTTTAAGTCTATTGATGTGATGAATTACATTTATTGATTTCCTTATGTTGAATCAACCTTGCATCCCTGGGATGAACCCCACTTGATTGTGGTGCATTATCTTTTTGATATGTTTTTGTATTTGATTTGTCAGAAAATAAATTGAGAATTTTTGCATCTATGTTCAGTAGAAATATTGGTCTGAAGTTTTCTTTCTTTGATGTGTCTTTGCCTGGTTTTGGAATATTAGCATCATGAGTCTAGAAGTGCTCCCTCTTTTTCTATTTCACAAAATAATTTGAGGAGTATTGGTATTAGTTCTTCATTAAAGGTAGAACTCAACTGTGTATCTATCTGGTCCTGGGCTTTTCTTGATTGGTAGGTTTCTTATGGTGTCTTCTATTTCATTGCTTGAAATTGATCTGTTTAAATTGCATATATCATCCTGATTCAATTTGGGCAAATCATATGACTTTAGAAAGTTTTTGATGCCTTTGATATTTTCTATTTTATTGGAGTACATTTTTTCAAAATAATTTCTGATTATCTTCTGTATTTCTATAGTGTCTGTTGTGGTATTTCCTTTTTCATCATGTATGTTAGTAATTTGAGTTTTATCTGTCCTTCTCTTCATTAGCATGGCTAAGGGTTTGTTAATTTTATTTATTTTTTCAAAGAACCAACTTTTTAATTGTTTCTTTTGTTTCAATTTCATTGATTTCAGCTCTGGTTTTAATTATTTCCTGTCTTCTACTGCTTTTTAAAAAATATTTATTTTTTGGTTTTAGGTGAACACAATATTTTTTATTTTATATTTATGTGGTGCTGAGGATCAAACCCAGTGCCCTGTGCATTCCAGGCGAGCGCTCTACCACTGAGCCACAACCCCAGTCCCTTTCTAGTGCTTTTGGTGTTGATTTGTTCTTCTTTTTCTAGGGCTTTGAGATGTAATGTTAGGTCATTTATTGACTTTTTCTTCTTTTAAGGAATGAACTCCATGCAATGAACTTTCCTCTTAGTATTGCCTTCATAGTGTCCCAGAGGTTTCGATATGTTGTATCAGTGTTCTCATTTACCTCTGAGAACTTTTTAATCTCCTCCTTAATGTCTTTTGCAACCCATTGTTCATTCAGTAGCATATTATTTAGTCTCCAGGTGTTGGAGTAATTTCATTTATTTTATCATTGTTTTCTAGTTTCATTCCATTATGCAGGGTAGTATCTCTACTTTTTTGTATTTGCTAAGAGTTGCTTTGTAGAATAAGGTCTATTTTAGAGAATGATCCATGTACTTCTGAGAAGAATGTGTATTTGCTCATTGAAGGATGAAATATTCTATATGTATATATCAGTTATTGATTATATGTATTATGGAGTTCTATAGTTTCTTTGTTCAGCTTTTGTTTGGAAGATCTATCCAATGGTGAAAGACATGTGTTAAAGTCAACTAGAATTATTGTGTTGTAGTCTATTTGATTCTTGAACTTGAGAAGAGTTTGTTTGATGAACACTGATGCTGCATTGTTTGGAGTATTTATAATTGTTATGTCTTTTTGGTGTAAGATTCCCTTGAGCAGTATGTAGTGTCCTTTTATATTCCTTTTGATTAACTTTAGCTTGAAGTGTACTTTGTTTGATATTTGGTGGAAAACCCTTCTTGCTTCCTTAGTCCATGTGAGTGTATGATTTTTCCCAACCTTTTACCTTCAGTCTGTGGATGTCTTTTCCTATGAGATGAATCTCTTGGAGGCAGCATATTGTCAGGTCTTTTTTTTTTTTTTAATCCAATCTGCTTGCCTGTGTCTTTTGATTTATGAGTTTAGGCTATTAACATTCAGGGTTATTATTGAGACATGATTTGTATTCCCAGCCATTTTTATTTATTTGACTTGACTTGGTTTCTCCTTTGATTAGTTTTTCCTTAAGTGTAATACCTCCCTCTGCTCATTTACATCATTGTTTTCATTTCCTCTTCATGAACTATTTTGCCAAGGATGTTCTGTATGCAGGCTTTCTAGTTGTAAATTCTTTTAACTTTTGCTTATCATGAAAGATTTTTATTTCACCATCAAATCTAAAGCTTAATTTTGCTAGATATAAGATTCTTTGTTGGCATTCATAATCTTTCATAACTTGGTATATGTTGTTTCATGATCTCCTGGCTTTGAGGGTCTGGTTTGAAAAATCTGCTGAGATACGAATTGATCTCTCCCTCTATGTTGTCTGATTCCTCTCTCGTGTGGCCTTTAATATTCTATCCTTATTCTGTATGCTAGGCATTTTTTTTTAAATTTTTTATTGTTGGTTGTTCAAAACATTACAAATTTCTTGACATATCATATTCCACACTTTGATTCAAGTGGGTTATGAACTCCCACCTTCACCCCATACACAGATTGCAGAATCACATCAGTTACACATCCATTGATTTACATATTGCCATACTAGTGTCTGTTGTACTCCGCTGCCTTTCCCATCCTCCCCCCTCCCCCCTCCCCACCTCTCCCCTCCCCTCCCCTCCTCTCTCTCTACCCCCTCCACTGTATAACCCTGAGGGTCTCCTTCCATTTCCATGCAATTTCCCTTCTCTCTCCCTTTCCCTCCCACCTCTCATCCCTGTTAAATGTTAACCTTCTTCTCCTGCTCTTCGTCCCTACTCTGATCTTAGTTACTCTCCTTATATCAAAGAAGACATTTGGCATTTGTTTTTTAGGGATTGGCTAGCTTCACTTAGCATAATCTGCTCTAATGCCATCCATTTCCCTGCAAATTCTATGATTTTGTCATTTTTTAATGCAGAGTAATACTCCATTGTGTATAAATGCCACATTTTTTTTATCCATTCGTCTATTGAAGGGCATCTAGGTTGGTTCCACAGTCTTGCTATTGTGAACTGTGCTGCTATGAACATCGATGTAGCAGTGTCCCTGTAGCATGCTCTTTTTAGGTCTTTAGGGAATAGACCAAGAAGGGGAATAGCTGGGTCAAATGGTGGCTCCATTCCCAGCTTTCCAAGAAATCTCCATACTGCTTTCCAAATTGGCTGCACCAATCTGCAGTCCCACCAGCAATGTACAAGTGTACCCTTTTCCCCACATCCTCGCCAGCACTTGTTGTTGTTTGACTTCCTAATGGCTGCCAATCTTACTGGAGTGAGATGGTATCTTAGGGTGGTTTTGATTTGCATTTCTCTGACAGCTAGAGATGGTGAGCATTTTTTCATGTACTTGTTGATTGACTGTATGTCCTCCTCTGAGAAGTGTCTGTTCAGGTCCTTGGCTCATTTGTTGATTGGGTTGTTTGTTCTCTTATTGTCTAATTTTTTGAGTTCTTTGTATACTCTGGATATTAGGGCTCTATCTGAAGTGTGAGGAGTAAAGATTTGTTCCCAGGGTGTAGGCTCCCTATTTACCTCTCTTATTGTTTCTTTTGCTGAGAAAAAACTTTTTAGTTTGAGTAAGTCCCATTTGTTGATTCTAGTTATTAACTTTTGTGCTATGGGTGTCCTATTGAGGAATTTGGAGCCCGACCCCACTGAATGTAGATCGTAGCCAACTTTTTCTTCTATCAGACGGCGCGTCTCTGATTTGATATCAAGCTCCTTGATCCATTTTGAATTAACTTTTGTGCATGGCGAGAGAAAGGGATTCAGTTTCATTTTGTTGCATATGGATTTCCAGTTTTCCCAGCACCATTTGTTGAAGATGTTATCCTTCCTGCATTGCATGCTTTTAGCCCCTTTATCAAATATAAGATAGTTGTAGTTTTGTGGATTGGTTTTTGTGTCCTCTATTCTGTACTATTGGTCCACCCGCCTGTTTTGGTACCAGTACCATGCTGTTTTTGTTACTATTGCTCTGTAGTATAGTTTGAAGTCTGGTATCGCTATACCGCCTGATTCACACTTCCTGCTTAGCATTGTTTTTGCTATTCTGGGTCTTTTATTTTTCCATATGAATTTCATGATTGCTTTCTCTATTTCTACAAGAAATGCCGTTGGGATTTTGATTGGCATTGCATTAAACCTATAGAGAACTTTTGGTAATATTGCCATTTTGATGATGTTAGTTCTGCCTATCCATGAACAGGGTATATTTTTCCATCTTCTAAGATCTTCTTCTATTTCTCTCTTTAGGGTTGTATAGTTTTCATTGTATAAGTCTTTTACCTCTTTTGTTAGGTTGATTCCCAAGTATTTTATTTTTTTTGAAGATATTGTGTAGGCATTTTCATTATAATGTGCCGTGGTGTAGATATGTTGTAATTTTGTACATTTGGCATCCTGTAAGCCTTTTGAATTTGATTTTCCAATTCATTCTTCATGCTTGGGAAATTTTCTGATATTATCTCAGAGAAGAGATTGTGCATTCCTTTGGTTTGAAACTCTGTGCTTTGTCCTATCCCAATAACTCTTAGATTTGGTCTTTCTTTCTTTCTTTTTTTTTTTTTTTTTTTTTTTGAGAGAGAGAGAGAGAGAGAGAGAGAGAGAGAGAGAATTTTTTTAATATTTATTTTTTAGTTTTTGGTGGACACAACATCTTTATTTTTTATTTTTATGTGGTACTGAGGATCGAACCCAGCGCCCTGCGCATGCCAGGCGAGTGCGCTACCGCTTGAGCCACATCCCCAGCCCCCAGATTTGGTCTTTTGATGCTATTCCATAATTCTTGTATGTTCTGTTCATGGTTTCTTACTATCTTCACTATGTAGTCAACTTTATTTTCCAGATTATATACTTTGTCTTCATTATCTGATGTTCTGTCTTCCAAGTGATCTAGTCTGTTGGTGATGCTTTCTATTGAGTTTTTATTTATTTATTTATTTTGTTTGTTTCCTTCATTTCAAGGATTTCTGATTTTTTTTCAGAGTTTCTATCTCTTTCTTGCTCTCCTATCTCTTTGTTGGAGTGATCAATTTTTGCTTGTATTTGCTCATTTAGGTCATTCTTTAATTCACAATTATTTTAATTATGAACATTCTGAACTCCTTCTGACATTTCATCAATTTTGCTGTCCATGGGTTCTTTTATTGTAGTACCCTGGTTTGTTTGGGGCACTTTCTTCCCTTGTTTTTTCATGTTGTATTTGTGTCTTCCTTTTTTGCTGTATGGATCTGAGATATTACAGTTTCTACACTATAATCTTGTAGTATCCATGCAGATTATCTGTACCTCACCTTTATGTTGGGCTTCCAGACACTGCTGGTGTCCCTAGATGTATGCTACTTCAACTAAAAGTGGTGGCGGCAACAGTGGAGATAACTTGAGATAGCAGTGGAGGTGCCCCAAGATCGGTGCAAAGTCAGAGATGGGCTGAAAGGATGGGCCTTACACTGTCTTTGGGATGCCTGCTCTGAGATGCAGCTGCTGCTATGCCCTGTCTGTTGTCAAAAGGTAAAGGCAACTTCGTGGGAAGGGCTATGGTGTTAGCTACAGTGTCCCAAGATGGAAGTGGGTTAGGCTTGGGTTCCCAGGTGTGGGGAGGGGGTGGCGGATGAGGACCTACCCTGGGGCTGGGTCCCATGCAGGTGTGCGGAAGCAATCCTGTGCTGGAGCCTGAGTACCTCAGCTGTCTGCTGGTGGTGGGATGGGCCCAGGCCTTCCCTGGGCCTGGGTCTGGGCTGTGCCTGAGCTTTGGAGTGGGTCTTCTGGTCGGAGGACGTGGTCCTGTGCAGGAGCCTGAGCTCTGGCTAGTGTCTGCTGGCAGTGGGATGGACCAGGCCTTCCCTGGGCCTGGGTCCCACGAAGATGGATGGAGACGGATCTAGAAACACCTTCTTTTTGACAATATATAAAATGTGATTTACTAAAAACTCCATTCCTTCTGTCCCTGACATTATTTGTGATTTCTTGAGAATGGAAGGGGCAACTGTTCTCTATTTTCCTTTTTGTCTTGTTTGTTGACTACTTCTGGGTTCTGTGCAAAGCCTGGAAAAAAGCTGGTTAATGATTTTTTCACAGGGACGTCAATTTTATACTTCTACTGTGAATAAGTAGCATGACAGCATTCAATGGTGGAAAGAACTGGAGTATTAGGAAGCATACCTTCTGGTTTTGGTTCTGCCACTCTCTGGCTTTGCAACTCTGGGCAAGTTTCCTCTTTTCTTAAGGTCTCAGATTCCTCATCTGTAAAGTCAGGATAATGCTTGCCCTGTGTACTTCATAGGACTGTTTTGAGAATCACATAAAGATAATATATATACAAGTGCTTATCAAATTATCAAGTGTTACATGATATCAGGTATGACTGACTATTTCATACTTATTTTCTAAACAGATGAAAAACTGGGGAGCTTATTTTATGAGACTGAGTACAAGAAAGAGGTAAATTAACAACAACTCTGCGTAGTGCTTGTGTTTGATATTCTTTGTTCCCTGTACTTTTCTCTATATAGAGCTATGTGCCCTAGGAGGCTAAGCTCTGTTCTAGCATCTCCTGGGCTCCATTGATCACTAGTTTTTTATTACAGTTCCAGTGGGAAATACTGGATGACCATGCGGGAATGCAAAATTGGAATTATTTCCTGACAATGGGTTGGCAATGGCTATGCTCCTCTAAAGGAAGGCCACAGTACCTGCCCAGGGCCCCTCTTCTGCAGGTGCAGCCCTTTCTACTATCTGGTATTTGCTTCCTCCCTTTGCATATTTACAGTTCACAGTTACAGTTTTTGCTAATTCCAGGGTACTAGACCAATTTTTAATGGTTTCCCTTAACCCTGTAATTATGGTCTCCTCTGGGTGATCTTAAGTTACACTGGATGAAGGAACCATCTCTTTCCTGCTGCAACCTTGATTTTACAATGGAAGTTCTCTCTTTATCTTCTTTTTTGCCATCCTTAATTCAATTCTACAGATATTTTAAGGAGATATATATAGTGTGTTAGGGACAAAGGATGTGTTTATTGGATACTTTTAAGAATTGGACATTTTGTGGACATAGTTGGAAGAATTAGATCAGTCTGTTTTCAAAAAAGCAAGTTTTCATAAATTGAAAAACTTTGAATCAACTCCAGTATATGAGAAATACAAGACTGTACTTTTAAACATTATGCATTATCCTTTAACATTCATTTTTATTTTGATAAAAACAATTATCTATATTAAGTAAAATAATATTTTGAAATAATGCAACATTTATCCCCTTTTTCTACCTCCCTCCCTCTGTTCAGACCTTTTCCTTAGAATTGGCAACTTTGAATTCTGACACTTCTGGTGTTTATCTCTCTACTTATAATAATGTGCTTACATTATTTTTTCCTAATCTATCAATTTTAGTAATGACTCTCTGGCACACATTCTACCACTTCTGGTCCCAACAGCCTCCAAATATATCAAAATTTTTTGTTTAAATAGATAGTATTGGTATTTTTTCCTACTGCTTAGTCAAGTTATCTGGTTGGTTGTGTTTCCTTTAACATATAAAATTTTGTCTATTTTGGAATTAATGTATGCTTTTAAAAGATTGTTTACTTTCCTACTCAACTCCCTTATGAAGTAAGTGACAATAGCATCTCAATTGTATAGCTGGGTCATAACTAAAATTTCCATTTTATTGATATGGAAATTGAGGGTAAAAGATAAATAGTTTGTTCAGCCCATGGATAGGAAGTGTTAGAATTGGGATAAGGCACCAGCCAGTCTGTCTGCAGAGTCTATATTCTTTAATCAAGATGTTTTTTACAAATATTTCAGTTGTTATCCTAATGTCTATAGTTAAGAGAAATAGCTGGGTTCTATCTTCAAGGCCTGAGATGGGGACCAAGAATTTGTATTTTGAGGATTTCTATTCTACCCTTACCTTAATTATCATCATCACCAGAGTCATCACCATCACCATCACTATCATCATCATCATAATAATCACCATCACCATTAGCATAACACATGACTATCTTTCTCAGTGTTCTCAGTAGCAGAATAGAAATCCTTATGTTGAAGCAGCAGTTTTTTGACCTCATATGTGAGGTCATAGTGGTGGATGATTCGGGTAATGATTTGTATGGCCATTTTTTAAGTTTGACAGATGCTTTGGTAGGAAATGTGTCCCATAGAAGAGGACCAAGTTTCATATTAGCTAGCTGCTGCTTTATCTGGTACAAAAGCTACAAAGAATTTTGTCACTGTATTTAACTCTGTTCTTTTTTTTTTTTTTTTAAGAGAGAGAGACAGAATTTTTAATATTTATTTTTTAGTTATCGGCGGACACAACATCTTTGTTTTTTGTATGTGGTGCTGAGGATCGAACCCGGGCTGCACGCATGCCAGGCGAGCGCGCTACCGCTTGAGCCACATCCTCAGCCCTTTAACTCTGTTCTTAACCCTGACCTTTAAGGACACTCCCCACCCCCACCCCAGTTCTCTGAAATGACATATAGGGGGATACAAAACTTTAGTAAAAGAGAAACTTTGATGTCTTTGTTCTGTTTGATTTCCATCCCTATCCTCCATGCTTGTGGCATTTCTTGTTTATCAGGCAGGAGAAAAGCTGTAAAATTTGGCCTGGGGTTTTCTCATCCCTAGGTGTGAAATTATTTCAAAACTATAATAATAATACTTTGCATTTCTATGGTGATTTTATTTGAAGATCTCAAAGTGTTCCTTGGTGTTAATAGAGCTTTGCAGCACCCTCTGAAGTAGGTAAGTATTATTAGAGAATATTTCCTCCAAGAACATTTTCACTTCATATCCCATGTATGACTTGAGAATGCTTTTGTATTATTTGGGAATCTCAACTATTTAAAGTGCCATGCATACTGGGCATTTCTTTTCTTTATATTCAATGTTCATTAATTTCCAGCACATGAGGGGAAATGAAGTAGTTTCTCATAAGTGGGTGTGACATTATGTAGAGGGAATTAAAAGTAGTCTGTGATTGCCTTTTATTTGAATGTTTTAAAAATATTTAATAGTGTTCATCAACTATAGAACTTTCTGTTTTACAGTTAGTTTTTCTTTTTCAAGGTAGCACAATTTATAGCAGTGAACATATTGAATATCTAAAAGGAACTTGGCCTGGGACTGTGGTATCTGTTGGGAGCTCAGGACATGTCAAACCAATTAAAAATAAAAAAAATTGAGTTTGCATTCTGATTTAATTTTGAAAAGGACATTTTGAGTGTTGCAGGCATGAATTTTAATCATTCATATGTGCATACTTGATTATATATTTTTTTCCCCTCTGAATGTTGCAAAGTTCCATCTTGTTTGAGGTTTCTACTCAGTTAGGGTTATAGATACAAAAGTGCTGCAGGTTTGCTTTAGCACTGAACATTCAGGAAATGACTGTCTGATCTTTAGTCCACACTGTCACCCTGCAAGCCCCTTATTCATGCAGTGCTGCATAGCTTTGTTGTGTCTATACAAAGGAGGTTGGGATCTTTATACTGTGGCTTCAAGGCCCCAGTATTCATTTTCCCAGCATCTTGTCACTGTCACAATCCAGAATCCTGTCATTGCCTCAGAGCTCTACTAGGAAACAGGTGCCAGCCTCAGTACTGCAAAATCTCCAGCTTTTCCCTCCATATCAGGAAAACCCATTGCTCACTCTACTGCAACTGTCTATCTAAACAAGATCAGAGGAAACAGAACAGTTTAAGCAAAGCAAACCAACCTGAACTTTATTCCTGTCCTTTCTGCTAGTATCCAGCACATTCTTTTCACTGAATTTAAGGTCTGGGAGCAAAAATCCTTAATGGGAATGGGATTTGGGGGAAGTTGGAGATTACTTTTTAGAACCTCTGTTTTTGGATATGCTCCTAAGACAAAACAAGGCAAATCTGTTGAAGTTCTCTAAAAGAGAAAGGGAAAACTATACACAAGAGGACTAACATAAAGTATGGATTGGAATTTTGAAATTATGCTGCCCCTAATTCAACACTGAGACAAGGTGAAGCTTCACCATTCAAGGGTGCTTTATGACTCTCCTGATGAGTGTCAGATGATCACATGATTAATCCTTTTCTGGCATCTCACTTGTCTTTCTTTTTGGGAAAAATTCACTTAAGATCCACCATCCTAAGATTTGGGGGAATGTTGGCAGAATTATGAATTGCTGCACCATTTTCTCCTGAGTCTTTGCTCAAAGGAGGCCACATAAATTTACTGCTAATTATCTGAAGATAGATTTATCACTGAAGATGTTTTTGGCTGCAAATAATCAAAAAGTCAACTCAAAATGGTTTGAAAAACAAGGGAATTAAAAGAAAAAAGCTTCCCACCCTCTCCATATCTACCTGCTGAGCCCCTTGGATGTCATGATTAATGGGAAGCCACTACAAAATCCTGGCTCTGAATGTCTGTAATCCAACTGAAATCCACTTTTCCCTGGTGTCAAGCAACTGGGGACCCACCAGGGTGCCTTTGATGGTTGTCACTGTGCATCAGGGAGAGGATTTTGAGCACTAAGCTGGTGACAGATTGCTAAGCACTGTCAATTATTTTGTGAATTGCTCTTCCAACTTATATTTGAAAATCCACAAAATAAAACCCATTGGAATAAGAAAAATGAATTATCTTAAGGAAGAAGAACTTCTGGGTTATGTGCAGCTAGAGGTTGGTTCAGTGGCTCACCATTGTCGTGAAGGTCCCCATGGCTTGCTCTTTGTCTTCTGCCATCTTCAGTGTGTTGGCTTTGTTCTTAGGCTGGCTGCCTTCACTGTTCTAAGATGGCTGCTTCAGCTCAGGAAGCCACAAGCAGACATAGCAATGTCCACTGGCAAAAGAGACTGTTCTCATGTATTCTTGTTTAAAAGCAAGGAACCTTTCCTATAAACCCCCAGCAGAATCCCCTCAAGATCTTATTTGGCCCATCACAGCTACATATTCCTACCCAAATCGGACAATGGCATGCAATTTGGGATTATCTCAAAAGGCTTCCATGGTGCTTCCCAACTTGATCATGGCACACATAGAAAATAAAATTTGGTTGGTAAATTAAGTAAAGAGAAGAGGCTGCCCATGCCTGGAGGTGGCTCTGTGTGTGTGTGTGTGTGTGTGTGTGTGTGTGTGTGTGTTGGGTATGGGGATGGATCTCTACCTGGCCCTGCCAAGCTGCCCCAGGAGCTGCAGAGACAGATATACAAGCACTGCCACACTTTCTATTTTAAATAGTAAGGATTTACCCAGATCTAGGATAATCTCACCTTCCTTGGGCACAAAGGTTTGTGGAGGGAGGACACTCCAATAAAATGGGGGCTTGTATTAGGATTCTCCAGAAAAACAGAATCAATATGTTACTTATTTATTTTTTTATGTGGAGCTGGCTCACTTAATTATGGAGGCTGAGATGTCCCATGATCTGTCATCTGCCAGCTGTAGACCCAGGAAAGCTGGTGATATAATTCAGTCCAAGCCTAAAGGCCTGAGAAGCAGGGAATCCGGAAGTATAGATCCCAGTCTGAGGTCAGGAGAGGATGAAATGTTTTTCAGCTCAAACACTGAGGCAGTAAGAGGAGAAAATTCCTCTTTCTTCCTGTTTTGTTATATTCAGGACCTCTATGGATTGAATGATGCATAGTGCATTGGGGAGATGGATTTATTTTGCCCAGGCCACAAATTCACATGTTCATCTCATTCAGAAACATCTTCCAAATAATGTTTAATCTGGATACCCATGACCTGGTCAAACTTGACACAAAATTTCCCATTCCAGACCTTTACCTACTAGGCAGAAGAGGAGAGTTGCTGTTAGGCCCTTGCAAGTGTCTGCCATGTATCTGTTTCTTGTTTTTGCACATGTACCTAATCCCTCTCTTTGAATTATTGGTTCCTTACTAAGAGAGGACTAACTCTTGCACATTTTTAAGTGCATAATTATGTGAGTAGACTGAGTGAATGAATGTGTACTCACTTGACTCATGCATTCAACACCATTGACCTCCTATAATGTGCCAGGAATGTGCTGCATGGGGTATGAATGAAATGGGCCCTGCTGATGATTTTATACCCCAGGGAGGGAGACAAGTCATAATTAGTAGATTAAAAAAAAATGCACAGTGGAAAGTGATGTTAAGCGCTATTTAGCAAACATGGGGAGGTAAAATAAGGTAGGCCTTATTTGGAGTGCTCGGAGATGGCTTCTCTGTGTTAATGACATTGGAATGGAGATCTGAAAAATAGGACAGGAGGAGGGAATCAAATCGTAATCAGTGGAAGAGGGTTCATCATTTTGTATGAACCCTTGCAAATGTATCTTAGGATTAATTTCTTTTCAAGAAACAAAACGAACAACAGAAAAAACAAAAGATGTGGCTTTTGCTGTGAGGCCACTAGATAGCTTACTGATTTGAAGGTGAGTTGGACAGCAAGCTTCCTGAAACAGTGGACAGGAAGTGATTGATGCTCAAAAAGTAACAGGAGTAAGACAGGTCAGTGGATAAACATGTGCTACACACTATCTCTTAGTGTCTTTATCCTAACAAACAGTCAACAGTTTCATCCCTTCTCTCTCCAGACTGGCTTCTCTGCTTCTCTATGCACATCTGGTCCAACATGGTCACCCCTGCAGCTTTCATTGCCCCATTCAAGAGGCCAGTAGAACTAAGTGGAATTCCTGCACTCCAATTCCTCTTTCTTGGGGGAAAGAACCCCAATGGCTTGAAGTAGGTCAAGTGCCCACCCTTGATAGAGTTAGCTGTGGCCCAGGGCCCAGGGTCCACCTGGCTGGTTGCCTACTTAATTCTACTTAAACATACTTGGCAGGCTTAAAAGAGATTCTCTGGGAAGGTGGAATACAGAGCAGGCAGATGGATTATCACCTGTGTTAAATGGTGCTTTTCAGGCTCTCCATCTTTAATAACACTGCTAGAGTCCCAGTAATGTGAAGTTACAGCCTGGGTTACTTAGTTGAGTACTGATGCCTACTGCAGGGTATTGACTGCAGCATGTACTTAAGATGTAGTGATAGTAATAATAGCAAAGCTGAATGTGAGGTATGATGTAGTTCTTTGTCAACAGTGCAGGTCAATTATTTTGTTTTAATGGAAATGCATCTTTGTTTTGCAAATGAAAAACCTTTTTGTAAATGCCATTCTGTATCTTTAAATCTCTTTGTAATTACTTTATTCCTACTACAATGCATTTGCATTTTAGAATATTTGGAAACTAAATTATCAAAAGAGAAGAAAATATAAATTGCTCCTCATCCTGTTGCCCAGAGATGATCAACTGTGGCATTTGGGGGTATTTTTTTTTTCCACTTAGTTTTCCCTGTAGCTAATGTAGGCCCTCTGCCCCGCAAAGGAATGGTACATACTGCTTTTTCCATTTGATGTTATATTGTGAACATGAAGAATTCTACCATGTCATCACTGAGGCCTGTAGTGACTGTAGCGTACAGAAGTAGATGTACAGATTGGAGAAGCACATATGCAGTTAAAGTGGTCCTTAGGTTGGGGTGGCATGGAATGCTGACCTTGAGGTGTGTGTAGCAGTGTAGATAGACACTGCCAGACTGACTTCCAGAACAGCAGGGTGATTATAGAGGTTGGTCAGAAATTAAATGTGTACAATAATAATCACTCTTGTCTGTTTGGCCACCACTTTCGTGAGGATAATTTGAATGAAGCTCATTTACAGTTTTTCAAGAAAGATGGCTCAGCTTGAGCATCCCTGTAAGGAAAACAATTGCAGCCTCCCTAGGGGTTCTGGGAAGCATCTTTGCAGGCTCAGGTCAGGGTGGCCCCTGCAGTCTGTGCTTGCTTCTCCTGATAAAGCAAATGCAAGCATGCCAAATTGCTTTGCTCCAGCTTACCCTACTCCAGAATGAATCCACAGATGCTACAAAAGGAACGCTTATGAACATATGCTACACAGAACTGCTAAAATGTCCTGCTTACTTAATCCTTTTTCTACTTCAGGGGGGAGTATGTTTATACTTAAACTGAGAATTGAAGGATCATGACAGTGAAGATTGCATGCCATGCTAGAAATTTCTAGTTGTGTTTTCTCGTTTCCCTTAGAGCCTTGGATTGATTTTCCAATACTTCTCTGTCAGTGGGTAAATGTGGTCTTCTTTCTAGGGTTCTCAGATTCACTTCCAATTGTGTGACTGTGGCTAACTGCCTTTTGAGGAAATGCAAGTTCCTTTTGTTTTAACCAGTGTGTTCATTTTAGGGAACTCCAAGGCCCAGATACCACCTCTTGAGAACATTATGTCTCCACTTCCCCATGATTCTACATTCAGATGATCCAGAAGGAGAAGCACATTTTCTCCATTTTTGTGGTTTTGGACAGATTTTTCCAGTGAGATGTGTGTGGAATCACAATAGATGTGTGGTAGCCCAGAGGATCAGAAACTTGCCCTGGCACTTAGAATGCATACTAGTCCTTGTGGTTCAAGAATATTCCCCCTGCAAAATAGTCAGTCTTTTTCATTACTGACATACTGGCTCATGGACACCCATAGGAGCTATTCTGGGAACTTTTTGACCCTGAAGCATCTTAGATTTTGGATCCTGCTCCCCTTGTTGGGAGCCATTCCGTACTGGAGCTCTGGAGAGCTCTTTAGCAGGTCGGCTTCAGCCTCTGCATCTCAAGGAAGACACTGCAATTTTACTGTCCATGTCTTATTTAATGTGTGTATCTTCCAGCTGTATTGGACTAGGGGTCTATGGGGCCATTTGGTTTAACACCAAGGCTCTGTCTGTGGATAGCCAGTCATGATGAATAACTGTAAACAGAGTAGATGCCTGCCTGGAGGGGGTGTTATCCAAGAGCTGCGTGAATCTGCTTGGAGGGGCAACAGCTGAGATGTCAGAGTAGTTTACCATCTCCTAGGTAGAGGCATGGGGGTAGCATTTTCTGTCTGAAAAATATTGCAGGCATCAGGTACCAAATTTCCCCTCCTGTGGCTACAGGTGTTCATCCTTCTGATTTAGCAATGAGCAATATTCTGTGGGTATTAGAAATATAGGAGGCACAGAGAGAGAAAGAAGTGAAAAATGCCGGGGTCTTCAAAATGGTAATGGATTGTGGTCTGATGGCCAGCCCAGGATACATTTGTCAAGGTACATTTACGAACATACTTGGATGTGTTCATGCCACTCAGACTTGCTGACCTGCTCCATTCTGTCTGTAAAAGCAGAAAAACTTGATGTTGGCCAAAGGGATGTCTAAGGACAGCAAAATGAAAGTTGTGGATGTTACCGTTTAACAATATGGGTCATTTTCCTCTTGATATTTACCAAGGTAATATTATGATCTGCTTCAAAAACGTAGCCAGCATCTTTGGCTTTTGAATTACTTTTCTTGAGCTCTCCTCCTTTAATCTTAATCATAACTCATAGGGTAGATCCTGTTTTCAGTATTTAATAGATAAAGTAATGGAGGTTCAGAGAGCTTAGGTAAGTTGACCAAGATTGCACAGTTTGTTAAGAAGGAGCCACTTTGAGAGAGAAAGAGAGAGTACAGTAGATCTTTGTCCACCCAGGACAAAGAGAGCACAATCTGTAATTTCTTTGAAAAAGAATAGGGATATGGTAGACCCAATGGCTTAATGTGGTGTTCTTGATGACTTTGAATGTGGTTGGGATAATTTGGAGGCATGCATTTTTCATGCAGGTGCTTCTTTCTGCAAAGCTGATTTATCCTTTCATTTATTCATTCATTCATTCACTATGTTGATTCCTTCTGATTTACTCATTTTTTTTCCTATAAATTAGGCATCAGTTTTGTTGAGAGATAGGTTGAGAGCAATAGAAAGTCAATCAGAGAATTGAGATTCTGACTGGAAAGAAGGATGTCCATAAAGAGCCAGGACTCTCTGTTGTGAGTGGGGCAAGAAGCAATGGAATTCAGGAGCTCATTCCAAGAGTTCTTGGGGTGACCTCAAGGTAATGTGTCATTTCCCATTGGGGACCACAGTTAGTATTCCAGGAATTTGGTCTCAGCACAGATGCTGGCATTTGTTCTGCACTGTCAGCCACAAAGGAGAGACCTATTAGCAGCATGCCATTTCTTTGTGATGGGTAATTTGTGAGCTCAGACATGTGCAGAGAAGTAGATTAAATACCTTCAAATCAAGCAGTACAGAGGACTTCCTCTATTTCACAGTTTTAGGGAAAGCCCAGATATAAATAATTATGAAGTGGACCACAGCCTGCTCTTTTGAACCCTTGTCTCTGGCTTGTAGCATCCAGCCCTCCCCAGCGTACTTGGCCCCCAGCACTCAGCCTTAACACATGCTCCTTGAGCTTCTCATTGTCCTCCCTACCTCTTTGGTGTCTCTCATCCTTTAACCTTGTTAAGGGGACGGGATGGAGGGAGGGGTATCGAGAATTCATGTGTACATGTGCAATTAATTGACACAAATTTATGGGGTCTCATTGAGGTTTCAATACATGTAAGATGTCACTCATTTACTCTTTAGTATGAATTCAAACCAACATATTCTTACAGTAGTCCATGTGGCACATGGGATGAAATGAATGAACATGGTTTTAGTTGATCACATTAATTTTTTGTATGCTTCTACAAAGTGATATAGGCTACATGCAATATATCTACAAGTGACATTGGAAATTTATAGTGGTCATATAAAGTTGTCTCCTTCAAAGAATTAATTTAGATGGGCAAAATTGAGTTGATTTAAAGAAAAATATTAATTTTAGAACAATGGTTCACAGATATTATAAAAATCTCAAAAGGGTCACGTGAATAAAGTTCTGGAGCAACTGTATTATTTTATCTGGGCATGTAGGCATTTCAAGCTTTGTATTTAATTGTGAAACACTGCTTTGTCTTAGAAGTAGAGCTTCAATTGAACAGCATTGGGAGAATACCCCTGAAATCTTAGTCATTGGTGGTCACCTCCTTCCCCATTGGGACTGTGATTCACTTGTGCTCCTGACACACCAGGCTTTTCTCTTTCCTTTTTTTTTTTTAATTTTTTTCGTAGTTCTAGATGGACAGAATGCCTTTATTTTATGTTTCTTTTATGTAGTGCTGAGGCTCGAACCCTGTGCTTTACACATGCTAGGTAAACACCCTGCCACTGAGCTATAGCCCCAGCCCATCTTTTGTCTTTCCTTAATGGTTATATTTCAGAAAAAATGATTCCTCCTTCATAGTTTCCTGTTGGGTGTAACCATGAGGCAAGTAGCCACAAGGTGGTTCTTCATTAAATGCTTATGTGAGCATAGACCGTGGAAAGTAGACATGGCATCTACAGTAACCACAGTGAATAGGAACAACTGTTGTTACAGAAGAGAGATGTAATAGGATAAATAGAATATTTATTTCATGTACCAAAATATCACCTGAATATATTCCTGAACCATTTTTAAAGAATCAGAAAAATTGTAAAAACAAAGATATTTTTCTCTGTGAGTAGTAATTAAGAGGGGCAAAAGAACAAGTGACTGCAATTTTAGGTTGGCCCAATGTGGCAGGATTTGGGGGCTTGCTTGCATTAAACTGTTTGAACTATTTGTTAGAGTTTTATGGTCTTTGAGTGGGTTTTTCTTCAGGCACAGCCAGGAGAAAGAACCCAGGGAATATAAGAGCAGCCCTTTGATGGTGGAATTAAATAAAACCTGTTGGCAGTTGGCACAAGACAGGCAGGTGGAGTCCTGGGCTCCCCTCAGAGCCCTGTAATACTGGATGATATTCCCCCCCCCCCCAGTCTCACAATGTATTTTTTGGTTGGGTGCTTCTTGCAAGTACCATAAGGAACATCTATTCCTTAAGATCTGTTGTCACGTCTTTTCCCAGAAAGGTTATTTTTACAAAAGTGATTTTTTACCCCTCTTTCTAGAGACAGACATTGGCATTTCCACAGTATGCATTTGTTTATTTATTTGCTGTAGCCTCCTTATGGTTGATAAAGAAGAGATAGAAAATTAAAAGTAAAAAAATAAATAATGTTACTATTATAACCATTCCTGGTCACTACTTGTTGAGATTCTATTTAATATGGGAGCCAAATTCTTTTTGTTACAAAGAACAATTAATTTCTTTCAGATAAGTTAAGCTACTGGGTCACCAGTAGGTGATTTGTTAAGCTAAAAATATTGGTTTAACTTAAGAATATTCACTTTTCTCATTTATCACGAGTGAGGCAAAGTAATTCAAAAATTTGAATTCCTTGTTTTTGTTTTTTTAAGCAGAGAAAATGGTGGGGATAAACTTTCTCGAAAGTCACCTATTTTGTAAAATTAATAGATTGGTGATTTGAAGGAACCAAGGCTAAAATGTAACTATCATTAAGTATCCCCCTCTGCACATGAAGGTTGATTCAGGTAGCAAATCATTCAATAAGCAATTCCCATTGCTTGGTGCTGGGCAATAGCTGTTAGTGTCATTGATAAGTTCTCTGCACCAAAATTCCTAGGTCTAATAAATAAAATCTGGGCAGTTAAATCAACTAATACATTGTTTGGTATTTTTGTGACCAAATCAACTTCTTGAAATAGTATGAGTTGTACGTAGTAGTGTGTCAGGCAACTTTTCATCAGTGTGACAAAATTACCTGAGATAATCAATATAAAGGGAAGAAAGGTTGATTTTTGCTTATGATTTCAGAAATTTCAGTCTGTGGTTACCTTTGGGCCTGTTGTAGTGAAGTGGTTTCTCATGGTGGGGAGAGCATAGTGGAGTAGGCTGCTCACCTCATGGTGGCCAGAGAATGTGGGGAGGGGTGGGAGGCTGCATTCCCAGTAGCCCCTTCAAGGACATGCCCCTGATGAACTGACTTCCCTCTCCTAGGCTCCACTTCCTAATGATTTTTCAGCCTCCCAAGAGTGCCATTAGTTAGTGGCCAGCCTTCAACCCATGGCATTTGGAACATTTAAGATCCAAACCACAACATACAGTTATAATATCAGTATTTAGTCTTGGCATACATGCAAAACACAATTCAAGCTGGTGCTTCCAAAACATTGGAAACTGACCGTATACGAGAAAACAAAGTAGGACTTCAATTGCCTTCACGTTTCTCATTTGTGGAAATTGAAATCAAATGTAGGTTTAACCTACTATTTAATGTATTGATGGTTCAGAAGGAAAAACTGTAAATCTATTTAACATAATGTCTTCTGACTTTTTGGACAGCAAAATGAACCTTATCACTCTGCTGTTTCTTAAAAAAAAAAATTGTGGACATCTTAAGTGGAATTGTTAACGAGCTGTTACTCTGAAAGTTCTCCACATTGCTCACTGAACCATCATAGCCCTACCTCCCAGCAAACATTTTCTGGAATTTGTAGAGCACAATTATGATTGACCACAAGCCTCACACTTTCATTACAGGAGTTAATATAGTGAATTGCTATATAAATTGTTTGATGCTGTAAGGGAAAGGAATGCTAAGAAATCCTAATAAGACTCTCAGCAGCTCAATAGTTTGCATAGTAAAACTTTGAAGTATTCTCAGGCTGCCTACCCTCCTGCCTCAAGTGTATATTTTGTTCCTGATCTAGCTGACAAACCATTGATAGGAGAAAATAATTGTTTTCTGTCAACTGTAGAACTATAATGTACTTACAGGGTATGTATACTTGCAAATCCAAAGTATTTATCTTGATGAATTTTCACAAAGTAATCATGCCCAAGGATACAGTATGTGACCTTCTCCTGCTATCTTCCAGCTACTACCTGCACTGGCTCAAGCTGCCACTACGCCGACTCCAGATTGCAGATTTGTTTTCCATGGTTTTGAATTTTTCTTATATATGAATATCCTTTACATTATCTTTTGTCTTGTACTTTTAGAAACATTTTTAAAAAATAACTGTGATTTAAATATAAAAGTGTGCACACTTTATTCAAATATGTTTCCAGAATGTCAAAACTGGGAAGAACAGACTTATAAAATACTAAGACACATACATAACCTGTGAGGCTTATATTTTTGTGCCACATCATATTTTTTGGCCACTAAAAATAATAATAATACTGGCTTACAATAACACATCTCACCATGTTTTCAATATAAATCAGAAGGACTTCAATTTCCAAATTTATTTTGGAAAAAAAACTTAACTAATGTAATGCAAACCAGAATATCCAATTAACAACAAACCAATTTTGTTATCTAAATTAGCCCATTTATTAAAGTCTAGTAATGTATCAGATGGTGGAGCTTCTACTGATCTTTAATTCTTTCATAGTTTTCAGGATGGACTTGACCTTGATGGCAGAAATGGTGTTGTGGGGTCCAGGTACCATCAATAGCTGTTTTTATGCAGAAACAACAGTGCTGGATCTCTATAGCCCATTTTTTTTTTTTTTTTTCAGCTTGGTTTTATCACAGAAGGACCAAGTGTGCTTGGCCTGTGGTTGATATCAGTTTTTTTTTCCTGTTTTCTGAAGGGAGGCACCATAGCAGATCCCATAATTACCCATATTCCACCCTTCTTGGTATATTTAACCATGTTACGGAAACCTAGATCTGAGCCCAGAGAAGGCACACTCATACATTGCTGGTGGGACTGCAAATTGGTGCAGCCAATGTGGAAAGCAGTATGGAGATTCCTTGGAAATCTGGGAATGGAACCACCATTTGACCCAGTTATCCCTCTCCTTGGACTATACCCAAAGGACTTAAAAGCAGCATAACTACAGGGACACAGCCACATCAATGTTTATAGCAGCACAATTCACAGTAGCTAAACTGTGAAGCCAACCTAGATGCCCTTCAGTGCACGAAAGGATAAAAAAAATGTGGCATATATACACAATGAAATTTTACTCAGCAATAAAAGAAAATAAAATCATGGCATTTGCAGGTAAATGGATGGAGTTGGAGAAGATAATGCTAAGTGAAATTAGCCAATCCCAAAAAACAAATGCTGAATGTTTTCTCTGATATAAGAAGCTGACTCATACTGGGGTTAGGGAGGGGGAACATAGGAGGAATAGATGAATTCCAGATAGGGTAGAGGGGAGAGAGGGAAAGGGAGGGGCAGGAGATTAGCAAGGATGGTGGAATGCAACAGACATCATTATCCAAAGTACATGTATGAAGACATGAATTGGTGTGAACATACTTTATATACAAATGGAGGTATAAAAAAATTGTTTTATGTGTGTAATAAGAATTGTGATGCATCCACTGTCATGTATTTAAAAAACAAAACCAATTAAAAAAGCCAACCTCAAAAAAAAAACAATCAATCAATCAATCAATATAGTTCATAAAATTTCAAAAAAAAGAATATGTTTTTGAATTAAATATAGCCATACAGTTTGGGCTCCTCTATATGTGTCATCTTTTTTTTCAAAATTATGTTTGTGACATTTGGAATGATTTTTTTTGGTGTATGTGTTAATTAAAACACATATGGCTCAGTGGCAAAGTGCTTGCCTCGCACGTATGAGGCACTGGGTTCTATCCTCAGTACCACATAAAAATAAGTAAATTAAATAAAGGTATTGTGTCCATATACAACTAAAAAAATATAAAAAACCCCAACAATGTGTATTTATGGGAATCAAATGGAATCATAGAATGAGAAAGTGCTTGGGGAATTTAAAATGTCTTTCATATATAAGGAAGGATTGTTTGACTGGGCATTTAAGTTGTCTGGGATATTTCCATATGTTTCAGGAAAAAAAATCTCCCCAAAGTTTTATGTCATGTAATTATTACTGACTAGTTCAGCCACCCAATTTGCATGTGCAAATTTGACAGTGATTTACACTGGATAACTCATTTATATCCTAATAGATAAAACTGTAAGATTTTTAAATATTAGCATTCTAAAGGTCATCTTAGAAATGTACACCCTGAGGTTTATTCTTGTACAGGTTAGTGGATACTTTTTTATAATTGACTAATTAAATGGAAGCTAGAGTAATTTTTAAACTAAAGCTATATTTTAATGTTTCTTTTTCTATTTAATTGTACAACTGTATGAATAATCTATACGAATAACATTTTTTTCTTTCCATGTCATAGTAAGCATAGAATTCGACTTACAGGTCAGTCCACACTGGATTTACTGTCATTTAAGGTTAAATATGTAATGGTTTTCTTGCAAAGAACATTACTTACCCTATCCCATCCAAACCAACTGAAACCCCCATCTTCCAGCAATACATTGCAGTGGCTGAGAACTGTCTGTTAGATACACAGGTGGATTCCTTAACCTGCATAAGCTATCTTCTCATCTCTGGAAATGAGGATACCAATAGCACCCCTTTCTGATGGTTGTTGAGAATCCATAACACAGAAGATTGAATTTGGTGCCAAGTGTACTCTAGATGTTCAACAAATATCAGTTTGTATTGTTATTAGCATCCCCTTTTAACACAACAGGGGTTTAGTGATTAAAATCAAGCAGAATTCTTTCTTAAACTTTAAATCAAAATGACTTCTCTTCAGTTTCATGGTATGCACTCAAACACCATCCAGACCACCAGGATACATCCCTGATAGATTTAAAATTCTTTTCCACAGGAAAAAGAAATGTCGTGGTATTTTAATACTGGAATAAACACAGTATCATTTTTCAATGTCTTTCTGATGACAATCTGGTTATTAGGTTGTCAGAGTTTTTGATAAAATGTAGTGTTGGACTACCTAATTACATTGCTTCAGAGTCCAGTGGGGCTGCTGATCTGTTTCCTAATAATTTTTAGCTGGGATCATTTTGTTAAAGGCAAATATATCAGTCATGTGAGAAATGTTTGCTTTTTATGTTCACTAGCCTAAACAAGAAAAATCCACTTAGGACTGCTATTGTGGGGAGCAGTAATAATACACTCTTCTCAGAATTCAGATGTCCCATCCATCTGAAAGTTATAACTTATTGGAGAAAATGTCGAAGAGCTCAAAAGTTCTGAAGGTTTTATTTTATTTTCTGTTTTGGTATTGGAAAATACATAATGAGATCAGTAATTTAAAGATATTTACTTAAAAATTACTTTTTATTACCTAGCCCCAGTACTGATTTTTAAAAATGGGGAATTTCCCTCTAGATTGGAAACTTAAGCAGCGGGGAGTATAAACCAAAGCAGTACTTTTATAAACCTTTTTCTGTGTATCAGGGCAGATTTGGGATTTTGGGGGGTCACAGCTCATACAATATGGTGGGGGGGTCTTCTTTAAGAGAAAGTATAAGAAAATGTAACTATAGAATGCAAACGTAGTATTTGTGTCAGTGATTCAGTTTCCTTTTTTTGAAATCTCTTTACCAGAAATGCCTACAGAGAAGTGCTTCTTAGGTCCCCTTCCACAGAGAACACAAACTGCCCACGCCTCTCAGCATTCCTAGGGCCATGCTCTAGGGCCCTGACATTTAAGCTTTGTCAGCATCATGTCAGTTTTTCTCTATTTTAACATGCTGCTGAGTTAGTGAGAATCTACCTGGCTGGATGATATCTAGAAAGCTGAAGAAAGCATGTAGTTGGAATAAAGCTGGGAAATCTAGGTTCAAATTAGCTTTGGGATGGATATCACAGATTTTTAAGTGCATGGGGAAAAGAAAGCTTTATAAGTATAAAGATTTAAAGATTCTTGAAAAGTAGAATTGTTTCAGGAAATGTTGTCCCTGTGATTAAGTCATTGTGTAAATGATGCATGAGAAAATGTGGTAATAAGGAGAGGGAAGACGGATGATGGGTAGCAAAATACAGTTAGGATGGACAAGTTCTACTATCCTGTAGCACAGTACAGTGACTATAGTTCACAACAATTTATTATCATGTTTTTTTTCAGTTTTAAATTGTTCCATTATAGTTGTACATAATGGTGGGATTTGTTGTTACATATTTGTACATGCACACAATATAACAACATAATTTGCCTTATATAATTTTCCAACAATTTATGATATTTTATAAAGAACTAGAAGAGAGGAGTTTGATGGTTAACATCACCAAGAAATGGTAAATGTTGAAGGAGATGCAAGTGCTAATTGTCCCAATTTCATCACTAAACATTACCTTCACTTTTCAAATTACCATATCATAGCCCATGAAAATACAGTTATTGTATATTAATGAAAATAAATTACTAAATAGAGATCCAGGAATGATTTATTCTGGAAAAAAATGTTAATAAAAGAAAAGGTGTTGATATTTTCCAGAAAGTTGTATTTCCTCAGTTGTTGATTTCCTTATACAACTCACACTATGCTCCCTGCTGGCCAAAAACATCTGGACTTGACATCTCATGTCATATCTGTGTGCTATTTTTGGAATGAGATGATTGCAGCACTTGCCTACCATCAGTGTGGCATGAGTTGCTGACCTGTTGGATAGATGATTTGATGGATCCAAGCATACCAGTTGCCTGTCACCAGTGGGTTTCAAAGGCTCAAGCTCTGGAGATAGCCTTACAGTTAAGAGTTTTAGTTCTTAGCTATGAGATGCCTCATACATTCAGAGACACCTAAAACCCAGGTCAGCCTTTCAATTTTGTATATTCATTACCAGTTAGTTTGGTGTCCATTCTGAGATACTGGTATTTGTTAAACATAATTTGCTTATATGAAGATGACATCTTGGATACTGCTCTATGTAGTTTCAAGGGATGTTAAAAGCCTACTAGTTTGTGAACTTAGACTAACTACCTATTTTATGGGCTGATTTGAAAATTAAGTCAGCCTGATTCCATTCTGCTTGGACATCTCACAGACCCCCTTTCTGCATGAGCCCAGTCACATAGAAGCTGACATCTTCACCCTCACGCACTTGTATCCTGACCACAGTGTCTTTAAACTATGGAGCAGACATTAGCTTACTTCCTGAGTATGTACAAAAGATCCAAATTTCTGAGAAATGTGTCTTATGAGTGTATTTGCCTCTCCCGCTCCCCCTCCTTTGTGGTTTTTCTATTTTTAAGTGGCCCCCTCACCTGCGTACAGTGTTGTGGTGACAGAACTGTCTGTTTTTTGCTTCCTGGGCCCTGGCCAGAATAAATCCTTTGTCTTTTGCTTCAATAAGACCCAGAATTGTTTTTTTTTTTTTTTTTTTAAAGACCTGAAATTTTACTTGGGATCTAGGAATCACACCTTAACTCCTATGTTCTCAGTCTGTTTATGCTGCTGTAACAAAATCATAGAGTCCTGATGATTTATAAACAATACAAATGTGGCTATAATATTCTGGAGTCTGGGAAGACCAAGAGCAAGGTATTGTCACTTTCTTGTCCAGTGAGCTGCCCTCTGCTTCCATGATGACTTCTTGTTGTTGCATCACCCGGAGGGGATGGATACTAAGTCCTAATGTGGTGGAAGAAAGAGAAGACAAGAAAAGTACTCCTTTCAACCTGAAGCTCTTTTAAAAGGTTGCTGATCCCCTTCATGATGGCTCTGCTCTATTGCCTTAATCACCTCTCAAAGGCCATACCTCTTTGTATGGTTGCATTGGGAGATTTAGTTTCACATGAATTTTGGAGTTGATACTGTCATTCAAACCATAGTACCTATGTCATGAGAGTGAACCTAACTGATAGTACCTGGTGTTCATTGCTTAATGAAAACTTTCCTAGAGCTCTCTTTGGTGACTTTGAAGGAGGGAGTAGGCTACCATTTGGGTGAAGGGTGGATAACGAGAATGGTACAGAAGCATAGAGGGGTTTTACAAGATTTTGTGTTGGCTTATGAATGAATTTCACCTATCAGGTATTTCTCCAAGAGAAAATTCAAGTTGAAATTATTTGAACCAGTTGTAATTATTACTCTTGCTTATTTTTGGCTTTCAGTTTTTTATATGGGGCTTATGTGACAGATTCTAAGATTTTTACATGTATTACTGCTGTGGTTTTTTCCTTCTTGCTACCACATATCAGTATGTAAAGCCTTGGTTTTGTCATGTTCCTTTTTCTTTTTTCTACCTTTCATGTGAGCTTCACAATAGTCTTGTTAGAATCTAAGACTTTTCTTCATTTAATGGATGAGGAAATACAAACATAGGAAGACAAATTTCTGCAGTTTCCCCAAGATCCCACAGTGTTTTTTCAGAAAGAAAACTTGGAACCCAAGTGCCTGAGTCCTACCTATAATGTTCAAGAAGTTCTGATTTGGAAAATGGTGCCCTCACAAGCATCCATTGCAAGTAGACACATAGACCTGCTTGGTGACATCTAAATAGCTAATTTAATTTAGATAGGCACAACATTTTTAAGGTTTCAGAACATTTTCAGAATAGTCTGAGAAATGTGTGCAAATAATCTCCTGAAATTAATGGGTGGAAAAGATTTAAAGATATATCAGTGTCTTAACTGAAAACACAATTTGGCATGGCTATAGCTTGTGAAAACTTCATTTCCTACAGACAATACCTGCCAGATCAAGTGCTGTGTTTTCCTTTGGAAGTTGTTAAAGATAGAGTCGTGAGTTTTTTCCCCCAGAGTAAACTTTGAATAGATCAAATTTGCCAATGTAGATGAATCATACAAGTTTGGAAATCCTTTCCTGATGCTTTTTATTCAATGATATGCCTATTTATTTAGAAATTTAAAATGATTATATGTGCTCACATAAATTATATCTGTAATTAAGTGTCTCTTTCCTCAGCATGGCAGCATAATTGTTTTATCATGGTAGCTCTTGGTTTTGAGACTCTGTAAGAGTTGTCAGTTGTACTTACTTTAGAGTTACCATAATCAGTGGTTGTCTGTTTTGCATTTGTCACAAGATCTTGAATTTTCTGATCTGTTTTTAATGTTACTTAAATGGAATAGAAAGCATAAAGAGATGTAAAGATCCAAGAGATAAGTTGGAAGCTTTTCTAGCACCTGCAGTTTCCTCCAGCTGCTCTTAAGCATCCAGTCTTTAGTAGTGGGACCCTCCCCGACAACCTCATCAACCTTGTGTGAGTACCATGGGGTTCTCATGTAAGTTCTCAACTACTACGGGTCATGATTCAGTCAGAAGAGTTAGTTGCTCTTTGCTTAAATAAAGTGACAGCCCAGTCAGAGTCCAGAGTACTACAGATGGCTCTGAGTGGTGACAAACAGGATGACAAGTTAGAAGGGACATGCTGGCTGTGATGACTCAGTGGGTACTGGGCTTTGAGTGAGGAGGAGTGAAGATGGAGATTAAGGCAGCTGTTAAGATGTGTGTATTAAGCTACTTCTCCTTAACCTGGCTGGGTGCCCAAACCTCCTGCTAAAAGAGTCACTTTTAAGTGTTAAATTTATCCCTCAATTTCCTTTTATATGGCCTAATAGTCTCTTTAGATTCTCACAGCGTAGAGTGGTAGGAAATTTGTATTTTTTTTTCTATGAAACTTTGTTCTCCTGAAGTCTTGTTGGAAAATGAGAACTCTGCTTTGCAAATAAACCCCAGAGGTATAATGAACTATGTATATATACATATATATTGAAATATAGGGAATTACCACCCATTGTAGATACTTTGCAGTTTCTCCCAGCAAAGACATCGGAGACATCATACCAATAATATCACAATTTTTTAGAAAACACGCACATTGTTATGTGAACACAGTTATTAGCAAATAATTATCAAGCTCCGTTTAGGGTGCTAGAATAGTAAATTGTCAAAGCAAGTCAAAATAAAACTGATTGAGGATTTTAAAAAGAGATTTTTTTTCTTTTTAGCAGCTCCAACCAGAATGTGTGTGTGTGTGTGTGTGTGTGTGTGTGTGTGTGTGTGTGTGTGTGAGAGAGAGAGAGAGAGAGAGAGAGAGAGAGAAATCCTCATGGTTTCCTAGAAGAAAGATGGTGGGACACATTATAAACTGGTGGCCTATAGACCAGCCACTTGCATGTATTTTGTTTGGTCTGTGCTGGTTTTTTTTTTTTTAATTTAATTTAAAAATCCAGGTATTTGAAACATATTTCTCAGTTTCTGGCATCCTTGGGAAGATAGGGCAACATTTGGCCCTTTTTCTTCCTTGGCAGTAATTTGCTGCCTCCCTGCACAGGATGTGGAGGGCTGAATACACTGCTCCTTCTGTCCTGGCTAGGCAGCCTTTACTCACTTATATTACCTGCCTGTCCCTGCTGACTTTGGTTGGTGACTCTAAAGAAGACCCCAGGAACTTTCTGCAGCTGTTTTCCTGTCTGGAAGAGGAGGAGGCTCACTCTGTATTGCAGAGAAAAGACCTGGCATCAGTGGGGATTGTGGGGGAGATGTGGGGTGATGGAGCCTTTTAGGAAAATGGACTTTAGTTCCAGTGTCATAATTAATTTTAGACACTTGGCTTCTCAACCCTGAAACTGTCACAGAAAGTGTTTGGATGAAATTAGATGAATATGTGTCAGGAAAAATGAAGAAGGGTTCCTCCATTACCTTGGGACCTAGACTCTAGCCCTTTAAGGGAATTCTTTAATGTTTACATTTCAGAATCTTTTAAGTTAGATAATATCACATAATTCAAAAGTGCTAAAAGAGCACAGTGGGAATTCAGTCTTCCTGCACTTCTGTCTTCCTGCATTGGTTCTAGTCTGGGAGTAACCATTGCATGTCTTTCTTGGGTGTCATATCAGAGAAGCTCTAGAGATATACACCCTTTAGTATTTTTCCTTACCTAAATAATAACTTGCTATATATCCTGTGCTGCCTTGCATTTTTCTCTCTCATATTTTAAGCCAAATTTACCATCGCATGTTGGTGCATGAGAGATGAACTTCTTTTTAATTCCTTCATTGTATTCTCTTGTATAGTTATGTCTTTGTTTAATTTAATTGTTATTGTATTAGGTACATATACTGTAAGTAAATTGTTTTCAGTCTTCTGGCAGTAAAATCTTTTGGCTCTATAGCCATTTAGTTTCTTCATGCTCTCCCAGCCCATGACTTTGATTTTACTCGGAAGACCTAATTGTCAAGAGGATAAAAATGTAGGCTACTTGAGTGACAGTAAAATTTATTTCCCCCGCTGTATTAATTCTCTCAGAAGAAGTCACTATGTTTAGTTCTACAAAAAAAGGGCAATTGAGGGAATTTACTAACAATTCCAAAGGTAGTTATCTCACTCCTGTAAATCAGTGTATCTCACAAACTTTATTATGTATAAGAATTAGCATATCTACATATAATGTAGATTCTGAGTCAGCCAGTGGGGTCTGAGAGCCTACATCATTAATAAGCTCTCAGGTTGTTGGTGCCAGGTTGCTGGTCAGCAGACCACATTTTGAGTGACAAGATTTGTAGAAATTTGTTGCCATTTTATTTTACCATAGTTGATGGTGGTGGTTAGATTTCACAGATGCCAATACTCACCCTGTCCTAGAGGTGAGGGATGGTAAATTTGGTGGCTATCAGTGTTAACTTTTGCCTGTATAAAAACAGAATAAATAATGTTTGCTTTGTTTCTGCCTCAGTACAGTTTTTAAAATCTTTTAAGTTTGTGGTGCCCTTCAGTTGGTATATTGCCAAATTATTATTTTAATTTAAAAAAATGGAGATTATAGAAATCAAAACAATTTTTTGTTATTTTTTTCTTTGAAGAGGTTATATACATATGAATCCTCTGGGAATATGATTTTAATTGCAAATTCAACCCAAGGTAGTTGGACCAAACTGTGATTGTTTAATTTTATGTCTTCTCACTAAACTGTAAATTATTTGAGGACAAGAATGATTGAATTGAATTGTTTGTCTTCTTATAATTTTGCTATTGCCTACGACAAATACTCTCTCTTGAACCAAAGTTAAATTAAGCTCCTTAAATCCTCTTCTGCACTAGGTATCCACCTTCACCCCGGCACCCCTACTCCAGTTTTTGACCTACCTAGCCCAATTTTAGCAAGAATCCTGTTAAGTGATATTTTATCACCTCTGATAGCTGATCAAGTTCCTCACCACATCTTGGTTGTCCATTTCTTGACCTACTTTTAGCAAGAATCCTTTTAGAATCTAATTCCACAAGGTTTCCCCTATTCCCCTGAGTGATTTTCCATATACCTATCCCCTTCTCTGCTTTAACATTGGCTGTAAATTCTGAATATCTTTGTTGTATTTGAGCTATCTCCCCTGTCACCATCCCTCTTCTGGAAAATTGGATTAGGCAGGCCAAAAACTAGAGTAAGGTACTGGGATGAAGGTGGATACCTAGCAGAACCTAAATAAGCTTCATAAGAGGATAAACAATTCAATTCAACAATTCTTATCCTCAGATTTGAGTAGAAATACTACAACAGGGTGAGTCTTCCTTACCATTTGTCAACAGTGTCAGAATAAATTTTTTTTTGACATTTATTTCTTGCTCCTTTGTACATTTACTCTCTTCTGTCATTTTAATAGCATTAAAACAGGTCAAAAATGTTTATCATCACATTTTTTGGGGGTATAATTTAAACTAATTTAATATTATAGCTAAATTCATATTAAGGAATACTTTCCCCAGTTTAAAGTTTTTAAAAGTAGCATTAAAAATAAATCTGGATTCTTACCAAACTTTTAGGTCATTAAAAGATAATTTGTAGAAAGAGGTGAAGTCATGACTCATAAAGGTATTCATAAAAATGAACACATGCTGAAGATTTTATTTTAGTTGTATGACTTGAAAGAACTAAGCAGATGTTATAACTGGCTCAAAGGAAAAGTCAAGCAGCATAAATTTATGTGGAGTAAAAGAATGTTGAGATGTGTTGCAAATTGAGATTAAACTGGTGTTTCCACAGTGGGAAATAAGTCAATTAAAATTACCACCGGTCAGGACAGAAGTATGTGTTTCTATCAGTTACCTACAACTCATAGGTAGTGCAAAATAGCTCAACCACAGTGAGCAGGGCTAAAATCATCCTGCTGGGAAGGGTGTGCTATGCTGATGTGTAACTCGTACAGATTCCGTTGAAATGAGATGTGTATTTTTTCTTACAAGGTGAAAGGTATACTCTGACTTATTGACTTGCAATTATCATCTTTGAAACTACAAAATAACCCAATAATTGAAAAGACATAGCTATCAACATACTATGTATTGCCATAAAACACTGGAAAGACTAGAGATATTTTATAGCATATAGCCTCTAACCTTCAACCTTACAGCCAGAAGACTGGAAAGAAAAAAGTGTGTTTTTCCCTGTACTGGAAAACTTGAACCTCAAGGTGTGAGTCAGCTATCCTTACAGATCAGGCTCTTTACAAGAATTCATTTTCATAATTGAGCATACTCATTTGAACCAGAAATTTAGAGAGAACAGTATAGTTGGAAATCAACAAACCCAGTCTGAAGTCAGGCATAGAACTAAATCCCTTTTATTCAGGAACCAAGTTGAAAGCCCATGAATGCAGGAGGGGTGGAGGGAGACATTGGGTTGCTTCCATTCTGAGAATACCAGTTAGAACACAGCATTGCTCAAGTTAGAACATGATAAATTCCTGTTACAAAATTGACTTAGGTCTTCCTCCCTAGAAGATTAGGCCAGAAAAATGAAACATCCAGATGAAAGAAGGAAAGTGGTGCCTCAGGCAGCTTCCATTAGGTTAAATTCTTGGGCATTTTATAGGAACTCTTTGCCCGAGTTTCTCCCCACCCCCCATACTTGAAGTAATATTTCTAAGAGTGTTCTTTACTTTTATTTCTGTGGATTGTTTTCTCAATGTCAGGGCTTAGCAAACTTTTTCTGAAAAGAACAAGAAGATAAATATTTTAGGCTTTGGGACCCTACGGATTCTTTGACAGTTGCTTACCTCTGCCTTGGAAAGAGAAAGCAGCTATTGACAATAGGTAAATGTGGCTATGTCCCAAGGACATTTAATCTATGGATATTGAAATTATATAACTTTCACATGTCATAAAACAATATTCCTCTTCTGAATTTTTCTGAACCTTTAAAAGTGTCGCCATCATTCTTGGTATGTGGCTATACAAATTGGCAGCTGTCCAAATTTGGCCCATCGATTATGATGCTAACTGTTGCTTCACAGAATGGGAAAATTTTAGTTGCTTTAGTTGGATATAGATGAGATTTTTATGTTGTGGTCTGTCAATTTCCAACTGAGAGATCTTGGGCAAACAAGTTCAACTTACTGAAGCTCGGTTTTCTTTGTTGTAAAACGTGGGCAATATCTAAATATGGAGTTGTTTTGTGAACTAAACAAATTATGTTAATATAGTAGCTCCACACTAAAAAGCACTGAGTAACTGTTTTATTTCTCCTTTCTGTTCCTTTATATCTTCTGGTACCTTATTTCTTTAAATTCCTGTATATGCAGATTTGGGTGGTAGCAGCAACATTTTGTTATGAATTGAATTTTTGTAAGTGGCACCCTACTTTTATATTTAAATTTAATATACATTATATTTAATAGAATAGGAATATAAAACATATTTGTATTTAGAATGTGCAAGAAAAACTCTGTATTGAATCCACATATTAAGGCAGATAATCAACTCCTAACTTACCCACTGTCAGCTGACATTTCCATGTATTGGATATTCACATCAGACTTTGTGTCTCAAGGTTTACTTTCAGGAATTTTTGCTGAAGAGAAAGAGGTAGAATCTTACTACCACATCTGGAGTGGCTCCACAGAGTGATAGGCCACCAGTTCTTTGCCATTTTACCCTTTGATGCTCTACAATGGCAGTTATTTCCTTTTATTTGTTTGTATTTTGTTTATCATTGTCTGATGACTCCAGTCCTTCAGCGTGGAAAACACCACATGTATTTTATTCGATGCCTCACATAGCATCTAGCAAGTGGTAAGTGCTTTATGAATTCTTGGTGCCAGAATGAACAGATAACATTTATGAAAATGGCCATATTGTAGAAGCAGAGAAGAGCGGATTTTGGAAAATTGGTTTTCAAAAGGGTTGGTGTCAAACAGATTTGATCAGCATGAGTTAAGTGACTGGATTAAAAACCAAACAAAGATACGGTAGTGGGAGGGAGAATTATTGCTAGTAGGGAGTTCAAAAACATGGCTTGATTATTTATTTATCTGATTATTTACTCATTGTTATTTTTTAGTGGTACTGGGAATTGATCCCAGGACTGCACACATGATATGAATGCACTCTACAACAGAGTTGCACCTCTAGCCTGGCCTGCTCCTTTAAATGTGAGATTTATAAGTAAAGACAATCAAAAGAACCATATACCTGGGTCCAGGAAGCACTCCACATAATAGCAGGCTTCTTTTACTATACAAATGCATTCAGTGAGTGTCTTTTTCCGTGGGAAAGTAATATAAAGTATAAACATAGCACAGGCAGAGAGGGGTAGAATGAAAAGCATTGCATTTGAAATCAAAATGCTTGAGTTTAAGTTCTTGATCTTCACATGATCAGAAAGTCTGGGAGTAAAACTTTAGGTAACTACTCTAACTTGTCTGAATAAACTTTTCTCAGGTTGTTTGTGAGGATCAAATAGTATGTGCTAAGTGGTCGTGTAATCTCTTAAGCAGAGTACTCATCTAAATTAATATGCTTTATTAGAAATCACTGACTAAAACATGGTGGAATCATCTGAATACCAATAATGACCCATGATTTTGAATCCTTCCTGTCCTATCCCTAAGAACCGCATACTAGTTCTGCTAATAGTACCAGGACTGCACTCCATCCTTGGGTTTCCAGGTTGTAAGAGTTTGGACAAAATGGTGATGATGATGGTGGTGATGATAATGATAAAATGATGGATACAGTAGCAGTTATTAGTTTATTAGTGGCCATTCTTTGTTGAATATTTAAGCAACATAGATATATTCCTTAAAAAATTTCTTAGCACTTTCCTGTTATTATTATTCCTATTTTCCTGATGAGTAAACTCTTAGGCTTAGCAAGTTTAAGTCATATGTTCAGGGTCTCACGACTATGTATTGCAGAGCCTGGGTGACTTTGCAACTCTCTTTGTTCTATGCTGGTTGTTCTTTACCAGATTCACCTTGGGACCTCTTAGTACTAGATAACAGGGCCCTCCTCCAGAGTTTCAGGGAGAGAGGCCTGAGAATTCCAAGTGATACTGCTGGTCTGGGACCCACAGTATGTTTGAGAACATTCCTCTATACCATGCTGCTTCGGTTCCATACAGGGCTCAAGCTGGTTCCTTTTGTACTTTGCCTTTGTTCTGGATCAAAATATCTAGGAATTCCAGATTCTCTTGTATTTTAGAATGCTTTGGAGGAAGAGAGAAGAATTTCAGAAGGTTTCCATTTTGATCTATGCCCTTTCTAAAATCTGAATGAATATGATTAGATCCTTTAATAGGTGATCACCATGATCTTCCAAATCATTAATACTTACACTAAAATAGTTTCTCCTTTTCCTTCTCTTTGGTCAACTTTGTTCAAGATCTGTTCTTTTCTTTTGTGGCAGATGTGTTTATAGCCCACTGATGTGTGCAAAGATAGAGTAAAAAAAAAAACATGTTTCTTCCCTTTGATGAGGTTCATGGCTATGGTCCCTATCAAAAAAGACAGATTAACAAGAAAAATAGTATACACACTTTTTTTTTTTTTTTTTTTTTGGTACCAGGGATTGAATCTAGGGGCGCTTAACTGCTGAGCCATATCCCCAGCCCTTTTTAAAAAAAAAAAATTTATTAGAGACAGAGTTACTTAGGGCTTCACTAATTTGCTGAGACTGGCTTTGAACTCACAATCCTTCTGCCTAAGGCTCCTGAGCTGCTGGGATTATAGGTGTGTGCCATTTTTTTAAAAATTATTTTTTAGTTGTAGTTGGACACAATACCTTTATTTATTTATTTTTATGTAGTGTTGAGGATCGAACCCAAGCCCTCGCATGTGCTAGGTGAGCACTCCCTCGATGAGCCACAACCCCAGCCCCTGTGCCTGTTCCATTTTAAAAATGTGTTTGATGTGCTGGGCATGGTGGCCCATGCCTGTAATTCCAGGGACTCAGGAGGCTGAATCAGGAGGCTGGCAAGTTTGAGGCCAGTCTTGGCATCTTAATCAAACATTATCTCAAAATACAAAGGGTCTGAATAAATTGCTGAGGCTGGCTTTGAACTTGAGATCCTTCTGCTTCAGCCTCCTGAGTTGCTGGGATTACAGGCATGTGCCTCCACACATGGGAGCCTGTGTATTTTTATGCTAAGTTTGATGGAGAGTAGATAGTTGTGCAGAAGCATGATTAGGTAAAGGGTGTGTGATCTAGTAGTACTAAACTGGTGGGACTTTAGCAAGCCCTGTTTGTTCACATACTCCTCTTATCTCTGTATCTTCTGAGATAAGGATTTTCTTTTTTACCAGGCTTAGGGAGGGTACATCTTGAATTAGGTCTTATTACTTATTTTAGAGGAAGAAGGTCTGAGAATTCTCTTATGTGTGGCTTCAGGGAGAAGATGAGAAAGAGTTTCCAGCTTTTGCTGTTTCCTTGAATGCTAAGGTGCCATATTTTGGGAGAGCATATCCTTCTCCTCATGATAGCAAATATTATTTAAGGCTTCTCTGTTCTAGCGTCTGACCTCATTGTGGCTAGGGGTACAATGACATGCACAACCCGATATGATCTGTGTCATGAGGGAACATTTATTCTGGTAAGGAAAATAGACAGTGTTTAGAAAACTCAGATAAGTAAATGTCAGAGGTGTGTCAAGTGCTACAAAGGAGAGTGGTTTATGGTGTAGTGAGAATTTGTAACCGGGAGTTTTGAACCTGTTGGTGGAAAGGAGGGAACTGTCTGGGAGAGCTTTTTATGGAATTTATGATTGATCCCAAAACAGAAGGCAGATTAGGAATTCAGTGGGCTCAGTAGCTGAAGTGGGAGGAGAGAACATTCTCGGCTGGCGAAAGATAGGTGCAGAGGTTGTGAGAAGAGGGAGTATAGTTCTACAGCTTAATACTCTAAATTGGATCTTGTTAGTCCAAGATTTACACACATATTAAGGGGTAATTCACAAGAAATAAAAAAGGTAACATCATCACTTTCACACTGACGAAACTATGTTTAGGATTATATCAACTGATTGTGAGAGAACCAGCAAATATTAAAACCAGTATAAAGAGAATTCAAAGAAAATATGTCTATAGATAAGGAATATGGAAAATAATGTTACAAATGAAGGCAAGCTAGTTTCTGGGGGTGTGGGGTGCGAAGTAAACCTCCAATAGGACAGAATTTGCTTGCCTATAAACATCTCACATTACTATTAGTTATATATAATTTACACAGTCAAAATAAAACAGCCCTCATAGAATCTGGATCTGATAACCTCATAACCAGGAGATGGTCTCCTCTACAGACAAGGCATAGTTTTTCATTGAAGCACATTTTTTTTTCCTACAGGAACATTAGTCATGCATATATTTTTGTAGCTTAGAGATAGTTGAATTTGATTTCATGTAGCCCATAATTTAGATGATGGACACTCCAAATAAGTGTACAGTAGAATAGACTGCTGGACATTTATATTCCTACATGAGTATGATGTACCATGTTGAATAAAATATGCAGCTGGTCACTCCTTGACAACTCCTTTTTTAAACACAAGTCTAATGGATGTCCAGTGACTAGCTTCTTTCTGCTTAGGGCAGAAAGCCAAAAAAAAATAATCTTTGGGAAAAGGTTGTCAAAAAGCAAAAGAGTACAACTGGGCATCCACTTAGGGGCTCCTCTGAGAACAAAGGGACACGCCTTTTCAGTGGACCTGAAAACCAAAGTAGTTGTGCCAATATGAGGTTTGGCACAGCCTCTGATTGGTTTTCAAGGAGGAAAAAAAAATTTTCTTGAGTGTGTCCATTAGACTCTAAGTAGGAGAAGAATAATCATTTGGTCAATTAACAGGATGACTGGTGCTGATGAGTTTTAATTGATGATTTGCTTTGTTGAAATGTTAAACCAGTGTTGACAGGTACTACAACTCTTTAATTGGCACTCCCACTCAGGAGCCATGTGTTAAAAAAACTTTCCAACTGTTAAAGAGAAGGTGAGAATCACCTCTGGACCTTTTTCCATTGTAAACTGAGTGTGTTCAGTGCAGGCGCCCTGTTTACGGTATCAGTGCCATATTGTAATGTGGAGACAGATTTAGAACAGTACCTTTTAATTCAATTTGTAGGAGATCAAGAGTTCAAAACTGCAATTTCACAAATGTTTGATAAAAAATGTCACTGGTTTTGATTGAGTTGTGTTATTAACCCTCCAGCTAGAGATTTATTTATTTATTTATTTGAATTAGTGTAAATGTGTCCAACTTCTCATGCATGCTGTCTGGTTTTGTTTCTGCTAGAAAACTCTGATGGAATAATGCATTTCATTGGCTGGTTTAGCACAAAGACTTTACATAAAGAAAGGGCAAGATAAGTAAGTTACCTACAGGAGAAAGCAAGTGCTGACGTTTTTTTCCCCTATTCCAAATATAGTAAAATATATTAAAACTGTCTCTTAAAAACAGCAACTTGTGGCCGTAGAATGAAGCCAGTCAGCCCAGGTCTTGGAAAACTCTGGTCCAGGATGGACGGGCAGATATTTACAAAGTACTGTCTTGGTTGTTTGAAACACCAATATAGAAAACAATTTTAACATATACCTATCTTATCACACTGCTTTTTACTTTTTTGGTATTTTTACCCTTTAGTTGCTTGGATAACAGGAAATTGGCCTACCCTTTGGTCTGTAACATGAGGTTTTCTAATCTACTGTGGTCCAAATGTCTTTCAACTCAAGGTAATCACCTACAAAGTTTATCAACCTAATATTTGGCATTATAAACTTTATAAACAAGTTCTAGTGAATTTCTGGCCCAAACTGTTCTATTTTTATAAAACAGTGAACACTTTAAAAACTAATCTTTTTGTTTCCCCTTTTGCAGTAGAACTTGTAGCAGGTTTCAGTGGTGTGGACAATAGTAAAAAAATTGAAATTTTAAATACAGAGCTAGCCTCTGAATCGTGCCATCTTAGGCCATTGCTTACACTAGCTTTATACTGGGAGGGCCTGTCAGATGAAGCCCAACCCGAAACCTGGACCTGCTCAAAGGACTGATCCCAAAGATACAGTAATCTCTTTTACAGTTTTGCTTTAAAATAAGGCTAAAGCAGCTAGCTTGGTGCTCACAAGTGATGCTGCTTCTTAGCCAGCATTAGAAATGATGACTTATCTGTAATTGTACTGAATAAACTTTCTTTTAGGCTGTTCCTTAAAAAACAAAAAAAAAACAGCAACTTGTTTCCTTCTGCTCTAATCATGGGTAAAAGTGCTATGAAATCTATATCCTTTTTTTTAAAAACTATGAGTGATTTATTTAAAAGAAAAAGGTAAAATAATCCCCAGCCTAGCAAAAGCAGGTTTACTGTTTGCTAAATCAGGCCTCTAATAGTCAACAGCTCAAAAAGCCTTCCATAATATTTATGAACAATTTCTCAGTTTTATACCCAGATATTTCTGTTACATTCGGCAAAGGAGATAATCCTGGCTGAACAAAAGAAGAAAGCCTTTTTTAGATTGAATAGACTGGACAATTCAGTAGCGAAGTGCACGATTACCAATCTTTCAAGCAAAGCTTTTATGTAAGGCAACTTTATAACTTCATCCATTCCAAAGAGAAAAGCATTAAAGACCATGGGGAAAATAAAAGGCAAAAGAGAAACGTAGAGAAATATCTCATCCTTCACATCTCTATAGCCACTTGTTTTATGGCTGTTCTTGCTGAGTTAACCCAATTTAAAGCCACAGAGTAACTTTTTTAAAAAGTCATTTCACTGTTCCCCCTGGTAGTCAGGCTACGCAAATTATGAGAGAACATGACTACAATTATTTTTCTTTCCTCTATTGTTTAAAAACATACTTATTTCTTACACTGTGTTCTTGTGTTTTATTGCACAGGAAAAGGCAACAAGAATCATCAGTAACAGCTATATTAATATGCTGCAGGAACTGACAAGTAACAGTGATTACTGTGAAAAAAAAAATTTGTACATATGAATAAATAAAATAAAAGAGCTAGTTTCCATGTGACTCAAAAAGTAATCTAAGTCAAAATGTTCACAGTTCTAGCCTTACAAGTAACTGAGTACACTTCTTTGTTTAATTTGTTTAATTCATGAATTCATGTGGAGATTGCTGCTTGATACTGGATCATGGCACATTTCTCAAACTTGGGTCTCTGATTGTCCGCCTAAGAATCATATGAGGCACTGGGAAAAGGTACAGATTGGGGTCTACCCTTGAAATCTGTATCTTGGAACAGGGAGGGGGTGGGGAAAGGAATGTGCAGTTTTTTCAAATTCTTTGAGTGAATCATTAGGTTTTTTTTTGGGGGGGGGGTGGTACTTTACTTGGGGGTTAGAATACCCAGGTACTCTATCACTGACATACATCCCTAAGACAGGTTCTAGATAAGTTGCCAAAGCTGGCCTCTAGCTTTCAGTCTTCCTGTCTCAGCCTCCTGAGTTGCTGGGATTTTGAGCTTGTGCCACTGTGCCCAGCTCATTAGCATACTTACATTAGCATATTTAAAGTCTGGACATTGTTTTATGGGAATAAAAGTCCTGGTGAGTGGGATAAACTGTTGAATGTGATTTAGGAATAAAATATGCAGTAGTTGTGGCGGATGCATTTTATCTTATTTCTTCCTATATTCTGTGATGTTAAATGCCCATTTAAACTTGCATCAATGTTCTCCAGAACTTCTCACAGAAGTGAGCACATGCACCTAGACATCACATTTTACACATAATTTCAAGAGCTTGGGGGGAAAAAAGCTTGGGGAGTAACTTGAAATACTTTCGGGGACATTGATAAATGCTCTGTGCTTTCCAGAAACCCTTCCTCTGATGGGATTATTTTAATGGGAAAGGGGAAATGAAAACATCAAGTGAATAAGAACAAAAGAGAGACACAAATATCTTCTGATCATATTGTGTGCCCTGTAGTGGGGACTTTGTCTCTCCAGGGAAGAAAACTTTTTTGTAATTTTACTTCTCTATATAGATCTCCTCAAATGCAAGTGTAACATATTCCTCCTGTTCTTGTCAGTGAAGCAGGCTACCTTCTTCAGTGTCCCCTCAGTGGATCAAAAACTCCATGAAGACTACCTAAAAAATGTTAGTCTTATTGATCTCAAAAAGCATTACTTCAGATCACTTGAGAAGAGACACAATTATTATTTCTTTTTAAAATATTTTTTTAGTTGTTGATGGACCTTTATTTTATTCACTTATTTATACGTGGTTCTGAGAATCAAACCCAGTGCCTCTACCACTGAGCTACAACCCCAGCCCCAAGATACAATTATTTTTATATAGGTATTACTCTTTTTTTGTGATGCTGGGGATGTAACCCAGAGCCTTATGCAAACTAGACAAATGCTGTACCACTGAGTTACACCCGCAACCCGAGACACAGTTATTTTTGAATTATTTATTACTTTAAACCACAACTTGGGTTTGGGCCAAAGCCATAGAGAAATTAAGAATTTGTTAGGGGAACTTACATGAACCCAACCCCCATTTTAATGATAATAGTACTAGGCAATTGCACTTGGGCCAAAAAAAGTATTGTAGCATCAATACTAGATCTCAGTCTAGTGTCATGGGACTCCTCCCCATCTACTTGTCGTAAATCATGCAGCCTGCATTGCAACTACTGAGAACGACTTGTCCCTGGGTTGTCTAATGGACTGCTAGACTTTAATTATACGTTGTTTTATGGTGTCTGGCAGTGTGATTCTCCTCCTTGACATAGTTTATAGAGCTTTTTACAAATAAGGTTCATCTGACTTTGTGTTCTCATTTGCTGAAAAGCATTCATTCCTTAGGTTCTTGTAGGCCTGGTTGATGCAGCAAACTTGGGCCTTACGGTGTTATTCTGTAAAAACATCCTCAAATCCAAATGTCATTGAATATCAAGTCGCTTCTAAAGGAGCTAATGATATGAGAAAGGACAGCATGTGAGGACTGTGCCAGGTGTTCTGGCCTTTACTGTTAGATGTGAAGCCATATTCATAGTGTGAGCAGGTGACAAGGACTGCCATCATTAAAATGCAAGAAACAAAATGCTCTTTTGAGTGGAACACTAGGCATTAGTTAGATATCTTCCATTAATTTATGGTTTCCTGAAAAGACCTGTGTTCTTCTCCCGACTGCCTGTGGTTTTATTTGGTTACCAATTATGGAAACTAGTTGTGTTTCAGGAAACCCTCTGAAAGGTGCATAGATAATAAATCCTGTGCCTTGCTCAACATATTGATGGTTCTGTTGATGGGAGGTTACACAAAGTCAATAGTTGATTCTACTTCATGGTGACATTTGCGTTTAATAAAAAGTCGTGTTTATTGTAGCTTCTGGATAAACACAACTGGCACCTACTGTGTCATAGCTGAAATTGGTAAGTGGGGAAGAGAATGTACAGCTGAGAAGGAAGTATGGGTAATTCATCCTTGCAGAGCTGAGGTTCTTCTGGAGTACCTTCTCTTTTGCTATAGTAAACACAGTCACTTTATTTGCTCTGCCAGTGTTTCTGGTGACCTTTCACTGGTGGACTTTGACACACATGCTCAAGTTTTTCTTAGGTATTAATGTACACCTTGGAGTGAATTTGCTGGATAATAGGATATTCAAGCTTATAACCTTTAAAAAGTTTGCTAGTTCTCATTCCAGTATATTTCATCACATTTTATTTTCATCCACCATGAAAAAATAGTCTACTTGACCCATTTCTGTATACAAATTAAATGCACATGACAGTCTGTGTATATATAGACAAATCCGTTACAGCATATGGACAGCTCACTTCTTTTCTTTAAAGGAATATATGTTTATTCTATCTGTTGTCATATGGTGTTTCAATAATTGAATGTGTTTAGCATAATTTATTTTACATTTTAGCCTCTAAAATTCAGCAGAAGAGTCACATCCATGTGATTTTCTTACTTACAATTGTCTTTATACTTTTGTGTGACCCAAAACAGTGGTTATGAAGCTCTAGAGGGCAAATAAAAGTCATCTCAAGAGTCAGTACTTGCAGGAGAAATTCCTGAGGATAGTAATGTGGAAAGAGGGTCCCACGATGAGTTTCAAATAGATCTATTAGTCACTAATGTCCAAAGGAAAGCCCCCATGCAGTTTCCTGCCTTGTTTTCTGGAAAATGAAACATTGACATGTCATTGCTAATTATAAAATGATGTCATGAAAGTAGATATTCAACCAAACTGGGACATAGTAAGGATTACACAGTAAGCATGTAGTATTTGGCGAATGAATGAGTAAAATGCAAGGGAAATTATATAAACTGTACCTCTTAAATAACAGAGGGATGGGTATGATTTTCTTGGATATTTTTAAAATTCATGTCTTCGGTGCTCATTGCCAGGAGTGCATGTAAGCCAAATAGATGCTACTCCTGTCTCAGCTAGCTTAGATTTTCAGGAAAGAGAGATGGATTATAAACATTACTTTGGAACTTTTTGATGCATGATATGAAGAAGTTCAGGGTGCTATGAGAGTGGGTAATAGGAGCCTTTTGTAGTATGGCATCTCCCCAGGGTCAATGATATTTCCATAAAAAAGTGAAGTTAACATAGATTTAAAGAATGGTAATGGGCTGGGATTGTGGCTCAGTGGCAAAGCACTTGCCTCGCCACTGGGTTTGATCTTCAGCACCTCATAGAAATAAATAAATAAAATAAAGGTATTGTGTCCATCTACAACTAATATATATATATATATATATATATATATATATATATATATATAAAATATTCTATATTTATATTCTATAACTAAATATATATACATTTATATTTATGTTCTATAACTAAATATATATACACACTCACATATATGTGTGTATAAAAGAATGGTAGAAGCTGAGGATATGGCTCAGTGGTAACTTGCTTAGCATATGCAAAGTCTTGCGTTTAATCTCCAGTACCACCACCACCAAAAAAAAAAAAAAAAAAAAAAGAAGGAAAAGGGGAAAAAATGGGTAGGAATATGACTTAGAGTCCCAAGACAATCATCAAGATTTAAGGCTCTTTGATATGCAAGGGGTACTCACAGAACTCAGCATATAGTTGTACTATGGCACAATTTATTGTGGCTAAATAAAAAGGAGCAAATGGAAACTGTGTATTGGGGTGAAGTTCTGAGGAAACCAGGTACAAAGTTCCAGGAGTATTTTCCCAGTGGAATCACGTAGTATTCACCCAGTTTCCTTAGCACTGAGTTGTTACAACACATGTGAATTGCGGCCTAATGGGGAAACTCAACCAACATTTTGGTTGGGTGCTACCTAGTATGTTCCAAAATTCCAGTCTCCCAGAAGGAAGTTAAGTATTTAGCACAAACCACACTATTTGAACAAATAGTTTAGGCCCAGAGAGTCACTCTTACCAGTTCTGGGAATGTGGGAGCCCTCTTACATTTAAAAGCACCCAGCTGCCATTCAAGAGTCAACTTTGCAAACAGACTCTTCTAAGGATAGCAGCCTGAGGCCTCCTACGCTAAGTCTTCAGTTTAGCTTAATGACTAAGAAAGTAGAGATGAGATGGCATGATGTCTTGGCCTTGCTTTTTTAAAGCAATGCAACAAAGAAAAAAGGAAAGAATAAATGAAGCAAATATGATCATTGTTGAACTTGGGTGGGTGGATGCTTGGAGGTTCATTATACTTGTCTCTCATTGTTTTGAAAATGTTCTTAATAAACAGAAGGAGGAAGAATAGGAGGGGGAGAAGAAAAAAATGGTGTTGACCAGGCATGGAGAGGGATAGATTTGCTTAGCTCAGCTCAATTTGGTTCAGTTTAAATAACAAAAATTAGTTTAGTACTTACTTCAGATTAATTCACTCAATTGAAGGAGTCTTTTATTTAGTAGCTGTTATTTACTATGGGTATAGCCAAGTCCTGTAAAAGGTACAAAGATAAACAGTACACAGAATATTTGCATTTGTGGCCTCTTCTATGAAATGGGTGTGCCCTCAAGTCCCCCCTCACTTGAGTGTTACAAAGAATTGTTGGAAAGTGAAAGAAACCAGGTGCTGCAATTTTCATTAGCAGCCTTCTAATAAATGCAGATTTCTACCTTGAGGAGACACATGACTTATACTGACTTAGAAGAATATTCAATGAGGCAGAACTTTCCAGAAGGGAACAGAAATTATGACGAGGACACTGCCTGGGAATATTGCCTTTGGCACTGGCTTGGCAGGGGAAGAGGGCCTGTTGGGTTCTCCCTTTGAGGAGATCTGGATGTGGAAGGTGAGATGATGTGTACTAGCTACTATTTAAGAGGGAATAGATAAGCTACTAGGAACACAGGAGAGGTGACTTTATTTGAAAATGCCTTCAAAAGCTGTTTTGACAAGAATGGGGAGGAGGCACTGGTATCATTAAATAAGCTGGCAACTTTTGTAACCAGCTTTTTGGTTTTCCACCTCAAGGGAGAGTCAATAAACTTTGATTCCCAGCATTAATGTAATTATTTTGATTTTTCTGGCTCATTTTAGGGAAGGCTGCAAAGCTGCAATATCAGATGGCCGCAAGCAATTCAGAAATCCTATGTCCCCAAGGATACCCGCTACTGTTCAGAAGTAGCAGGAGAGGGGGTGGAATAAATCATTTCCTCTGATCTTGTTAGTGTTGAGAATATTATGGGGAAGCAAATTCATTGCAGGACTAATACCAGAAGGCTACTGTAGGCAAAGGAAAAAAATAACACAATTTTCCTGCTTTTCAAAGGTTTCCTTTAAAAATGATTATATATTTTAAAGTTGTTGCAGGAGGGGATGTTGCCCTCTCTTCCGATTCTGGGTTTTTCTACTTTTGTCTACATTGTCATGTCATCAGCCATCCCAGGATTTTCCCTAATATTACCCCATGCAGTAATGATATACTTCTTGATGTCAACTATTACTCTAGTAATATATACGGTTCATTTAGTGTAAATGGTCCTATCATTCTATGAGGTTTCCTTGGACACAGTGAGAAATGGCTTTCATGAATGTCCAAGTAGTGCTTGGCTAGAGAGATCTGCCTCCTATGAGCCTGCTGATTTTTCCCTCCTTAGAAAATGCACTGTATTTAATTTTTAACCTGGCAGCTGATTTTGGAGGTTTTATGGCTATGCATAGTTATGAATGAAATAGAGTAATTGAAATTTCCTAATCATGAGAGTGGAATCAAAGAATGTATTTGTCTTAAGAAGTTAAACTTTGATCAGAGGAGATGTACAAAGTTGAAAATTTTTTTTTCACCTTATCTCCTAAGCAATAAAAAATTAAGAGGTGATATGTATGAATTTGCAGAGTACTTTTTTTGTTTTAATTTTTTTTTTAACTTGAAGACTTGTGAACAATAACTTAAGGCTGGATTCTTCTTAATGTAAATTGTAATATAAATACCTTCAGGCCTAGGCCATGGGCCTTGAGTATAAATCATCATTGGTATAGTAACAGCAGAAACCAGCCATGACTGGCAGAGTGCTGTGAACACTGTTGGCTGGAAGCAAATTTGTACTTACATGTGTCAGGCCCTTGATATTAGAAGGCCAACACTTCTTACTCAAATATGTCTTAACCCAAGATTTTCAACTGTATTTTCTCTAATGGCCTTTTGAATTTTAGGTCCCATCTATTCCATCAGAATCATCTGTAATACTAAGAAAAGAAAAAAAGCAAATAAAGGCCATATCATTAGATGGTTCAAAGTTTGGGGGCCAGGAAGCCTGGTAATTTCAACTTTTTCCAGTTGGATGATCCCTTTATCTGTCATTCAGTTAGACTCTATACACTATTTTCTACCCCCTAAAAATTGTATTCCTCCATTCTAAGAAGCTTGGATTTTCCATATTTTAATGTTTCTGAAATAATATCTTATAATTGATATGCTCATTTAGTGTTTCTTTGTGTTGCTGGAAAAGTTATCATTAAAATAATGGCTTTTCAATTTATGGCATCTTAGATTTCAGGCAATGTGTTTTCTCTCAAATTTCTCTTCTTGTCAACTTAGCTGGTCTCATCTAAGTTTGGACCACCACTGCCTCTTCCTTAGCTGAAATACCTGGCTAACTGCTCTACATAGAGCATCTCCAACCCATTTCCCACATTGATGCCATACTTATCATATAAAATACAACTAGGATCTTGTCATTTCCTTATTTAAAGTCCTTTAATGGCCTTCTATCACTTTTAAGTAAAGACCCAAACCATTTAGAGTGGCTTGTAAGACTTTATATGACCAGGCCCTTGCTTCCCTTGTCCATCTTCTTTCAAACTCTACCCTCTTACTGACCTCCCTTTGCCTCCCAATTCTGCCATTGAGAAGCCAGATACTTACTGAATCCATGGCCTAGATGTACCAACACTTAGTAAATAAAATGTTTTCCCCTTTCTCTTCTCCTCCCACCCACATCATCTTTTCTTCCTCCTCTCCAAATATTTTTTAAAATTTATTTTTGATTAAAGTTAAACTTATTTTGAAAAGAAACCAATATTTTCTAATATGTGTTTTAAAATTAAAAAGTTAGCCTTTTGCAGGGCACATGGCACCTACTTGTAATCCTAGAGGCTTGGAAGTTTGAGGCAGGAGGATTGCGAGTTCAAAGCCAGCCTTAGCAACGGTGAGGTGCTAAGCAACTCAGTGAGATGCTGTCTCTAAAAAGAGTACAAAATAGGGCTGGAAATGTGGCTCAGTAGTTGAGTGTCCCTGAGTTCAATCCCTGGTAGCAAAAAAAAGTTGGCCTTTTGATCAGTAAAGCCAAGTTCTGTGCCTTCAGTGTTTCATTTAATACCTTTCGGCAACTACTTCTCTAGGTAAAGTGTTCTGCGTTCTGTTATATTTGTGTTTTCCATTAAATGAGGCTTCTGACATACAGAATTTGGTCTCCCCTCCAATATCGCCTTGATTGATCCCCCTTTTTTTTTTCTCATTTAACTAGCATCCATTTTTTAGGTTTCAGTTTAAATGGTAACTGCCCAAATTAGATTCTATTAATTTGCTAACTGTTAATCCCATCAGATGAACTGCCTTCTTTGTTATAACTGCTTTCTTTGTTATAAAAATATTTTATGTCTCATTTATTGTCATAAAATGAAATTTGTAGATAATGCAACCTACCAACCTTTATACTTCACAATAGCTTATGATATAAAGGAGAAAGAAAAGGGAGATGATTTGCAACAAAGTATTCCAGTGCACAGTTTCAGGCACAACTGCACCTGAAGACAGTAAATCGGATGCTTATATCAACTTGATAAGAATAAATTAGAATTTGAGAAAAGATATTAGAGACCATTCTGTGCAACAAGTATAGGAAATGAAGAAGAGAGGAATGAGGGACACTAGAATAAAAGCTAGTCTGAGGATAAATAGTAACATGTATGATGAGAAAAAGAGGGAATAATCTTAGTAGAAGCATGGCTGACATGCTAAGATGAATAATGTAGTTTGAAGTAGAGAATATAAACAAGTGTTCCATTCCCTGGAAGTGAGTTGGATTTATTTATAAAGGTAGCTGCAAAATAATTCCTTATGTTATGATAAGGGACTGAGCAGTATTGAAGAATCGCAGGAAGAATACCTCTAATCTTGAAATCCTCCCTCAGGTTGAGGCATACATTTGGTCTCCAGTTCTTAAAAAGTCATTCAGTAGGCCACAGGGAATAGGAAATGGATTGGAAAAAGAAACAGTAATATAAAAAGCTATAAAGAAGTTGTGCGGGAGACCTCTAAAGATAGTTTTACTATAAGATTGAGAAACAAGAAGCAAATCCAAAATAAGTAAATAATTTTAATCATTAATTTTCACAGCATAGATTTTTCTTCATTGGACTGCAGAATTTTTAAAAAGTATATAATATGACAATAAAAACACTCTCCATGAATGCAACTTAGTGCTGCCTGTTAGAATCATGCATCATGACCAATTTAATAATGTTGAGTGCTAAGCTGTGGTTGTAGCTTGGTGGTTAGTGCTTGCCTACCGCATGTGAGGCACTGGGTTCGATCCTCAGTACCACATAAAAATAAATAAATAAAATAAAGGTATTGTGTCCATCCACAACTAAAAATATAAAAAAATAATATTGTGTGCTAAGCTTGTTTATTTCTTACATACTTGATTGTGACAGATATAAACGAAGACTAATACAGCTGTGTTATATCACTAGACTGAGTATCAAAAAACCCCATTGCTGTCAGTGTTATGATTTCTGAAACAGTGAATAACTGGTAAAGTGTTGAATTAAATAAAGTACATTATTCCTTCAGTTTGTATGCTAGTTGCGTTTCTGAAAAATTCAGTGAAAATTAAAAATGTGCAAAAAATACTTTGGGCTGTTTTGTAAAACAGTCATAATTTTTTTTCATGAATGTCTGGTGGGACATTTGAAAGTCATGAGAGACACATGATCAGTTTTCATCATGTAGGCCTGTCTTGAGCCGTGCAAAAGATCTAGTGTCCCTGGTGCCTTTCAGAAGGCACTAGTTACATTCCCCATTAATGAAACAGCCATTCACCCTTCCCCCAAAAAATCCCTCTAGGGGACAATATCAACCCTGTTGAGCATTACTGTGCAAAAGAGCTCTGCATTTTCCCTCTTCACTTCTAGCACACTTGTAGTAACTTGTTCTTTCACTCTCAGACACACTGAAGGGTCCAGATTGAAGGGTCTGTGAGTTCAGGGGAAGTCTGGCTCATTTACCATTTTATCTTCCTGCCTGGGGCAATGCCAAACATGTGCAAGATTTTTCAGAAATTATTTATTGAATAAACAAAAAGACAAAGACAGACCTTGGGTTCCATTTACAGCTATTTGATAAGTCCATTATAGAGGATTTGGGAGGTGACACTTAAGTTGGATACTTAAGCAACCTAGTTTGCTCAAGATGGTCCTAGTTTATACCACTTTTCTCTGTATCTAGTCCAGTTTAGCCCTCCCACCTTTTTTTTTTTTTTTTTTTTGTGGTGCTGGGGATTGAACCCAGGGCCTTGTGCATGCAAGGCAAGCACTCTACCAGCTGAGCTATATCCCCAGGACCAAGTTTAGCTTTTTTTTTTTTTTTAATGAAAATAATTTTATTTTTGGAAACCATTTTAGAATAGAACTATATTTTAAATGTCTACCATTAAAATAAAACCAACTTGTCAATCTACAAGCAAATATTTGAAAAATTAGATGATTGTATTTATTCTTAGTGCTCCTTTTAGTCTCTAAAGTGTCTTGGTTTGAAAAATAAATTATTCATTGCCATACTACATGTGATCCTTAGCAACATATCAGAAAGTTGTTCTTTTCCAAAAAAATCCCCCTTTTCCCTGGCAAGGAGTAGATGCCATAAAAATGCCATCTACAATTCTGCTATTTACTGATGCCATTTTGGTAGTTTCCCACTTTTCTGAATTTATTCCCTGATTGGTGATGACCTTTTAGCCTTGAAATATTTGCCTCTTAATTTTTTGATGGGCTTCTTTTTAACCTTATGAGTTATTTTTCTGTATCTACTATGCTTTTTGCTAAGTGGAATATTTAGATTTGGTTAAAACTTAAGGATTGAATACGTGTCTATGGCTGCTTATGTCTTTAAATTTTTTTTTCCATTGAAAGCAATGAAGATCTAAGAGCTGTAGTCTCAACTAGAATTTATAAGTTTTTTTTAATCTTCATTTGAACTCTTCATCTGGGAGCATTCAACTTTACAAATATATGATTTGAATTTTTTGTACTAGTTTTCTCTTCAATTGAAATCAGTAAGATCTGATTTTTATTTTTTTTCTTTTATCTCTAAATATAACATCCATGAAAGAAAATATTAGACCTTACTTTAAAATAAAAACTAGATGTCATATGTCCCCTTGTGAACATTAATCCAAGAGAAATTACCACATATTCCCATGAAAAGACATGTACCAGAATCTTCAAGGCAGCTTTATTCATGGTAGGCAAAAACGTAAGAAAATCCAAATATTGATCAGTGCACTTCATTGTGAACAAACTGTAGTACAGCTGTGCTATGAGATATCATTCCACAATAAGAAACAACAGGTATATACTACAGTGTGGATGCAGCCAAATGTATTATGTTGAGAATAGAAGCCACAAACAAAGCAGTATGCACTATATTACTACATTTATATAGCTTTCAAGAGGCAGGAGAATGAATCAATGATAAGAGAAGCTAGAAAAAGGATGTGATAGGAACCAATTGCCTGAAAAAGATCCAGGGGAATTTTTCTGGAAATAAATTTATATCTTGTTGGGTTTATACACATGAAGATGTCATGGAGTGCTGGGGTTGTGGCTCAATGGTACAGTGCTTGATTAGCATGTGTGAGGCACTGGGCTTGATTCTCAGCACTGCATATAAATAAATAAAATAAATATCCATCAACAATTCAAAAATGTTTTAAAAAAGATGTCATGGAGCCATATACCCGATTTGTGTATTTTACTCTATGTAAATTATCCCTCTAAATATACCATAGAGAAGGAAACAGGACATACAAAATTTCTTTTTCATTAAAGATGATGTGTGCTTGTTTAGAAAATTAATAAAAATTGAAAGAAAATAAATCATTCATAGCCATACCACATAAATCATTTGGTTAATTTTCTTCCAGTCTGTTGTCTTGGGCATAGTTTTTTTTTTTTTTTTTTAATTTTTCCTTCAGTTTTCTTCCCTCTATTTTCTTTCTCTGTTTCTTTGACATATTTAATATTTATATTTAACTGGACTTCTGAATCTGAGAATAACACTTTTTGAGGAGAAAGGACTTTTGAGGAAATTCTTTTGTTTACTAATAAAGTAGCATTCATGGTGGATAGCCTTCAATTTAAAAATTATTGTGAGTATTTTAATAGCCAGGTGATAAAGGCAAATACAGTTAGAAAGACATTGGGATTTGTTTATATTTTTTTCCAAGAAGAAAAAAAGGAACTGGCTTTCATATAAATGAATGATAAGTTTCTGTGATTCTCCCTATATTTTCCCCCACACACTGATCTCATATTGTATTTTATACATTGGGTTGCAGCTGTGAGGAATTCTTCTAAACTTATGGATATAAATATTATGTTGTATATTTTCATACATTCAAAAGTCATACACACACAAATATGTGTGTGTATACATATATATGTATAAACACACAGACACACAGGAGATATATATACACACACACAGGAGATATATGTACACACACACAAAATCTTCAAGGCAGCTTTATATACACACATGTACACATGCTAGGGCATTATGCATGCTGGGCTTCTACAATCTTGGTCATATATTTTTCTTTAATCTTCATGTAATATCCATGAAGGTTTTAGTATTAAGAATTTTGGGGGTATTGTGCAGGCTGACAATTCATTGCACAGCGTTCTTAAAATTCATATTGCAGCATATTAAGATTGGATCCCCAAATTCTTTGTAGAAGAGCCTTGGCACTTTGGCTCACCCTATATTTAGCCAACATGACAGAAAAATACATCATTTTTTTCCTCCTGTGAAAGAAAACAAGTGTGAAAATAATGGAAAAGATATGTAGCCTAAAACAAAGCAACATAATTTGCAGAGTGAGTTGCTTAATGTATTATATAGTTATTATCTCACTCAAGCTCCCCAGGTAATATAATTGCTAATATTAAAAAATCTGTTTTGTTTTGTCACCTCAACAGAACATTTTGCCTTGAGACTTAATTAATGCATTTCTCTCTTAAGCATGTGTTTTAGACACAATGGGTATACCCTTAAATAACCTTTCGAACACCACACAGTTCTGCAGTTTTTAAAGAGGCAGAAAAAACCAGAAAAAGAACTTGGTTCTCTGTGTTCTCTTGGTAACTCATAGAGAATAATTTTGTTAGAATCATCTTCATTAGAGGCAGCTGTCAGTAAGGGTTTCTCCCCCTTGGATGAAAACAAAGGCGCTATAGAGGAATGTACATAAAGATGGCACCCACGAGGCATTAGGATAAATAAAAGTAGGCAATATTAATGATGCTCATTAGCAGATGTCACTGTTGGGGATGAAGTAAATTCCATGCCGAAGTGTTTCATATATTACACTTTTCAAAACTGTCAACTTCTTGACTTTGATGTATGTCCACGTGAATAGTTTTAATAAGTTCCTACAGTCATCTCTTTACATATACCCTGAAGAATCCTGTGGAATTGCTGGCAGCAATATCACAAAGACACTTCTGCCTAATAATTGGTGCTTTACTTAGAAATGTGCAGGCTTAGATCATTACATTTCCACTTCTTCATGTGTAAATATTTGTTTAAGAATTAGTTTAAAAATATTGTATGACCAAGCAGATTCTGTAGTTTAAAGCAATCTTCCACAGGCTGTTGCCTGTATAACTAATAGAATTACATATGCATAAAACTGCTTTTACTGTAGAAGCCAAAATGCAGAACAATAGCTTGTCAAACTCTCATTTGCAAGTGAGATCATAGATTTTATAGTCCAAATTAGGTTGTGTTCTTTTCCTTTTTGTCAGGTCATATTCTAATAACCATATTGTGCACTAAACCCTGTGATTATCCCAACACTTGACAGATGGTAGGCTGTTAATTTGTATGTAAGAGACAGTGATTGCCAGTGCCCTAACAGTATTCAACAAAATATGAAATGTCAAAATCCACTTTTGGTTACATTTTGCTTGACTTCATTTTTAGCAAGGTAATGCTAGGCACAAGAGTTTTAGTAGCTAAGCATATGTTTCATTTTACTATGCTGAATGATTTTACTAACCACTAGAAATACAAAGGATTAAGAAAAAAGTGATTTTTCTTGTTTATGGTCTGTTTTCTGCTTTCCTGTGGAGTGTGGTTGTTGGCATGAGGGGTTTATTGGAGGGACTAGATAAAAGCTGGGAGCAGATAGGATTTAATTGCTCAGTGTTGATGATAATTATGTACAATAGTAGCTTACACAGAAGTTTAGGTAGGGGACAAAATAATTTAAAAGTTTAAGTTAAAAGTACATTGGCAAATTCACTAAAAACTATTAGAACTAATAAAAGAGTTCAGCAATGTGGCAAGATACAAGATCAATATACAAAATCAATTTCATTTCTGTACATTAGCATTGAACAGTCTGAAAATGAGATTAAGAAAACAATCTCTTTTATAATAGCAGTAAAAAAGAATAAAATACCTAGTAATAAAGTTAATAAAAGAAGTACAAATCTGGTACACTGAAAATGATAAAACACTGGAGAAAGAGAATAAAGAATAAGTGAATGGAAAGATGGCCCATGTTTATAGATCAGAAAACCTAATATTGTTAATATTGAGTATTTCCCAAAATGATCGACACAGTTAGCCAATCCCTTTCAAAATCCTAGTGCTTTTTTTTCTAGAAATTGATAGGTTGATCCTAAATTGTGTATGGAACTACCAAGGACCTAGAAGCTACACAATCTGTAAAAATAACAGAGTTGAAGGATTCATACTGCTTGATTTTAAAACTTCCTACTAAGCTAGTATCCAGAGTGTATGACACTAACATAAGAATAGATCAACAAAATGGAATTGGGAGTATAGAAATATACCCTCACTCTTATGGCCATTTGATTTTGACAAGAGTACCAAGATGATTCAGTGGGGGACACATTACTCTTTACAATAAACATTGCTGGGTAAACTAAATAGGCATATGCAAAACAATGAGTTTGACTGTCTATCACATACATACACAGCAATTAGCTCAAAATGAATCATAGATGTACATGTAAAAGCTAACACTATTAAATACCTAGGATAAAACATAGGAGTTAATCCTATAACACTGAATTAGTTCTCTCAAATACAATAACAAAAGCACAGGTGACAGTTTTATGATCTCTAAAGTAAAAATAGTTTGGACTTCAAAATTTAAAATTTTTCTGTGTCAAATGACACCATCAAGAAAGGGAAAAGATGATCCAAAGGTAGAAGAAAATCATATCTGATGAGAGGGCTTGTATCCAAAATACAAAAAGAACTCTTTCAACTGAATAATAATAAAAAACTCCCACAATTAAAAGATAGGCAAAGGAGTTGCATAGGTATTCTTCTGAAGAATATGTATATATATATATATATATATATATATATATATATATATATATAGTTAATAAGCACATAAAATATGTTCAATGCCAGTCACCATTAAGGTAATTAAATCAAATGAAATCAAGACCAGGATGAGATACCATTTTGTTCATACTAGAATAGCTAAATTTGAGAAAAAGGACAATAATAAGTGTTGGTGAGAATAAGGACAGATTTGATGGGATTGTAAAGTGGTATATAACATTTTGGAAAACAGTATGGCAGTTCCCCAAAATGTTAAACATAGTTACCATATGATCAAGTCTACTCTTTCCTAAATATATATATCCAAGAAAGTTAAAAATATATATCCACACAAAAATTTGATGTGAATGTTCATAGTAGCATTATTAATTTTTTTATAACCCCAAAGCAGAAACAAGCCCAGATGTCTTTCTACAATGAACAAGTAAAACAAAAGTGGAATATTAGTACAATGGAATTATTCAGACTTTATAAGAAATTAAGTATGCAACATGACTGAATTCCAAAAACATTCCAAGTGAAAAAAACCAGTCACCAAAGGATATGCAATGTATGATTTCAATGTATGCCCAGAATAAGCAAATGCACACACAAAGTAGATTTGCTGATTAATAGAACTGGGTTGCAAGAAAGTGCAGAGTGACTACTAATGGATATGGAATTTCTCTTTGGGATAATGAAAATGTTATAAAATTGATGGTGGCATTGGTTGCAGAATTCTGTGAATATACTAAAGACTAATGAATTGAACACTTTAAATGGATAATTTTATGGTATATAACATATATCTTTATAAAGCTGTAAAAAAAAACCACCCCACATTGGTAATAGAATAGAAAAGGCAATTCATGTATTATGCTAAAAGTACAATGATCGCCTACATTCACAATATTGAACTAAAAAAAATTCAATTTCTCCTTTAAAAATTCCAAAACAGGTCTGTAGAAAATTTTTTTTAGAATGCCAAATAATGATAAGACCAATGACTAGTCAAAGGCTCATGAAGGATTTTTCCTGTGTAGTACCATAACCATTTAGAAATGCTAAACAACCAGTGTTTTTTTTTTTCATTGTGTAAGTAAGCATGTGTCTCTCAAAAACAACCAATACACAGAGCACATACATACTATGTAAAATGCTCTATGTTATATGCCATGTGAATTATACTAATACATTATATATACTGTGTTAGCCAGCTTTCTGTTGCTAGGACAAAATATCTGAGAAAAATCAATTTAAAATGGGAAAAGATTTGTTTGGGCTCATAATTTCAGAGGTTTCAGTCCATGGTTACTTGGCCCCTTCACTTTGGGCCTGTGGTGAGCCAGAGCATCATGATGGTGAACATATGGTAGATCAAAGCTGCTCACTTCAAGGGGCCAGGAAACAGAGAGAGAAGAAGGACCTGGAGTCCCAATATCCCCTTCAAGGGAACACATCCACAACCTAACTTCCACCAACTAGGCCCCATCTCATGAAGGTGCCACCACCTCCCAATAACACCATGGTCTGGGAACCAAGCCTTTAACACATTAGCTTTTGGGGAACATTTAAGATCCAAAGACACTTCAAAGAAAGAAAACTACAGACCAATATCTCTAATGAACATAGATGCAAAAATTCTCAATAAAATACTGGCGAATCGAATACAAAAGCATATCAAAAAAATTGTGCACCATGATCAAGTAGGATTCATCCCTGGGATGCAAGGTTGGTTCAATATACGGAAATCAATAAATATTATTCACCACATCAGTAGACTTAAAGATAAGAACCATATGATCGTCTCGATAGATGCAGAAAAAGCATTCGACAAAGTACAGCATCCTTTTATGTTCAAAACACTAGAAAAACTGGGGATAACAGGAACTTACCTCAACATTGTAAAAGCTATATATGCTAAGCCTCAGGCTAGCATCATTCTAAATGGAGAAAAACTGAAGGCATTCCCGCTAAAATCTGGAACAAGACAGGGATGCCCTCTCTCACCACTTCTATTTAATTTAGTCCTTGAAATACTAGCCAGAGCAATTAGACAGACAAAAGAAATTAAAGGCATAAAAATAGGAAAAGAAGAACTTAAAATATCACTATTTGTGGACGATATGATCCTATACTTAGAAGACCCAAAAGGGTCTACAAAGAAACTACTAGAACTAATAAATGAATTCAGCAAAGTGGCAGGATATAAAATCAACATGCATAAATCAAAGGCATTCCTGTATATCAGCAACAAAACTTCTGAAATGGAAATGAGGAAAACCACCCCGTTCACAATATCCTCAAAAAAAAATAAAATACTTGGGAATCAACCTAACAAAAGAGGTGAAAGATTTATACAATGAAAACTACAGAACCCTAAAGAGAGAGATAGAAGAAGATCTTAGAAGATGGAAAAATGTACCCTGTTCATGGATAGGCAGAACCAACATCATCAAAATGGCGATATTACCCAAAGTTCTCTACAGGTTCAACGCAATGCCAATCAAAATCCCAATGGCATTTCTGGTAGAAATAGATAAAGCTATCATGAAATTCATATGGAAAAACAAAAGACCCAGAATAGCAAAAGCAATTCTAAGCAGGAAGTGTGAATCGGGAGGTATAGCGATACCAGATTTCAAACTGTACTACAGAGCAATAGTAACAAAAACAGCATGGTACTGGTACCAAAACAGGCAGGTGGACCAATGGTACAGAATAGAGGACACAGAGACCAATCCACAAAATTACAACTTTCTTATATTTGATAAAGGCGCTAAAAGCATGCAATGGAGAAAGGATAGCATCTTCAACAAATGGTGCTGGGAAAACTGGAAATCCATATGCAACAAAATGAAGCTGAACCCCTTTCTCTTGCCATGCACAAAAGTTAATTCAAAATGGATCAAGGACCTAGATATCAAATCAGAGACTCTGCACCTGATAGAAGAAAAAGTTGGCTCCGATCTACACATTGTGGGGTCGGGCTCCAAATTCCTTAATAGGACGCCCATAGCCCAAGAGTTCAATACAAGAATAAACAAATGGGACTTACTTAAACTAAAAAGTTTTTTCTCAGCAAGAGAAACAATAAGAGAGGTAAATAGGGAGCCTAAATCATGGGAACAAATTTTTACTCCTCACACTTCAGATAGAGCCCTAATACCCAGAATATACAAAGAACTCAAAAAATTAAACAATAAGATAACAAACAACCCTATCAACAAATGGGCCAAGGACCTGAACAGACACTTCTCAGAGGAGGACATACAATCAATCAATAAGTACATGAAAAAATGTTCACCATCTCTAGCAGTCAGAGAAATGCAAATCAAAACCACCCTAAGATACCATCTCACTCCAGTAAGATTGGCAGCCATTATGAAGTCAAACAACAATAAGTGCTGGCGAGGATGTGGGGAAAAGGGTACACTTGTACATTGCTGGTGGAACTGCAAACTGGTGCGGCCAATATGGAAAGCAGTATGGAGATTCCTAGGAAAGCTGGGAATGGAACCACCATTTGACCCAGCTATCGCCCTTCTCGGTCTATTCCCTGAGGACCTTAAAAGAGCATACTATAGGGATACTGCCACATCAATGATCATAGCAGCACAATTCACAATAGCTAGACTTTGGAATCAACCTAGATGCCCTTCAATAGATGAATGGATTAAAAAACTGTGGCATTTATACACAATGGAGTATTACGCAGCACTAAAAAATGACAAAATCATGGATTTTGCAGGGAAATGGATGGCATTAGAGCAGATTATGCTAAGTGAAGCTAGCCAATCCTTAAAAAACAAATGCCAAATGTCTTCTTTGATATAAAGAGAGCAAGTAAGATTAGAACAGGGAAGAAGAGCATGAGGAAAAGATTAACATTAAACAGAGACGAGTGGGGGGAGAGAAAGGGAGAGAGAAGGGAAACTATGGAAATGGAAGGAGACCCTCATTGTTACACAAAATTACATATAAGAGTTTGTGAGGGGAAAGGGGGAAAAAAAACAAGGGAGAGAATTAAACAACAGCAGATGGGGTAGAGAGGGAAGATGAGAGGGAAGGGGAGGGGGGATTATAGGGGATAGGAAAGGTAGCAGAATACAACAGTCATTAATATGGTATTATGTAAAAATGTGGATGTGTAACCGATGTGATTCTGCAACTTGTATTTGGGGTAAAAAATGGGAGTTCATAACCCACTTGAATCAAATGTATGGAAGATGATATGTCATGAGCTTTGTCATGTTTTGAACAACCAATAAAAAAAAAAAAAGATCCAAACCACAACACATATATACTGCATATACTATGCACAAACATTAGAAACTTGTACCAAATTGGTCTCCATATAACTGCTTTCTCTTTCTCAATTATTCTTCCCAAGGATTATGTCACTATCTTATTTTTTCTGTGTTAATTACTTGGATGATTTCTATCAGTAAAATATATTTTTTAAAATAAAATACATTTTTAATATCATGTTTTCTATTTGATATATTTTAATCATTTAAAACCTGTTGGGATCTTTTCCCTCAACCTGTATCTTCACCATTGTTTAGGCTATCATTAGTTTTATAATTTTGTGGGCAGTGAAGGGCAATAGACAACACAGTTGAGAAACAAATATAAAATTTGTTAATGTTAAAAAAATTCATCATGTTTGGTAAAGAAATTCAGTTTTAAATGCGTTGTAAGGTATATATTATTGATATTACTAAGATAGTGGGGAAAAGCTTGAATCTACCTTTAAAAAATTGTATTTTAAGAAGTGAATATTTTGCCTTTTTTTGGTCATGCTTCAGAGATTTAATTTTCCCCCCTAAAGTATGGTCTTAAAAGCTGACAGCCTAACTTTAAATGTTAATAGTTACTCCTGATATATTTGGATCATTCCTTTTGCATGGTTTAAGAAAGTCCTAGGGGGGAAAAATGTTAATTTACAGGTAACTTGTCAAATAGTTTTCATTTTAAATAGATTTAAATATTATATCATACGATTATTTTTTCTTTTTCTATGTCACTTTTATAATGATCATTTTTAGTGGTTGTACGGTTTCTTACACATTGTGTGCCATGAAGTATTGAAGCACATTGAAAGAATTTTAGAGATAAGCTGGATCATCTTTAGTTTCTCATTTCAAAGAGGAGGTAAGGTGATCCCTCCCAGTTAGAGGTCTGAAGTAGAGTCCAGGTATCTTTTTCCCAGTTCAGTGATTTGACCCACATTCAAACACATCATTGACTTGATTCATTTTGCATACAGTTCTTAGGAGCACGTCTGTGATCTAAAATGATGCATAATCACATTCTTCTTGGAGGGAAAAACATAAAAGGTGGAAGTTTAGTACAAAAGCTTACTTTGACTCAGCTGCCTAAACTTTTAGTATCAGGGAGAAAAGAGAGTTGGAGTACAACCTGGTATTTCCCATACTTAAGAGAAAAACCAAAATGGGAAAAAAGATATAATCAGAACCCACCACCATCCTATTTCAGCACAGCATGTAATTCTCACTTTAAAAAAGAAAAGTTTTTTAAGAGAAAGCATTTTAAGATAATATCTCCATGAGCCATTTCCACAAAAAGCAAGTGAAGCTTGACTCCTCCTGAGAAATTGCTTTGCAATTGTGAAGGTGCAGAGAGAGCCCTGGATCCTGAGGAGGATTGGTCACGTGAGGGTGTGTGTGAATGAGCTGATCTGCGTGAGACCTGAATAGTAAATGAGAACTCACTGTGGGGCTGGGTAGTACTAGAGTCATCATGGAGATGCAGTTACCAAGGACTGAAGCCCCTAGGTAACCAACTGCTGTATTGCTGGGAGCTGGTTGAAAACTTAGTAACTGCTTTTGAGAAGTGACATTGCCATTACAATTCTGAGAAAGCTGGAGTTTCCCTTGGATCAGCCAATTGATGAAGCTATAAATGACCTCCTTTTTTTTTTTTCCCCCAATTGGTGAAACACAAAGCAGAGATCACTGGTCCTAGATTTCTTTTTCTTTTCCCCCTGAAATTGTAAAGAAAAAAGAATATGAAGCCACATCCAGTGTGACAGCATCTGTGTTCGGTTTCTGAGATGTATTCTCCCTGTTTCTGTGGAGTGGCTGGGAGAAGGTGCTTGGCACTGACATTCAAATGAACGTATCAAATATCTCTCTGGGCTACAGAATTTCTTTATCTGATATTGCCACAACAAGCAGCTCAGAGGTGTTTGTCTGTATCACTCTGGGCCTTTTATATTCTGACTGTTGAATGAAGGGACCTCAGGACTAAGACTTTTCTTTGAAAAAGAGCAGTCCATTATCCGTGTCTTTGAAGCTCCAAAGTGAGTACTTTCTACTTGGATAAAGTGCCACAATAGGTGGAAGGAAGCAAAGACAGCCTTATAAATTTCCCTGTGCTCAAGCAGACCTATTGTTGTCTTTATTAAAATTATGCCTCCAAGCAGGTGGTACTGTTCTCAGTGATACTTCTGAGTTAGCTTGAAAGAAATCACTGGAAACTTCACAGGTCTGGAAAACAGTTTAGACTGCCTTGAGAAATGTGCAAGAAGATCACAATTGCTGTGCATGCAAGGTGCATTGGACAGATTTATTGTCATATTTTAAAACTTGAAACTTTGGCAGTTATATAATAAAGATAAGTAAGCTGGTTGACATCAACACATGCATTCTGTTTGTTCTTTGTACATCAGTGTACCTCCCAGGGAGGGCTATGACCCAGATTCCATATGCATTCAAGACTTTCATTAGATAAGAATGACATACACTTATCATTAGAACCTACTAATTAAAGCAAAAAGTGACATTTCAAAGTAATGATGCTCCCTAGTGTCTTAATGTAAAATACTCCCTAGTCTATTTTTAATGAACTGGTATGCCATGGATGTTTAAAATATTATTTTGTTTTGAACTTGTGTTTTTATTATTTTCAATGGTGGTGATGACCAGCAAGGTAGAATATTATTCCAAATGAAGAAAGAAGGAGATCAGAGAGACCTGCAGGGGCTTTGGGCTTAAATGGCAGTCACATGCCAGGTACCTCCAGGCATTCTTGCATTCATTCATGCAGCATTTGATTGCATGCTTGCTACTTCCTACCTCTCTGCTAGATTCTCAGGATGCATTGGTTACTAGAACACAGATGGTCCTACTCTCTAGGAGCTTACTTCCTCCCTTTGATTCTGTACCAAGTATTATTTCTTTGACATATTTTGCATTGGTTATTCAGAGAAACTGCCGACCTCTGTAGACATGGGGATAGCTCTGAAAAGCTGTCCTTTTGTAATGAGAAATTTGTATCTACTTCCATTAGTAAATAGTGAATTCAGGCATGGACATTTCTACTTGACACCCCATCCCCTTTTGCCAAGGAAAGGTGTTTCCACAGGAAGAAGAGTGTCAGATAACTGACCCACTGGAGATTACCTGGGAGAATTTATCTGAATAACAAAACGAGCCTTGCTTGCTCTGTGCATCCTTTTGCCACCACTGTTCCTCCCAGAAGTCCACACCCATGCCCCTTTGTTAAACTCCAGACAAGGTTCAGCTATCTTGTATCTCTTTGTGTTTCAGACTCAGGTGCTTCCTGGACATGTAATAAGATTTGTATGTTCTTTTTCCTGTTATCTATTGTCAGTTTATTTCATAAATTTAATTATGGATGCTTCAGAGGGTAAAGAGTAAATTTAAAACTTCCCTGCAGCATCATTAACAGCAGAAAGGATAATGTGTCCAGGGCTGGTTGTATATACTCCTCATCAGTTATTGCAAATTTTTAGATATTTTTAGTTGATAGTGAGTCTCCATACCAATACTCTAATTTTTTTCTTACATTCACACCTTTGTCAGCTAAATTTGGATTCATGACCTAGTGCTATGTCTAAAGCCCCACTTCTCTTATTGGTATACTGTTGGCACTGTTTAAATGTTCATTCTCTGCTGTGTACCTCACTCCTCCCCCCATTCTAAATCATAGCAGCACTGATCACCAAGACCTAGGGTTTATATTATGAATTGATATTACTCTTTAAAATGTCACTGGGCTTTGTATTTTTGAGTCTTGTTGTGAAAATTTGCTAACTAAACTAGTTGTCATTGGCTATAATAAATATAGGGAGGAGAGTCCTCTTCCTTCAAAATCATTACTTCCTGATGGCTTTAAATCCTCAAGTAACTAAGAGGTTGACCTCTTCTTTAGCTCTCTCCCTGTTGAGAAGAGAAACATGCTCTTTCTCTGTTAACAGAAGCTGTGCGGAGCTCTCAAGGGGAGGTCAAGATTTGAACATAGACAAGCAGGGTACAGAGTTTTCAGGAGAAAGATAAGAGTCTTGCTAGAACAAAAGCAGGAAAGAGAAAGAGGAGGATTCGCTTTCTTTACCTCTTCAACAGCCTATGTCTCATCCACACATTTTCCCAGAAGTAAAAGCAAACAGATTATTGTAGTCATCATCCTCATTATTGTCATCTTTATTATCATTGATGTTATTTAGTTAGTATACAAATTCCTAAACTAGCAGCCAATATTATTTGGACTGTGTGAATGACTAAATAAGTCCAGAGTGTTTAGGCAGCTTGCCCCAAACCCCAGATCTGGTAAATGACATGGTCAGTATCCCTCTCCCACTCCAGGATTGGCTCCCCTAAGAGTGCTTTTGACCTCTATACTCTGTCACCTCTCATCTTGTATTCTTTTTTCTGCCTTTTCTTGCACAAACAGCTGTTAAAAGCTTTTATCCTTATAGATGGAGATGAGTTAAATATTCAGGTTGTCTTTGATCTGTAAGTGAACATGGCTATTTTCTGAGTCTTTTTTTCAGATGAATTTTCTAAAAGTGAATTCCAGGCTTTCAAATGACTGTGCACAGTGATGGTGACTGATTTTAGGCTGCTTTTGCTATTCAAATCCACTTAAAGTACCAGCATTCTTAAAGTGATGTATACCATAAACTCTACTTAGAAGATTATAATGCCATATATGCATGAGCAAGGATTCACTGTGTGGAAATGAGATTGCTCTTCATGCTACAGCAAAATTTATTGAAGCATCTATTATATATGTATCCTGCTATTCAAATTCTTAAAGGAAATCCTGGCTATTTATTTATTTTCCTGCCTACTTCTACAAAGGACTTGAGGTAGTAACTAGTATATTTTACTTATCAATGAGAGCTAAAAATTCAAAGACAGAATAATTTTATGAAAGAGTGATGTGAGACATTGATATTCATCCTGGAATTGATGTCTCTAAAAACTAGTTCTAGCATTTAGAGTTGGAATCAGATAGTTCTGGCTTTGATTCTCTACCTGGTTACTTTCTATGTGAGTTTGGACAAGGCTTATGACTTTCAGCTTCAATTTTTTGATTTCTAAAATAGGGGTAAAAAATAAAAGTTCCTTATCACCGTGTGAGTTACCTAAGAAAATCTTTGTAAAGTTCAGAGTACAGTGTCTGGTACCCAGTAGTGTTCAATAAATGTGATGATAATGATAATGGAGGTGATTGTCATGGTAAAAGAACTGAAAGAGAAATTTTATGTGGAAGCTAAATGTTTGAATCTAACTAATTGTTCTTGTTGAGTGAAGATGGAGCCCCCACCTTACTAAGCATAGCCACAAAATACCAGTACTCAGATGTGTCCACACAAACAGTTCAGAGATGATAATTCTTGATTTGAAATTAGGGAAAGCAAGACAGTGATACAGTAGAAACATACCAAGGCAAGATGCTACAGTTAAGCATTAAGAGCTCTGCTGCTTTAAGTTCATGTGATCTTATGTAATTTCTTAACCTTTCTGAGCCTCAGTTTCCCATTCTGTGAAATGACAATAGCAATACCCACCATGCTGTTCTGAGGACCACGTGAGAGAAATTGTTTGAATGGACTTTGGAGATTATCATGATCAGTTTGGGCTGCTATAACAGAGTGCACCATAGACTTGTGCCTTACACAATAAACATTCATTTCTCAATTCTGAAGATTGGGGAGTCAAGGTTCTGGAAGATCTGATGACTTGTTTGCAGATAGCCATGTTTTCCTTGTATCATCTCAGGACAGAGAGTAGAGCTCTCCTTTTTTGAAAGTATTAATCCTACCCTCATGACCTAAATATCTCCCATCTTATACCATCACGTTGGGGGTTAGGGTTTCTACATATGCATTTGACTGGGGGTGAGGAGACACAATGGCTAACCAATAATAAAGATATACTGGTTTATAAACCTTGTTTGGAGATTACATTATAATAAACGTATATTTTTGTTTGTTTTTAGATTCTGGGGATTGAGTTTGGGGTACTTTACCACTGAGCCATATCTCGAGCAAAAGATGCTTTTTATTTTGAAATAGAGTCTCACTCAGTTTGTTGAGGCTGACCTTGAACTTGTGATTCTGTTGCCTTAGCAAGACTCTGAGTCTTTGGAATTACAGGTGTGTGCTGCCACACCCTGCAATAAAAAAATAATTTTGATGTAGAGTTGTAATTGGGACTTTATATGTGCCCTCATAAGAGCATGCTGTAGTGATTCGTCTTTTATTTTCAATGATACAAATCCATCAGTTGATCTCATTTACTTGGAAATACTAGTGTGTCAGCATAACACTTTGAAGTCCAATGGTTGATTTTCTCTGGATACTTTTCCACTTTTGATTTTGGGATGCTGTGCCCATGTTCCTTACACCCTGGCGGGCAAGAGGAAGCACTAGTGTGGCAGTAGATTCAGTAGGGTATGAATCTACATCCCAAATTGGGAGCTGATGAAGGTGTGCCCCAGAGCCAAGCCACGTTAGCCCAGTTAGAAGGATATGCCGACTTCAAGCCACAGGGCCCAGCAACGAACTGCTGGAGAGCAATTGCAGCCTGTGGAGTGGCCTGTTGTGCCACCATCGTTCCTGTCAGTGTCACCATCATCACCATTAAGCCTTTATTAAGTGCTGGTGTGCAGAGATCCCTTAGGTGTCATTGCAGGCTGATAGGCAGCTTTGTGTTTTAAATAAGAGCTGTGCTCATGTCTGTGAGTTGAGAAGGCCCAGCCGTAATCCAAGGCAGGCCCGCATGCATGGCCATATGGGTTCATAAGAGAAGAGCTGGTGGCTGTTCATGTGTCAGCTCAGTCATGGCACCTTTCTCTAAGAACTGCCCCCTTCTCACCTTCAAGGATGGGAACCTCTGGTGGTCAAGTTTTCCCCTTGGCTCCCATGGCTATGTCTGAGTAGATCACAGATACACAGCTGACTAAGGCTGAACTAGTCAGATTGTTTTTCTCAGAAGTTAAACCTGGGACTAAGACATGTGGAGATACTGAATGGATGGGTAAACGTGGGAGCTGTGTAGAGACTAATCTTCCATTACTTCAATACTCTTCATAACAACCTAAAAGGTCTTCTAATTCTTATTTTCATAGGAAAGAATTTAGTCATAGAAAGGTTAAGTAATTTATTCTAAGGTCATATAGTAAGTTAATGGCATAACCAGGAGTGAACCCAGATAGTATGAGCTCATAAGTTTAGCTATTTTATATATATATATATATATATATATATATATATATATATATATATATATATATAGAGAGAGAGAGAGAGAGAGAGAGAGAGAGAGAGAGACCAGTCTTATGCAGAGATGCAGGTTAAAAGACTGTGAGGTGTAGCAAGGAAGGGGGAGAGATTGATTAGAGAAAAGCTGCCTTGATTCTATAGGTCCAGATCTTAGTGACTGTACTTTCTTAACTTGGACTCTGAGAAGTATCTCTATGTCCTTACAAATAAATTCTTTGTGCTCAGAGTAGTTTCAGTGGATGCCTATTACTTGCAACCAAAGGAGTAAGTGACCATACCATCAGTTTGGTAAAAATGACAGTAGATCACCCACTGGCCTTTGTAGCCCCAGTTATCTTTATAGTAGCTATAGGCAGTGTTCAGCCCAGTGGAGGAGAAAGGCTTGTAAACCAATGATTGGAGCATAGAGTGACAAGGGCTCTGAAAGAGGTAAGCATTAAGTTGCTATAGAAACCCAGAGGCGTGGCAAAAAAAAAAATAAGACTGTGGTAGGGTATAAGCAATCAGGGAGGGATTTCAGAAAGGGAGTAGTTGAACTGTGTTTTGAAGAATGAGTAGGATTTATCCATATGGAGAATGAATGGGAAAAAAGGTAGTGAGAATAGTGTGTGCACCTACCTCCTCCCAAATGAAATCTATGATACTTTAGAAAAGGCTAGGAATTCAGTGTGATGAGGAAAAGAAAGGGAGGAGCAGCAGGACATGTAACTTAATTTTTGGCTGGACCATATCTCAAAGGCCCTTCAGTGCAAAGCTGTGGAGTTTAGACTTTATCCTATAAGCTAGCAGATCATTCACTCTCCCCTTTTCCCTCCCTCCAACACTAAAGTATTAATAGATTTTTGATGGCATTCTGACAACATTAAAGACAGTGTTGGGAGAAAACCCCAAAGAAACACATGCAGAATCTTAACACCTAATACTACTATTTTAATTTTTACACATTATCTTCCAGTTGTCTTCAAACATGCCTATTTTTGTCTGTGGTTGCAATCTATCTACATATCATTTTCACTTCCTGGTAGACCTACCAGGTTTTCTATGTTTCTATATTGTCCTGTTCTAATTATGATACTAGAATGATAATCTCTCCGAGAACCCACATTTCTACAGGCAATGCATTAGCTTCTGATGAAAGAACAAGGTACAATCCAGAGATTCCTGCTTTTGAGGAACTGGGGATCTGGTATCATGGTGTCTGCTGAAGTATTTAGCCATATACATTTTAAAGCGTTATTATTTTATAAAAGATGTGTTCAGTTCTTTGAGGGTTGAGTTTGAATCCTTTTCTTCTGTAGTCTTGTCCTTCTACCCCCAGCCCCCATCATATGTGCCCCATGGCTAACAAATAACTACATCTCCACATACCTTTTTTCATGCACTACTTATCTGGTCTCTTTTTATGTCTTACGCTTCATGAACCCTGAAAGCCATTTCATGGCCACTTATAAACAGGCTCCAAATCAAGCTCTTGAGCTGAGTTAATTTGATTATGAAACATTATCTTTATTGTGGCAAGTGTCCAGCGGTCATCATTGTAATAATACAGGCCTCCATAGCCTAAACTAATAACACACAAGTTTTATTCCAGGGATGGTGCATTGCCTAACCAGCTTCCCCAAGGCTGGCCTGAGTGTCTGCAAGATGTGGGATATGATCACATCTCTGGTTTTCCTTCCTCTGGCCCTCAGAGGATGTTGTGTGCGTCATCCTTTCTCCCTCCCTGTTCTTGTGTTAAAGAAAATAGGATGATTGGCCAAAATTGCTCCTCAAATTAAATTTCGCCTCCTATCTCCAGAAGGATCATGAGCCTCCAAATTAAAGATGCAGATAATTTTGCAATCAGATTTCCATTTTGGTCTGTAATGAATTTAAGGTCTTTATATGCCTTAGTTTTTCCCTTTATAATGTTTTTTTGTTGACTGAATTTGATTCTGTGGTTTTGATGATATTTTGTTGTTTTTTTTTCCTCTAGTCTCCATATTTCAAAAGTTATCATATATATGTTTTTTTTTTCATTTCTAGTCTTTGTATGTTTGCTGAAAAGATAATGATCAATTGGTATGAATAAAAAAATTAGGGAAATTCATTCATTCATTAAAGAATCTAGAAGTGCTTCATGTATCCATATAATAAAGACATAAATAGGATAGCTAAATAGAACTCTGTTCTCTGGGTTTCCTTATACCTGGTTTTACCGTGTGTGTGTGTGTGTGTGTATCCAGGTGCACAATTATGCAAGAATGGATTATTGACCCATATTCCTAAGATGAAATAGGTTGCTTCCTGATAGACTATAAAGGCTTTAAAAACTTTCCAATGCTCAGTTTCCTTCTTTATATAATGGGAGTAATAATACTTGTAAATATTTATGGTTACAGGATGATTTATTTAATGAGACCTACAAAGTGCCTGGTACATAATAAGTACTTAATAAACATCAGTGGCTAATATCATGGCCTTTGCCCTGGAGCAGTGTAAATCCTTCTTTATGATCTTAACTTTGAGCTGTTACTAAGTTCTTAAGTTCATATCTTTATAAAAATGCCATAAAGCACTGAAAGAAAGCTTAGAGCTTAGAAGAAATCCCCAAGCCACTCTCTCTTAGCAGTTCTTCCTCTATACCCAGCCTTACAGGAACGATGAGTCATTTCCTCCTACTTTTCACCAGTCCCACCTTTGTGACAAATGCGCCTGCTGGCCATTGCCATGGTCCCTCTGTGAAACCACGGCTAATTTCAGCTGCTTTTACTAGTTTTGTTCAAGTCAGCTTCCCAATTCTAGCTCCTACTTTTCTGCTTCTTCCCCAGGACCTTCTTTCATGCTGGGGGACTGCTTGACCTGGGCTGAAGAGCAGACTGATAGCATGGGGAATAAGTGCCCTTAGCAGCTACTCTCAACCATTGGGCATCATTTGAACCTGAAAACTCAGTCTCCAGCCTTCCACAGTCAAGGTGGACTCCTTTCTTCTCAGGAGGTCCTGGCCATATTAAACCCAGTGGAAAACACCTTTATCTTGGCTTTTACTCCTTCCCTTTTGCATTCCCTATTTCCTCATTCCTGCTTCCTGGAACCATGTCCTAAATATTCTTCTGTACCTAAGTCCTTGTCTCAGACTCAGCCTTCAGGGAAAACCAACCCATGACAACTCTGAAATCCTGCATCTTTTTGATGCTTCTAGGCCTCTGCCCATGTCATCTTTAGCTCTGGGTCATTTCCTCTGTGACTGGGAAGGGAGAGGTGAAACTCTCCTTTGATCTCACTCTTGTATCCTTTGGGCCTCAGACTATCATATCCTGTCTACTGCTGCCCCTCCCGTGCAGAGGGCTCTACTCACAGTAGAAGCTCAATGAATACTTGATGAGTGAAAGAATAAATTATTCTTTCTTTTCTCTTGAGTGATTTTTAGTTTCCTTCTGCACACACCTGCTGTTCTTATCTTTGGTGTCCTTTTAGCTTTTCTTTGGAAGTTCTGAGGTCTCTGCTTTAGAAATAGACAGTATCATCTAAATTTCAGAGCCCACCTCTTCACTAGGCCTACAAGCCAATTTTCAATCCCTTGGTGATATTGGATCCTGTTGGGTACTTGATGTTTCCTGAGTTCTACCTTTCTTTTGCTCTCTTAAAGTCCAGCCCTCTCATACTCCCTTGGCCCAGACTTTTTTTTCCCCAACAGCATTTTTTGCTGGCTTGTGTAGCTGACTTGATCCCATTTTTGAGCCTTTTTTCTCCTGAATAAAGCAATGACTCTCATTTCTTCAGCTACATAGATGATTTCTAAATATGTGATCTCCAAGAAGTGTGTCACATTAGATTGGGTAGAGAGAAGTGATGGGAGGGGAGGGGAGGGGAGGGGAAGGGGGGATAGGAAGGACAGCAGAATAAAATAGACATTATTATTGCTGTATGTATATATGTGACTGCATGACCAATGTGATTCTGCAGAATATGATTCTGCAGAAAAATGAGAAATTAAACTCCATCTGATTCAAATGTATGATATGTCAAGATCATTGTACTGTCATGTGTAACTAATTAAAACAAATTAAAAAAATATGTGATCTCCAAACTGACTCTCCTGAATTCCAAGCTCTTGGAACTCTCCACTGGAATTCTTGCAGATACTTCCAGTTCATCTTGTTTAAACTGGAATTCATTGTCTTCTCCCTGTATTTACTTTTTTTGCTTTTTCTACATCTTGTCTTAGTTAAAGATATCACCATCCACCTGGTATTGGAATATATATTTTTGACCTTAACTGCCTTCCCTTGTTGTTTTCAATGAATAGTTTTCAAGTTCCTACTGTGAGCCAGGAGCTGTGTTAGATGCTGAGAATACATGGACAGCAAGGTAGACCTCAAGAAGCTTATTATCTGAGAGCAGATGCAGATAATGATGTGATTTCTCACTTAAATACAATGCTATAAACTGAGAAAAATGACATGAAGGAAGAGTCCAATGTGTTATGTGAGCAAGTAACAGAGAGACCTAATTTTTACTGTGGATTGAGGCAGCTTCCATTAGGAAGTGGCAGTTGATCCCAGATCTAAAGGGTGAATAGGAAATAATTAAGAGAGAGGAAATCTTTGTTCCTTATCACTCTGCATGCCTCATCCCATTGTTTCTACCTGGGAAAAGCCTCTATTTTTCTATTTTCTGTTCTCTTCTTGGACCACTGCAATTCCCATATCTATCCCTTATTCCCCTCTTCCCTGAAACCTCCTATCATATCACCTGTTCTGCAGCCATTATAAACTCTGCAGTTTGCTAAAGGACACATGTCCTTATAGGCTTTTATGTTTTGGTTCATTCATTTATTAGCCTTGAGTTCCGTTGCACCTGGCCTGTCCTACTGATCTTATTAGACCCTGCATAAATCTCACATCCTTTGTGAGACTTTCCACGAGCCATTCTCTGTGTCCCCATATTTTTATTTGCACCTCTCTTTATAGAGCTCCCATCTGTTTACCTTATATTAACTTAGATGTTTGTCTAGAACATGTTTTCCTCTGGGATCAAGATTGTGTTGTACTCATCTCTCCTTTCTCAGGGCTTGAAATATAGCAGGTGTTCAGTAAACATTTATAATTGAATTGTCCATGTGTGAATAGGGGAAAGGAGGCAAGACACAAGGGTAGGGGAACTGAAAGAACAAAACATACTTTTCTAATAACAAGAACTGTTGATCCCAAGCAGAGCTCTTTCAAGGCATATAATAGTCCAAGCAGACTAATAACTCAGTGTCGTTTCTGCAATCAAATGAATTAACAGATTTGAACATTGTTTCTTGTGGAAGACAATGACAGATTGCAGTGTCCTGGTCTCCATACCCAGCTCAGCAAAATGAAAGTCCACTGGTTGTTGGACCCACCCCAAGAAGGCATTTTATTGACCTCAACAAATTATTTCTTTTACTTCTCCCCACCCCTTGGAGCCAGGGATTAACCACTGAGCCACATCCCTAATGCTTTTTTCATACTTTATTTAGAAGCAGGATCTCACTGAGTTGCTTAGGGCCTTGATATTTGCTGTGGTTGGCCTTCAACTTGCAATCCTCCCAAAATGCTGGAATTGGAGGCATATGCCATCGTGCCCAGCTCAATGGAGTATTTTTATACTAAAACACAGTTCCTTTCTTGAAGAAAGTTCTGGTAAGTGCTATATTCTTTATTTTGTTACTTTTCTGGGGATACCTTAGTACCTAGTCTAGATTGGTACCCTAAGTAGCTGCTGGCCAGTCATCTTGTTAATCCTGCTCTCATGCTGAGGAAGAAAGACTGATGTGTAAAGGTCTTAATCAATATTACACCACTGATTTATAAAGAATTCCTGCTCAGTCTTGGCTTGTACCCATTTAGCAAAGGCATCTTTTTTCTGTTTTCAAAATTGTCAGAACATTGCTGTGAAGTGCATGGCAGAGGGGGACTCATTCGGTTCTAGGCTCTAGCATGTGATATACAAGTGGCAGTGATTGAGAGCTAAGACAGCCTGGTGCCTGGCTGTCTTGCAAGTCTAGCACCTACTCATGCCATCCTCTCCTGAGCAAGTCTGTGGGAGTGTTCAGGGGTGTCCACAAGTGTGTGTGTGTGCGTGTGTGTGTGTGTGTGTGTGTGTAGGAGGTGTTTCCACTCAGATAGGCCACTTGCAGTCTTCACTTGAGTGTGTCCAGGAAGGAAAGTATGTAAATAATGCTGAAAGGTGGGTGCTAAGATAATTAATGTCTTTCTGCCTATTTGAATTTGCCCCTGGGGATGGTAGTTCACAGATGCTGATGACACTAAAAATGCAACAGACTCTTGGTAGTTGCTAAAGCACAGGGATGTGGACTAGGAGAAAGATCATTTCAGCTTTCCTGAGTACTAAGTACACCCTGTGCCAAGAACTGTGTGGGTGCTGAGGGAACCAAGGTCAATATCATATAGTCCCCACCCTTGAGGAGGCATTATTTTTATCAACAGTTATTTAAATCTTTCTCAACTCTAAGGGTCAGTGGAGGTGGCATTTTGGGATTGGTCATTTGGAAAATTCTGATTTATGTCCTGAATCTACAAACCTTTCATTGAAACTTGGCCAACAAAATTTTATAAAATGCTTTATATAGCATTTTGTAAAAATGCTTTCAAATATATTTTTTTCATTTGAACCTCATACAGGGATGGATCGTTATTTTTGTTTTAATGATGAGAATTATGAAATGTAGAGGGTTGAGTATCTTATTCTAGTTCTCTCAACCTTCTGTGATCCTCGATCTCCTGATTCATTTCCTCTTTACTCAGTCACCTCCCTGCCTAGAAGATCTATCATGAATTTGGATTTTTCCATAACTGTAGCTTTTATGTATTTCAAGCTCACTTTTCTCCTTCTATTTCACTTTTGTGTATTAAACATTAAATGCGAGTGACATACTCCTCTGTTTACGTGCCTCTTATTTATTTCCCCTAACTGGCTTGTCTGCTCCTTTCCTTCTCTCCCCTTCCCTTCCCTGGGATAACTTAATATTTGTCTTTTCTGGTCTCACCATTTTTCTATTCTCCCTAGTTTCTCTGAGTGATGATAATGGGAATTAACTAATGATCAGATGACTTCTTTCTGTTTGCTTGGTTTGGAGTGGAGCTGTGAATTCAGAATTATTGAATTCTTGGGGGAATAGTAAGAAAGTTGAATTGAGAATTTTATACAAAAGCACTAAGATTTTACTTTAGGGAAGTTTTCCTAGCACTGAGTGACAGACTTATGAGTAACATGACACAAGAAGTTGCACCACCCAGAAATGGCAGAATTTTTTTTTTCCATTTGCAGAGGAAGACATTGACTCTGGACATACTTATATCAAAAGATAAAATTATAGCAAAATTTTTTAAAGATCTCATTTTTGTTGTTGGAGATTCTAGATTCATGAAGCATTTTATTCTATGAGGTAGAATGAATAGTCTGATAAACTGAGCAGAAGAGGTTGGATTTATAGGGGGAAAAAGGCTAAAGAAAGCAGAAACAGAAAAAAACAGTGATTATTTCAGTTACTTTCCTTACAAGGTTAAAACAGAGAAGAATTCCTTTTTAAATAGACTCTAGTTAACTGGAATCTTCTATTTCTTAGGAAGACTGACCCCTTTCAAAGTTCAGTTTGATTTGCTGTCATTTAGCACAAACGACTCCATTTTGGTTTGGTCTGGTTGGCTAGGACCTAGTATGGGAGGCTAGTCCAAAATAATGGCCTCTCCTAAACTTTAACAGTTAGAAGTAATTTCTTCCTTCTCTGACTTCCTCACATTTATTTGTACCTTTTTATTTTTGCATCACTTATACTATATTTGAGTTATTTTTATTTTTACCATCTTTCTTGCTAGATTGTGGTCCTTTTGAAGGCAGAAGTGTTATCTGACTTAGTCTCATAATAACTTCAGGGCACTTCTAGCACACAACCTAGAAGATAGTGAATGATAAATACACATTTTCTGGGATTTTCAGAGACTGGTACTTTCTCCTTTATGTGATACTGTTTCATTTGAATATTTTACAGTAAGCATGTATTACTATGTAATCTGGGAAAAAAATGAAGGTATAAAAATTTGTTGAAGGATTAAATGGACAAGTGAATGATTAAGAATTCAAAGCTACTAAGAAAATTCAGAAACAAGGTATCACTTACTGAACATCTAAAGCACTGGTTTTCCAAGAAGTATAACATTTTTTCATATTTATTACCCTAATTACTTTTTTAGCATCTTTTTTTTATTATTAGTTGTTCAAAACATTACATAGTTCTTGACATATCATATTTCATACATTTGATTCAAGTGGGTTATGAACTCCCATTTTTACCCCATATACAGATTGCAGAATCACGTCGGTTACACATCCACGTTTTTACATATTGCCATACTAGTGTCTGTTGTATTCTGTTGCCTTTCCTATCCTCTACTATCCCCTCTCCCCTCCCCTCCCCTCCCCTCCCATCTTCTCTCTCTACCCCATCTACTGTAATTCCTTTCTCTCCCTTGCTTTTTTTTCCCCTTTCCCCTCACTTCCTCTTATATGTAATTTTGTATAACAATGAGGGTCTCCTTCTTGATGTAGTGGAGGGGCACAGTCATATAATAACTGAGATATTCAATCAAAGACGTTCAGCTCCTAATTCTATGCAGTTTCCCCAAACTTTGAAAATTTTGCTTTTGGATTTGTTTTTTTGTTCAGGTGTTCCAGAACGATTTTAAGGCAACAGAGGTTATTAACCATATTAATCTCCTGTGGTGTGAAAAAATGAGTTCAGCATTTCTCTTGGGCTCCAGCTCCAGAATAGAGCCAGTTCATCAGGGGAATCTGGCTCATTCATTCCTGAATTCATACATACTCCAAGGCTCTCATCCATTTGTGGTCCTTTACCCCTGTGAAATCTGTCCCCTAGCAGTCACAGTCTCATTATCTCAGGTTATACAGAACCAGAACAAAAACCAGTCTGGAAAAGAACATGTGTGTCTTTAAATGCCACAAGTTATCTTCTAATTTTCTAATTGTTCACGATTAGAATGATGTTAGTATTGGCAACCCTTTCCTCAAAGATCATGTGGTTTGAATACTTGTCTCTATGCCTAAATTGGACTGGGGATGCCACATTATGGATGAACACACATAGCATTTCTAGAAAATACAAAGGAGGCAGATGCTTTCCAAGATCAATACTTTGATTGTAGAATGCCGTAGTCTTGTTGAATTCAAAGACATTGTTTATTCTCAATTATTGAGGGATGTGAGGATTTGAGGGAACTGCAGATCAGCATGTGTGACATGATATATATGGTTCAGTAATGCCTCACCTGACCTTCTTTCATTTGCATCTTAGAATTTATATAGGTCACAGTGATTGGAGCTTGCTATTTTTGCCAAAGTAAGAACATATTTCAGGTAGGAAGCATGTATGGGGCCAGTACTTGATTTATGCCAGTAAACACTTTGAATGGCTTTCAAGTTGAACATTTGGAGAAGAGGAAAAACAGGTAATAGATAACCTTGAATCTCCCAGAATATACATGGACAATTTTAAAAAAAATTTTTTTCAAGAGATAAGCCTTTCCCTTTTGAGAGCCTGCAGAGTTTATTATTCTTTTCAATCTTAAAACATCAGTTAAAATCCCAGTAGTGCAGGGCTTGAAAATCAAGAAACTAAAGAGGTCTCATGTGATGGCTGCTGCCATTTTGGGATAATACTTTCTTTGGCAGACAAAAAAGAACACCCAGCAAGGACAGGCCCACATAAAGCCATGTGAATGGGACAACTTCATAAAGTATGTGTAGCTGATAGAATAATTAGAAATGGATTTGGGCTCTGGAGATGTAGCTGTCTTTATGTAATTACAAGTTAGATTTTTTAAAAAAATTAGGGAAGAATTCTGTCTTGCCCATGGCCCAGCTGTGTCAGGGCAGCGGGGTAGATTGCAGACAGGGCAAAGAAAATGCCTAGAGACAGACAAAGTGGTTTATTGTTCTTTCTGTTTTTCTTTGGTAGTGGGGATTGAACTTGAGGGCATTCGACTACTAAGCCACATCCCCAGCCCTATTTTGTATTCTATTTAGAGACGAGGAGGGTCTCACTGACTTGCTTAGTGCCTCACTTTTGCTGAGGCTGGCTTTGAATTCGCGATCCTCCTGCCTCAGCCTCCTGAGCCGCTGGGATTATAGGTGTGTGCCACTTTGCCCAGCAACAAAATGGTTTATTGGAGAAATCAGTGACTTATCCAAGCAGAGTTCAGTGGCAACAGGCTGATAGCACCTCCATCCCTCACAGTGCTTTGCCAAGCAACAACTTCTCTCCCCTGCTGTCTTTTGTCTAGTGGTGGCCCACTGGAGGAGTGACAGCGTGCCCGTCCCCACTCAGAGAGGAAGTTGTGTGTTAGGCTGCAGAAGCAGTGACATCATCAACATTAGCTTGCTTCGTTTGCTTGTAAGGTCAGCATCCTAAGGAGCAACTGTCCTGGTGTGCATGCAAGGAAGTAGCTTTCTGCTAAGAAAATGCTAACTTCTCTTATTTCCAGTGTCCATAAGAGAAAGCCAGTGTCCTTCAAGATAACGTTTCTGGACTTTCCAGCCCAACTTTGCTCTCATTGTTCCCTTGATTTTGCTGTTTTGGGGAAAATGGGGAGCATCAGGGATATGGTGTTTTACTGTCTCCCTTTGCTTTAGGATACAAATGTTAACCTTTCTCAAATCCCTATGATCTACCTTGCTTTGTTATAAATTATGCAATTTAACCTCTGACATGTTTAAGAGACTTTTTTAAAAATATATTTATTTTTTAGTTGTAATTGGACACAATACCTTTGTTTTATTTATTTATTTATTTTTATGTAGTGCTGAGGATGGAACTCAGGGCCTTGTACATGCTAGGTAAGCACTCTTCCACTGAGCCACAACCCAGCCCCTTTTAAAAGACTTTTGTCTTTCATTATAATGGGGGAAGTAGAGGATTGGGGATGTTCAGTAATGTGCTGGATTGTATAGCGAGTAATTGGTAGAATCAGGATTAGAACTTGTGAATGTTTTTCTTCAAATTTGTTGGTTTTTCATTTATTCCCTGACCTCTCACTGTCTTCTTTCAATCTTATTTTTAACAAGTAGATCCTGTGCACTCTTTAATCTTTAGCTTGAGTTTATTCCTTTTTTTTCCCCCTCATTACTGTCCATTTTGGCCATAACATTCTTGCATTCAATAACTTACTGATTTTTTTTTCAGATTTTTCAAATTATTCACATAAAACTTTGTGAATGTAGTTTTTAGTATGGTATTACATCCATAGATGTGTTCAATTAACCCTAGTGAACTTAAAAACCTAGTGTGTTGTCATGCAGACTTTATGTTCTACTTCAGCCTGTTTTTGTACTTTCTTGTTAACAAAGCCTCTTTAACAATCAACAAGCCTGGGCTGGGGATATAGCTCAGTTGGTAGAGTGCTTGCCTTCCATGCACAAGGCCCTGGGTTCAATCCCTAGCACCACACACACACACACAAAAAAAAAAAAATTAAACAAACCTTAGACATTTAGAATACATACACACATTTAGAATATGTACACACATTTAGAATACGTTGTGTGAAGTGAGAAATGTAAGGAGGCTCATTCTTAAGAAATCTTATTGGTGAGAGACAAAACTATCAGGGGCCTCTAGTTTCTACGCATTTTCAGGTGTCCAATCCTTTATCTGTTGTGATTATTGCAGTATATCTTCCTGGCATTTTATTTGCCTATTAATTTTATTTTCTATGCTATTTAAGAATCTGAGATGCTTATTTCACCAGTACAGGTATTTTGTATAACATTCCTTCTGGGGGTTGAACTGTGCCCTGTCAAACAGTTAAGTGGCAGAATAAAATATGCCTGACCATGGCAATGTCTGTTCCACCACCAGCATCTGACCATGCCTCTCTCCCTTCTTACTACCTTTGGGGTCAAGCTGCTCACCTGGATTATTGCTCCAGGTTTGTGTCTGGGCTTCCTGTTTCTTCCCTTGCTCCTTTCAGTTGATTCTTAACATATAAACCAAGTGATCCTGTTGTAACATAAGTCAGAAAAGGTCACTGCTCTGTTTAAAACCTTCTCATTTCCCTCTGAGAAGAGGCCATAGTCATGACCATGGCCTATAGGGTCCTACATCATCTGCCCTCATCCTCATGGTGCTTTGACCTCCCTCCCACTTTCTCCTTGGCTAGTCCACTCCAGGCTCTCTGCTATTCTCTGGCTGGTGTTTCCTCCCCCCAGGATGCCTTATTCCCAGGTATTTGTAGGGCAGGTTTGCTCCTTCACCTTCCTCAGATCTTTTCTGAAGACTCCTCTGAGATCTACCCAAGCATCCTGTTCAGTTGCAGACTCCATCACTGCCTACTGCAGGGCTCCTTACCCCACCATCCCAGCCTGACTTTGTTGTTTTTAACAACACTTACTTGTTGCAATCTAAAATGGTAAATATTTTTTTCTAGCTTATTTTGTTTTATTGTTTGGATTCCCCAACTACAGAAAAGACACAGGAGGCGTGAAGACAAGCTTTTTGGTTTTGGTTTTGCTTTCTGCCTTGTTCACTACTGAGACCTAGTACTTAGAACAATATCCAGCTGAAGTGGATGCCTGATAAGTATTTGACTGAAAACGTAGCTGTGAGACTCATGTGTGCTATAGAAAGCCACACTGGACTCCTTGAGCATTGTGAACTTGACTGATTTACTCATTCCATAAATCCTTACTGAGTGCTTGTCGTATGCCAAACTACTAGCTATGTCCTGAAGATGCAGTGGCCCTCCTGGAGCTTACTGTTTAGTTGGCAAGGCTGCCATCCATCATAAATAAATGTATAATGATCCAGTGCTTACTTGTCTGGAGTATGGCTAGGAAAACAGGGGAACCTGACTCAGGATTCCCTGAGGATTTCTTGTCTAGCTTTAATTTATGAACCTTCCCAGGAGCCAGGGATGAAGGTTGGACTGCCACCTCTACTTACGTAAGTCCAGGGAAACCTTCACACAGCCTTCTCACACCACTGTGATTTTTACATTTGTACATCAGAATCACCTAGTGGATTTGTTAGGATACAGATTTCTGGGCCTCATCCCTAGAATTTCTGATTCAGTAAGTCTGGAGTAGGACCTAAGCATTCATGTTTCTGGTGAATTGATTGGGGATGCTGATGCTTCTAGTCTAGGGTCCACAGTTTGAGAACCACTGAATTATAGCTTTGGCCTTGCATGACTTTACATGAAAAGGGTAGGCTTACACTGAGGCAAGGGTCCCAGAAGACTTCTAATCTTAGAAAAGAGGTCACCTGCAAGGAGCTTTACAGATGATTAGGGTTGCTAAAAAACAAAGGACAGCCATGAAAAAATTGGAGATAATGCCCTTCCCACCCTCTGGCACATCCACAGATTTGAAAAGTTTATTTATTTATTTATTTTAATTTTGATTTTATTTTTTAAATACATGACAGCGGGATACCTTACCCATATAGAGCACATTTTTTCATATCTCTGTTTGTATATAAAGTATGTTCACAGCAATTCATGTGTTCATACATGTACTTTGGATAATGATGTCCATCACATTCCACCATCATTGCTAGCCCCCTACCCCCTCCCTTCCCCTCCCACCCCTCTGCCCTATCTAGAGTTCCTCTATTCCTCCCATGCTCCCCCTCCCTACCCCACTATGAGTCACACTGCTTATATCAGAGAAAACATTCAGCATTTGGTTTTTTGGGATTGGCTAACTTCACTTAGCATTATCTTCTCCAACTCCATCCATTTACCTGCAAATGCCATGATTTTATTCTCTTTTATTGCTGAGTAATAGTCCATTGTGTATATATATCACATTTTCTTTATCCATTCATCAACTGAAGGGCATCTAGGTTGGCTCCACAGTTTAGCTATTGTGAATTGTGCTGCTATAAACATTGATGTGGCTGTGTCCCTGTAGTATGCTGTTTTAAGTTTAAAGGTTGATTTAATCCCTACTATTTTTTCCTTGTGAGAAGCAAAATACATTTTGCCTGGAGTGGTAAACTTTGGGTCTTTGGAGTCAGACATAATTGACTTTGAAGTCCAGCTCCACCCCTTAGGCATTACAAAGCTACAGTGCACGAGAGCTGGGGTGAACTGGAAGTGGAGAGTGCTGGTTTGGCCTTTGAGTTGATCCTACAGAAGTGGTATTTTTCAATAATTTTTCAGGTGGTGGAAATGGTATTTGCTAAGAGTGTTCTGAGAAACTAGATGCTGCAGTCTAAAGTTAAGTGGTATGTGCTTTCAGCCACGTGGGCTCCTCCCCAGGCTCTACCCCACTGAAGACTTGTCTAAGTGCTGGCTGTTTATTATTTACTTAATACCCTGAGTAGTGTAAAATGGGATACGTGATATCCACTTCACAGAGTTGTGGAGACCAGAGAAGGTTAAGCATGTCAAGGGTTTATGACTGCTTGATACTCCAGAAATGTTGCATATTGCTGCTGCTGTTTAAAAACTTTCCTTCAAAGATTCCCCTCCTCCCATCCAGCTTCCCTTTCCCCACTCTACCACCCAAGAGAATTCTGATTGCCCCACAATCCTCTACCCTCTCTTCTACCTGGGGCATTTAACACATACTTTTAAACAGTTTAAATTTAATTATTTCATTGTTCACATCTTGACTAATAGAGTTATTTGTGGGCTGAGGTGGTGGCTCATTGGTACAGCACTTGCCTAGCATGTGTGAGGCACTGGGTTCAATCCTTGCTACCACATAAGAATAAATTTAAAAAATAAAGAAAATAAAGTTGTTTGATAGAATAATTTTTCTAAAACTTTAGAAAACAGTACCCAATTTTAAGCCGCTTATTAGAGTTGAATGGTTTGATTTTTTCAGTGGTTTTGGGGGCAATTACTTCTAGTTTCTTCCTACATACTTATAAATTTGCAGATCATCCATCAAGGTAATTGAGGAACTCTTTTCATAAGATGATTATGTATTTATAAGAAAAAATGAAATTAAAAGCAAAACATAAAACTTTTTCTTGATCTTTTCTGTTAGTTTGTATTGTACTAAAATGATTTTGGGGGTCTACTGCATCTTAGGTTTTCAAGTGTTCATATGTCTCACATGAGGTTGTTTTAACTTCTGTTTGTTATAGCAAAAATATTTTGATTGAATAGGTTTAAATATAAACTTGTTCATGTACTCAAATGCATTAATCTTTTGCTTTTTTGTTCAGTAAAAAAAAATAATACTTCTTAAATTGAAGTGATTTCTTATTCTTGTGTCTAAATCAGTTTTTCCATGGATCTAATTTTTTCCCCAGTTTTTTTTTTTTTTATAACTCCAAGGGAAAATCTTTCCTTTGTACTACACTAACTTTACACTGTATTTATATTAAACAATATTCTTTGGAGAAAAAAAGGTTTGGTATACTTAGTGAATTATGAACCCTCCTGGAGGCACTGCAGACTGTTAATGCTCAGTGGAACCCAGCGGTTGTAACTGATGAAACATCAGCATGGAGGCTATAAAATAAAAAAGAAGTAATTGGGGACATGTTGGGAGCTGGCAAATGGAAAACACTAGCAGATGTAGCACTGCAAAGAGAAAAGAAACTCTAAAAAATTGCATTTACTACAAGAGGAACTGCACAGATGGAAGATAGAAGTTAATATTTCATTCTGAAAGAAAAGTGGATTAGAAATTATATTTCCATTTCTAGTACTTAAAAGAAGTAATACTTGAACTCTCACAATTAGCCATATTAAAAACTACTCTATAAACCATATATACTTCAAAAGGACATTTGTCAGTGAGGTTTCCATTGCCTCAACACACAGTATAAGCCCTACTGGACCCAACACGTACCCATTTGCAAAAGTTGGTTATATAGGCTTCTTTCCCAATTCCATGGTCAGTGTTACCACGTTGGGAGGTTGAATGCCAGCCATGGTGAGAATGTTTACACCACAGAGTTTATCAAACACTACAATAAGAACACCCTCAACACCCCCAGCCAGTTGGCAAATATTTGTTACCTTGCTACTAAATCATTACCTACCCTTCCTTAGAATGGAGAATGGTAAGGATTGAGCCATGGGGTGGGTCATTTAAAAGAAAGCATCTCTGTCTGGTGAGTGTGATGGGAAGTGCTAGATCATACAGCTTCAGCCTCTTCTTAATGCTGAACTCATTCTGATACAGAGGCAGTGTCACACCAGTAGGTTTTTAGATATAAAATTCTGATTCTAAAACACATTTTTCTCCAGTACTATCCTCGACTCAGACTTGCTGTCTCTGTGCTGTAAGAGAAAACACAACTCCTTTTTTTTTTCTTTTTTTTTGGTGGTATGATACCCATTTTTATCTACTACCTTCCTAACTTTTGCTTTCTGATCACATAGTTCTCAATGCTATGAATTGTCAACCTGAAAAGAACTGTTAGCTCAAGAAGAAACCAGACCCTATTGATAATATGTTATTCACATACTTTTTCTTTTCCTGGTCTCAAGAATATTCATATTCTGCCATTAAGTAAGCATAACATAGTGGAGAACAATAAGAAGCAGATTAAAAAAAAAAACTTACTCCATGCCTACCTTCTATTCCTACTTCTACAAAGGTATTTTGGTCATCCTCTTAATAATTTTCCTGTTAAAATCAGACCATTTAATAAAACTAGTGAAAAAGTCCTACTTTTGAAGACCAAACTCAAAGCATTTCTGTAAATGAGAAGGATCTCAACATTTTAGGTAGGGACAGCTTATTGAGAATGTCAAAAGAGAACATATAGTTCAACCTCTGATTCTTAATCTGTTGTTACATGAATATTTCTCTGTAGCCTTTTGGAGTCAAGACACAGTATTCAAATATAATGTTTACTCTGTTAGAGGACTTGACCTATGGGTTGTATTTCTGTAGTGACCATTTAATATCAAAAGCCTTCTGGAATCTACATGCCTCAGACACATCTGAACACAATAGCTAATGCTTATTGAATGTTTGCATTACCAGTGACACTGAACTAAGTGTTTTAGGGACTAACCCATGATAATATCATATAATACTTAAAATACTTTGAGTTTGATATTATTTTTATTAACTGTATTCCTAGGTGGCAAACCAAGACTTTGTTATAAAATAACATGCCATGGGTAACTGGTAACAGCTAAGAACTGAACCCAGGTCATGATACTCCTTATAAATTAGGGGTTGTATTAATGAGGGTTCTCCAGAGAAATAGACCAATTGAAAGGTATTGATTATAAGGAATTGGTTCAAATAATTACGGAGGCTGAGAAGTCCTGCAATATGTCATGTGCACATTGGTGACCCAGGTGAGCCAATAGTATAGTTTCAACTGAGTCTGAAGGATTGAGAACCAGGTGAACCAATGGCGTGGTTCCAGTCTGAGCATGGGGACCTGAAAACTGGAAGGCTGATTATTGTAAGCTTCAGTCCAGGAGCACAAGACCTTCTGCTCTAGCATAGAAAGAAAACTCCCTTCTTCTGCCTTTGTGTTCTCTTGGGGACTTAAACAGAGTGGACGATGATGTCCAGTCCTATGGTGAATATGGTCTTCCTTTCTTAGCCTTCTGATTCAAATACTAATTTCCTCCAGATATACCCTCATGGGTACACCTAGAAATGCTGTTTTACCAGATATCTGTACATCCCTTAGCTCAATCAAGTGGACACATAAAATTAACTATCACTGTATCTGTAAGGAGCTAACCTATCATGGATGACCTGCCTGGCCATCCATGGACACTGCTCAAGTGAGAAAGAGTTTGCTGTAAAAGAAGCCTGTTGTAATCAGTGAAGGAAGAATTCAGTGTAGTTATCAGGTGATCAATTATAAAAACAGGTAGAGGGCTGGGGACATAATACTCAGTAGTAGAATGCTTGACCCCCAGCACCTCAAAAACCAAAAAACAAAGCCAGGTGTAGATTTTCAGTTGCCCCAAAGGGAACTATACCACTCTTCCCTGCAACACTGTAGTGAAAGAGTCTAATGGTCTTTCCTGGTCACCATTCATCCTCTATTGTGCTGTTTCACACAGAGTGAGATTTGATTATCTCCAATAACATTGGTAGAATTAGGGCCAAAGTTATTATAAATATCAGGGATAAATACTTGTAAATTGGCATCATAAGTGATGATAATGATGATAACAAAAATTATTATTGATAAATAACATTACAGAGAACTTAGCATGTGTAAGATACAGATCCATGTACTTTGCATTTAATTCTCACAACACTACAGTAGGTACAATAAACCCTATTTTACAAAAGAGGAAACTGGCACACAGACAATCTCCTGTGATAGTATCTTTCCCAGAGTTACAAGATAGAAAGTGAGGGAGTTGAGGGCTGAGCCCTGGTAATGTGGAGCTGGAACCTCTATCTATAACCCTACAGGTGTGCTACAGACTCCAGGTGCCATGAAAAATGATGTCTTTAAAATGGAGACCATGATCAGTTTGTATGCAAGAAACTTTTCTCTCTTGGTCTGGATTCTGGACAGAGGGTGGTGTGTACATAGTCTCAGTTTAAATTCTAGACCCCAGAGCCAGGACTGTCTTTCCTTAGTTGTAGCTCTAAGTGGGTCTTTCTTGTTGTGCTCACATCTCAAACTGCAGGTGGTGTCCACTGAGACCAACTTCCCTTGGAATCTTGAGGAAATAGAAATAACCAGGGGAAAATGAACAGTAATTACCTGGCATTAAGTTGAGACCTTTTGTGTGAAAGGCATGTGAAGATAGGCCTTTCAGCAACTTAATGAACCTTATCACGGGCCTTCAGCTTTTCTGAATAAATTTGGAGGTAATAAAATGTTGGACCCAGCTTTCAAACCGAATTATACTGCAACATTATTTTGAAAGACCTTTGGAACAAGTAACTGAAAAATTTTTCCCCCCTCCTCCCTGAAGATAGAATCAGTTTCTCCTATTAATCAAAACCCAGAGTAATTTCAGAAGACAGCCAGTAAATAAAAGTACTTAATGAAATGAAATAGAATCTGATTTGTAAAAATGAACTCACAGGAACTCTGTATCTCATTTGCCATTCATAGCCTTGTTCATTCATTCAGCAGATGTTTTATAGCCTCTCCTTACTGTGGGCCAGGCACTGAGCTAGGCACTACAGAGAACATGACAAAGGGGACACAGACAATTAGCAAAGGTGTGTATGGGGGAGAGATAGAAGAGAGAGAGAGAGAGAACGAGAGAACATAATTAGAGTTTTTGAAAAGTGCTGGGAAGGAAATTATAGGAACCTGTATTTAGGAGTAGTGATCTATACTCTACCTAGGATGGGGCTACAGGCTCAGGGGTGATGACATTGGATTGAGGTTGACCCAAAACCACTTACAAGATACAGTAACCATCAGTAAATGTATTTGTTTGTAGAGGAATGAATGTTTCTTTTAGTGATGACACAATAAGTTTTTTGTATAATTCTGTTCCTGTTTGCATTCTCATGCCCTTATAGCCTCTCTGTGGTATCCAGGGCCATCCAAGGACTTCTTATTACAAATACATAGATCCTGTTTTCAGGCTGTATATTTACTCTTCCAAATCAATTTTTGCCTTTGTATCTCATGGCTCATTTGCTTCAAAAGTAAGGTGATTTTAGTTAACATAGGGAGAATTCCAGGACAAGAATATGCCACATTTTCCATTCCATAGTACATTTGATTGAGTAAAGAGAATTTAAACAGAAGGTCTGACCCTCAAGCAAGGTGACCTCTCTTGTGAATTAAATCATGTCTCATGTTGCTTAAAAGATGTTGTGACTGTAGAGAAATGTTGACAGGGACAGAAATCATTATGGAGTTTCCCATTTCCTATTCAGATTCATTTTTCAAAATAATACAGAAGAATCCTTTACCATCTAGGTTTTACAAATAAAATTATTGGAAGGTTTCTTTGAAGTTGGCTTATTTTATTTTTTGTACGGTAAACTATTTAGTAAATCTAATTTAAATGCAATTTTGTGTAATGACTAGTGTTGATATTATGATTCATCACTCATTTACTTAATTAGCAACACTTGACTTTATATACCCAAAATGTCCAATTTGCACCCTGGTATTTTTTCAGTTAAATAAAATTATGTTTGGAGAAGATAAAGCTTTTTTTCTATTTTTGAAATGTGCCTTTTAGTTTTTGTTGTTAATTGCCACTAAATGTAAACCATCAATGAGAGCGATAGGTTGAGTGTGCTGCTAATGGTTAGCAGAGAAGACAGTAATAGTCTAGTTGTGACTAGGACTATCTAGGTTCAAATCGTGACACCTGCATGTGCTGTCATACTTTGAGAAAGCATTTTGTGTCTCTTTGTCTGTTTGCTCCTTATGAAGTTGATTATCCACCTCATGGTACCTGTGTACCTACTATGTGCGATAGTAACCTCATCTCATGTAAGAGAATGAATTTAAAAAGCACTTAGTGTTGCTTTTAGTATTAATATGATTATTAATATGTGTTATAGGATTTGGAGGAATCAAGAGTGACTTCTACAGGTCATGAGTCTAGTCCCCTGTTCTAAGGAAAAACTTTCCTTGTCCATCTCTGATTAATTTCATGGTTCTCAACTTAGATAATGAGTTCAATCCTGCATTGAAGCTGTAGACAAGGGCATCCCCAAAGTCACAGACTAATGGGTGCACATTTGTGACATAAGATTTTTGCCTCAATATCTGAGGGAACTAAATGTGTGTATAATGTACATATATGTAATATAATACACATATGTATACATACATGTAATATATACATATATAAAAGAACATAATTATATTTTGCAGTATCATGCAAACTTTGCATGAAATTTTAGAGCACTAGACTAGATTTCAAAAACCATTTACATCTGTAGAGGGAAGCTTAAAATTGCACCCCTACGACTCTTAAGATAATCTCCTTTGTTATTTTGGGGACTTCACTGAAAATGTTTGAGAAACACTGGAAAAAATCTATGGGCCATTTATCTATTATAATCTTCCTGTCTGGAAATTCCATAATTTTCTCAGTCACTCCTTTAAATCTTAAAGCATTTTTGGTTACTAGGAATGGCGAGAGTTAATGATATTATGCAACCACTTTTGTGTAGCTGATAAAATTCTAAAGTGCCTCTATTTTGGTTTGATATTTAGATTGATTTGGCTGTTTGGAAAGTGGTTTTGGTCCTGAAGGAAATTTCCTGGTTCTTGAATTGTAGATTCAGCTATTTCTTCTTCTCCTTCTCCTTTTCCTTTTCCTTCTCCTTCTTCTCTAATTAACAATGCATTGATGCTCTTCCCAGCCCTATGCTTTCCCACAAGCCATAAGTACCAGCCAGATCTGTTCTCTAATGTATTTGTATGTGTTTATAAGTAGTTATCACTTCATTATCTCCTCTCAGCTGTGTCAAGGCATTTTTAAGAATGATCCTAGTAATTGGCATCTCCATCCATTTGCAAAGGCCACAAACCCAAGAGTCATTTTGAATACCATCATTCCCTGCCCCATTCTACCAGCAGGTTATTTTATCCACTGACTATATCTAGAATCCATTCATTTCTGTCATCATCCCTTTTTGTCTAGTTCCCATGATCTTTATCATCTTTGTTCTACCAAATAACCAGTATCTGCCTATATTTCCAGCCTCATCATCATAGCCCTTACTCTGTGCTCCTGTTTCTTGCCAGATGTTCAGTTCCATTCTAGTGCCAGGCTTCCTACATACAGTGCACCCCCTTCATCTGGTGAATTTCTATCCATCCTCCAAGCTTCAGCTTTCTCCTTTTCCAGTCTAAGAGTACAAAACCTTGTTTTGTACTTATTTCCCATTGTATTATAGATTTATCATATAGCTCCATTTGATTACTCTCTATCTCTTCCATTAGGCTGTGGATTCTGTGAACTCAAGCATTTTTTTTTTTTTTCAGCACCAAGAACAACAGCTAGGTAGTTATTTTGGACTGAACAAATAGGTGATTTGCTACAGTAAAGACAAAACAAGTTTGCATGTGGATGGAAAGGGAAAAGTCTTATTGCAATATTTCTCATGAGTCTACTGGATTGAATTTCTATTCTTAAAGAGAAGGAGCATCTTTTGACCATGATGTGAAACACAAAATTGTTTAGACCAAGTGATATTGAGCCTTAAAATGGGAGGTATGCTAAAGAATATAAGCTTTGTCTTAGAAGTTATAGGGAGTCCCTGGCCTCATGATTTCAAACCTGGACTTCCTTGGCAGGGTGGACACAATCAGTGTGTATTTTTATGGTTTAATGAGAACAGAAAGACCACTGGGCCCTTAAGAGGTGGGATACCTGAATGGAACCTACTTGCTACAATTTTGCATTAAATGAGACAGACATATATGCTCCGATTTCCAGGTTCTAAGGCAAGATTTAGTCCTCACACAGTTGACTAAGTAATGAGGAGGAAAAGATGAAAATAGGCACCAATTATTATTTTTCCCTCTAATTTCTATTCTATGTCAAGCATTTTTGTGAAGTAGATGGTATTATCATCTCTATTGTATGAGTGAGGAAAGATATTGAGGTTATATCATCTGACCAATGACTGACAGAGTAAGTGGTCAAGCTGGGATCCAGGTATGATCAAGTCCACATCTTGAGCTTCTAGATGCCAATAATCACAGTAGGACAGATACTATAGGAATAAACACAGTTGGACAAATATTAATAAGAATAAATGCTATTAATATATCCTTTTATGTGCTAGGTACATTTCAGGGCTACATATTTGTTTTCTCCTTTTATTCCAACAAGTTATTCAAGACAACACTTGTTGCTAGATTCCTTGTTGGACTGAGAATTTTGTATGTTCCACTAGCTAGTATCCCTTGAGTCCTAAATATTCAGTTATAATAAAATAAACTTGAAACAATATAAAGAATGGAAAGGGACCCTGAGAAAACATTGGGAATGATTTCATAGTATCCTTAAAACCTTTCTAATATGCTTTTGTACCCACTGGGGATTATTCTGTAATAGCCTTTACCTGAATAGTCATAGAGAAACTTCTTTTGCTTTTAAATATCTGTACTGGGACTGTGATGATAGTAATAGTTGCTCTTATTTGCTTCTTGTTTGATGTGTTTTAATGCAAGACTGACCATCTGTGAGGGAGACCATGTGCTGCAGGTTAGGAGCACAGGCCTTGGAATTTGAATTCAGAAGTGAATTTTACTACTTACCAGCTATGTCAACTGAGTAGCGTTAAGTCTTAACTTCTACATTAATCTCAAATGTTTATGGAATATCTACTATATATCAGGGGTTATGTTAGAAGTTGGGGTTGCAATGGGAAACTAAAATAGACATGGACCTGGTTCTACTGAAGTCTTGGTTCACACCAAGACAGAGGTGTCCAGTTTGCAATTAAATTTAATGACAGAAAATACTTGGTGCTGTGAGATCACAAACTGGTAAATGAGCCAGGCTTAGGCTATATAACTGTCAGTTAATGGGTGTCAAACATTCAGTATGATGCTTAGTACATACTAAGTCCTCAGTAAATGGTGGCTGTTTTTCCTATATGCTTAATTTTCCTAAAGAGAGCACTATAGACACAAATATATTTAGGGAAATGACTAATATGGTTGACTTTTTTCAGCATTTGGATTTTATATTTTATATTATATCCTTTGACCCTCTTTATTTATTTATCCTCAAAAGAAATAGGGCAGGATGGTTACCTGGAAGAATTATTTAAAGATAGACCATTAATAGAGAGAACTAAATGTAGTTATCTTGTTTTTTAGATAGTGCCAAGATAAAGTCAAACAGAAACAACTAGAAGCCAAGGCCTTTGGGGGGATTTTAGTTTGGTAAATTTTGATTCATAGTCTCATTAACTTCTCATCAGCTTCTTGACCATTATTCTGGGCAGGTAGCTCTGTGTGAGGATCTTCATTTCTTGGCAGCAAAGATAGGGCTGTCCTAATGATGATTGGTCTCTGTGTCTCTGTAACTGCTGGTCCCCAAATGTAAAGCACTGTGCATATCTAAACAAATTCTCATTGCTTTCAGCCTGTGTGCAATTTAGCAGCAAGAGATTTCATATCTCACAGCATTCAATAGTTCTACTTAATTAGGAACTGCTTGTGAATCAGGCAATCTCATGGTCATAATGACTGGAGTGAACATGTTTGCCCTGAAAAGGAGAGAAATAAAAAGAATTTTATTTAATCATTGAGTACCTGAGAAAGGGACACAGCATTTTAAGGAAGGAAGGCAATTCTCATTTCTAACTGACATTGCCCTACAGGATATGACAGCACAGTTGAGACACCAAAAAGGGCCAATGTGAGGAATATCTCAAAACTGGGGCTGCCTACCTTTGCAGGCTATTCTTGTCTCATAGTCTTCCCTTTTTCCCAGGCACAGATTTTTCACTTTAGGGGGAAAAAAGATTAAGGCAGTGCCGATAGAGTGCTAAAACAGCTCTTCCTCGAACAAAAATAAAAGCACCAAATTACTCAGCACACATCTGGTATTAAGTTTACATGAATGCATTGCTTATTATATACTGGCTAAGGGCATGGACTTTGAAGTCACTCAGATCTTGACTCTGTCACCTACTAACTGTGATCTTGGAGCAAGTTACTTAACTTCTCTAAGTCTCTGTTTTTTGCTCTGTAAAAAGGGAAATATAGCTATAGCTATCTCAAAGGCTGTTTGAAAATTAAATGAGCTTGTGTCTCCAAAACACCATACACAGAGCCTTGCAAATAACTAAGTGCTAAGTGACTGCTGGCTGGTGTGGGAGTTTTGTTGACTCAGGTTATGATTTCTGCTGGCTAGAATTTAAGTTAGGACATTCTAGTTGACTCAAAAGGTAAAATTTTAAATGTTTGTCTCTCTAGGACACAGTAAGGTTTCAATAAATAGTTCCGGTTTTACTGCTGTTAAATTAATAAGACAACCAGTACTGCACTGGGCAAATGTGATGTCCATCTATGATAGAAATTATTAGCACTTGTATTACTTTAGAATTTAAAAAGCTCATTCAATGTACATTGCTTTAGAAAGTCCTTATAACGTACATTGTTGTATATAATCCATAATAATCCTGGCAGTTGAGGATGTAGGGAAGTTTGTTTTGTGTTTCTATTTATATATTCTTTCCTTTTTTCAACAAATACACATAAGTGCCAGCAAAGTGTCACACATTCTGTTCAACTTGGTAAACCATATCGATGAGCTCCCTGTCTGCACCATCTTGTCTTGGGTGATCCTCTAGATGTATGCCTTAAGATTCTAAAAGGTGACTTAGGCAATGTAGGTAATTCCAGTAATAAATGAAAAAAAAAATTGAGATTCATATGGCTGGTAAATGACTGGGACAGATCTTAAACTCCAAATTCCAAGCCCTTTCCACTGGTTCCTGTTGCCTGCCTCATTGAATACATAATTTGGAACAAATGCTAGAGATAGCCTATTACAGCCATTCATTTTGAAGATTAAAGGTGCTGAAGCTTAAAATGAATGAATGATATGCTTAAAATAACCTCTGCTTTAGGGATAGCTGTCAGTTTCAATGAGGAAAACTTTTGACAGCATGCTAAAACTTTGGATGTACATAGCTTATTCTATAGTAACATAATAGTTCTATTTTAATAAACCTTGTGTTATCAAAAATTGAGTATAAAAATGTTTGTTTTAAGGGACTTAGTGAAGGGGCAAGTAGAGAGTTTCAGACTGGGAAATCAATTTTTTTTTTTTCCTAGCAAGAATTTAAGAAATAAGAATACTATTTTATAGCTATAAAACCTAAATGCCACTGAGCAAATTCAGCATGTGATAACATCTAGCTTTCCTCCAAGAGTAAAGGACTTTCACTTTCCATCACCCCAGCACTATCATTATGTGTTTAGACCTTGATCACCCACTGTTACAGGAGACCGAGCTCAACCCACTCAAGCAGAGCAGTTGTATTTTGTAGATGTGAGTTTTCTTCCTGCTGTGGCGTGATGCCAGTCTTGGTGGTGATTGAGTTTTTTATCAAAGCTGTTGGAATGCCTGTCCTGGGACAGACTCTAATCTGGGCACAAAAATAAACAGAATAGGCCATGCCCTTATTTGGAGGGAGTTTGTATTTGTAAGGGAAAAAGTAACTTTCCTTCTACCTGAAAATTCAGTAATTTGAATTTACACAATAAAGTGGATTAACACAGATAGACAGGAGAAAAAGCAAATTTGTAATATGCCTACACATGGGAGCATTGAAAAATATAATACTGGAAAAAAAGTCCAAGTGTTTTAAGTTTATAGTGTCCTAAACTACAGAAAGGAATGGGAGGGGACGTGGCCACAGGTTGTGTGTGGAGGGGTGAGAGAAGGAAATCCATGGTGAACACAGATTGTCTTGTATAGGTAACCTCTCAGGTATCAGTCCTCAGGAGAACAGATGATCTGTTGTGCAAGAGGCTCTCTGGGGCGGGCAGGCAGCAACCTTCAGTCTCCTTTCCTGTGATAGGAATTCATCTTCTCTGGTTGATGGGTTCCAGGGAGGGAGTTCTTGAAAATTGCATTCAACTGTTGAATGCTTTTTCTGGTTTTAGTCAGATAAAGGAAATTCAGATAAAGCCCCTCCCTGTGCTTATGAGGAGAAAAAGGGGTTAGGGGCTTGAGGGCAGAAGGGCAGGGAGACCTTGGTTCTTCTTTAGTTCAAAGTGCCCCACATGTCAAAGCACCATACTTCAGAGCACTATTTTCTGAGCCTCAACAGATTCTTTTGGGAGACAAATAGTAGTTAAAGGTAGAAAGGGAGGGAGGAAGGCAGGCAAGCAGGGAGGCAGGGAGGAAGGGAGGGAGGGGGAACATTAGGTCAGAAGAATTATCAAGGTAGGGCGTGGTAAAGGTGGAGGTAGGGGCTGATTTGCTTGCTGTTTTAGCTGGAGTAATCTAGGAGGGCCTCATCAAAGATGTGACTGAAGTGAGGAAGCAGTCATATAACTCCTTGGAGGAGAGGCCTCCCAAGCAGAGGCAGCAGCAAGTATAAAGGTTTTGAGGGAAAAAGACCCCAAGCCTGTTGGAGGTGAGCATGGAGGCCTGGGGACTGAAGAGGAGAGTGCAAAGGGGAGCAAGGGATAAGAGGCCTGAGGCAAAGTTACCTAGTTACCTACATGGGGTATGAAGGACCTTACTGAAGTCTTTTCAGTAAGACTTTTCTCTGGGTGAGATGGAACAATACTGGAGGTCTTTGGCCAGAGAAGGGATGTGATTTGACTTAGGTTTGGGGAAGCTCCTCAGTGAGGGTAGACAGCCCAGGAGCACAGGTAGAGGCTGAGACTGCTTGGAGCTATTGCAGTCCTCCAGCCAATACCTAGTGGTAGCTTGACCTGAAAGGTAATGGTGGAGTTGGCAAGAAATGATTGGATTCTGTTAATCTTTTGAAGGTGAGACTGAAAGGATTTGCTGATGGACTCTGGGTATTTGGCCTAAACCACTGGAAGAATAGAAGTGCCATTTGCCAACACTATAATTTATAGGCTATGTGTTTGTGTGAGATTAAGATAACTAAAGGAGGTTATCCCTTCAAATCAGAGGGCGTGTAGAAATGGCTTATGACATGTGTTGAGATATGAATGTGGGTGAGATTTTAAAGTCTGTCCTCCCTTCTTGTGCATTCTATGCCTCCTCCACACACCTATGGCGTTTCTTCTTAGCTATTCTCCACACCTTATAAAAAATGCACTTGTGAGTGAAGCATTTACTAGTTAAGTGTAATTTCAAGTCAGCATGATCTTTCCTAGTTGTAGTTACACTTAAACTTTACTTTGAACTCTAAGATGATAATAGATTGCATTTCTTACACTAACTTTAATCACTGAATGCTTGTCTACGGAACTTTGCTGAGAAGTTTCAGGAAGCTGGTTTTGGGCTTACTGGGAAAAAGAAAAACTTGATAATATCTGCTACCATAGTGCTGAGGAGTGGCATACCATATTGTCTAGTATGATGGCCTACCAATGGCTGCCACAGGGGAAAACCATTGTTCTATTCTTTTACTCTTGGAGGGATTTAGGTTTCAGCAAGTAGATGGGGGAATTATTTTTCCTTTCCACTTTTTGGAGCCTCACTTTCCTCTGAGATCACATCAAGAAGACCACAGGCCCAAAGACTGTAATAACTAAAGATCTTAACAAGTTGCATGACACTAAACTCAGGTGTTTTAGGAGATAAATTGCTTACCTTAACGAACAATGCCTTTTCCTGGTCATAGTCCATTTTTCTCTAGCATTCATTACTGCCAAACATACTGTAATCAACATTCACTTATTGTGTATGCTGTTTCTTTCCACCTAAATATAAGCTATAGGGCAAGGAATTTGCTCTGATACGGAGAGCTGTTTCCCAAGTGCCAGAACAGTGACTTGAATGAAATATATGTTGAGTAAGTTTTGAATGACGATGATGATGATGATGATGATAATATTGTATCGAGACCCAGCGTGGCCTGGCCGCCGTAGCAAGGGCGGCAACCTGGTAGCCTCCGTCTTCGCTGGCTCCCTGAGAGCTGCTGCGGGTCTGACTCCTGCGGCCCCTGAATATTTTGGCATCCTCAGCCTATAGGAATAGTGCCAAGAGTGCCTGTGTTGACTGCGGTGTCCCCTGGGCGGCTCAGTCACGTGCAGACACCAGTCGTTTGTTCTGCTCCCAGGCTTGTGGGAAACCTGACGGATGGGCATCTTACAGTCCTTCGGGAGCCGCCCCTTTGCTTCCCAACACCCCAAGCCTCGGGTCAGAACCGTGACGGAAAGCTGTTGTCTACCGGTTTCTTCGACTTAATTCTGGCCTTTGGCTGAGGAGAAAGGCTGGTTATTAAAAAAAAAAAAAAAAAAAAAAAAAAAAAAATATATATATATATATATATATATATATGGAAAAAGACGGTGCAAGAAAAAGGCGCTTGAGGGAATTAATGTTCTGCAATAAAACCCAGAGTAAACTCTTAGATAGGATGACGACATCTTTCTAGAAGAGGCGGAACTGGTACTCCGATGACCCCTATCAGAAATACCACAATCGCACTAACCTCAGAGTGTAGAGCAGGTCTCGGGGCGCCCGTCACTGCATGTCCTCTTTGTCCTTGTGATGCCCTTGCAAATGAGTGAGATAGTACTTGAAGTGAATTGTACTGACTGATGTAACACACAACTCCAACATTAAACTTAAGGAAGTCCTATAGCTGAGTGTGAGAAAAAACCCATAATAATAATAATATTGTATCCTTTAATTAAGGCAAATGATTATTTAGGCAGCAGTAATTTTTTTTTTTTTTTTTTTTAGGAGAAATCTCCTGATGTAGTAAAAATCACCATACTTATATGGTTTAATGAACATCATTAATAATTAAGAGAAAAGTAAAATAGACATTTATCAAAAGAAGACACACAGATGACCAACAAATATATGAAAAAAATTCTCAGCATCATTAATCATCAAGGAAATGAAAACTGAAACCACGATGAAATATCATACCACACCTGTTAAATAGACTATTACCAAAAGATAGATGAGTGTTAGTGAGGTGTGGAGAAATGGCAAGTCTTGTGAACTGTTGATGGGGATGTAAACTTGTATTACCATTATGGAAAATAATATGGAGGTTCCTTAAAAATTAAAAATATATCTACCATATACCCAGCAATCCTACCACTGCAATATAGACAAAGGAAGTGAAATTACTATGTCACAGAGATATCTACATTTCCATGTTCGTTGTAACATTATTCAGAGTAGCCAAGATATGGAATCAACCTGAGTGTCAATATTGACAGAGGAACAGACAAAGAAAATGTGACATATATACACACAGAGAGAGTATTATTTACTCTCAAACCATAAGGAATCCTGATATTTAATACAGATGAACCTTAAGGACAGTATGTTAAGTGAAATAAGCCAGGCATAGAAAAACATACTGCATGATCTCACTAATACTTGGACTCTTAAAAAGCTGAACACATAGAAGCAGAGTATCAGGGTTTTAGGATGGGTATGAGGGCAGCATCTATGGAGGTATTAGTTCAAGGATATAAAATTTTAAGTGGGAAGAATAAATTAAATCTATTGTACAATATAATGATTTAGCTACTAATGATGTATTATTCTGAAAGTTGCTATAGAAATAGATTTTAAGTGTCTTACCACAAAAAGTAAAGCTGTGAAGCTATGCCTATGCTCAATGTAGTCGTTCAACAGTGTACACATATTTCAAGACATGTTGTGCATGATCAATATATACAACTATAATTTAAAAATATATATATTTTTTGGTACTGGGGATTGAATTCAGGGGACACTTAACCACTGAGCCATCTCTCCAGCCCTATTTTGTAATTTATTTAGAGACAGGGTCTCACTGATTTGTTTAGCGCCTTGCCATTGCTGAGACTGGCTTTGGACTTGCGATCCTCTGCCTCAGCCTCTTGAGCTGCTGGTATTATAGGCATGTGCCACTGCAGCTGGCTTAAAATAAAATTTTTGAAAGAAAGGAAAAGTAAAATTTATGGGAGTGGGGCAGGGAGTAGAATGGTATTTGCCAAGGGCTGAGAATGGGTTGGGAAATGGAGAACGGATGATGAAAGGGGCAAAGTTTTACCTAGGAGGAATAAATTCTGGCAATCTTTTGTTTAGCATGGTGACTACGGTTAATATTAATATGTTATATACTTGGAAGTTGTTAAAACAATAGGCCTGAAATGTTCTCACTACACACATGAAAATAACTGTGTGAGGGGATGAATATATGATTGTGGTCATCATTTCACAATGCATACATTTATCAAAACAAACAAAATAATAACAGCAACAACAATAATCATAATACCTCTTCTTGGGCACTTATGTGTGCCTGATCTTAGGCTTTGTGCTGAATGCCTGACGTTCATTATCTCATTTGTGAAGTACAGATATTCAGATTCAGGGTCATTTGCTCAAGAATACAATGCTAATAAACAAGGGTTTCACACATTAAAAAACAAAACAAAACACACTTAAATGTCTCCATATAGGAACCTTGGCCTTTTATCTGCTAAACCAGGTCATTGTTTTGTAGAGCTACTCACAACCATTGGAAAGAGCAGAAAGAACAAACTTATGGGAAAGTGGGAAGATTGCCTGCCTTTTTACTGTTGATAAAAAACCCAATTTTTTTTTTTGTTTATTCTGCTATTCTCCAGTAAAGAAAACCAGACCTTTCCTGCATAGATAACCTTTTCCAAATATGTTGACAAAGTGATTGCAAAGGATTTTCTAAGTAATTAGAAGAGTTAATATCTGAACCTTCACACTAAATCCATGCTTTGGAGGAAAAATAGCTGGCCAGGCATGGTGGTGCACACCTCTAATCCCAGCAGCTTGGGAGGCTGAGGCAGGAAGATCTCTAGTTCAAAGCCAGCCTCAGCAATTTAGTGAGTCCCTAAGCAATTTAGTGAGACCCTGTCTTTAAAAAAAAAACATTAAAAAGGGCTGGGGATGTGGCTCAGTGGTTAAGTGCCCCTGGATTCAATCCCTGATACAAAAAAAGAAAAAAAAAAAAAAAAAAAAACTGGTTGGAGTGGTAAGAACTAGGGCTAATAGAGAGCTGATGCCAGACTGTGTGGCATTGGACTAAGTCTACAGACCACTTTTATTATTATCTCAATAAAAATATTTTAATGTATTTTTAAACTTGCTCGCTTTTATTTACTTAAATTCATTTATTAAAACAGAATTTGTGCCTGTAATACCAGTGGCTCAGGAGGATGAGACAGGAGGATCATGAGTTCAAAGCCAGCCTCAGCAACTTAGTGAGGCCTTAAGCAACTCAGTGAGGCCCTAAGCAACTCAGTGAGCCCCTGTCTCTAACTAAAATACAAAATAGGATTGGGGATGTGGTTGAGTGCCCCTGAGTTCAATCCCCATTACCCTCCCCTGCCAAAAAAGAACAGAATTTGTGAACCCCCACTGTGAATGCAAGACCAACATCATTTGCTATAAATAGAAAGTAATAATATATATATAGTGAAAATAAAGAAGTTACTTCATGTTTTAAAGAATAAAAATAAATAATAGAGTATAAATCTAATTGATTTTACAGAAATACATGCTGGAAAATAGGTTTCCTGTGATCAGAGTAGAACTTTTTATAATCAGTTACCAATAAAGGGATATTTAGCTCCTTAACACTTGGTTTAAAGAAAAAGATGAAATGATGACTTTTTTCCAGTTTTAATATTAATCAGTTCCAAGAATCCCAACATTTATGCAAATATATTTATCTATACAAATATGTGTTACCTATGGAATATATATAAATATATATAAATATAAATATATGATACCTATAGGAAAAATACAGTAATTTTTAAAAGCTGGATTGTAATTTAGCTACTTAACAGTGGTCCCTGATTGTTCACGGGGACCTGGATAAGACACAATAAGCTAAGTCACATTTCTGTTTGGCTTGGATCAGAATGTTTTTTGGGGCCGTCTCTGCAGGGAAAAGAAGTTTAAGAAATTTGTGTAATCAAAACTGTTTCTCTTTTCTGCCAGTTCACTGTTCTCAAGTCCTTCAGTTCAGGCGTGAGCTCTGCCATTATAGAAAACCATGGCACCCCATAAAGTCTAAGCCCCATTAGACCCTAGCTTGAGCATCTATTTGCCACCTCACTATGTATAATCTGACTCCACCAGAAAAAGTCTGCTGTCTCAACACTTGAGAGAGTAAAGTGGCCCAGAGCACAGACTTCCTTTACAGGTGACCCAGACAGATGTCCATTCATATTGCTTTAAGGCATTTTCCATACTGCCAGTGGGAAACACTGTCTTGAAGTCATTTTATATCTATCTGCTCTCTTTGTGGCCCTAGCTCGACATTGCTCTAAGCAACTATAATAAAGCAAGTTGGTTCAATCATGCCCAACTGTGTCCCAGGACTCCTATCATTCTGCTACTAGAAAGTTCATATGCTCAAAATTGGTCCTTTTGAGCATGACCTTGGCAGTCTTCCTATGTGAAGGTACAATTTAGAAATAATCTTTGTTTGTTAGATTGTGGCAGGATCTTTGTGCTTCTGTCACCCAATCAATTAGATGTTTGTAAGGTGGAGGCAGTATTATTATCGCAGGCAGATGGTGAAATGTTACTCCATCCTTCTGTGCCCGCTTTAACTTCTTTGCACAACATCATTTCAGGGGTTTCTTTACAAATTGCAGTTTATTTGAAAAAGATTTAAAGCCCTGAGGGTTTGGTGAGAAGTTCTTGGTTATGAGTGCATCTACTTTGTCTGTCAGCAGCAAAAAGGGCACTCTGATTAATACTGACTTTGCCCTGCAAGCCAGGCAGAGAACAGATAAGGTCCTTGTCACCTCAGTGCTGTTCTAAGCTAAGAGGAACTTGGAGGGTCATTCTCATGCAGCCTTTGGAAGAAGCATAAGTGGGTACCTAGGCAGGGCTAGGGGTGGGGTGGATTTCTTGTGGTTGGCTCCCCTGAGGGAGGTGGAGAATTCCATTACTCAGAACTCCAGAGGGCTGCCTCCAAAGAGAGGAAGGTATCCAGGTTAGGCTGTACTTCTCAGAAGTTACACCCTGAAGAGAAGGGACAGGTGGCATGAGCATGGTGAGTGTGATGACAAGGAGGAAGCAGGATGGCACTGAGGGCATCTGAGGTGGAGATGGGGTCAACTGAGAGGTGGGAAGAGATAATGAGGTTTTGTTTTTGTTTTGAAGGTTGGAGGAATGGGCAGATGAAGAAGGATTTTAGACTGTTTTGCTGTGTAATGCACTAGCAAATCCCTACAGGGTCATTCTGTGTGGGCTTATTTTCAGGCAGATGCAAGCTTCAAGGTAGTCCTGCATTATTTGGGTTACCTGTATGTGAAAGCAAGTCTTGTTTGCTTAAGTACCAGGGGGAATGAAGGATTAAAAAAAGAAAAAAAGAAAAAAAGTCCTTGTGGAGCATGTGTCCTATGTGTATGTGAGACAGATTTAGAATTGTAGCACTGTAATGAACAATCAAGCACTTTATTGTGTTTTTGGAACCCCCAGAGGGATTCCCTGGGGGCTTGTCAGAGGAATTTGAATGCTTTCTAGTATGAAAAGGTTTTGTGGACAGATTCACACACTACTTTTGTCTGCTTTCTGATGTAGTTTAGGTATTATAAATGGCATGCCTCAGATTAGGTGAATCCTCTGACTGAGCTAGTAGGTAGAATTGTTGGTTAATTCCTGCAGTTTTTCTGATAGTGTATGTCATAGGTAGTTGAACATATACTATTAGAAGGCCAAAGCCACTCCCACCATCTGGACTTAAGAGTCTATGCAATAGCCATTATCATTGAAGATGATTTAAAAAAATTTTTTTTAATATATAAATTGTCAGCGGACCTTTATTTTATTTATATGTGGTGCTAAGAATCGAACCCAGGGCCCCACACATGCAAGGCAAGCGCTGTACCACTGAGCCACAACCCTAGTCCCATGAAGATGATTTTTAGTGAGTGTGTATTTTGTGTTGGTCATTGTGCTAATATACTTTACAGGCATTGCTTCATTTTGTTGCTCTAAGATCCCTCTTAGGCAGATACTGTATGCATATGTTTCAACTTTGCAGGTGAGACTCAAAGAGGTGCTACCACTTGTTTATCCAAGGTTGCAGCAGAGGCAGAACTCAGACTCCTAGACTCCCTCTTAGAATGATCTCTTCAGAAGTTTTACTGTATCCTGGTTATTACTTTATGTTTAAAAATGTATGTAGTAATACGGTGATCCTTAGTCATTTTGGACCATCTTTAGAGAAAAATACAAATATATACAAACATCCATGCACACCCCTATGCATGCATGCAAATGTGCATACTCGTGCAAAATGTGCCTAGATGATTTTTTTTTTTTTTTAAGTTTTAGAGGTTTTGAGAATCTCAGATTGAAAAACCCTGCCCTTCAGGGAAAACTTATTTGAGCTTGGAATCTGGTATTTGATAGCTTCCTTATAAGAGGGCCCTGATTCTTGCTGAGGTTAATTAACCCTTCCAAGTACAATTATTGCTAATGTTAAAGAGCCAAACTTCAAACCTAGCTGTTGGTCTAACATGTAACAAGAATAGTAGCCATATACTAATTAGATGTACCTAATAATAAGGGTAGATAGTGGATATACATTGGAGAAGTAAGTTCTCCTGGTTGTAGATAGTGAGCATCCATAATGATTTGGTTAAGGATGAATGCCAGGCCTGCAAACACTTTTTAGGTAGGTGGAATTACGTCACATATAAATGAGACTCTTGAGGCTCAGAGCTCTTTCTCAAGAGTTCACATGTGGCAGAAGCCTGTGACTCTTATCCCTAGATCTCCTGCTGTGATCACCTCTCCTTTTCTGGCTCTGAATGTATCTCCTCTTCCAGAACTGTTACAGGTTCTGCACTGTATCACATTACTTCTCCTGTCCCTCTCACTTAGCCTCAACTTTGGTATTACTGGTGTTTTGACTGGGGTTTCTGTTGCTGGGGCTTCTTCTCTATATTGTGGGATGTTTACCTACATTACTATGTACTGGATTCCAGAAGCACCACCTATCCTGCAGGTTGGCCACAGATATCTGCATAAATTGCCCTGTTTCTGTCCTCTGGGCAGCAAAATCAATCCCTCAGAGAGAGGACTACTCACTTTCCCTTTTTGTGTACATATTAATATTAGCATTTATCATTGAGTGCTTACATTTGCCACATAAAGTGTCAAGCTTCTTCCATGTATCATATCAGTAAGTCCTGAAAATATCTCATCATCCTATTAATTTCATCATATAAATGAGGTGAGGGCTGAATATTTTGGCAGATTAAAAATTTACTTAGTGTCACATAACCGCTAAGTGTGGAACTGGGATTTGTTTCAACAATGCGTGATCCCAGGGCTCTGGGTTTTGTGAAAAATGTTTTCACCAAACTCCATAGTTATTTGGGGCTCCAAATTAATCAACCTCTGTGCATTTTATTATTTGGGATTTGTTCAGCTAGTAAGCTGGAAGAAAATTTTAATGCAATTATAGGTCATATATTTCATTATTATTTATCATTATTATTCTTACACCATTGCTTTTTATTGTTTAATCCTTTCTCAGTGAAGCATTATCAACAAAAATATTATCAAAACAAAATCTTGCTTTTGATCCTAATTTCTGAGCATCAATATCATCTTATTGAACATAAAAAATAGATTTGTTTATAAGAGAACAACTATTTCTTTAAGTCATCTTCAGATAACTTTTTCAGTGGATGCTTTGTGTGCTTTTTAATAGCACAAATCACTGGTAAATAACTTGACCATAAAAGCAATGAATTTTCTGTAAATTCTAATAGGAAAGTTTTCAACAAAATAATTTCTTTTCCGCAAGCAGCATATTTTTGAAAAATGGGACATGTATACTTTAGAACTCTGGGGCCTTCTTATTTTTCTCAAAATGAATTTCAACAACTTTAAAAATTCATAGCACATATTAAAATAATAATTACTGAGGAGAGACGCTGATAAAGAAAGAATAGGGTGCAGCCTTGTTTGAGCTTGACATAGTAGGTTCTTGGGATGTAATAGTATAATAATGTTTGGTAAATACAGCTGTTACTGGAGGTTGAGAGTTGGCCATGGAGTGATCCTTGGTTCTTGGTATAATGTCCAAGATTAGGGTAATTTCCTGCTTGCAGAGCAGATTTTTTGCAAGTCCAGAGAAAGGCAGGAGAAAGTAAGATGCATCCCAGAGAGAAGGATGGGAACCAAAATGCACTGAAATGATTAGGCTTTGGGCTTTTGTTAGGATGTGGGGTGGGAGTGGTGGAGAAAATCTTGGAGTAGCAGGCCATGCATGCATCTTTGGGCATAGTACTTGTGCAGCTGCTGTCCAATAGGGAGAAGTCGTACGCCTTCACTGTGAAAATTGAGAGTATGCGCCTATGTGCTTGAGTTGTTTTGCCCTTTCTGGCCTAGCCTCCCTGGCAAAAGGTCATGTAACATCCACTGACCCTCAGAGCAGCTTGTGAGTACTTGCCTGACCTTGAGGACATGATGTTTTTCCACATATCTATATAGGAGTGCAATGGAGCCCTTTGATGAAATAGGGGTGGAGGGAGACTGGTGGTGCCATTTGGTGGTTCTGAATGGTCTGCCCACTTTACTATGATGATTTTCTTTCATGGTCCTACCCCATATGTCCTTATGATGTTCCATGACAGATGTTGAGTCCTCTGGATTCAGAGGGCTAGTCAGGGGCCATTTATAGCCATTTCCCTCTTTTCTCTCCCCTTTTCCATTCATATTCATCTCTAGCTAACTACCTGAACTAACATACATCAGCTCTGTACCCTCCTTCTTTGAGCAACAACCAATCCAAAAGGAATTTTCCCTTGGGGAATAGCCTCCCCTACTGTGAGCAGTATTATCTGGACTATTAGTCAAACGCCTTATCCTCCCTTGGCAAACAGTTTTGCAAATAGTGGTCAGGAGACCAAAGAAGTTCTTTTGTCTGTTTCTCTGTCTCTTTTTCCAAGGAATCTGAATCTTGAGTACATTCACCCAAGAATGGAAAAGGCTTGGAGCTGATTCTTCCTGGTGTTGATGGCTTAGAGAGCAAACTGTCCGTTAATTCCTGGGGTATTGACTTCTATTGCTTATAAGCTTGATTTAGTTTTATTTTGATTTCTAGGTGCTATTCTGTACACTTGCAGTAAACTTATTTTCTATTTAGATAAAATTAGTTGGAATGTTTTTGTTATTTGACATCTAAACCTTAGCTGATCATTGATTATTGATGATGCTGATGAGGAGAAGGAGGAGAATGATAGCAGCTAACATTTACTGATTATAGATATTGATGTGTGCTCCCTTTTAACAGATGAAGAAGGTGAGACTTTAAGACAGTTTACATTTTTGCCTAAAGTTATTTAAGTGGCAAAACCAGAATTTGAACTGAAGTGTGATAGGAGAACCCAAACTCCTAACTACTACACTGAAACATCGGGAGGGTATACCAAATCCTTGCATTTGGATTAGGACTGTTTTTTTGACTTAACAATTCATTTTGTTATCTCAAGAGTGAGAGCATTTCTCTTCCCAGTGTTCCATGATGCAAAACAAGCTGCATAATATAAATGTATTTCCCCCCTTTCTTCATGTGGTAAATTAGAGTAATTATTGTTAGTTAAGGGATATGAATGAAATGTCTTTATCAACCACCAAGTTAAATGGGATTTCTGTTTTTAAACCATAGAAGATAATGTTGTCCTGTCAGATTGTGACAGAAAGAGAAGTATTTTCTGTAGGATACAAATACAGATGTTGCAAAAGAAAGGATAAATACCTTTGGGTTGGGGTCTGGGGTTGTGACTCAGTGGTAGAGTGCTTGCCTAGCATGTGTGAGGTACTAGGTTTGTTTCTCAGCACCACATACAAATAAATAAATAAAATAAAATTTTTATCAACATCTAATAAAAATATTTTTAAAAAAGCTCAGGGGGGCTGGGGATGTGGCTCAAGCGGTAGCACGCTCGCCTGGCATGCGTGCGACCCGGGTTCGATCCTCAGCACCACATACAAACGAAGATGTTGTGTCCGCTGAAAACTAGAAAATAAATATTGAAAAATTCTCTCTCTCTCTCTCTCTCTCTCTCTCTTTAAAAAAAAAAAAAAGGCTCAGGGGGTTTCTATAGAGTGATGTCATCAGTGCATTTTTACTCTTTTGATTCCTGACAGTAAATTAACTTGGACTGTCATATTTTGCCTGATGATTTTAAAAAGGGTGACAAAGAGAGAGAAAGATATGGACAAGCCACTGTTGCTGTAATAGATATTGATAGAAATAGGCTTTGAACCTAATTTTTATTTATCACTAAATTATTCTTAGATGCAATTCTAAATAAACATCACTCCCTTATTGTGAGTATTGGTGCCTATATCCATTCATTCATATGCACTCGCACCTACTTTCTCCTCCAAACAAACCTGTACAATAAAATTGTCTTATCCTTTGAAAAGCCAGTGGTATTTGGAATTTGGCCCATTGACTATGAAATGAATTTAGATAAACATCTCTACAGCCAATTTCTCTCTTTAGTTATTGATGGAAATCCCTGAGAGAATGGGAATCTGTTCAAATTCTTTATCATTTTAGGCTATCCCTATGGCAGATGCCTCAAGGGAAAATCTCCTTGTGAGGTGCTCCACCCCTCACACATGCTGTTGAGATATGGTTAAAATGAACAATGGAAACAGCTTTGATAACAATCCTTAGTTATAAACATGGGTGCTTGGAAATTTTAACAGGATGTTAAGAATTTTTCTGTTCAAGTGAGTGAAATACTCTTGCCTCCTGAAATTAAGGCTGACTTTACTTTCTCAACTTGAGACAAAAAACAAACTTTCATTCATTATTATTTTGGAAGAGGTGGTCATTTTTTGTACTAATAGAGTGAATGGCATAATCTTAGAATTATAATGATCAAATGCATTCAGCAATATAAAAATCTCACAATTTTGTCTTTGTTTTGTCATTTCACCATCATTGAGTGAAAACTTCATGGTGTATTGGCACCAGCCTTTTAACTGCCTTTTAGGAATCACTGATTTAGTCCAGCAACCATCTGATGCTTGCTTCTTCAAAGACTTTTGCCAAGGGATTTTTCCATTTATATTTGAATATGTTCAGAGAAGTGGAACCTATTATTTATAAAAATAATCTATTCTATATTTGGACAGCACTGTTGAAAGTTCTCATATCAAATGAAACCTTTCTCTGTGTAGCTTCTATTCATTGGTCTTGCAGGGATAATTTGGGGCTGAATAGAACAAGACTTAGTAGTTTTATCCACAGTGGCTCTGGGAGTTGTCTTCTCATCTTTCCTTGCCCCAGAGCTCAAGTCTCTGAATGGCCTCAACCTCTTTAACTATTCCTTCTATGTTTTTGTGATTATATGCTTTAAAACAAATTTTTAAAAATTCATTCTTTTTAAAGTTGTAGTAAAATATACATAACCTAAAAATTACCATTTTGACCATTTCTTTTTTTAATTTACAGTTCTAAGGCATTAAGGATATTCTCACTGATGAGCAGCCATCACCATTATCCCTCTCCAGAACTTTTTATCTTCCCCAGCTGAATCTCTGCACCCATTAAGCAGTAACTTCCCATTACTGTGAGAAGTCCCTTGGAAACCACCATTCTACTTTATGCCCCTGTAGACTCCACAACTCTAGCAACTTGTATAAGTGAAACCATACAATATGACTGGCTTATTTCACTTAGCATAATGTCTTCAAGGTTTATTTGTGTTGTAGCATGTGTCAGAATTTCTTTTCTTTTGAAGCCCAGATATTGATATCCTACATTTGTTTACCTACTTGTTCACTGATTGACACATGGTTACCTGATTATGTGCTTTTGCATATGCACATTCCTATCAAAACCCTCTTGGCAGAGCTGGTTAGAACTACACTTCACTTGAGTGGTTTGCTCACTCAAGGTAGGAGAACTTTATAAATGCAAAGTAGACAGTAGACAGAGGCAGAATCAGAGATGGATTTGTTTGAATTGAGAGAAAGCACTGAATGCTTTCAGCTGCTAGGAAGATCATGTAGTTCTCAGGGAAGTTCTGGCACTGGGGCTTAGAAAAAGCGTGGCATTTTTGAAAAACAGAAATGTAGGGAATGCAATCCTGGTAGAAGAGGAGCCAAAGAGCAAAGTATGAACACGCACACCATGCTCTGCACTGTTGCTTTGTTTACTGGCTTCAGGCTGCCTTGTAGGTTGTTTTGTGTAGTAGTACCCTTGTGCCAATCCTCTCTTATCTTCATCTTTCTCTAGGGCAGTGCACTGTCCTCTTTCTGTGATCATGTGCTCCCTTTATTTATTTGCAGGATTAAATTGACCTTTTCTTCCTTTAAAATGGTGGGAGAAGTAAATGATAGTTTTATTTTTTGAAAAATTTTGGTTGGTGAATTGAAACACTTTGGAGATTCAGGCTGCTATCTTTATTTTTAGTGTAGTTCTTCTGGAACATTAAAGGCAAAACTCTAGGAATCATGAGTCTAGCAAGTTTCTATTAAAGAATAAAAGAAGAGAAATAGCAACAATAACTGTTAATAAAGTGCTTACCATGTGGCAGCAAACTTTTATAGTTGTTGGTTCATTCTATCGTCAAACAACCTAAAGGAAGTATAGATTAAAGTGCTCTCACCATTTCAGATCCTATACGGAACAGGGGCTCAAAAATATTGAGTAATCTCCACAGGTCATGTAATTAGTAAATTTTTGAGCTGGGAATGGACCCACTAGTTGACTCCATCATGCTGCCTCCCTCCCTTTGGATGCCCTGTGTCAGTCTTTCAAATATTGAATGACATTTTTCTTTCTGCTCACAAAATATCTGAGTACCACAAGTCCTATTAATATTCCAGGTAGAAGATAATGATGCAATAGTAGGTAATGGGAATGTATACCTATGCCAGTAATTCCACAGGAATCATCCCTGTCCCCATTCGTATCTTCTTTTTCTTCCTGTGTTGCTGAGATTCTTTAGAGTCCTTGAGCCTCAACCACTGTCCACATATGTAATACTTCACAGGTGGCTCCTCATTTCCACCCTTTCCTGCACAGTTGTATGTGTGTTTTTCTTGGTTTCTTTTTGGCAGGTGCTGCAGGATAAGATCCTTTTGGAGGAGGATGCATTCATTACATTTTGTAGTTCTTTCTCAGTTTTTTGGTTTGCTAACAGTTTATGTTTAAGGAGTAGAGAGGAATTTTGAATCAAGGATTTTATTGCATTTTGGGATAACTACAAAATATGCACTTTGGGATAACTACAAAATATGAAAGATTTCTTGCCATTGGTGAACCTTCCTCGCAAGATTCCTTCAGTAGCTCCTATGGTGTACAGCATATGATGTATTTTCCCCTAAATTTTGATGACTTGCACTACAAAAAAATTAAATATATCTCTATACTTTCAAAATTTCATTGTAGGAAGCAAGGGACTCAGCTCTGATATGCAAAATTGGCTTTATAAGGTAGCATGTTGTTATTCTATTTAGAGGACTTGAGAACAGATTCAATGATTCAATTATATTTAATTTGTAATTAACTCCCTCCCAAGCAGCTAATGGTGCATAACTTGGTTCTGGATGGACAAAGAGTAGAATAAAATGGCTTCTTTTAGAGAAAGCTTATCTTAGACAGGGTGCCTAGGACTGTAATGGCACTTCTTAAAGTGACTTTCCTCCTCTAAAATAGAACTCTTTTCTGGGAATTGCTTCTTGATCCACAGAGGTGGCCTCTCGGCAGCTGAGACTGTAATATCTGACCTTGCCCTTGGGATGGAGATGACTTGTCTAGGGGAAGGCATTTGATCTGGTTATGCTAAGCAGATTCTTTCTCCTTAGAATTTGGAATTTTGAACTGAGAGCAAAAGGTAGGTATTGATGGTATTTTAGTCACTTGAATGGTAGTGCTCTAAGCATTTGATTCTAATAGTAGTCTCTGTTTTCTGGAGCTAACTTGATTCCTGTTTTTCATAACATGTGATATTTCATTTCTTCCTGTAGGTGTTTTTTTTTTTTTTTTTTTTTTTTTGTGTGTGTGTGTAATACTGCAATCTTCTTCCAGTAAGTTCCTCTTTTTTTTTTTAGACTCTCTTGGGTTGGTCTATATTTCTTGAAACCAAACTTACCTAGAGCATAACTCAAAGCAACAAAGGCTCTATCAAATTTGTTAATGCAAGTGCTAAAGGCTGCATCCATTTGATGGAAATTATAATATTTAATTTGTGTGTGCATATGTCTGTATGTGTTTGATTGAATGATTTAGTATTTTACCAGATGCTATAGGGCCTTATTATTTTCATCATCATTATCATCATGAGCAACATTGTCATCATAATAGCTCTTGTTTATGGAGAACTTTCTATTACTCAGCCACTGTATTAAGCACTTTGCATACAAAATAACATTTTACATGATTGCAACAATACTATTAAACAGATCCTATCATAATCCCCCATTTATAATTTAGGAAGCAGGGGTCTGAGCACCTTGTGTGGCGTTATACATCTAGAAAGTCATGCAGTAGTGATTTGAATGTAGGTTTGTCACACTCCAGGGAAAGATTATACTCTTAAAGTCTGTATTACATATCCAAAGATATATTTTTGGTTATATTTTTACTTAGGTTGAATGTGGACATAGGGTAGGAATATTGTAATACTTTTTGAAAATTTCTTACTCTTATTTTGTTGGCTTGATTTTACTAACTTTGTTTCATGTTGATTATATTGTTTGTAGGGATCAGGCAGGTGGCGCCCAAGATTAGATAAATTGTCTTGAGAAAGCCTCTGAGAAGGTGACATTGAAACTGAGATAGAATGGTGATATTGAGGCAACCATGTGAAGGTCTGGGACTGAGTGTTCCAGGGAGAGGGAAAAACAAATGCAAAAGCACAGAATTAGGAATGAGCATGTGGGGTTAGAAGATCAGAAAGTAGATATATTTGACTACAGAGGAGTGAACAAGGGAGAGAGTTGATGGAGGGGAGATTGGAGTTAGATTATTTAGGGTCTTTTAGGACACAGTAGGAATTTGGAACACAGAGGATTATCCATCGACAGATTCAAAGAAGAGAAATAATGTGAATTAGTTTATATTACAAAAGATGAATTTCTGCCTCTGAAAATGATAGAGTAGCCAAAAGTCCTCCAAAAGAATAATTAGAAAAGCTAGACAAAATGAAGAAAAAACATTTGTTTGAAAGTACTGAGAGCTACCAAGGCAGTCAGAATCCTGGAGAGGAGAAATTACGTTAAAGTGACTTCAACTTTCTTCTTTTTCTCTTTGAAGGATTTGCTGATTTGTAAATGATATAGCTCTGAAAGACTAAAAGAGGCCAATAGAAAGCAACAGCTAAAGAGGTGGGGAATTGGAGCAGGGATTTTGGCACTCCCAGGAATGCAAAAATCCTAAACAAGCAATAACAGGTGTCTAAGAATGATGTATTATGCCCAGGTTGCTTTTAGTATAAGCATGAGAAGTTGGGTAATGCTCAGAAATGAAATGATGTAATAACAGAAAAAGGAGAAAAGCCAAATGATTATCTTAATAGGCATAAAAAAGCATTTTATAAAATCCAGCATCTAATTCTGATAAAAACTTTTCACAAACTATGAACAATAAAGAATATCTCTATATATTTATCTCTACCTCTCTCTGTATACACTATGACAAACATCATGCTAAGGTGAAATAGTGAAGGTTTTAGGGCCTCACTCTCAGATTAAAGATGAGAAAAGAGTCACTGTTGTCATCCCTGCTGTTCAGCATTGTCCTGGAAGACCCAGTGAGTATAAAGAGGCTGGGGGGGAGACAGAAGGATGCAAAAGGAGGCGCTAAAATTATTCTATATGTAAAAGATATAATTATGTAAATTTAGCAAGGTTTCTGGATACAAAAACAACATAAAAATCAATTGTATTTCTATATAACAGCAATAGAAAATTGTAAGATGAAATTTTAAAAAGAGACAATTTGAATAAATCCAGCAGTGTATAAAAAGGATTATAAACTATAACCAAATTGTATTTCCAAAGAATACGAGGTGGAACAATTGGATATCTTTATCCAAAAATTACATTATATATAAAGTTAATGTGGAATGGATTACAGGCCAAAATGTAAGTATTAAAATTATAAAACTTGTAGTTGAATACAAAATAAAGTTTTTATGATAGAATTTCTTAGACATAACACCAAATATAAGGAAAAAATGTTAAATTGGACTTCATAAAATTTCAAACCTTGAGTTCTTTAAAAGATACTATTAAGAAAATGAAAAGACAAAGTCACAGACTTTGATACCATTATGAATTGATAACATTATGGCTAAGAGTTCAGTTCTCACCAATTTGATCTCTAAATTCAATACAATCCTAATCAAAATACCAGAGGCAAAGAGGTGTAACAGTGGTCTCTTCATCTTCTGAATATAGCCCTCACTGCTCTAAGGCTTATTTAAAAAAAAATTTTTTTTTTTCCTCTTCTTCCCTTTCTCCTTCTTTAACAAGATTAGGGGGACAGGGTTATCTTTTCTTCCCCTGGTTGATTGCCCTTGGACACGCCCACTACAGGAAGGAGATGCCTGCTGAGGATCTGGGAAGCAAATACTTCCCAAATTAACAAGTGAATCCTAACAGCCAGCCTAGTGCTCTGGGACCCCCTACCAGAGCACACCTGGAAAACTTTGAAAAGTTCCTTTAAACCCTCAGGTCCCTCTTGATGGGAGAGTCACAGCCTTTTAGGACAGGAGTCCCATGTGTTTCTCCTTTGCTAGCAAAGCAATAAACTCTTTTCCCCTTTTCTCAAAACCATGTCCTCATTACTAAATTGGCATTGATTGGCATTGGGGACAGGCTTTCAGTTACAGGGGCAAGTGTAAGTGCATGGACACACAAATGATGGAGGGGGGAGACTGGATGCAAACCTTGGATCAGCAAGCTTTCCTTTATTCTGCAGTGAAGTGAATCCATCAGGCACAGGAGGGCTCATTTTCTGGGTATAGGAATGGTCCCTAGGTTACAGAGGGAGTCTTGGTTTTATAGTTTACAATGAGGGTGAATTAATCATTGCAGACTGCGGACATGCCATTTGGACAGTCAGTGAACTAGTTGTGCAGGTTAAAATTTTAACTCAGGAAGGCAGTTGTAAAAAGTTTGAAATTCTTTGTCACTGAGAAAAGATCACAACTCAGTGTTCACTGCTTATCTTCCTTCCTCTTAGACCAGTTATTACCCAGAGCTTCACTATTTTCTTTTCTCTTTCTAGGACTCATCTGCAATGGGAAAGGGTAAAAGTCCAGGGCCCCAGCATTTCTGTATTAGCCTCCTCCCTTCAGGACCTATTATGATTGGGAAGGGGTGAATGTTTGCTTTTGGTGGAGATGCTTGGGATGCACCCAGGAAGGGATGAAAATTTGCTTTTCCCCTCAGGGCCCACTGTTACTGGGAAAGGATGTACTGGGAGAGGTTGAATATTTGGCTAATTTCCCCCTCCCTCCTCCTGAGTCACACTGTCCCTTTGTTTTTCTTGGGGAGCTGTCTGGTAGGAATATTCTTTTCCATAACCATTCAGCAATAGATGAGTGATGGTGAAGAAGAATCAGAACCAAGTTGGAAGACTTATACTACCAAACAGAAGAGAATGTATATAAATAGAGCCAATCATGTGGGGACACTTGATTTTGAGGAAGGTGACACTGCAGAACAGTGAGGAAAGGATGATCTTTTTTTATTAAATGATGCTGAATCAATTGTTCATCTAGGTGGATAAAAGTGAATCTAGACTGTTTCCTCACATCATAAGCAAAAATAAATTCCAGTTATATTATTGATCTTGTTGATCTGTCAGAGGTGAAACAATGAAGTATCTAGAAGATAACAGTCAAATATAATGAGTTTTGGGATAGCCAAATATTTCTTCAACAGGACACACACACACAAAAAAAAAAAAAACACTAACAAAGCAGCATTATATATAACAGCCCAGAAATGGAAACACCCAAAGTATTTGTTTGCTGATGAAAGAATAAATAAATGCAGTATATTCATAAGGTGGAACATTGTCAGTCAAGAAAAAGAAATGAAATGCCCAGACATGCTGCATCATGGAGGTACCTTGATACTGTCATGCTAAGTGACAGACACCAGTCACAAAAACCTGATTATTATATGATTCAATTTTTAAAGAAAGGCCCAGAATAGACAGATCCATAAAGACAGGAAATGGATTAGTAGTTGCTTTCAGCTTGAGGGTGTTGGGAGGAATGGAGAGTAGCAGACAGTTGGTATGAGATTTCTTTTTGGGGTGACTAGAATGTTCTATTGTGATGATTGCTGTACAACTCTATGAATATACTAAAAAATTTTGAATAATGTGCATTTTAAATGGGTGAGTTATATAGTATGTGAATTAGATCTCAATAAAACAGCTTTTTAAGCTGTAGCAAAAAATGAAAAGATAGATATGTTAAGTTCATTAAAATGCAAAGTTTTTGGACCAAAGACATTATTAACTGAGAGAAAAGGCAAGCCACAGAATGGGAGATGATAAATGCTATATATCTGACAAAGGGCTAGTACCCAGATGATATCAGTATCTTTTACAAACGATAATAAGAAGCAGCCCAGTAGAAAAATGGGCAATGGATTTGAACCAGCCCTTCATGAAAGGGAGTATCCATATGATTAATAGGTATATGAAAAATTTGTTATAATTAGTCATGATGGAAATGCAAAATAAAGGGACTATGTGGTACCACTGGGCACCCATAAGAATGGGCTAAAATGAAAAAAAAAACAAACGATAATACTAAGTAGATAATGCTAAGTGTCAGCAAGGATGTGAAGCAACTAGAACTATTACAAAATGCTGTGGAGTTGAAAATTAATACAATCCCTTTAGAAACAGTTTGGCAATCTCTACTGAAAATGAATAATTATAGTGGGACCTTGCACTTCTGCTATATATGTGTATAAAGAAATTAAAATCTTCTTAGTTCCTAATAGTCTAAATGAAACTCAAACTGAATGGTTATCAGTAGTAGAATGAGTTAATAAAATGGGACATTCATAAAATGGAATATTTATAAAGCAACAAAAATGACTCATTTACTTTTGTTTGCAATATGTATCACTAGCAGAAGACATACATAAAAATGTATGTATTATATGATGCCATTCATATAATCCATGTTGTGTTAAAAATCAAAGTAATGGTTTGCTTTGAGATGAAATAGGAATAATTGGGAGGAGGTCTAAAGTATGATTTGGGAATGCTAGTAACATTGTATTTTTCTATTTGTGTTATAACATGGTTAGGTGCACTCTATGAGAAATAATTTTGATTCATGCACTTTTCTGTATGTATGTCATATTTTCGTGTTTTTTTCTTTTCTTTTTCTTTCTTTCTTTTTTTTTTTTTTTTTGGAGAGTGGATTAGAGCAGTGCAAAAATAAAGAGAGTATTTAGCAAGCTCTTAAAATTATCCAGGTGGGTTGATCATATGGGATTCAGGACAGTGATGAGGATAGGAAGCAGTGGAGAGATTTCACAGGTATTTGGGTGGGAGTTTGTGCATGATGTGGTGATTGATTTACTCCTGAGGTGTTATGGTTGAATTTTGTACCACCAAAAGGTATTTGATGTTCTAACAACCATTGTTTCAGAATGTGACCTTATTTAGAAAGATGGTCATTGCAGAAGTAATTAGTTAAGATGAAGTCACGCTAGACTAGAATGGCTCCTTAATGCAGTGTGACAGGTATCATTATAGGAAGAGGAGAAGAGACAGAGAGATACAGAAACAGCAGAGGAGAATGCCATATGAAGACTGTGGAAAGAAAGGAGTGATACAGTTGCAAGGGATATCAAGGATTGACTACCACCACCACAAGTAGGAAGAGGTGAGGAAAGATTCTACCAGAAGTTTCAGAGGCAGGAACATCTGGAAGGATGGTACATTGAATTGAATTTTAGTTAAGTCTTGATGATGTTTTTAGTGAATAATAGAACACAATGCATCAAGGATTGGGCATTTCAAGGGAACATTTTATTCCTCCGTCTACTTTCAGCCAGGACCTAGAGATTCCACTTAAATCTCCTTGACCAGTTCGGAAGACATCATCTTAAAGCTTTTCAGAGAAGGACAACCTCCCTTAGAATTATTTGGAAGAATGGCAGCAGGAGGGGAAGGTTGGTATGAGTAGTTAACATGTCCCTTCTTGTTTTTTCCTACTCATAGGGCACAGCTGGAAGTGGAACCCTGGAGACACAGCCTCTCTATTTTATTATACTTCAGGAAATCTGAAAAAGGAGGCAGGGTTACTGCAAATTAGCTCCATTTCCCTTTCTGTTTCCCAATTCCGAGCACTAGGAGATTTGCTAGGGCCTGTGTTCTTTTAATCTTGTCTGGGCAGTGGGAGATGGATCTTTGTTAGAAGCCTCTCTCCAGGCTGTCTTGAAATGAAGAGGCGGTAGCAATGTTATACTAAGTTTGGGTTTCTGCCTTTTTCTCTTTTTGCAGTGGCCCTTTGACAGGGCTGGCCTTCTCGGAGTTCTCTGCAGATTTCATTCAGTGGCCTGCATGTGAATTGGAACAAACTTGGTCATTGTTTGTCTTCCTGCTGTGACAGCCAGGAATGTTTTCTCATTGGTGGAAAATGCCCCACTAATCCATCACTTTCAAAGTTGTCCGGGGTTCTTTGTTGGCTCTAGAAGAAAAATAATAGACTCTAATCAAGCACCTTAAATATTCAATATAATTAGAGGAGAAACGAATGGATTTTGTAAACTCCTATTGATACTAAATTCTACTTGCAGTTAGTCTTGGACATAAATTTCAGAAAATTACATGTAAATGTACTCATTAGTGCACTATAGTATTGAACATCTATTTTGTCTCTGGGTAATTTTTCTTTTCTTAGCACAAAAGCTATTTCTACTTATTAAAAATAGTAATTGATTTTCAATTTTTTTTCACAACTGTTTTTTTTTTCCAGTTCCATTTCATCTCCGCATTTTGGCTTATGCATTCCAAAAATATTTTCCTAGGATTCGTTAAAGGATTACATTATACTCTAATAATTTTGAGGATAAAGGGGAGGAAGGGCAGATGTATTATTACTAGAAAAACCCTGTTAACTGGAGTGGGCCCAGAAAGCAAACCTTGGAATGATAAATTGAATGGTGTTATGCTAAGGAGCTGATTATACTGTATATTGTTCCATCTGAACATCATGGATCTTATTTTATAATTAAATGTTTTGATGAAGCCCTAACTAAATAGTGCTAGAGTCAAAACATGGCTTTATTAAGGGACTCTAAAACTTACAAATCAGCCACATAGATTAGAATGCTTTGTGCATTCTTTTAAATGCATGTTTGATTTCTACTCAAGTGTGAATTTAAGAAAAAGCAAAAGAAATATTTCTCAATAAGCATTTGATGATAATTTTAATTAAGCTTTGTTTATTTCAAATCACTATTATTTACTGGTATATAAGACATGTTCTATCCTCACAAATAACCTTTTTTTGGGGGGGGAAATTAAAAATATTTTGTATATTTAAGTTTGATGTTATAATTTTGTATGAGTATGGTATTATGTATCCTAAAGGGCAAATAAATGAACTTCATTTTATCATTTTGTGAGTCTCTTTTTTTATATTTAGAGGGCTCAGATAAAGACAAATAGAACACATAGAATTTTGGTGTGTGGGGGGTGGGTATGTATATGTGCACTTGTATACACATGTGTAATAATTCATTTTTCCACCATCAAATTAACTTGATAGATAGTGGAGATTTAGAAACTATATAATTATAACACAATAGGAGGAGATTTTTCAGATTTTTTTCTTTGTATTTCTCTAATTTCACTACTTATTTTGACTTGAGGAATGACAGCCCTTGTGATCCAGGGTGTCCATCAGGCTGAGTTCTTTGTTGAACTTATTTCTCCTTCTGTATTCCATAATGTGGCAAGTAGACAGTCACACAAATTTTTAAAAACTACTTGCAAAAAGCCTATTGTGTTCTCAATGTGCGCGTGATTGTGCAGTTTGGATTTATGGTGTTGACAAACACAACAGACTATTTATATTATTATTTATTTATTTATTAAGGTTCCCTTAAATCCCTGAGGCAGTATATTGGTTAAGATCAAGGCGATAGAACCTCAGCCAGCAGCCTCAATTGGAATCTCTATTGTTTTATTTCCTAGTTTTTGTGACTGCAAGCAGCTTTTTAAGCCTATGAATGCCTTAGTTTCTTCCTATGTCACAAGGAGAAAATTATAGTGTCTGATAGCATTTGGGGGAGGATTTAATGCACTGAACATATTTAGAACAAGTGAATGTCTCTCTCTCTCTCTCTCTCTCTCTCTCTCTCTCTCTCTCTCTCTCTCTCTCTCTCCCCCTCCCTCTCCCTCTCCCTCTCCCTCTCTTTCATTTCCTATATAACCTGGTTTGTGGTATCCACATTGACTTTTATATTTGGGAGAAAAGATATTGTAGAAAATGTTTTAAAAATTACATGCATATACTAAGATTATATGAAAAATACAAATTTACAGCATTTTCATTTTAAAGAAACCAGCAGACTATAAAACTTCCCAGCTATTCCTGTACCACTTTGCACTGTTAACAGAGTGTCTTGGTATGAGTGAATTATGAATGTTGTTGAGATTATATGAAAAGCTGTTGATGGTATTTTTAGATTTTATGAACATTATTTGCTGATTTGAAGTCAAGTCTTTATGGAGTTTCCAACTCAGCTTCAAGAGTTATTTAATGAAAATATTATTGGGGAAAGTAAAATGTATGGTAACATGCAGGCAATGACCACTCTTTAAAAGGACTAGACTGTGCTGCCATTGTGATTTCTGCAGGAGGAATGAGGGATGTGGATGGGAGGGAGGGATCAGGAATTAGTTTCCTCACAGAAATAATGACTCTCAGGTTCCTAAAAGATGTTCTCCACTCATTCTTTGCAGAAGTCATAGGGAGAATGGTTTCTGTCCTTTTTCATAGTGAAGAAAAAGGAACCTCTAGTTCAATGGAAAATGTACCATAGAATATGAATCACTAATATCCTGTCTATTGTTTATCCCTCTGAGATTTTTTGCTTCTCTAGTTAGAGTGATGGGTGAATAAAAATTAATTAGAAGCTGGAATCTGATTTTAAGATGAGATGTCAGACACATATCAAGTTGTTAGGTTAGCTGTAAAGCATAACCTAGGTTATATATATTTAGAAGTCATAATAAATTTGTCTGTCATGAAAATCAGATTATCCTTTGTTGCATGCTAATGGCTATGGTCTCATGGAATTGTGGTCTTCTCAACAACTGCCTGCTGGCTCTGCTGTTTTCTGACTTGACCAAGGAATGATCCGCACTTAGTAAAGCACCTCCTTTTATAAATGCTTCTGGGGCTTTACAGAGAAGAGATGTTTTCCCCTGGACTGTAGTGGTGGTCTCGTCTAGCTCTCTTTGACTCTATTTTTTTCAACAATAATCAGCCAGTCCATCAATCACTCTGTTCAGTAACCTAATAATTTCCAAGATATTTACTCTATACTTGCTATGTGCCAGGCCATTTACAAGATGCTGGGAACCCAACAAAGATAATGCCTAACTATGTAGAGGCTATGATGGGGGAGAAAGATAAGAAGGCTCCTAAAACATGGTGAGATGGGGTGGTAACTGTAGGCAGGTAGGGTGTACATGGAGGTAGTAGGTCACTGGCTATATGCCTTTGGAGATTAGATCTTGTCTCTCTGGCTCCTCCCTGTCTCTCTCTGCTTCCCCACTGCCTGAAGTAAGCAGCTTCCCTCCACCATGCCCTTCTACCATAATGCTCTGCCTTGCGTTGGGCCTAGAGAGTTGGAGTCAGCTATCATGGACTGAACCTCTGAAACTGTGTCCCCAAAAAAGACCCTTTCCTCTTCTAAGTTGTTTTTGTCAGGTATTTTAGACACAACAACAAAAACCTAACTAATCCAGCTGTGAAAGGACTGAAAGGTAAAGTCGTGATGGAGACAGATGGTGAGTATTGAGATTGGAGAGTTTTGTAGGACTTTGCAGACTATGTTATACACTTCTCAAGACAGTGGAAAGCCATTGAAGGATTTAAGTTAGGGAGATATCTTCCCCAAATCTGTGACATTACTGTATTTTATATGAGGTGGTCACCCTTCTCATAAGCAAAGCAATGCCATATGACCTTTCTGACCTTAGTTTTCACTGTGCTTCCTCACCCTTCCTTCACTCTGGGTGTACTTGAACTCTATGACCCAGATGTTCTTTGGATTTCTATGCTTGTACCTACTATATTCACACTGATCCATCAGTCTCCAGCTACCATCACCTCCATTCTCATGTGTCCATACCTTGTAGGTTTCTCTAGTTCAGTCCAGTACCATTACTCTGGGAAGCTTTTTTATCGTATCCCAGAAGAATTAATCCTGTCTTAAATTAGTACTTTCTTTAGTGTAGCTGTTGTCATTTATCCTTCCAATCAACAAATGTTTGTTGGTTCCAGACTGTGTTCCAAGTATGTGACAGTGTTCAGCAAGCCAAACTACCTGACTTCATGGAGTTTATTTAAATAATACACACATTTAGCCTCATTTGTCTTGCTTGTAAGTGTGGTAAGATATTTACACATTTGTCTCCTTGATTTATTTCTCAGATGCATGAGGATCGATACTATGTTCCTTGTATTTGCAGAATAAATTGGTTTTGAATGAATGAATGAATGAAGAATTGAAAGAGGCACAGTGAATACTTGCAGATTTGTCTTTATTCTTTGCATTTTGGTATAAAGGAAAAAGAATTGATTTTGGAGTTGCAGTTTTCCAAGTCCAGCTCATGCCTCAACCACTTACTACCTCTGGAACCTTGGATAAATTACTTAACCTCTCTGAGCTTAACATTCTTTTATTGTATAGGCTCCTACTTTATAGGCTCATGAAGATTAGATATAATATAGACAAGATACCTATCTCTGTGTTAGGGAGGGATATATTAAACATTCTAAACATTCCCATTTTTATGTATATTACTATTTTTAACAGACTGCAGGTATAAAAATGTGCTGAAAGTTTTTTTTAGCTTCTTTGTCCTTAGAAACATATAAATTGATAGACTTAGGCATGCATTACCCATCCAACACCTGCCACTTTTGTCCAAAGGAGCCCGCAGGAGACCTGTCATAGGAGGACATGTCACATTTCCTTTTGTCTTTGGACCTGAAAGGCTTGGTGCAATCCATGCTCTTTCAGCAGCCATTTATCAACCATGACTTAAACTGTTCTGAAAGCCAATTTTATTTTCTACTGAACCATTGATGAATTCTAGAAGCTTATTCTCTATATGGAAAAGTGCTTTGCCAATTAGAAAGCATTTAAGGATCTCCCTTTGGCATACTGTGGCATGCCTCCATTGAAGCTGATATGGCCGGTTATCTGTTGGACTGTAGCACAGAGAACAGGCAATGCTTAAATCTTGGATCTCCCACTTGGAGCTGCCTAACCATAGACCACTACTTAGCCTACGGTCCTTTCCTGCTCTCAAGATATTAGGACCTTGGTCAGAGGGTGCTTACAAAATCTGTGACATTACTGTATTTTATCTGAGGTGGTCACTCATGAAAAGTAATATGAAGTATTGAGCATGATTCCTAAAAACATAGTAGGCGCTCAATAAGTGACAGCTATTATTAACCATTGTATCATTGTTATATTTATATTCATCATTATTTTCTTCTTTTTTTAAAGAGAGAGTGAGAGAGAATGAGAGAGAGGTATATATAGAGAGAATTTTAATATTTATTTTTTAGTATTTGGCGGACACAACATCTTTGTTTGTATGTGGTGCTGAGGATCGAACCCGGGCCACATGCATGCCAGGCGAGCGCGCTACCGCTTGAGCCACATCCCCAGCCCGTCATCATTATTTTCATTGCAGTGTTTATCTGTTTATTGAGCTCAAACTTGATAAGAGGAAAACCATTTCTTTACATTTCTATATACCTAGAGATGCCTGATGTGTTGGAGGCCATAAACAAATGCTCATTTAATGAATGAATAAAAAAGTATTTTTTGTTATCAAAATGTATTAAAATGGATATAAAACATTTGTACATAGTAGGAAATTAATATATACTTGTTCTTCACCTGACTCTTTGCTTAACTTTCCCCAGTTATATCAAAAATTTCTTTCTCAGTTTTTATTGTGAGATTTGCTTTAAAAGTTTCTGTGTGTGTTCTTTCCATGTCTTCTTGTTTTCGGAAGGATGTTCTTTTTTAGCTTGTTTCTGTGCAGTTGTTTTCCTAGCCTTCCATCATTCCAGATTTGTTGATTCCTAATACTTTTAGTTCTTTGGGTTGTTAGAACACTATTTCTGAATGAAATTCCCTAGGCTATGGATGTCATGAAATAGCATTTTCTGAGGATGCGTGTATATGTGTGTGTATTCCTCTTTTTGTTTTCAAGAATTTAAGCTTTATTTTACTTGTTTGTTTGTATGTGGTTCTGAGAATCGAACCCACTGCCTCACTTGTGCAAGGGGAGTGCTCTGCCACTGAGCTATAGCCTCAGCCCTACATTCCTCTTTTTAAAAACAAACAAACAAACAAACCATCCCCTCATTGCATTCCCTGCTCCTTGAAGAGGAGAGAGATCATAAGGCCAGCGGGCAGTGGGGACTTGTGGCACCATATAGGATGGAAGCTAAAGTGGCAGCTCCCTTCAAGAACATCTGAATAACTTCAGAGACTGAAGGCAGTTTCCTGTAATGCCACACTTATTCCCTGGAGGGAGTTCAGCCAGGAGCTAACACATTCTTTTTTTTTTTTTTTTTTTTGAAATAATTTTTAGTTGTAGATGACCACAATACCTTTATTTATCTATTTTTATGTGGTCCTGCGGATTGAACCCAGGGCCTCACTTGTGCTAGGCAAGAGCTCTACCACTGAGCCACAATCCCAGCCCCAGGAACCAACACATTTTTGGTAGAACATTGGAACTTGCATTTTCCTTCCTTGCTCTCAACCACATGTTTGCTGTTTGCTCAGTTTTTCTTACAAGTACAATGCTTGCTTTCCTCTTTCTCATCTTGACAGCTTGTCTGTGAGACTGAACCTAGCTTAACTTTTTCACATGCCTGCTATCCCTTCTACAAAACCTCCAGCTTGATGCTTTTTACAAAGGGTCACACACTAAATGCTCTTGGAGGCCAGCTAGGAGGATTCTGTTACTGAGTCAATAATGTTATTCTAAAATCTGTAATTGAGCCAATAACAGAAGAATATTATTTATCAGGTAAGAAACTTTTTACTTCTAGAAATAATTATAATCTGTTCTTTCTCCTGGAAACACTCAGTCCCCTTAACCCAGCTTTAGTTTTTCTACTTGTGACCAAGACCCACCAACTTGAAATATTTGTCTTCAGCTTTTCATAAGAAAAACACGACCACAGTTAAGAAGATGAGAGGTAATTAACATTTGACCTATGAGGGGGAGAATGCAGGGGTGGGATGATTGAGGAGAACAACTGAGGAGTGCATTCTCCACTCCAGCAGGAGCAGCCTCAGCTCAAGCCTGGCCAGTTGTTATCATGTGGGAGGTGGGGTCAGTGGGGTCAGAGCTTCCAGCATTTTCTATGCAGTCTCTCAATTTACAAATGTTGAATTTTAAAATGTTAAAACATTAAATCTGCCATTACTGTATGGTCCAAATGAAATGCAGCCACGGGTCTGATTTGGCTCACTGGTTACCTACTTTCGGTCTCAGAGGTAACTCAGTGGAGGTACAATTAGACATTCTTCTATAGTGTTCAAGTTCTGAACAAAAACACGATTACCATTAGAGATGTTTCATTCCCCCAAATCACTCAATTCCCCTTTCAAAAAGAGAAAACTCTGTGGTTTTCTCTTAGGAGTTTATAGCAAACCTCTGAAGTATTCCATAAGATGTGGTTTAGTTGTTTTTCACTTAGTACTGATGGTTTAAGGGGTTTTTGTGTGTTCTTCTTCTTGTTTTCCATTTACCATGCACTACTTATGCTTAAAAAAATCAAAGTGACATGCAGTGAGGAAAAGTTACTGGAGCCTGAAAGTTGGTTAATATCTATTACATTCTCGAGTCTAATAACCCATGCCTGGGAAATGTAACTTGTTTGTTATAAATACCCAATGCCAAACCAAGAATAAGCAGCTGCTTTGTTTTAGTCGGTATTTACAGCATCACTTTAACTACTTTGACCCTATTCAAGGAGGTAATGAAGAGCTGGGTGCCAGTGATGTTGATAAACGGTGGCAATTTCTGCATTGTGTCCTTATAGCTGCCTCTGCTTCAGCCTCCATTATTTAAATTGCTAGTCATTACAGTCGTGCCATTAACTGGAAATGCGGCAAGATGACACATAGGAACAGGGCCAGCCAGACGATGTTAGCCTTTCTTATTGAGATCCACATTCTGGAATGGGGAGCAGTAGGTATAAAAAGGAAACACACAAACCAGCCTCTTAAGGCTTGAATCCTCATGCATTATTAGCAGTACTGGTAGGGCAATTTTGAATTCCCACTTGCTTTATTTATTTATTTACTTTAGCTTTAGAACCAAATCACATATAACATTTCAGGCTTTAAGAGCTAAGATTTTACTTTTTTTTTTCTAATTTTTTTTTTAGTTGTTGATAGACCTTTATTTTATGTACTTACATGCGGTGCCGAGAATAGAACCCAGTGCCTCACACATGCCAGACAAGTGCGCTACCGCTGAGCCCCAGCCCTAGCCCCATTTTACTTTTTTACCAAAGTAGAAAATATCAAAGCATATTACACAGAGCATTTTATTCTTCCTCTTCAGGATCAGATGCAAAAGAGTATGAGAAGAGAAGATTGGGGTATGGGATCTGAATAAAGTAATTGTCCAGTCACTTGACTTTTATCAATTCCATTTTTAGAAAAGTGCATATTTTATAACATAGAAGCACCATAGGCCAAGGAGCCTGTCAGTCTTCATTACTTGATTAAGACTCACAGTTAATGTAGCCCATGCATATTCAAGTAGCAAATGCTTTCTTTTGATCCAATAGCATACATTCTGTCCATCCTGATCTATCTTGAGAATTTCTACAGAAACACGGCCTCTGGCAGGTTGTTCAAGATTATAGAGACAAGGGAAGGATTAAGGGAGGTCTATGTTGCTCAAGATTTTTTAGGAGACCTAGAATTTCTTTGTTTTTCAGGATATAATCTATTATAGCACATATCTTTCCTTGGCAAACCGTATCCATCATTTATGGGGGCATTTATATTACAATTAGAGAAACTGGGTCCTGTGTGAATGCATTGGGAAGAGGGGAAAGGTCTGTCTACTGCTTTCTTGTCACTTCCCCATAAACTACAAGTACAAATCATAAACATTGCATATAATATTTATATACTTGGAGGGGAAAAGAAGGGAAGACTTCTGTTGGTTGAACTCTGTCCTCTGTCTTGGGCTTGGCAATTTGCTTTTTTTTTTTTTTTAAATATCTATTTATTTATTTTAAATCTTTGGTGGACACAACATCTTTGTTGGTATGTGGTGCTGAGGATCGAACCCGGGCCGCACGCATGGCAGGCGAGCGCGCTACCTCTTGAGCCACATCCGCAGCCCGGCAATTTGCTTTTTGTATCACTCGGAATATCTTTGCTTGAAAATATTAGAAATCCAGTTCAACTGACTTAAACAAAAATGTTAAATGTAGATTAAAAAATTAAGCCATGCAAATATTAAGCAACAGCATTAGCAAGAACCCAGCTTCTTTCTGTCTTATATTTCTGTCCCCTTTCAGGTGTTAGCTTTTTTGCAGACTTGTTCTCTTATGGTTCCAGGTTGGGTATTGGGCTTCTGAATGTCCTCACATAGTAGAATGTTTGAAGGCCAGAAATGAGAAAGAATAGTCATCTCTCCATGCATCCTTTGTTTTATTAAGAGTGAATAAAACTTTCTTAGAAGCCCCTCAGAAATTCTCCTTCCTAGTTGATTGGCTGGAATGTCAAACCATACCATAAAATCATCCTTTGTAAGGGGAATGAAGTTGTGCTTGTCCTAGTCCTGTCCAGTCTCAAACATAAGGCTGGGAAGGGCCTTGCTTCTTGTTCTGGGATATGGGGTGTGGGCAGTCAGTATCTGAACAAAACCACAAAGTCAGGGCCTATTAAAAAGGAAAGGAAGGGAGAAATAACTGTTGGATAGGAACTTACCACTTCTCCTTCAATTCTTCTAACAACTCTGTTCAGAACACCTAGAGAGTTGAATGATCTTACCCCAGGTCATAGAGCTAGAAAATAGAGAGCTAGATTTAAATCCAAATGGTTTAGGCTCCAAGGCCCTGGATTTTGGAGGAGACCAAAAAGGGGGAAAATATCCAAAAACAGAGTGATTACATCACTGAAATACTTCAGAGAGAACAGCAACGGATTTACTTAGCTCACAATTTGGTAATGATGTTATATTTTTGGATTATAAAAATAATGTATGTTTTGAGGCAACTTAGAAAATTCAGAAGAATTTATGGAAGAAAATATCCCCCATAATTTCCCTATCTACTATAAACATTAGTAAGATTTCAGGGTATTTTATCTTTGTCTTTCTGTATACACACCCCACTTAAATACTAAAAAAAATATTATTGATTGCTTTCTATTTAGAATAATATACCAATCTATAAATATACATGCAGATATGCATTATAAACATATTGGAAATAAGCTGTTTTACATCTTGCTGTTTAACAACTTTATATTATGCATGTTTTTGTGCATTTTCCTATAAACTATAATTCTTCAGGAACATCATTTTTAATGACTACCTAGTCATCCATTTTATAGATAACAAAATGTATTAGACAGTATTTATTTGCCTCTCCCTCTTTTTCTTTATGGTAAGTAACACTGTAAATGAGCATCCATATATGATATCTCTTTGGACATACTTTTATTATTTCCTTGGGATATATAGTTTTTGAAAGAATGGGTTAGGGAATGAACACTTGAAAGCTGTGAACATATGAAGCATACTGCCAGTTTGCAACCCAGATATGTCATATGTTCTACCTTCCTTTCAACAATGTGTGAGAGTCTTTTGGCTCTTTCTTGATAGCTCTTGGCTAGGAATTTTTTTTTCTTTTTTCTTTTTCTTCAGAAGTAGTTTTAGAAGTCCTATATCAAGGCTTTGTATTCCATAGATAAATTATTGCTGCAACCCATTTGCATTTTTCAAGGGGATTGCTGAGAGTTCATTGTGCTTCTTGTATTAATTAACAAGGCTAAAATGGAACCCTATATATTATAAGATATTGAAAAAAATCATAGCAACATGTACTAAAGTAATATTTGACTTTGTATCTCTACAGAAATGGAAATAAAACCCTTATAAGTGCTACAGCATTGTTAAAATGTTCAAATAAATTATTTGGCTCATAAATAAATAATTTTAACTTTTATGATAATGGAGAGGAGGAAAGGTAGTATAGGACTTTCTGAATCTGCCAATAATTCCCTTTCTTGCAGCCAAGATAAACAGCACTATGAATTAAATGATAGGACATTGCTTGACAGGGTGCATCATCTTAGGACTGGGCACTTGTTAGGGATACACATACCTATAAGACTTAAAACAAGACCAGAAAAAACAATGGTTCTTTCTACCTTGTGTGATGCAAGAGGAAATGCTCTCAAAAGGTGTGCTGGATTTGGGTGATTGGTAATTATTGTTTAGGACAATAATTAAAAAGAAGGAATATTTTGTTTTAAGTTGGTATTAAAGAGAAGGAGCAGGAGAAGTCAGGACAATCATATGCACAGTTTCTTGTCCTATTCTCCTGGATAGAGATGGAGCGATTGCATTGGATCTTAGTAGGTTACAGAGATAGAGATGTGTTAGAGGTACAGAAACAGAGATGAATAGAGATATGCAGATTTTCAAACAAGTCTGTCCATCTCAGCAAAGGTCTTTTGGGTGATTTTCATTGGCTCACCAAGTGTTTTCTGTGACCTGTTTAAAACTGGAAGTAATCGTTGAATCTCTTCTCTAAACTTTACTTTCTGTTCCTGGCTTCATTGGCTGATCCTTACCCAGTCACCTGACAAACACACACACACACACTAAAGCATGCCTTTTTAGGACTAAATTCATTCATTTATACATACATCAAATATTTATTTGCTATGTTCTGTGTACCATGCCAAAAAAAATGCCTGTTTCCCATCTTCCTTATCTGATCAACTTGTGTGATTACTGTGGAGTTAAGTTTAACTGAAATTTGACTTTCCCATGATCTGAATTTTGAAGAGAACTTTTTTCATCGTTTCCCTGAGTATTTTCTGAACATCTACTAGCTGTGGGGCACTGTGCTACATACTGGGCACATAAAGAGTTTAAAGTCGTGCAATGATGGTGGGAAAGGATATTGTTGAGTCTGAAGTTGTTAGTACTCCCTGGTACTCCAGCCCATCTCTTCTTTTATAGTCCTTGAAAGCACTCCCTCAATTTGGCTGGGCAGAAATTAAAATACAGAGAACAATAGTAGTTTTTTTTTTTTTTTTTTTAAATTACTGTGTTTAGTTAAGTGCATACTATAAAAGACTCAGGAAAACAGGGTCATCCACCTAGAGTAATAGTCTTTAATCATGGCTGTGCATTAGAATCACCTAGGGAAAGTGAGAGACAATTACAATGTCTACAACATGTCCCAGGTCAATTATATCAGAGTCTCTGGGGTGTGTGACTTAGGCATCAGTGCTTTTTTAAAGTCCTGAGTTGAATCCAAGATGCAACCAAAGATGAAAAGTAGCAATTTAGAAACTGAAGGTGCATTGGGTTAAGACATTTCCCCCATGGAACAACCTCTACTTTCCAGGGAGCCCTTAAAAGAAAAGAATGCATGACTAGATGTTTTTGAGAAATTCTGTCCTAATTGGAGACTCACATCATACACCAGCATTTTAAATGCCTTGAAGAAGAAGAAGAAAGAGGGAGGGAGGGCGGGAGGAAAGAAGGAAAGACAGACTCATTGAATTTTAGTAAAATTTCCTTTTTTTTTTTTTGGTGGTGCTGGGGAATAGAACCCAGGGCCTTGTGCATGCAAGGCAAGCACTCTACCAACTGAGATATATCCCCAGCTTCAATATTTTTGACATAGGATTTGTTTGCAATTTCTATCTGTCTTTCTTTCTCACTTTCAATCAAGATATCACTGAATGTATTTTAAGAAATGGCTGGATTATGCAAAAGCTGGTGAGCTATCCTGGAAGTGATTTCCATTCTTAGTTTTTCTGTTCTTGGGTCTCCTCTTTGCACTTTTTCTCACTGGAGTCAGCATGGGGCCCCGTAAAAAGGTAAAACTGCAGTCAATCATCACAAGCTTTTGTTGGACTCTTTCAAACAATGTAGAATAAGTCTGCACCTATAAGTCTGGTAGTTTTCCCCTTTTCCATATTATTGGTTTTCAAAGTATGGTTCCGAAACTAGCACCATCAGAATAAACTGGTACAGTAGGCAGAATTCTCTCCCCTCACCCCAAAGATGTCTACAGTTGCACGCAGAAGCTGTGAATATGTTATTTTGCCTTGCAAAAAGGACTTGGTGTATGTGATTCAAATTAGGTACTATGAGATGGGGCATAAGCTTGGATTATCCTGGTGGACTTAAGCCAGTCACAAGTATAACAGGAACCCAGCCCTTCACTGCTGACTTAATGATGGAGGAACAGATCAACATGCCAAGAGATATAGGTAGCTTTTACAAGTTGAGAATGACTTTTAGCTGATAGGCAGTAAGGAAACAAGGGCTTCAGAACAGAATTCTGTCAAATAGCCTGAAAGATCAAGCAAACAGATTTTCCATGAGAGCCTCCAGAAAGGAATGTAACTGCCCACACCTTAATTTTAGCCTGGTGAGGCCTGTGTCAGACTTCTGACCTATACAGCAGTAAGATAATGAATTTGTGTTGCTTTAAGGTCCAAGTTTGTGGTGATTTGTTCTAGCAGTAATAGAAAACTAATATACCTGGGATGTTGTTGAAATGCCAGTTTTCAGAGCTTACCCTAGACCTATGGAATCAGAAATTCTGAGGATGGGCTCCTGCAGTATATTTTAAGAGCTACTCCAGATGATTCTGACATTTTTAAAGTTTGGAAACCACTGTTATACAGTAATAGAGTCCCCACATATTAAATAGGCACATAGCTATGCAGAACAAAACTTGCATATCTTACTTTAGTTGCGGGTAGGTACCTCCAGGTCTGTAAGTTCTGTCTCCAAAAGTTTGTGCCATAGAAAGTTGACCCAGAAGTTGAAAAGACTGGCCTTTGACAACCTCCTGGGAGACAACATTGGAGCTCTTGAGGTATCCTTCTAGGTAAAATGTCTTCATGTACCTGAGACATGGAAACTTGCCCTGTGTTTTTTACTGACAGTATGATTTGTGCCTGTTTTTGTTTATCTAAGGTCCTATGTCATGCTATATCAGTTTGACCTCTGAGGTTCTAGAGCCTGGGTAAAGTGAGTCATGCTGGTACTGTTTCTATGTGCTCCCCGCCCCCCCCCCCCAAAAAAAAAGAACCAGAGCAACCAAGACTTGGGTGAGCTTCTCATCATGTATGAAACGCTTCATAGTTGCTAGGAAAATCAAGAACCCCTGGAATGACTCCACAGGTAGAGGATACCTATAAACAAACTAAGCCTGGTTTCTCCTAGATTTTTTCCTAGGTATCTTTTTCCTTTGCTGATTTTAATCTGTATCCTTTCATTGTAAGTAAGGAATATCCATGAGCACACAACTTTCCTGGATTCTGTGAGCCTTTCTAGTTAATCTTTGGATATAAGGGTCATTTTGAGGTCTCCTGACCTCAAGATACAAGCAGAAGCTTTATGAGCAACTTTCTAGGCCTGTTCACATAGCAGATGCATCATGTCACATCAGTTCCATCTAATTTTAGTGCAGCTTTGACAAGTACTGCCATGCACTGCCATAGTCCTAAAGTTTTGTGCTATATGTCTACTGCTTTAGGCCTTCCTCCAAAGCTGAAGAAGGACTTGCAGCTTGTGCATAGGCATGGTCAGAGAAGTAATACCTCAGAAACAATGCTCCGTCAGTGAGAATGGGAGTGGGGGATTGTCAGTCTTCTATCAGTTAAATGGACAGATTTACCCACGTTCTGATATGGTCTGCAAGGCATTATTAACTCTGTGTTTACTCTTTTCTTCCAGTTCTTACTTTCTTCTCTCTCCCTTTCATTTCTTGAGATCACTTCCCAATAAGCTCTCCAAAACCTATACCTCTGATCCTTATCTCAGATTTTGCTTTCAGAGCTACCCAAACTAGGAGAATTCTTAAAGAGATGGGGTATCAGTTTACTCTTTACTCCTAACTGGGATGCAGACACATGGCTCACTGGCTACTTTTGACTATGTTAACAAAAGCTAACCTCTAGGAATAGAGAAGTGATTCCTCAGAAGGCATCTAGGTATGTAATGAATTTGTGGACTGCTGACTACTAAACTTGTTAAATGAGAGAGTAAAGGTTTGTGTGCTTAAGCCATTATTAATTTGCAGAGGGAGGGAGGTGTGAAAGTGTGGCTGAGAGGCAACTCAACTAATTCCAACTAAATAATGCAGCTAGTAATGGTTATGTGGAGACTTTGGTATATCATCAGATTGAAATTAAATTGTCCCTGATCTTTATTGTCGTAATGATTAAGGGTTGACTGTCTGAGGGTTAAGCACATCATTTTGGGGAAAGGGCAGTAAACTGGGAGTCAAGCAAAGTGGGTTCTGTGGTTATCTCTATGGAGCTGTGCAGTAAGTTCTCTTGGAATGGATTTCTTTGTTTCTTTTTCTTTTCCTTTTTTTCTTTCTGCTTTATTTTTATTTCAGATTTCTTGATCTTAGGGTCTCTCTTGATTTTTTACATGCCATGATCCTATGAATTTATTAAAAAATTCATTTTCAGAAATAAAACACATTATGAAATGTAACTGTAGGGATACCATCTAAATTTGTATTTTTGGAATTCCTTATTAATAATGTGACGAGCACATCTCAGCCTATGTGTGTGTACATGTGTGGTAAAATGACTTATGAAGGGAAGGCCCCTTGAGGCATTATGAAAGGTGGTCACATCTCTCACATGAAAATTCAAACTTTCCTTGAATATTGGAAGATGTTTTCAAAACTGTTCACCCAGCAATGATTCTTTAAGCTGATAGGAACCTTCACATGTTCTTTGCCTTTGCCTAGATGGTACCAAATCAGTCTATACAATGAGACAGTCCAACAGACACGGAATTATGCCTGAGGACAGTCTTTGCTCTGTCACTTGACTTTGCATGCAGAAACCACAATTTATGATGTGATCAGAAATGATATAAGTTGGCAGTATAATGAGCCTGGGATTGTTGGATAGCCCAGATGTATACTTGTGACCTTTGCTGGATGGAAAGTGTCAAACTTGGGCACATGCATATCAGATGTGGATAAAGACCCCCCTTTGGGGAGTCAAGGGGTCATGAATTTTGTCTCTAGGCAGCATATATGCAGTTGCCTGGCAACTGTGAGAACAGTTTAGTCCTTGTTGTATGATCCTGTAAAGGATTTCATCCATCTTAAAAAGCTAACAGCATAATTTAAATTTTTGAAGCAGAGTGTGGGTGTTCTCAAGTGGCAGAGCCTTATCTCACATCTAGTTACAGACTCTAACTGCATAAACTTGATGTTGCTGAAGTTTTCCTGCATGAGGGATGCTGTAAACAAAAGGAAGATTTCTGCAGGGATGTTGAAATAGAGATCCTTCACTGGAATGTATTCAGCACCAAATATTAGAAAACCCAACCAAGAATGTCCTAAAACACAAGAATGTTTACTGTTCTCTGTACTGGAAGCCTCTAGATAAGTAGTCCCAGGGTTGATGTGCCTGATTGACTAGGATCCAAGCCCCTTCCATGTTTACATTCCACCACTGGTGGCATATTGACCTTCATCCTCTGGCTTCCTGTTTCATGCCCACAAAATGGCTACCAGAGCTTGCAATACCACAATGTCCCCAATTATGGCATCCCAGGTTAGCATTCAGCACAGGGGAGGAGGGGAGGAGACAAAAAGGCTTTCTTGTTGTGAGCCTCTTTACCCTCTACCCTCCTCTCTTTTTTTTCCCTTTCAGGAAAGAAAATCTTTTCTGAAAGTCACTTAGATATCTTTCTATTTAATTATAACTGGTCACATGCCAATGGCAAAGGAAAATTCACTTACCTTTGCTGTCTGAGACCAACCAGGTTTCAGTATCTTGAGATGGGCACAGGACCTATACTCCCTGAGCACATTATCACCTTCCAGGCACTTGGGAAAGATAAGGTGAGTTAACAAGGATGAGGGCCAATGACTGCTGGGAAAGCCCCTCATATTGCTATTGGAACTCCTTCTGTCTTCGTGCTTATGTGTGGAGTTCAGAAGTTGCAGGTACATGCTCAAAATTTTCTTAATATCTTGAAATGGTTATTTTGAAATAGGAATCTTTTGCATCATAATTAACATTTTCACTTCTCCAGTAATCTGGCAACACTTGAGGTGCATGTGTGCATGGGAGGATTTGGCTCAAGGAGTTGCCCTCTGCAGATGGAGCCTGTGTTTCAGTTACCCACTCACTTGTCATACATTTGACCCTCTTTACTCTTGCATGTTACCTCCCTGGCTCCCATAGTCACTTGGATTTGTGAGCCTTGGTCTAGATGCTTTTGAAGTTAATGCAGCCATTAGAAAACAAGAGGGCTGTCATCTAGTAAATTAGACTTCTCCATTATGCTCCAGTATACCAAGTACAACATTCCCTTTCATTCTTCTCATGGTTGGGATTCTTTTGTTCTTCTGATATATGTTTATTTATTTATTTATTTTTTTGTGTGGAAGAGAGCATAGTGCAGTGGTCAAGAATGTGGCTTTTGACATAATATAGAAGTGGTTTGGGCCCTAGCAATATCACTTACTAACTTGTGGCCTGTACATCTGTATAATTGAGAAATAATGGGAACTATTTCATGTGGTTGATTTGAGGATGAGTGCAGTGCTTGGTTCACTTAGCAATAATCTTGATGATGAAGGTGATGAGATTTCTATGAGTCTATATTAATTATATAATTAGTCCTTGGAGGTGCTTCTTTGGAATGCAAAACACAGCATTTTCAGTGAGTGGAGCTGCTGGATGGGACTAGAAGAGGATCCTCTAAGTGGCTGTGCTTGAGGGGCAATAACCACCTGGAATAACTTTTTCTACTCTTTCCAGATAGAATCAGGTCCACCTAATTCATGCCTCCAGGTAACCTATGCAGTTCCCAGAAATTCAGTTCTGCACTCAAGATTTGTTCATTTCTATTTAGACTGGGGCACATTCTGCATTTATACTGTAAAAAGCAGTGGATATTTTAGTTGATGCCTAGGGACATGGGAGACAATTCTTGACATCTTTAGTGACCTTGGAGAGTCATATTTCCCTACCAAAGACTTTTTTAGTTCTTCTCTCTCTCTATCTCTCTCTCGTAGATTCCATGAGATCCATCTATATAACTCAACCTGGAGAGAACCAGAAGTCACCATATAAATAAGTCAGATTAGAAGATTTGTTTGGGAGAGGCAAAAGTATGTTTTGCATTGTGTTGTTGTTTTATTTCATTCTTGAGACAGATCAAATAGATTCTAGTAAATTAGAAATCCCAAAGGAGACCTTAGGGAACTCATTATAACCCCATTTTTTTAATAATAAAACAAAAATCATTTGGTTGGGATAATAATCACCGTGGGCAAAACTGTGTGAGATAGAGGCACATGTGCCCTGTTGTGAATATAAATCAGTATAGTAAGCTCTGGAATGAGCAGTTTGGTTCCATCAGCCCAAGACTGAGAATTTTTTTTTTTTTTTTAATATTCTAAGTTGCAGATAGACACAATAATTTTGTTTATTTATTTATTTATTTATTTATTTTTATGTGCTGCTAGGGATCCAACCCAGTGCCTCGTACATGCTAGGCAAGTGCTCTATCATGAGCTACAACCCCAGCTCCCCAAGACTGAAATGTTTTGATCTATAAATCCTTTGAAATGGGAGCATAGCAACATTCTCTCTAGATACACTTGACTAAGAATATAAACAGGTTCATTGCAGCATTATTAATAAGCAGTGAGAAATTAAAAGTAAACTAAGTGTCCATGAAGGAGGACTAGTTAAGTATAGTATTATGTGTCTACACATTAATACTGTTGTACAATATCAGTTAAAAAGGACTCCACATATCTCTATGAATTGATGTGAGAAGACAATCAAGCATGTGGCAGAACACTATGTTTATATAAATGTATTAAAAATGTCTGCATATAAAATGGATATATTGCTAAATTGTTAATACTGACTTCCATGGGAAGTGAAATTGTTAGGTTAAGATGAGAGAGGAGGGGCACAGAGGGAGAGGAGGCCAAATTTATCCTTATCTGCTTTTGTACATATTTTGCAATGACTTATATACTTATAAATAGTATTTTACATTTGAGAATTTGGAATGGAAACCTAGGGAGTTGTAATGCTCCCCCTGAGGAACAGTGTCCTGTGGAGGTTACAAAGTGTCTAGAATCCCTAGGTTGCCAGGACTCTTAAGACTGGCTGCATTGTTGTTGAGCTATATATCAAGCAAGTCCATGGACTTCTCCAGGCCTTGGTTGTTTCAACTATAAAAAAGGTTAATAATGATATCTCCCCTCTAAGGTCTTCATGAAGATTAAGCAAATTACTGTATGTATATCATTTACAAAACATTATTATTATTAGTAGTACAACTTTATAAACAAATGCAGAAATAACTGAAATGAATTTAAAAGTTACTGTAGGCTTCTGGAGTCAAGTGTAGAAATTTATGACATGCAGTGAAATTCTCCTGCTATGAAATAACATATGTGTATTTTTAAAAATTTAAGCTAAGAGAGGATATGAGTGACTGGAGAGATGAGGCCAGAAAACGCAGAGGCCCTTACCTGTAATGAAGGCACAGAGTCAACAGCCTTGAACTGGGCATACATCACCACAGCAACATAAAACAAACTGGCTGAAACTGGCAAATCCAGAGAATCAAAGGAGGGGGTGGGGAAAGGCAGGTGTCCAATAGTCTCCTAAGTGTTTCATAAACTTCCATCATCTCACTCCTCTTGCCAGCTCTCCTGCTAATTCTTTACCTTATTTCTTCTCCCTGGACAACAAGACCTGTATTTGATCCAGATTTTATCTATTTATGAGACAGCCGTTGTGACAGACAATAACGTATAGTTGTTTGAAGAGCTGGAACATTCGGCAGAACAGTGAACAATACTTGGAAATGAGAAGCCATGATAGAAGATACTATGCATGCATTGGCAGAGGTGGGGCAAAAACAAACATTTGCAGGGAAACGCTCAGGAAACCAGGAAACTTGACCTCCAGTACTAAAACTTAATTTAGGTAAGGAATTGAGAGCCTCAGAATCATCCTCTGTTTTGCTTAGATGAAAACCAGCCAGGCTGTAAGAACAGTGACTGATTGACATTGACAGCCTTCCATCTGGAGCTTAATCTGTCCCCATACATCTGTGGCAGTGGTGTGTCTTTCAGAACAGGTTCACATAACTGTGAAGGCCAAGCATCAAGCATGAAGCCAGAGTACTAGTCATCTGTCACACATCTGGGCCACAGGGGAATTCCAGGGCATCGCCTCTGCTTGGAGCTGCAGGGGAGATGGTGGCCCATACTGTGGTTTCTAATGAGGAGCACACACACATGGCAGGGCTCAACTGTCGCAGCAAGCTACCGCTAGGAAAGCTGTGGCTGAAGACAGATTTCCCTCTGCCACTGGTTTTCTTTCCTAAGTCACAGGGATGACTCCCAAGTGACTTCACTGTGGTGTGGGGCTGCAGCCTATCCAGCTGTAGAAAGTATACAGCACAGTTGTTCCCTGTCCTCAAAGACTGATGACTAGGGTCTCCATTACTCAAAGAGAGTAGCCACTTACCACATTTAAAGCTGGGTTGCTGGGGATCCTTGAAACATTTAAGGTCTGATTCCTCCTACTTCAAAGAGAATGTGTTGCTATTTACAAGAAAAATATTACTCTGATGGGGTAATTTGAAAAAAAGATAAGTGATGACAGAGACTCCTTAACAATAACAACACAAAACAGGAATAGACATAACCAGATACCCAAAATTCAAAGATTTTCAGTTTTAGGTCTTAAATTTGTTTCAGGGCTTTCTGGCCAAAAGAGGGAGAAAAAGGGGGAGGGACACAAAATGTCCATGGTTATCTAACAAAAGTAAAGCATCCCTTTAAAAAAAAATTGGAATTAAAGTTTGGACAGTGTTTTCAAGTTACTTCATTCACAAAAGTTATTGTAACACTGTGATTAGCTAACAGCCTAACAATAAATTGTAACTTAGGGGAATGAAACATCCTAGTTTTCTGGGCTAGAAGTTGGAGAACCTAGAGGAATAAATAATTATGTGAACAGCAGTTCCTAGAGTTTCTCTTTACTGGACCCTGAGGAAGGATGCATACCTAGAGGAATTATGTTGTGTGGTGATTAAGAAGGTGGATTCTGAATCCAGACTCTCTGATCTCAAATCCTGGCTGTATCATGCATGTGCTGTGGGTCCTGGAGCAAATCCTCTCTCTTCTCTGGACCTTGGTTGTTGATCTGTACAACAAGAAAAATAATAGCACTAAGTCTGTAAGATGATTGGGTTATACACCTCTGTAGACTCACTCATATCTTTCTTCATTAGAAACTACGGGGTGTAGAGTAGTGAGAATACTATTATTTTAAGAATGATCTTAAGTATACTTTATAAATGTATATATGATTAATCATCAGAAACCATCATGGAGTATATAAAAGATGGAGGCATTGTTCCAGGGCTGTAAAGTTGAGTAAAGCAGTCTGTTGGGTCATCCATGGAGATCTACTCATGTATAATCATAGCTATACAGCATCACATAAATTGTAGTTCTTATTTATGGAGTGCTCACTACATGCCAAGTAACATTCAAAATGGTCTAAATGGTTTAATGTAGGTTTTATTTTTTTGTGTGTGTGTGTGTTTTTTTTCTCTGTGACATTTACGAACTTCCTCAGGTCTCAGAGCTGATCGCTCGCTATTGGAGGTGATTCTTGAACTCCCTTTACTTTGATTCTAGATGCCCACTCTCAGCTACTGCACTTATGTTTGTAAGGTTCTATGGCCCAAGAGGCTCCCCATAAACTGCCTGAGCTTTTTAGACAGCCTTAATTCTTGTTCATCTTTCTTGGCATAGCCTAGCGTTGTGCGACAAACCTTTCCTTGCAGGGGAAATATGTTTCACTGAAGTTATTTTGCATTTTGAGTGAGGTTTGGCTCTTTTATCTGGCTCTCTGTTTAATCTGCCACTGGAGTGCAGTGAACCTTCCATTATAGCATCTTTACTTACTCTCTTCCCTCCATGTACTTCTCTGTGTTTAATGCTATAATAGGCTGGATTTTCTGAAGGAGGCTTAACCTATGTGTTACATAAATTATGGCCTTTATATTTCTACATATACAGAAGAAAAGGTACAATTATTAGGTATATCTGATTTGTGATATTTTTTCCTACCAAAAAGATTCTCCTTCTTTCTTTCTTATAGTTGCTGTGTGGTTTATTGGAAATCACCAAGAGCTATTACCTGCTCTTGAAAATTACCTAGCTCTAGAAAATAGACTGTTCTGTTACTACTTTTAGCTTGAGTAACATATGCATACTAATTAAAGAGGAAAATTCATATGAACCCCCAATATTCACTTAATTTTTTATCATTGTATTACTGAAACATGTAAAAATGTAATAACTAGATATTAAGCTTTTATGTATATAGTTCTTAGACAAATATAAAACACATACATTTTCAAATTAAATGCAATCAAAATGGCAAAACCAAATTCAGATTAGCAACATTAATTTAACATGGTGGGTGATGTTGTTTTGTTTAAACAGAACAGTTTTTGAAAATATCAGTGAGATGTTTGTTTTATCCATGGTCATACAGCTTGTCATGCCTGTATTAGCCTGGGCTGTGTGATGACTCCTAACACTTTCAATTGCTGGTACTGGAGCTATTCATTTGTACCCCTCCTCTATTCCAAGGATTTGGAACATGAGCACATGATTTAAGCAAGTCTTTTATCTTTGGCTTGTGACAATTAAAATAGTAGTACCTGATAGCATCACAGTTATAAATGCAGATGTAAACCCATGCACAGGTACTCCAGAATACATATGGAACATTTTAAATGAGTATTAGCTAAATAAAAACAAAAAATTAAAAAGTCTCACCAAGGACATATGACACCTAGGAACACTGAACAAAGATTCCATGAAAAGAAATGGATTGGCATGCCTTCCTCTGGACAGGATTGTTGTTCGTTCTCTTTGCTGAGAATGTTCTTCCTACATGATATTGCATGTCTCTTTCCCTCTCATCATTTAGGTCATTGTTCAGTGAGGAGGCCTCCTCTGATCACCCTGTTGTAGGATAGCACTCCCTTAGCTTGTCCCCTTACCCCTAATTCTGCACTGTTTTTCTTCAGAGCCTCATCACCGCTTGGCATCATTGCTTATTTGCTTTTATTAGTCTTCACTATTAGAATATAAGCTTTGTTGACAGTGGACTCAGATTTACTTATCACTGAATTCCCAGTGCCTCACATAGTAGCTGATAAAGATCTAGTAAACCAAAAAATAAATGTCCTTCCTCTCCAGCCTCATTTCTTTTTTGCTAATCCCCATTCCCAATTTCCATCTGGCTAAGACTCAAAAAAACAAAAAACAAACAAAAAAAAATCCAAACCTGCCTACTTAAGCCTATATCTTCCTGGCCTTCATTGTAACACTGGAGTCTTGATTGTGACCCATCTTGTGTTACTCATGGATACTTCCTTGTATTTTCCCTTCATCTGTATCTCCTCTGCAAGACCCTGAGCTCTCCGAGGACAGCATCTGTGTTCAATTAACAGAATTCCCCCAGTACCTGGCATGAATGCACACATGTAGTCATACATGGGAACAACCCTGAAACGGTAGAGTACTTGGTTGTAAATTTTATTTTCTTCTGTTGCACACTACTGTACAGAGTGGCGGGCATGTGGTAGAGCTTGATGAGTGTCAATGTTTAGCAGGCGGTATAAAGCACAGTAAGTGTTGGGGACTCAATTTTCTGTGGACAAACTCATGCTAATACTACATTAGAATAAACTCAATTTAGTTCAATGAAGTTTTGATCCTTTTCTTGCTGTGCAAGACCCCAGTTAGGCATTTTGGTGGCTATAATGAGGAGTACATTGCCTTTGAGTTCACAACGTGGTGGCAAAGACAGATGGAGGGAGAAACATAGATAGTGTTTGTTCAGTCATCCTTCCACCATTCATTCTTTCTTCAGATATGCACTAATGTGAGTACTACTAGATTTAGGAAAAAACTAAATCCCCCTATATGCCTGGCCTGTAGCCTAATCTTAGTGGAAAAGAGACACAAATGATATTAATGACACCTGTGGTTGGTGCAACACAAGAAAGGACTATAGAGCTATGAAAATGAATGGGTAATGTCCCTAATGTGGAGCAAGGAAGGTTCTTCCTGAGGCAGGAGTTGAACTGCAAGAATGAGTGGCCCTTAGCGGCAGCAGGGAAATGGCATATAGCAGGAGGATTTGATGTGTGTAACACAGTAATAACAGCAGGACCCCAAAGTTCCCTAAAAGTATGGAACTCTAGAGTAATTCTGCTTATAGGTCTGGAAACATTCATGGAGAAGGAGGATTTTGGCTGGGGCTTGAGAGATAGCAATCACTGATGGGGATGTGAAAGATGAGGAAATGAAGGAGGCAATGTGTGGATCTGTTGGAGAATGATTCAGGGAAGCGAATGCTAAATTTCTGGGCTTATAAGGAAACTCTGCAGGAGAACAGTCATGGAATACAGTGATGGAATACAGAAATATCTATGGACCATGAGTCAGAAATTCAAAACAATTTGCTGGTTGAAAATGAAATCTTGTTATGTTTAAAAGGTTAATAGTCTATAAAGAATCAGCTAAGATAATTCTTAGCTGATGCTACTATTAACATTTTCATCAATTAAAGATCTTTATCATTAGCACTGTATGTCAGGCTTTTAAAACAACTTATCACATAGAATCACAGATACCTTTTCTCAGGAAAAAAAATGAGATAATTTGTTAGAAAAACATTACAAATTATATTGAGTTGACATCACTCAATTACACCTACATTACTGAATTACACCTGTTCAGCCCAGAGCTGGGGGAATTTATTAGTACAGCTTCCATTACAGCTAATGGGAAATACAGTTGCAAAGCTCTTTGATTCCATTGCATACTCTGTAAGAAGAGTTTTTCCTGTTGGGACTGTATTTGGGGCTTGACAAGGCGAGCTGTGAGGACTTCATTACTCACTGGGTTTTGGAAAACCACACCAGTACTGCTTCACACAGGGCCTGACATCAGTGACTAGCTGGGCTGTGAGAGCCTGTTCAGACATGTCTTTTCCAGCCTCCCTGTGGATGACCCTGTCCTCAGCCAGAGAGACACTGAAGAGTGCTCTTTTCCCAGGGCTTGCTTACCTGCAGTTTAGTTTTCATTACCCAGCCATTATGCTCAGTGCCCACAGCCACCTCCGCTTATTGATTTGGGACTTGTGCCAATTTCTAATTGTTTCCTTCAAATTGGGTTTGCTCTGGACTGCTGACTCTTGTCTAGTAATTTCTCTCCTCTGTATTGTGCCCTTCCTTGACCTCCCTCATTAATTTCCTGAGTAGCCAGAGAAGCCATGGACTTGACCCCACCAACTCATATACCAAGGCCACATGAGCTATGATGACTTTAAAACAAAAAAATTAACTTGGAACTTTTACAAAAAATTCCAAGACACGGGATTCCCCCCTCTCCCATCACCATCCCCTTTTCTTTCCAGGACATAGTTTTTTTTATGTGTGAATGTATTGTGGGTGTCACTTTTGTTATTTAACTGAGAACTTCTCAAAAGGCATGGCAGGTTGAAGAATTCCATGTGTCACCTTGTATTTGAGTTCTCTTAAGTACTTATTTTTCAGTTTTCCAACAGCTATTCACCTTTCAGGATGGATTTGAAAGAGAGTCTTTCCATGCAAAGGCTAGGAAGGAGCGGTACCTGGTGCCTCCAGTCCTTGTTGCCTTTCTGCACTGTTATTCGGTGTTCCTTTGGTGTGGGAATGTATTTCATAGTTTCACATCTTTCTTTTAACACTTATCAAAACACCACAGCAATTGTATTGTAAAGCAGCACAAAATTTCAAAATCTCCCTATTTTTATTGACTTTGGAACCCATATCTGGTATCTGATATTTTTAGTACAGCAAAAACAAAAAGCAAAAAAAAAAGTTATCTTAATTTTTAATAATGGATTAACTAGCTTTTAAAAGAATGATCAGCCTCTCAATAGATGGAGGAACCTTGGAACCTTATTTTAATTAGTATTCAGTCTATGCATGGATCTAACAATATAGTGTAGCACCACACTGCTCAAAGTGTTGTCCTTGTCCTATTACCATGTGTGACAAAGTAAGCACAGAAATTGAGAGAAAGGATTTAGAAACTTGTGTACAATGTGACATAATAAATTTGTCTGTTGAATCTAATAATAACAAATTTGGACTTTGACTTTGAATGCCTTTATTTTTAATTCATTTTTCCAGTGACTTATTTTCATTGAATTTGGCAAACATAGCTATCATTGGCAGATAGGGAAAACAAAACAAAACAAAATCCTGATGTTGCAGATCATTTGTGTAGCACTGGTGTGCTTATTAGGTTAAAAACTCGAGCTCAATCATGGGTCTTTCTTGGACCTGGGTGTGAGTCCTGGATATTTTATCTTTCAGCTGTTTGATTTAGGCCTGCTACTAAGTGTCTCTAACCTTATATTCTTTGTCCCAGAAATGTGAGAAAGGTGGTATTTACTTGGCAGGATTGTGGCTAGGATTAATTATGGAGATGTTATAGGTCAAGCTGTAGGACTACTGAATCAGAGTTCAGCCAACTTTGACAGTCCTGGAAAGATGAGTGTGGAGGTTGGTATGTTACTAAACTTTAATAAATGATGTTTGCCGTGATTGGTTATTAGGTAGAATTTGTATATGCTTTATATCCTGTGTGAGGGATATTAAGAAACAAAGTACAATGATATCCTCATTTAGGGCACACATTTATAAAGAGCTTAGAGGACACTGGATTTAAAGGAAACATTACATTAAGGCCCCAGTAAAAGGATTATTTCAAAGATTCTCTCCTTGCTGGTTTTCTCAATCTTCTGTCTTCTCATGGCATATGGAAATTATTAGAACATGTGTATAAAGAGCATCTCCACAGAGCAGATGTGCTTTCTCACTCATCATCAGATGCGATGTAACTTCTACCCCGCTTCATGAATTTTGAATCTACTTTGGCAAAAGATTCACACACAACTCCTTGATAAATTTCCTAGATTAGCTTCCTGAACTTTGTGCAGAAGGACTTTAGACTACCCCTACCTAACTTTGTATGTGTTATATTTCTTTTTTGGCTTAAAATTTGCATATTTACTATTCATGCAACAAACATCCATCAAAAACATGTTGAGGGACTGTCATTTGCCAAATATGTGGCTTCTAGAAAAATGGAGGCATTTTAGCCAGTGAAACATGGAAGCTAAAAATAACCCAAGAATAATAGTAGGTAAAAAAAGGTAACTGTGGAGGCAAAGCAAGGGATACTGTGCAGATATTTAGAAAAATCTCATTGCCACCAACATTTTTGTTATAACTTGCTACAATAATTTATTAATATCTTTTAATATTCAACCCATCTTCACATTTTCCCAATTGTCCTTTTGTTGTTGGTTTTGAGTAAAAATTCAAATGAGAAGTCACATAGAAAAATTCTGTAGGTTGTCTCTTCATTCTGTTGTTTCCTTTGCTGTGCAGAAATTTTTAGTTTGATGTAATTCTACTTGCCTATTTTTTGCATTTGTTTCCTGTGCTTTGTGGGTCCTATCTAGAAAGTCATTGCTGATACCAATTTCTTGATGTGTTTCCCCGCTGTTTTCTTCTAGCTGTTTCAGTTGCAGGTCTTAACATTTAGGTCTTTGATCCATATTGGGTTGATTTTTGTACAGTCTCCTGCGTGTAGATAGCCAGTTTTCCTAGCACCATTTATCAAGACCTCTGAACTTTGAAGGTTATAGGCATTTGATTGAAATTCAGCAAATGTTTTAGGTCATACACAATAATCTAACATTTACATTTTATTTCTTTTGTGAAGGTTTTAATCCAAAGCAGGAAACTATCTTTCCTGTAACATTACACTTTTAACTCCTCCTGGCACTGATTCTTTATGTAAACCTATATAAAGTAGTGTAATAAGAAAGGGGGATAGGGAAGGCTTAATTTGGACATTCAAAGAGAGAGTGAGATTCCCCTTTGAAGTCTATAGATGGCTTTTCTCACCCAAGGAAAAAACCAAAGCATTATTCACCAAGATTCACATCCACAGAAATTTATTTCCATCAGCTGCTCGTTCTTTGCTACCATAAGTGATATTACTTGATCTACAAAGAAGAGCCTGGTTTCAAAAGAATCTTTGAGTTGGTAGTAGTATTCCATTCTAAGGACAGCAAAAATTCCTTATGGAGTTAAGATTGTAACTCAGTGGTAGAGCAGGAGCCTAGAGTATACGAAGTTATAAAAAGAAAGAAAGCTCCTCATAAAAATTTTTGAAGAGACTGTAGTAATCAAAGGAGCAAATATAATAAAACATATTGGTTAGAATTAAGTTTAAGACTTACTGTATATACATTGTTCTCCCAGAAAGGACTTTACTGTGTCTTGCATGTCATTTTTCCAGGAAATGTGGGAAATTCTGGTACTTCTCATTAGATCCAAGTGTAGTCTTTGTAATAAACAGTAGAGCTAGGAGTAGCAGCAGTATCAGGAGCTACAGTGAGTATTTGCTGTGAGCTAAGTAAGATTCCAAGTGCTTTTTATAATTACATCTAATATGGGTATCACAGCTCCATATCTGCAACTTTCATGATTTTTGACATTTTTCTGTAACACATACCTCCTTACTCTTTTACTTAAGTGAACCCCTTTAAATTACTATGGAAAATTTCCAAATACATGCAAATAGAACTACTAGTATAGTGAATATCCACTTGCCAAACCACAGATAGATCAGGATCCAAAACTTCATAGGGTTCCACATTTGGTTTGTTGCTCTTCTGTCACTGTTTAGAAAATCTTAATTTATGCAAAAGAGGCCCTGCATTTTTAATTTTTCTTTGAGCCCTGAAAATTATATAGCATCTCACATTTAGATTCAGTCATCATCAAGATTTTGGATACATTTTCTTCAACTTTTCCCCTACCTTCATTTGTTTTTCTCACTTGCCTTTTCTCTTCTGAAGTATTTTGAAGAAAGTGAAGACACCACTTCACTTTCATCTCATGTTCAGAATGCAGCTCTAAAATATATGGACATTTTTTTTGTGCGTAACTACAATTCCATTATCATATCTAGTGAAATGAACAGTAATTATTTGGTATTATCTTATCCTATTTCACAGTGGAACTTTCCCAACTGACTTGAAAATGTCATTCACTGTTTATCTTTTTTTCCCTTCAATTCAAACTAGGTCTGTACATTACATGATTATATATGCCCTTTCAGTCTCTTACTGTAGAAAAATCCTGCTGCAGATTTATTACAGAAACAGTGTCTGTTGTTCTTTAGAGGTCACATATTCTGGCTTCTTACAGGGTTACTTCCCCCTACCCCATTTCCTGTAATGGAAATTATCTCTAGATTTGATTTATGGAAGTATTTGTGGCAAGAGTGCTATTCTTTGGACTCTCTTTATCAGGAGGAGCCACTGTTTTTTCAAACCTATTTTATGATGCTTAAGATTCTTCAGTGGGTTGGGCAGGTCACAACCAGACCATTCCATTTCAGAGTTCCACTGTAATTTTTCGTGATGATTGTTACCTAAACTGATTATTTAATTGTTATTGCACAAATCACAATTTCTAATTGTTGTTTCTTTTGTATTTATTACCTGGGCTTTTTTGTTGATGCTGTTGTTGTTTCTCTAAGGATTTTCCCTCATCAACTCGAGCTATTTGGAATTTACTTTTTCTTTTCCTTAAGATTTGTCTTAAGTGATAATGTCAGTTAACTTGATGTGCTATGAAAATATTTTAATATGCTTGGAATTAAATATCTACTTTTTAAAGTAAAAAGAAAGCCACTCATGTATCATCAATTTAATTTTGTATTTTTTAAATTAGTTCTATGTGTACCAGGCTTTGGGAAACAGTTATTTCCCCTGCTTTACAGATGAAGAATGAAGCACAGTGAGACCAAGCAACATCCCTGGGTGGATCTTGAATTCAAACCCAAGTGCTCTGACAGTGGAGCTGAATATGACCACTCTAGTCCCTTAGTGCTTTTCTGGGTGGCCAAAGTATTTTTTTTTAATACATTTAAAAAGGCAGACTGCTCTTTGAGGTGGAACCACGAAAGTGATTTTATAATGGCAAGCCAGTGAGAAAGCTCAGAACTCTCAGAGAATTGATCTGTGTTCTCACTTTCAGCTGGTGCCACCTCCATGGCCACTGTGATTTATTGTGCTTACAAGTTTAAATCAATAATCTGAGTATATTAGAGCCTAGATTGACCTAATAAACTTCTCAAACTTCCCCAACAGTGCTTCTGTAGCTTTTGGATGAAACACTTATGTTATTTCTCTTTTCTTTATTCTTAATAATTTAAAATGCATCTTTAGAAGACAGTAGATAGAAACCATTTTTGTTGCTTTTAGAAAGGAAAGGCTGTTATAGGATGGCCTAGTTCAGGCAGAAAGCCAGGCTATTGTCTGAATCACAAAAGGAACTTTTGAAGTGCCTTTGAGGGGCCTCTGTACCACTGTCCAAACACTTGGATAAATGCAACTTTCAATTTTAGGCATTGTCTCTGATCATTTCATTTGATTTGCCTTTCCACATCAGTGAGATGAGAGTCACACTGAAGATCTCTGAGGGGTTTTATCTGTTGCATCTGGAATGCTGAAGTTTACTGGGGAACTAGAAGGGCATGAGGGAGGAGTCAATGGGACAGGAAAGTTCCTTAGAGAGAAAACAACATGAACAAGGTCCTGTTGCAAAATCAGGATCTCGTAAATTTGCTTTTACTTGGACAATATCAAACCACCACTATCTGATAGACTTCTTCTTGGATGATATAAATTTAGGAAATGTTAGTTATTTTATGTCCCCCATGGAATTCTAAACCCTTAGGAACAATTTGGATTAATCTTTTCAATTTACAGATGAGGAAGGTCAAGTCCAGTTAGTTGGAATAACATCTCCTGAGATTAACAGCTAATTAGATGCAGACCTAAAATCAGAACTCAGGCTTCCTCACTGACATATTAAGTTATAATCAGCTAAAGTTATTTGGTTGCTAGCAACAGAAAATGATTCTAACTACATTGTGGAGGAAATATACATATACATAATATGTATGTGTGTGTGTGTGTGTGTGTGTGTGTATATATATATATATATATATATATATATATATATATATATATATAGTGTGGATGCTGTGTAGTTTACAAAATTTAGTGTCAATTTTACTATAATTTTTCTTTTGGAAGAGAAGCAAGGATTATAACTGGTTAAATAATGTAAAATGTATTTAAAATTTTAAAACTACAATTATGATGGATAGAATGCAAAGAAGTATATGATATAAAAGATTTGCTGAAATTAAATTTATACAATATCAAATTTACCATTTTAAGGTGAACAGTTTAATAGCATTTAGTTCATTGACAATGCTGTGAAACCACCATTTCTATCCAGTTCCAAAATACTTCCATCACTATAAAATAAAACTCCAAGCCCGTTAACTATTTCTCTTCATTTCCCCTGACCTCTGCCAGCCACCAGTCTGTGTTCTGTATATTTCATATAAATGGAATCATATAACATGTGACCTTTTGTATCTGACTTCTTTCACTTGTTGTATGTTTTTGAGGTTTATCCAGAATGTAGCATATATCAGAACTTCATTGTTTTTATAGAACTGAATAATATTCTGTTGTAAGTATATACCACAGTTTGTCCTTTGACTTGCTAGGCATTGGGTTATTTTCACTTTTGGCTATTAAGAATAGTGCTACTATGATCGTGCATGTCTGTGTAGCTGTAATAGTACCATTTTTATTTTTTTTGGACTTATATCTAGAATTAGAATTTCTGTGTCACACTATCATGCTACGTTTAACTTTTTGTGAGCCTGTGAAACTATTTCTGACACTGGCTGCATCACAGGCCTTCAGGCTTGGACTGGGACTACTTACCAGATTTCCTGGACTCGATGTAACAGATAGCAGACAGTAGGTCTTCTCAGCCTATGTAATTTGTGGATCAATCCCTCAAAATAAGTCTTTTGTATATATCTATATTGTTTGTATTGGCTCTGTTCCTGTGACTAAATCACCATATTTAGCTTTATTTTCTCTGCTCTGTTCTAGGCTGTCCCTTTAGGGCTTGTCTGCAGCAGACAGTCTTTTCTCTCCTCCACAGTTGCTTCCTTAGACCTCTTAGGTCTTTTGCTCACTTCTAGTGTCTTAAAATGTCAAGCCTCTTGAAATAGGTTTTCTCTGCTCCTTCTGGTTTTGCTATATCAGAAGGAAGGAGAAATGAGGAGAGGTGTTTCAATTTCTTAAGGGTTACTCTGTGGTTAGATAAGAGAAGCAAAAGAGGCTCTTAGATGCTCTGACTTTAGGGAGAAGAATATATATTATCGTATATGAACATTTTTTTTTTTACCATGTTTGGATTCACCTTCTGCTAATAGGCCTCGATTCCTTTTTACTCTAAAATAGTCTCTGTATCCTTTCCATCCTCAAAAGATCCCTTGATCCCAGAGGCTCAGGAGGCTTAGGCAAGAGTATCACAAGTTTAAAGCCAGCCTTAGTAAGTAACCAGGGAGGCTCTAAATAACTTAGGAAGAACCTTTTTTAAAAAAAAATGGAGGATGGGGGATTCTTGGGATGTGGCTCAGTGGTTAAGTTCCCCTGGGTTCAATTCCTGGTACCCCAAACAAACAAACAAACAAACTTTTGAGGTCTCCTATCTCCTGAAGGTTCTTGCAAGAAGGAGCCATGAGGAGGTTAAAGTGGACCTATAACCTTCATGTGGACAAGCTACTTTATTTTCAGCAGATGCTAGGTTCTTGCCCATTGGAGGTTCTCAATATGTATTTGTTGAATGAATGAATTAAATAATATCAGAGCAACGGCAGTCTAGACTACCATCATTCAAATTGGTGATAATTTGGTTGCTAAAATCTCCTTTCATGTTCTCCAGCTCAAATGTGCTGTGCTCAGATTTATAAAAATGATGCTCCTTGATTCACTTACCTGCCATGAGCATCCGAGCAGTTAGTTTCCAGTGACCCAGCAAGCCTTGATTTATTGTTCATTTGATTTAATTTACTGAAGGTGACCTTACTGCATTTTTATGCCAGAACTCTGTCAGGATAACGGTTGGTGGTGGTCCCTAGGGAATAAATTGGAGGCAGTGGCTCTCAGTCATCTTAGGACTCCCTGTTCGATATAACTTTCATGTGACTGTCTTAGAGTACACAGGCCTGAAGGCTGGTGATGGCATTTTGTCGACAGGCTACAGTGACCTGTTCATAGAACTGTACTTGGATTACCTACAAGATAAGAACATTCTTACTTGCAGGTAAAATGTGTAATTGTTTCTGGGAAATCTGAAAAACAAACTTAAACCAAACTCATAACCTGATTTTCAAAGCTTTGGCATTTAACTAGGATGATAAAGTAGATGAAATCAATTTACATGGGGTTGGGAAAGAAAGAAAAACTTGAAACTACTTAACAGATTTCCATACCTCCAATAAATATGTGAAAGTTAGTAACAAAGTAATCCACAAGTTTGGAGATTGAGATACTTACCTTTTGAGCAACTGAGCAATTCTGATTTGTATGCCTCAGGATTTGCTAGAAGTGTTTATAACAAGTATCACTCTGAATTCTGGGTAGTAACCTATTAGACCTTCTGACTCTGCATATTAATTGGGCCTCTGAAAAGGTATCTGAATTTTACAGTGATAAATTTTAATGACTTTGGTTTGTGTATCATTAACATGCTTCTGGTGGTTACCAAAACTTGTAAATAAAGTCAATTTGCTAGAGCAGTTGCGTAGGGTCTTTGAATATGACCTTGAATTAAAACAAACAAAAATAATTTTTGCATATAGTCCTTTTTTGTTGAACTACATTAACTTTAAAGATCATATTAAAACATGTCACTCCTCTGCTTAAAACCCCAGAGGGCTCCTATTCAATCCAAGTAAAAGTCCCAGGTTTTTAGAGTGGAATAAGGAGGCTCTTCTCCCTGCCTGGGGTCCTTATTCTTCTGTTCTCTTAACCTTTTACTAACTTCTCCTCTTCCTCTTTTACAGCCTCCCCGACCTGCAGAGGTGGGGTGGGAAAGGCTGCTGCTTCTCACAAGAACCTGCCCTGGAACCTTGGCAGGCTTTCTCCTTTGGAACACTTTGCCCCTGGACTCACAGCCTACCTCTATTTTAATGTAACCTTCTCAATAAGACTACTAGACTTGCCATATTTAAAATTCCCATCTCTCCATCTTCCTGATCCAAGCTGTGCTGTTTTTCTATTTTTTACTTACCCTTTAACTGTTCCACTTACCACTTAATTGAGTCATTATAAAAATATTTAAAAATAACATAACAATATAATAAAAATAACAATAATATAAAAAAATAACATTATGTATAATGTTATTTTTTACTAACTTCCTACCATTAGAACCTAAACTTTATAAGTACAAGGTTATTTGTCTTCTTTGTTCAGTGATGTGTACTATTACACAAGTTTCTGTGATGATGGAAATGTATATGGTTGATACTAGCCACATCTTCCACCTCTGCTGAATACTTCAAATGTAATTGGTATGTGTAAGTCCCTGAATTGTAATGTTAATTATTTTAAAATATATTAATTTCATCTTAATTTAAAGGATTTTTTTAGTTTTATATAACATTAGGATTCATTCTGACATCATTTTAAAATGCATGGAATATAATTTGTTCTAATTCAGTCCCTAGAATTTCCCCTTTCCCTCCCCTCCTCCCTCCTGCTATTCCCTTCACTGTATAGATGTTTCTGCTATTTACTTTTAGTTTTTTTTTTTATAGTTAGTGTCTTGTGGCTATACATGATGATGAGAATCACTGTGGTATATTCATATAATATACATAGGAAATTTAGGTCAGATTCATTTTGCTGTTTTTCCTTATCCTTTCCCCCCTCAGTCCCCTTTATCTAATCCACTTATCTTTCTTCTGTTTTAATGGAATTCCCCTCTTTTCCCTCTCACTCTCACTTTTTCCCCCTTATTTTGGATTAGCTTCCATATACAGAGAAAACCTCAGACCTTTGGCTTTCTGAGTCTGGCTTAGTCTTAGTCTTCATTCATTTACAAGCAAATGCCATAATTATATTCTTCTTTATGGTGGAGTAATAATCCATTGTGTATATATTCCATATTTTCTTTATCCATTCATCTGATGAAGGGTACCTTAGTTGAATCCTTAGTTTGGCTATTGTGAATTGTGCTGCTATAAACATTAATGTGGCTGTATCTCTATAGTATGCTGATTTTAGATTTTGAATATATACCATGGAGTGGCATAGCTGGATCATATGGTGGTTCCATTTCTAGTTTTTTGAGAAATCTCCATACTGCTTTCCAGAGTGATTCCATTAATTTGCAGTCTTATCAATGATGTATGAGTATATCTTTCTCCCCACATCCTGCCAACACTTATTACTATATGTATTCTTGATAATTGTTCTTCTAGCTGGAGTGAGATGAAATCTTAATGTAGTTTTGATTTATTTTGACATTTTGATATATTTATTTTAAATACATTAATTTTATCTTAATTTGTTTAAGTTTTAATAGTCATATGTGGCTGTCTACCATATTGGATACTGTTGATCTTGAAAGCTTATTCTTAAGAACCATTGTCTAATAAATTAAGTCATTATAAAAATATTAATAATAACATTATAAAAAATAACATACTGCTCCTTAAAGTATAAATGGATATCATCTGAGAGTTGGTTAGAAACAGATTCTTAGGCTATATCCTAGACTTCCTGAATTAGAATCTGCATTTTTAACAAGATCCCCAGGGGATTCTCTTAAAGCATAAGAAGAAATGCTTTAGAAAGTTAGACTACTGCCTTGCTTTTAGTTTGTGTGTGTATTGAGACAGGTCATGTGTTTTTCATTTCAAGGATAAGAGATTCCTTAAAATTACCTATTAGACCTACATAGCTGCCCATAGGCCCAGAAGATCACAAAAACAAATTTATTCCTTTATTCATGAAATGAATATAATTCTCTATGTACCTTCTCTCTCTAATTTGGTTGTATTCAGTTGGGGTTAATATAGAATTTTCTTTTTCTTCCTTCCTTCCTGCCTATCTTTCTTCCCTCCTTCCTTCTTTCTTTTCCTCCCTCCCTCCCTTCCTCCCTCTCTCTCTTTTTCTTTCTTCCCCTCCCTCCTTCCTTTTCTCTTCCCTTCCGTCCTTCCCTCCTTCCTCCCGTCCTTCCATGGAATTCTGATTTCTAATATGCCAGTGTGCCTAATGTGCCTATCTGACTTGCAGTCCATTTTTCCAGGTGTGAAAATGTGTGCCCATTACTGTTCAAAAGAATTTAAGTTGTGCCAGGCGACTCAGTTCTGCATCCTTCTGCTATCTGATATAGCTGGCTAAATCAAACTCCTACAGTAAAAAATCTCATCAGTCTTTTCCATTGTTATAATCACATTGTTTATCTCCAGAATAAACATCATCCAGTTATTCCCTCAGGGAAGACTTTAAATCTTGTTCATAAGCCTTACATTGCTCCAAAACTGTGGTCGTTCTTCTTAATTATCATGCGCTCTTTTCCAGGTGGATTTTTGTCAGAGCGGTAAATCTTGGTATAGATCAATTTTAGGTGTTGTTAGTATTTAACAACAATTAAGGTACTGATGAATATATGTAATATGTTCTGATTTATCATTCCCTTATAGGATCTTAACAAATATATCAGAGGCACCATTTACAGTACCTGTCAGGAGAAAAAAGATAGGATCATCTTAAAAACTCAATCTTGTTTTGTTTTTCTCAGATGACAACAAGAATGGGTGTGTATTTGAGCCTGTTTGACAGAGGCCTAGTCTAATCTCCCCACACCATCTGCTGATTGACCCTGACCTCCAGGACTATTCTACCTGGGGCTGTTAACTGGCCACCAGCGTGTTTTCTCTGTTTTCCCCTTATTTTCTTCTCTGTTTGCAATGTCATCTACCCAATTCTTGCACACTCTCCCACCCCTCAAAGATGACCTCTTCACCATTGGAGGGTAATAGGAGCAGCAGTCACAGTAGTAGGCAACATCTGTTGGGCTCTTTTGATGTATATTAAACACTGTGCTAAACACTTTATTTTTTATAATTATTTTTATTTTTTGATACTGGGGATTTAATCCAGGTTGCTTTACAATGGAGCTACATCACCAGTCACTCTTTGCTTTTATTTTGAGACAGAGTCTTGCTAAGTTACTGAGATTGAACCTGAACTTGCGATCCTCCTGCCTTAGTCTCCCGAGCTACTGGAATAACAGGCCATGTGCTACCACAGGGCTTAAGCACTTTACATAGCTTGTCTAATGTAATCCTCACTTTCGTAAATGTTCTGAGCCAGAAGTTACTGTCCTATTTTTTTTTTTCAGATAAAGAAGCAGAGGCCTAGAGAGACGGAATAACTTGCCCAAGTTCATAGTTAGTGAATGGGGGAGCCTGGGTTTGAGCCCAGGGTGTTTTTTGTAGAATTCTTCTTCCTATATATTGTGCCATACTTGCTAGATTTCTTCTTCCTAGGTCTCTTCCTACCTCATTTGTTTTGAGGGAAATGAAACTGGTGCCAATAACTGGGACCTGGGATCTGAATTTATGAGTTATCTCCCCAGTCTTCCCTAGCACTTTGTACTTATCCGTACCATGACCCTTTTATTACAGGGGCCTGCTCACTTTTCTTGGAAGCAGAGAGTAATCTTACTAATCTTTGTATCCCAAGTGTTTTTTTGAATTATAGAAATTCCCTGAATTATTATCTTGACTTTCCTTAACTTGTTTCTATATAGTAAATTTTCCATAATAAACGAACTTGAAGCTATGAGCATACTTAATCATCATGCAGAGGGGAATACCCTATTGTAGTATATTTAAATATAATAATCTAATTGGGCAGACTCAACTGCAGTCAATACTGTTAGAATCCAACTTTATGCTTTAGGGTGAGTGGAGCTGGGTTGAGGGCTTCTAGGTTCTTTTTAGTTTAAACCAGTATTTGATTTAATGATGAGTTGGTAAGTGTTCAACACCTGGCTTTCCAGGAAAAATATGTGTGTGTATGTACACATGTGCATGTATGTTTATTATAAATTTTACTGATATAAAAGATGTGAGGCATATAATTTATAAATAATATCATTACTCTTTATTGTACATTCCAGATAGCCAAAGTTTCTTATACGATATTTTTGATGACTTTTGTGAAACTCTTACACCTATAGCTAATCTGTGTTTGCATTTGATGAATAAGTGCCATTCATTCATAAACGCTGTTAGTTTTATTTATTGTAAGAATATGTACTCCATTATTTTTTTCCCTTTGTCCTCATAACCCATTAAAGTCCCATGTTTTCAAATCCATTAATATTTTAATGGAATTGACACAGGTGTATAAAAATAGGTTGGAAATTATAATCTAGCAATTTTTATATAATTAATTATCATTAGTAATGTTAGTGAATATTCTCACTAATAATTCACTTATTATTTTTTCTCAAAAGAGCACTGAAAACAAATATTTACTTTGAAGTTATTATTAATAAGTAGTATATCTGTTGCTCAATTTAAGTTTTTAGGTTTTACATATATGGGATAATGGAGCATAGTGGGTTAAGAGTACCACAGCAACAGACAAGGCACACTTCAAGTTAATCTGCATATTTTCCATCACTCTCAAGTCAACAAAACATTACTAGATCTTGATTTGTAGCATTTGCCGATTTGGCTGATTTCAAACTATCAAGGCGACTTTCCTGAAAGTGGAATTGAAAGGAGATGCACAGTAGCATTCTATTATAAAGCTTTTCCACTCTACAGATACAACAGATGCAACTAATCTTGAATAGTATAGATAATAAAAGGATTAATGTGAGGAGCTTTGTGCATGTATTAGTTTTAAAAATATTTTTTGATCATAGGTTTTATATTGTAATTTACATAATTACATAGCTAAATGAATAATGGCTATGGGTAACAAGTGGCTTGCAAAATTGCTGAAATTTAACACTTGGAGGTGAAGCCATAGGAGATGGCTCTAGCACACAACTGAGTCCGTACACTAACTCGAAAGCGGTATTTGGTTATGAGACTTGCTGTGTGGGAGGAAGAAGTTTGAATTCCACTCTGGTTTTTGCTTTCAGTTTATAAATGAAATTACTATTTGTCAAAGCTTATTATAAGTTGTAAAGTAGTCTTAAGATTTCTAAGAACAGATGAAACTGGTGAAAACAAGTACAGATGACATTTTTGGGTGCTCTTTTTAAGCTAGGCCCCCATTCCTGGAGCTTCATATGCATTATGCTGTTTCTTCTTGACTTCTTTGTTCCATAGAAGGGGAAACCAAGACTTAGGGAGAATTGGAAGCACAAGGTCAGTGGTGGAGAAGGGCTTCAGAGTCAGGCTCTAGAAATACTCATGACTTCTGAAGAGGAATACAAAAATGAGAGGGAGTGAAAAAGGCAGACACAGAGGTTTTTTTTTTTTTTTTTTTTTTTTTTTTTTTTTGTGGTGCTGAGGATTGAACCCAGGGCCTTGTGCATGCAAGGTAAGTACTCTACCAACTGAGCTCTCATTCTTCTTTCTGAGATAGATGTGGTGGTGGGAGAATATCCCTTTGTTCTGGAGAGTGAAATCATTCCATGCTTGTTTCTGAATAACAGAAATAACATAAAACATATAGAGGTCTTAATGAAAAAAGATTCCTGATCTTATTTCCAACATAAACAAAATTTTAACAATTAGGGTAGGTACCTATAAATTTTTGTATATATATAACATGTAAAATACAAATGTCTTGTGGGGTAAATATAAATATATACTTCTATTTATTTAATAATTGTTTCTTTCCGTTGTGATTTCCTGAGTTTAAGAAGAGTTTCTTTTGAGAACACCAGGCCTTTGAAGAGTGGAACTTATGGGCTAAAACTATAGAAACAGAAGGGACATACAATGTCTCAATCTTTTCCTATTGATTCCAATTCTTCCCCACATAAGATACTCCCCAGACGTGTTAACAAGCACTGTGTGACTGATTTGAGCTTGACTTCCCTTTCTTACTTTTCTCAGTCTGTTGGTAGGTGGTAAGTAGGAGTGTTAAAAATTGGACGATTTGCCAGGTGTGGTGGTGTACGCCTGTAATCCGAGCAGCTGGGATGCTGACACAGGAGAATCTCAAGTAGAATCTCGAGTTCAAAATCAGCCTCAGCAACTGTGAGGCACTAAGCAATTCATTGAGACTCATTGTTTCTAAATAAAATACAAAATAGGGATGGGGATATGGCTCGGTGATTGAGTACCCCTGAGTTCAATCCCTGGTACCCTCCCACCAAAAAATTGGATGATTTTCATAAACTCCATACCAATGTCCTAGATAATATATTTTAATTTCTTTTTATTTGTTTGTCCCAGATAATTTTATATTTGATCTGAACATTGAGAACATGCCATATTTCTTTGTCTGATCTATAAATCTGAATTCTGTCAATGCTTTGTGGATAAGGAAGAAAGATCAAATTTTCATGTCAATAATGTTTATTCATTCCAAAGTTGACAGCCAACTAAAATTCATAACTCTGTTCAGGCTAGATTTCCTCACATCCAGCAGTTTAGAGACATTGCCCATGAAGAACAAAATTATATGGAGTGACATTTGGTCAGTGACCTAACTAAGGGTACTTCTGGGGCCTTTAATCTACTGTGGCAACAATCACATTTGACCACAGTCAGTGAAATGTTTCCCTTTTTACATTCCGTTATGTGACCAGTGAAATCATTTAATAAGCTCTGTCTTACAGCCCATGATATAGAAGTCCTATGTGGTTTGACCTAATAAATCTTTATTTCTGTCTGATCTTCAGATATCTAACAGGTCATAGTACCCTAAAAGAAATGTCTGCAGATTTTGCACTTAAGAATATATTGGTCATTTTCCTGTTTAAGGTCGCCAAGCTATGTAGAGACAGAAACAACGTGTAACTGGGAAGTGAGGATGGAGAGCAGGTAAAGAAGGGACAAAGTCTAAAACATTGTAGTTTTTACAGCTTTTATAAACACTGTCTTGAAAACAGTGGCATAGGATAAGGTTAGGGCTCAAAAAAGAAAAACTCTTGTATGTTAATCAAGGTTGCTATATAAAAAGTGTTTCCTGAGAAACTATAGTAGTTATTAACAGAATCAATGTCTGGTATATTTTTATTTTGTTGTGTATGATCAATAGCACTGATTTTATTTCATTTTAAAGATGAATTTAAAAAAAACATAAATTTGCTTTCTTTTACAATATTTTTATAGCTTGATTCAAATTATAGTTTGTTACAACACAGATTCACCTGGCATTGTTGGATTATTCCACCTTTTTACATTTAGTGGTAACCAGCTTCTTGATGATGTTTTTATTTTATACATACTTTGTTCCACAAATGTAATCTATAATTATGTAGATTTTTTTTCTTGAAAAGTAAAAGGAAAGCCAAACAGAAGCTCTTTGCTTAAGAAGTAAAACTCAGCCTTAGCAAAGAATTTAAAGCTTAGGAGTTAGCTTAGCCTCTTTGAAGACCTCATCATATCAGTTTTCTAGTGTTCAGTGGGAAAAAGTTGTCCTCAGTTTCCTCAGCAGATTAGTTCTAGGATCGAGGCAGATACCAGAGCCCATGGATGTTCAAGTCTCATATCTAAAATGGTGTAGTATTTGTATATAACCTGCTCACATCCTCCTGCAAATCTCAAATTTTTAAATTTCTAGATTACTTATAATAGCAATGCAAGGTACATGCTTTGTAACTAGCATGTTTAGGGAATTATGACAGAGAAAACAGTCAGTAAATATTCAATTCAGATGGCAACATTTTTTCCCTGAATATTGTTGATCCATAGTTGGTAGAGTCTGCAGATTGGAACCTATGTTTTGGAATTTTTTCTTTATTGTTTAATTAATATTTTTTTAGGGAAAATGGGATTGAATTTCCCATAAAATTTTTAATACTATAATTTTTACAAGAGTTTAATCCTTTGGAGTTTAGCCTTTTCCCTCATTTTTAGATTTTTAAGATTTACTCTGTGTGGTTGTTTTACAAAAATACTTGTAGATGACAAGAATGTGACCCTCATGTGTAGCAGAATCTCTTTTATTCTGTTTGCATCACAAGTTTCATTTTATATAATATGTCATATCATCTCATTATTTCCTCAATTTGATTGGCTTTTATAATGCTGTCCAAGATAAAACTTATATGAATAAATGAAGATGTTACCTTAGACATTCCTTTTACTTTTGTGCTAGGAGACAGGTCATCTGATTTGAATAGAACAAGAGATGACAGCTTTTCTCAGAGAGTTCTGAGCAGGGAAGTGAGTTTCATGCAAGTTGATTCCTTGGGAATGTTTAACACTATGGAGAAAAGAGCCTTCTTTTGCATTGAAAAACGGAGGTGTGAAGAGAGCTAAGTGTGCTACATAGCATCACATTACAGACTGTGAGTGTGAAAGAACCAACAAGTCACTAAATTTTTGGAATCTCATTAGATGCTGTGAAAACAGCGGTGTTTTGTTCCCATAAATGGTAATTGATTAGACTTCCTTGTCAATATGTTGAAGAGATTCAAAATATACTTATTGATCGGTTTTATTCTTAAAACATAGTATTGGCTTGCTCTTTCTTTTCTCCCTCCTAGCTCTCACGTGTCCCTGACAGCTATAGATTGATACCTTATAATTTTCAAAGGAATAAAAAAGAAAAGAACCCAACTGAACCATTTTATACTGGAAACTTGCCAAATATTAGGGCCAACTAATGAAGTTCTTCATAACTGATCTGAACTATTTCAACTAACCTTTAGTATCTTGTAATGTATTGTATATATTAGATGATAACATACATATAGTTAAACATGAGGTAGATAAAAGTACATCATAACTGATAAATCAGATATTATTTCAGATTTAAAAATACACACCCATTCCTTCTAAGGAATATTCCTTTTAAGGAATATTTTTCCACTGTATAAAAACAGGAAAACCAAATGTCAGTTCTGAAATTGTCATTTAATTTAATTGTTCATGCTTTATTTATTCCATTACTGTGAGGATTACTGCCGGCCTGTCTAATTTAGAATCTCAGTGCTACTCTTTCCAGCCTATTATCTTTAAGTTTTATCAGCTGTATGATCAAGGTGAACTATTTGTGTTTTACTGATGATAGACATGTTGAAAGGGAATGAAGACCTAGGGAACAAGGGTAGTGATCACAATAGATTTTTAGATGAGATGGTGTATGGTGTATTTATCCTATGTGTGAGAGAAATGCAAAATAAAAACATCACATAGTAAGTAACTTAGGCATGTGTGATTTACAAATTAGTTTAAGTTAGCTTTTTCTGACTTGATTTGGTAGGAAAGAGAATAATATGAGAAAGATATGTTTTACTTTAAAAGTCTTTGCTTTGAACTTTCATTGCTGGAATGATGTATAATGGACTGTTCCTTCTGAGTCTCTGACTCCCCAGTAATCTCTTGGGCCCTAATAGAGGTTTGTTTCATAATTAAATCCTCTTTGGGGTTAAATTTCAGAAAATCATAATCAAAAAACTACTTGCAGGAATGAAAAATTGGATTTACTTCTTTAAAATAATGTAAATAATTGTGTGCATGGTATTTAAATTTCTAACAGCAAGTTTGTTTGCAACTTGTTCACATGAATTTGCTGGAATTCTTTTTTTTTTCTAAATTAGAAATAAAGCAATCAAATTCTTTCTTTGTCCTTGATTATTTACTTGCATCTTAGTGCTGCATTGATTGGGGACTCTTATGGGGTCAAACCAATATATTTTTAAGTCCTGGTTCCATCACTTACTGGTTGGCTGATTCAGGGAAAATTACTCACCTTTGCTCAGACTCAGTTTCATTATCTGTATAACAAAGTTGATAAAAGCACTTACTTAAAAGGACTGTTCTGAAGATTAAATTAAATGTCTGCATATATCGGTGGTGCATTATAAAGTAAATAATTGCTATTATTTTTATTTTTGTTATCAGTTTATCTTAGAACTCAAATTCTGTTCTGGAATTCCAGTACAACTGTTTTTGTTGGCTCCTCCTGCATCTTTTTTTTTTTTTTTAACTCCCTAACTTTGTACCACCTAGCCCCATGTTTTGTGGTGATTAATCTCTCTTTAGCCAAGTTTTCATTAAGCAAGTATTTATCTTCCCTATCAATTATTTTTTGTTGTCCTAAGAGATGTTATAGAATGAATCAGTGTCTTAAAAGAAAAAAAAATCAGTGTCTTTATAGAAGACGATAATGTCCTATCATTGCCAAATTCTTGGCAGTGTCATTTTTGCAAATCATTCTTTTGTTCATTTTCATATTTTCTAAATGTTTGTGGAACCTATTAGATATCAAAGTGGCAAAATTGAAAGGACCCTGTCTTCAGGGATACAGATATGTCCCTAATCAAGGCTTAGGGATTACAATTATGTGATGGATGGTCCTGATTCATATAAATGGGAAAAAATAAAACTGTCCTGGAAAATAATGCATAATGTTTTAAAAAACTGTGTCACCTGGGGCTGGGGATGTGGCTCAAGCGGTAATGCGCTCGCCTGGCATGCGTCACGTGCTAGGTTCGATCCTCAGCACCACATAAAATAAAATAAAGATGTTGTGTCCGCCGAAAACTGAAAAATAAATATTACAAAATTATCTCTCTGTCTAAAAAAAAAAAAAAAAAACTGTGTCACCAGTTTTCATGGTTCCTTCCTGAATGTGTCCAGAAGTTCCCTTAAGACTCTCCACAACTATTTTTATTAGCACATCTCCTAATTAAACTTGCGTGAAGCACTAACATTCAAAATAATTAAAGCACATGCACACGTATGCACACACACACAGAATCATTTTCTACTTTATTTTCTGTTGTTCTCATGTATTTCTATTGCAGTAAGGTTATTTTGCTCATATATGTGTGTAGATCAGCTTTTGTGGGGAAAACTGGGTGTCCATACTTGTTTGTGATTTGTTGGTATTCTATCCCCATATAGAATTTTAGAACAAATTCTGTTTATAAATTTCTGGCTGTCTTATATGCATTTGCCTTTAGTTTGTGCACAAACAGAGATTATTCACACATAGAATACTCCTCTGAAGTGATGAGTCTGCACTCGGGGGTGGCTTTGAAAATCCAGGTGCTCATTCCATTAGTCATGGAGCCATTCTTGTGAACTCTGATGCTGTAAGTCAGATTTCACGCAGAAAGAAATGTGCAACAAACACAAAGCCTGCTTTCTTTATACCTGGAAAGCTTCGGGCTCTTATCCATAAATAGCCCATTATGAGTAAATAACTTTTAGGAAATCAGGTAATATAAATTTATTTTTGCTTAAACAAACAGGTCCTAAATAGAAAGTTCCAAAATCTCCTAAGTCTTGTAAATAATGCTTATGCTAAAACGAGCATTTCTTTGTCCTTACTGTTTCTTTGTTCTACTCTCTTATTTAACTGTTTTGGCAATTTGGTACTTGTTTTTGTTATTTCCTGTTTTCTACCCTAGGGATAACTCTTTATTAGTTTAAAAAATCTATGTTCCATTAATCACCCGATTTCCATTAATCACTCACCACCTTCCTTTTCCCTCCACTTCTCCTCCCTCTGGCTTTATTCTACCCACCTGCTCCCTACTTAAATTATGGTTAATGTTATGAGAGGACTTGCTTAGGAAATCAGGTGGCTTATGAGCTTCAGAGAATTTCTTAAATGTATTTACAACTTTTATGAGAGCACATCCTCTTTGGACTGCTTCCTTCTGTTTGGAAGAGGCCTGTACACACGGCACAGATGTTCACAGAAGCCTGTGAGAGTAGGCAAGTGAAGGAGAAATCTCAGCATAATTATGTTGTTGAACAGTTTAGCAAATAGTCATCGACACTTATTAGACTGAAAAAAAATTTAAGAAAGGAAAAAAAAGAAGTCACTTTGAAGATTTGCATTGTTCCTGTGTGCTTTGATATATACCAGTCCTTGGAAAGTTCTGGCTTTTTTTCTCTACTTTTTATTCCACTTGATCCTTGAGTAGACAAGTAAACGTTTTCTAATAGTCACTCTGCTAAACTCAGACCCAGAGGCCTGAAGTTACGATGCTAAATTGAAATAGAAAGGGGGTGAGAGGGAGGGAGAGTTGTAGGGAGAAAAGAAGGAAAGAGAGAAAGGAGGATGAGGAGAAGGAGAGAGGCTAAACATCCTTTATGTCCTTCATCTGGTTCTTAGTCTAATAATCAGGAGTAGAACCATTACTTTGTGTCCAGCTGAATGCACAGAATTGCGCATCTGAACCAAGTTCAGGGTGTTGGTTTGCTTTAAAGCAAGCAAACAGAAAGCCATAGTGACATTCCTGAAGGCATGCCTCCAAGTTCTTAATATAATTACTTCTTGGTTCTTGAGATGTAATTAATTAGATGAAAAGAGATCAAGCGGAATCCAATACGATGTAGGAGACATTCTAAATGGGAGTGACTGTGGGCTTCCAAGCCATGACAAGAAGCCACTAGATCCATAAACACAAACATTTCTGTCAACCCGCTAGTGTGACTGGAAAACCTTTCAGGCAAGAACCTCTGAAAGTTGCCTAGAGGAAGATTTTTTGGGTGGATAAAAAATAATTTTTTCCCGCTGGAGTCCATAGGATATTTTCTTAATTTATTTCCTACCTGGGTAGTCTTTCTCTACTTGCGAAGGTCTGATTTAACTGGCATCAAGGCCATTTTATTGAAAAAATTTCAGATTCTGGATCAAGCACTTAGTGTGACATGCTTTGTCAATTGTCACTGCTAAACTAATTTTACTCTGACAGCTAACCAACAAGTCAGTTCCCATTTTGTCCGAGAGCTGCTTTGATTCAGGAAAAGTAGCTTATCCAGCAAGCTCATCTTTTTAGTTCCTCTTTACACATATCTTCAAGAACAGAGAAAGAGGATCTTTGCAAATTTCTCGTATATGCATACATTACATCCAGTCTATCTATTTATATATTTTAAACTGGGAGGGTTGTGAAATCATGAAAGCTCAGAGATACAGATTCTTGGGCTTCATAGTTGCCAAAGAGAGTCCTTCCCTCTATCTCTCATTTCGCCTCCCACGCATATACTTTATCCTTTTCTAGGCACCAAGGAGTCAGTAGTGATGCTTGTCAGAAACAAAAGACAGGGGCTGGGGATGTGGCATGTTCGGGGTGCTGGGTTCGATCCTTAGCACCACATAAAAATAAAGATGTTGTGTCCACAGAAAACTAAAAAATAAATATTTAAAAAATTCTCTCTCTCTCTCTCTCTCTCTTAAAAAAAAAAGACAGGAGAGAAGGGGAATAAATGAATATCAGTCAGCTGTCTTGGCAGTTGTCAGAGAAGAATCATGAAATCTCATTGCTGGAAGGGACCTTAAAAATTGTACCTTGTAGACTTGGTGGAGAGTAGGGGGACCCAGTGATAGAGCACTTGCCTAGCATGTATGAAGCCCTGGGCTCAAATACCCAGCACTGCAAAAAGAACCAGTATATTGTTTTTGGCCCTTTTCTCCTTCAAAGAAGAAAGTTCTCAGGGTTGGTGGGGATGCTGGGGTAGTGATGCAGCTTGAGTCAGAATCTGGAAAGTCATGCTGGGTGTGGTTAGTCTGTGGAAAAACTTCATCCCTTGGCACAACCCTTCTCATCTAGCCTCTTTGTCCCCACTCCTGTCCCTCCTTGAATGACTGGTTTGAACCAACCTTCTCATTTTACAGATAAGAAGACTGAGGGTCATAGAGAGGTCCAAGAACTTTTAAGATCATTAGATTTTGAGAAATAATGTTTTCCCTCTTATTTTATTAGGCATTTCTTATCTTTGAAAAACAAAACAAAAAAACAAACCCATCCTAGTATTGTTATTGAGACAAGAATTATAATAAACAATAGGTATCTTTGTTCTCAAATGAAAAATAACTCCTGTTTTATTCCTGTGGTGAGTTGGTAATACAATTTTGCCATCCCCTATTTAAAAAGGCTTTGCTGCTTTCAGTTGCCCACCTTCTTCTCTGATACTATTTCATCCTCCCTCTTTTCCCTTTCTTCTTTCTTTTCTGTTTTCTTTTTTGCAATGCTGAACTCGATAACACATTTGTGAAGACACTTAAAAAGGGATTATTCCTGAAAATCTGCTACAGCATCAAAGCAGCATATTTGTACTTTAGATTTAAAAAGTGAAAAGCCTGTAAATAGAATGCAAGATGAATTTTTATAATCCTAGAACTGTATTTCAAAAGCACTAGAGGAGATTGTTATTTGAAAGAACACTGTAATGAGTCCTATGGTGAAACAAATAATTAGTCTCATGTTTGTTTGGAAAGTTAATCATATCCACAATTCAGTGATTTGGAAATCTCAGCAATTTGGAAACCCAATTTCCAAGGGGAGAGTAGATCAAAGAGCAAATATCAAAGTGGGACCAGGAAACATACCTTCTAATTCCAGAAATAATGACAAGGCAAGAAACACAAAGCAGAAAGCTCCATTTTTGTTTTGTGTTTGTTTTTTGCTCCTTAAATCTTGAAAGTGTTCTGGAAAAAGCATAAGCCTCAAATTTTTCATTAGAAGTTTAAAAGTTGCAAAGAAAATAATTTCTGGCATATTGTAAGTATTGATAATTTAATATTAAATAATTAAATAAATTTTAAGGTATATCCATTTGGAATCTAATATTATGATGATTTCTCTCTACTGCCTACTTAAAAACATAAAAATACATTCTGTATTTCTGGAAAATTTTACACCATTCCTTTTTTTTTTAAAACTCATATTTCATTTACTTGTCTCACAGGATTATATCAACACAATGTGCCGTGAAGACTCTATTGATCATCATATATGGTCAGAACGTTAAAAATCTTTTTTTGTTTTTGTGCTGGGGACCAAACTCAGAGCCTTGTGCATGTGAGGCAAGCACTCTACCAACTGAGCTATATCCCCAGCCCATTAAAAATCTTGATAATTCTTGAATACATATTCTTTTATATTTCACAGTTTACATTTGGATTGAGTTTTTATTAGCACAAGATCAATGAAAGCCATAAGTATTTAACAAATATTGATAAATATTTAATAAAATAGCTATATTTATTAGAACTTTGTATATTAAAGAAATGGATGGGGATGTTTTTTAAAATTAGTTTCTTTGTCAAGGCAAATGTTATTTATTTCCCAAACAAGGCTGGATTTAGTACAATTTCAGTTCTTCACTTTTCTAGCTATAAGCATTAAAATCTTTCACATATGAGACTGGAGGGATTTTGATGTCATCGAGCTTTTAAAAACTCCTTATCAGGTTTATGCCAAAAATTACACAGTGATTTCTCATCAAATTATATTTTGTGATTCATCCTCTTACAAATCAATTAATTCTGTAGTTTTGTTGAAAGGAAAAATCTGACTTAAAACAAAATTTGCTACTCATTCTGTTTCGGGGAAGTATACCCTATGATTTACCAAAGCTTCTCTAATGCCCAGTAATTGCACCTATTGTTCTTTCTCTTAAAGGCACCAGCATTAAGAAGATAAAAATAATTCATATTTCAAACACCTCTGCTAGTATGGTTTTTAATTTTTGGTCAAGATACTTTTACTTATCCTATATGTAAAATATCTTTCATGAATACCTTTGAACTGCAACTTTAGCTAATTAGGGTTATGGTAAATGTCTCTCATATAATCTCTTATGAAAAATGTATTAGCTGAACCAGTCAGCTGGATCAGGCTTACTTTCTTTGGGATTCAATTTTTGCATTCAGATAGCTTCCTTATAGGCCTTCACATGCCTGTTATTTAACTTCTGAGTTCTTGGCCTAAAATGGATTGCTAGATGTGGTGAGGAGATCTGCAATAAGTTGGCCCATGGAAGAAATAAGGGAGCACCTCAGTTGGTGTTCCTTATTGATTCCATTTTTGCTTTGCTCTCAAGGGACTTTTTTTCCCCCCTCAGGAGCCAGCCATGTATTCTTTGACAGTGGCTTGTAGATGAAAAGGCAGACTGTTTTAACAGATTGTCATCCTCATGACTCCTCAACTGCAGGTGCATTCTCAGATCAATTTTAGGAAAAAAGTTGAGGATTTGGAAATCAATTCTCTTAAAATATCTTCCAACTTCAATTGGAAGACTGCTGTTATAAAATCTGTAAAAAGCAGAACTGAAGATCCATAATAGCCAGGATAGGGCCACTCAGTGATTAGTTTTAACTTCCTTCATGTGTTCTTAGGATTTTAATAATTTATATTTGGTGACCTGAATTCACTAAGAATTTACGAGTACTGGTGTCTGCCTAAAACAGCATGTCAGATCAATTTCCATACCAGAGTCAGCTAATAATAAAAGGTTAACTCTTTGATACTGAAATGGCCAGTCTTTGGAATCTGTCCTTTACATCTTGTTCTCATGATGAAATATTTTTACATCTTGTCATAAATAGGAGTCTCTTCATAATCAGTTTTGTGGAGTTCTATAACTATAGTTGTAAACAATATTGGAAAATTCTGTAAGCTAATACAGTTAATACTTATACGAACTGATAAATAAGCCAGAGTACATGATTTCCTGGTTGTTCAATAGCCTATTATGTCAATGTTCCTACCTTTTGGAGAGAAAGGAAGCATTACAAGATCATCTAAAGAAAACAAATTCTTCAAATTAGAGAATGTAGATTAAAATTATTTTCTAATAATTTGTCACTAAAATATCATTATGCCAAAAAAGGTATAATTATGTCATTTCTCTTAACATACTGAGAATTCAGTGGGATTACATAGATTATATTTTTTCCAGTGTTATATTCTGTAAGTAGAACTGTCGGTTCCCTATGTTATCTACTTCTTCTTGAACAGTTCTGCTATAATGAGAAATCAAATTGATGTTAGAACCAATGAACTAATTTTGTGTGCAAAATAAACTGGTGACATAAGAAATATAAGAAAAGTCTTTAGATATGTCTCTTATGGTATTTACAGTGTCAGTACTGACAGGACTGAAGGACAGCTGTGGTTCTAAGGCAAGTTGTTGTGCAGGTATTTGCATAGAATCTTCCTTCATCATCAGGTGAAGAGATTATCAAGCTTGATCCCCTTTGGATCCAGATTGACCAAGCAACATGTAAATCCAGATTCTGTATGGTTCTGCATGATATTAACCTCAGTGAAATTAGTTTTTTTACCTGAAAAATGAGGATAATAATAAGACTTATTACATAGGATTTTTGTGTTAAATGATTAAGTACATTTCATATGAGCTTGACGTTATTAACCATTGTGATTACTAGTATACCCCAAATAATAGGCTCAGTGAAAAGTATAGACTAATGGACTAGTATTCGGTCAGTTGAGTCAAATATTTTACTTCATGACAATTTAAGGCCCTCCAAATGTGATAAATTCAGTGTACCATCTAGTTTCTTTTCTTTCTTTTTTTTTTTTTTTTTTTTGCAAGTATAACAATGCTCTGTCATTAATATGTAGATGTTTTTGGTAATAATTGGAAATGTACTTAAGAGATAATATTGTGGTTTGGATATAAGGTGTTCCCAAAAGTTCTGTTAGTGCAGGAATATTCAGAGGCAAAATGATTGGATTGTGACTAGCATAACCTAATCGATCTATCCTAGTTCTAGTTATTCTTGTTGGATGTTTGATCACATGATGGAAAAACTAACTAAAACAGATACTGTGATGTCATTATTCTTGGGGCATTGGTGTTCAATGTTTATTACTATTTCTTTCTAGTGTTGAGGTGCCACTCAGGTAGATGAAACTTCTTGTGCTATAAAAGACTTGTTAATGTAAACTTTCTGCATTAAAGACTATCAGGATTGGTCTAAGTTATCACCTTGTCATAGGATTCCCTTGAAAATAGAAGATGTTAAAGCTCTTTATTATTTCTTTTTTTAAAATGTATCATCTCTTTTTTATATATACCTTTATTTTGTTTATTTATTTGTTTTTATGTGATGCTGAGGATTGAACCCAGTGCATCAAACGTGCGAGGCATGCACTCTACCACTGAGCCACAATCCTAGCTCCTCTTTATTATTTCTTAAAGGGAGTCAGTAACCACGTTGACTATGAAGAGGCTATTTAAATATCACATTTTGCTAATTTGTCAAAATATGATAATTCTGTGTCCTAATTTTGATCATGTGTTGATCATAAATTTCAGACAGTGTATATATCTTTTAAAAAATAACACCAAAAGTAAATTAATTATTTATCTTGGATACATAAAATATTTAAAACATATATCATTCTCAAATGTTAATAAATAGGGTCCTTGGTAGTGAGATTTTTGGGAACCACTTCTTTGGGTAGGTTGATTGGGAAGCAGTGGTGCTGGAGTAGGTGCTATTTATGTAGTATCTTTATAATAACTATCTTGTTAACTAGACCTATGTTATAGGTACATGATTCGACATGTGCATGCAATCAATTTAACACAATTTTATTGACCTTTACCAAAGAAGGAATTTAATTAATATTTTGCCAGTTGGTCAAGTTTGAAGACTCCTATTTCTTAATACCAGATTTTACATATAATAACACAGGAAAGCACTGAGCATTTCAGAGAAGAAAGCATAGAAATAGGGACTAAGGGTGTAGTGCAGTGGTAGAGCATATATTTATCTTGCACCAGGTCCTGGGTTTGATCACCTGAACAAGCATAAGAACTAAGGATGAATTTGGAACTCAGACATTGTTTAGAAGAGACATATGGGACCCTGTTGTCCCTTCTTAATGTGGTTCAAAGTTAGTGATTTTTCTGACTGGCTACCTTTTAAATTTTCAGAGCACTTAATAAAATATATTAAATACAATTGGAGAGTAAAATTGCTGAGAAAAGAAGAACAATTACTGTGCAGTATTTGTTAGAAGTTTCAGAATAATAAAGCAGAGGTTAGAAACAACACTGTTGAAATATTGAGTAGCTATATCAGATTGTGATACTAATTTACCACTGAGGTTAGCTGCCAGTTTTCTGCAAAATAAATAAATAAATAAACAAACAAATAAATAAGTAAATAAGAAAAAAATAGTCCAAATTAGTTTGATTATTTTAGTAATTATTATTTAACACGTGCTAAGTGCCCACAGCATGTTGGTGCCATCACATGATAAAAGAATGTGCCATGAAAGGAACTGAACTTGCTATTGGGTTTAATTAATCTCTCAAGTTAATTGCCAATGTGGGCCACATTTCTTAATGTGAGTAAAACTGGAGTGTGAGAAAAGATAATGTCCCTCCCTCATTAAGCTGTCTAAGTTAGATTTACAGGGCAACAGAGAGGCCCATTCAGGTTTGGTTTTGATAGCTTTCATTACTGACAGCACAGAGTGGAGATCTGTCCTTTCATTATTAGACTCAACCTAATAGCTATGGCACAAATATAACCACCTCTATCAGGGAAGCTTCAAAGAGCTGTTTGTACTTTGATGCTCAGCTTGTCATATTTTTTTCTTCCACTAGCCTCAGATTTCTTTTGTTCTCACAATGCAGAGAGAATTGCAGCACAGGGCCCTGCCTGAACTCTGCCAAAGAGAGCAGCTCTTGCCAACTGTAGCCTTCCCCAAAGTAGGAATCAGTTAGTGACTTCTGCAGATGATGTGACTTTGGAGACCTTAGGAACTTCCCTTCACACAGTTACATAATTGGCATGTGACTCCCACTCCCCAACTTGTGTTTATAAAGCACAGTGAACAGGGTCTTTATAAACTGGAAGAGGTACAATTGATTACCTGCCAGTACTGGAAGACCATTTGTGTGCCTGTCTTTTCTTCAGTCTTTGCTTCTGTAAGATCTTAGGCTGAGTTCTGAAGAACTGGTGATTAGTGTGCAGGTGATAGTTAAGGAAGAGCTGTTGGAAGAAACCAGGAAGAAGATGAAAGAATTAGAATAGGGAATGGAAGAAAGCAACCACCTAGTTTCAAGTGAAATTAGTCTGATCCCATGAGGAGTCATACCACAGAGTCAGTGTGGCCTTGAGGTAAGAGAATAGGCTTCTGTACATGCCCTTTCCACCAGGCAGTCATTAGCAATGGGTCCTGAATAGGGCCAAGCACAGTGATATGTCTCCCCAAAACCTCTAGGTGAGAGGGCTCTGGTAACCCCACAGCAGTACTTTGGAGAAAATTGGTGGCAACACCTTTGGAGAGGAGTGGGATACCAGATTAGTAAAAGGGATCCCTCAGATATCTGGGTGGGGCATCAACCGCCTCCTAAGGATGGAGAACATATTCTACAATGCTATAGGTCATCTGCATGTTTAAGGAAATATGACATTCCTTTCCATTCCAGGATTGTATGGTGGAGTCAGAGTGCATTGTTAATTATTGATTGTTAATTTTGTGCTATGATCAGTCTTAGAAGAAGACCAAGAACTGATAGATGAAAATCAGAGTACATTTTCCAGCTTTGTGGAAAATGAAGTTGCAGTTTTCAAATAGATCTTCATTGAGTAAAAGCATATGACACTTCTTAACCCCATGGAACCTAATTAATCTATTCCCCCTCCATTGATTTTTAGTAATCTATTGTTAATGTTGTAAAGGTAATTAAACACGACAGATGAAAAAGGATTATATTCTCTTGCCAAAGAGGAAGTGAGGTACGCAAAGTGTCTGGGTGCTGCAGAATACAGCCTCTTGTTATATCAAACGACAGGGCCTAACTTTGTGATGTAAACACATTATTGCAAATGTCAGTGCACAGAGAATTGTTTAGACAGACTGCAAAGATGATTACTAAACAAGCGGCAAAGCAATAAAATATAAAATAACATTTCATTGACTAAGTTATAATTCAAACTTGTTATCACTTCACATGAACCATTTTAGATAATTAACTTTTCTATGATAGGCTTTTAAAAATGAAAAAAAGAGGCAACATTTGATATGAAAATATTAAGTACATTAATGTAAATTATAAAATATTTTATATCAAACTGGAGGATATGTTCTGACATTCATTTTTCTTTACCTCTCTCCCTCCCTCCCTCCCTTCTTTTCTATCAAAAATATCAATTTCTTAATCTAATAAATGGCAAAAAGTGTGTACTGTGTAATTTTTTGAATTTAGTTCTATATATCTGTAAAATTAGATGATTTCTGGAGGGTGAGGAAAAGACACTTTCTTCACTATGTGTTTTATATGTTCTGTTGAGTGAAGTTTCAATTGCTAAATTACTGCTAAAAACTCAATCTAAAGAAAGAAAATCATGAATTTGGGGCCAACATACCTTACATGAATTTGGGGTCAACATACCTTAGATACAAACAGAGATATGAAAAATTGTGGTATATATGTGTATTAAGAATTGTAATGCAAAAAAAAAAGAGTACACGTATCATGGCATAAGTTGACGTGAACATACAAAATATTTTTTAGTTGTAAATGGATCTTTTATCTTATTTATTATATGCACTGCTGAGGATCAAACACAGGGCCTCACACATGCCAGGCAAGTGCTCTACTACTGAGCCACAACTCCAGACCTGTGGCATGTATTTTACTTGAAAGCATGATACATTTCTACAAAAGCAATTAATTGGGAAAGTTTAGGAATGTTTTTCTACAATCAACTAGAGAAACTGTTTCTTCAGTGCCTTTTAAAAAAAAATTGTGAGTTGTTTTTTTCTGTAGAAATATTAAACACAGAGGTTGATAATGACACATTATGCAAATAAAAAACGTGAAGTATCTCTCCTAAAATATTTATAAACTTGGGTTCATGGAATATTTTTGGTTTCATGAAAAATTTTATCATTCATCAGAATCTGAGAGAGACAAGATGGCAGATTAGAGGGAAGTGGCTTTTCTCAGAGCTCTGTGACAAGGGATTCAAACAGTGAAAAAACTACTTCTCTGTGAGCATTTCTTGAAGGTAGTTATTTTTCCTTATTCTGTTTTTTGAGGGTTAGGGTTTTTGATTAGTATATTTGGGATTGATTTTGTATTGTCTGTTTCACAACTGGTTCCCGTTGCTTCTGTTTCCTTTTTTCCTCTTGTTAACAGCCAAACTCTAGTGTTTTCTCTTTCACTCTTCCTTTAATTCTTTTACTTCTAATTTTTCTCCTCCTTCTTCACAAACAACACATCCTAACTTGCCTCTGCATTTGCCCTATTTACCTCTGGAATGTACAAACCCTTTTCTGATCCCCCATCCCTTCTTCTTCCTTCTTCTTTTTTTTTTTTTATTTTATTTTATTTTTTTTTAATTTTTTATTGTTGGCTGTTCAAAACATTACATAGTTCTTGATATATCATATTTCACAATTTGATTCAAGTGGGTTATGAGCTACCATTTTTACCCCATATACAGATTGCAGAATCACATCAGTTACACATCCATTGATTTACATATTGCCATACTAGTGTCTGTTGTATTCTGCTGCCTTTCCTATCCTCTACTATCCCCCCTCCCCTCCCCTCCCCTCCCCTCCCCTCTTCTCTCTCTGCTCCCTCTACTGACATTCGTTTGTCCCCCTTATATTATTTTTCCCCTTCCCCTCACTTCCTCTTGTATGTACTTTTGTATAACTCTGAGGGTCTCCTTCCATTTCCATGCATTTTCCCTTCTCTCTCCCTTTCCCTCCCACCTCTCATCCCTGTTTAATGTTAATCTTCTTCTCATGCTCTTCGACCCTACTCTGTTCTTAGTTACTCTCCTTATATCAAAGAAGACATTTGGCATTTGTTTTTTAGGGATTGGCTAGCTTCACTTAGCATAATCTGCTCTAATGCCATCCATTTCCCTGTAAATTCTATGATTTTGTCATTTTTTAATGCAGAGTAATACTCCATTGTGTATAAATGCCACATTTTTTTTATCCATTCATCCATTGAAGGGCATCTAGGTTGGTTCCACAGTCTTGCTATTGTGAATTGTGCTGCTATGAACATCGATGTAGCAGTGTCCCTGTAGCATGCTCTTTTTAGGTCTTTAGGGAATAGACCGAGAAGGGGAATAGCTGGGTCAAATGGTGGCTCCATTCCCAGCTTTCCAAGAAATCTCCATACTGCTTTCCAAATTGGCTGCACCAATTTGCAGTCCCACCAGCAATGTACAAGTGTACCCTTTTCCCCACATCCTCTCCAGCACTTGTTGTTGTTTGACTTCATAATGGCTGCCAATCTAACTGGAGTGAGATGGTATCTTAGGGTGGTTTTGATTTGCATTTCTCTGACTGCTAGAGATGGTGAGCATTTTTTCATGTACTTGTTGATTGACTGTATGTCCTCCTCTGAGAAGTGTCTGTTCAGGTCCTTGGCCCATTTGTTGATTGGGTTGTTTGTTCTCTTATTGTCTAATTTTTTGAGTTCTTTGTATACTCTGGATATTAGGGCTCTATCTGAAGTGTGAGGAGTAAAGATTTGTTCCCAGGATGTAGGCTCTCTATTTACCTCTCTTATTGTATCTTTTGCTGAGAAAAAACTTTTTAGTTTGAGTAAGTCCCATTTGTTGATTCTAGTTATTAACTTTTGTGCTATGGGTGTCCTATTGAGGAATTTGGAGCCCGACCCCACAGTATGTAGATCGTAGCCAACTTTTTCTTCTATCAGACGGCGTGTCTCTGATTTGATATCAAGCTCCTTGATCCATTTTGAATTCACTTTTGTGCATGGCGAGAGAAAGGGATTCAGTTTCATTTTGTTGCATATGGATTTCCAGTTTTCCCAGCACCATTTGTTGAAGATGCTATCCTTCCTCCATTGCATGCTTTTAGCCCCTTTATCAAATATAAGGTAGTTGTAGTTTTGTGGATTGGTTTCTGTGTCCTCTATTCTGTACCATTGGTCCACCCGCCTGTTTTGGTACCAGTACCATGCTGTTTTTGTTACTATTGCTCTGTAGTATAGTTTGAAGTCTGGTATCGCTATACCGCCTGATTCACACTTCCTGCTTAGCATTGTTTTTGCTATTCTGGGTCTTTTGTTTTTCCATATGAATTTCATGATTGCTTTCTCTATTTCTACAAGAAATGCCGTTGGGATTTTGATTGGCATTGCATTAAACCTATAGAGAACTTTTGGTAATATCGCCATTTTGATGATGTTAGTTCTGCCTATCCATGAACAGGGTATATTTTTCCATCTTCTAAGATCTTCTTCTATTTCTCTCTTTAGGGTTCTGTAGTTTTCATTGTATAAGTCTTTCACCTCTTTTGTTAGGTTTATTCCCAAGTATTTTATTTTTTTTGAAGATATTGTGAATGGAGTGGTTGTCCTCATTTCCATTTCAGAGGATTTGTTGCTGATATACAGGAATGCCTTTGATTTATGCGTGTTGATTTTATATCCTGCCACTTTGCTGAATTCATTTATTAGCTCTAATAGTTTCTTTGTAGACCCTTTTGGGTCTGCTAGGTATAGAATCATGTCATCCGCAAATAGTGATAATTTAAGTTCTTCTTTTCCTATTTTGATGCCTTTAATTTCTTTCGTCTGTCTAATTGCTCTGGCCAGTGTTTCGAGAACTATGTTGAACAGAAGTGGTGAGAGAGGGCATCCCTGTCTTGTTCCAGATTTTAGAGGGAATGCCTTCAATTTTTCTCCATTCAGAATGATGCTAGCCTGAGGCTTAGCATAGATTGCTTTTACAATATTGAGGAATGTTCCTGTTATCCCTAGTTTTTCTAGAGTTTTGAACATAAAGGGATGCTGTACTTTGTCGAATGCTTTTTCCGCATCTATCGAGATGATCATATGATTCTTATTTTTAAGTCTATTGATGTGGTGAATAACATTTATTGATTTCCTTATATTGAACCAGCCTTGCATCCCAGGGATGAATCCTACTTGATCATGGTGCACAATTTTTTTGATAAGTTTTTGTATCCGAGTGGCCAGAATTTTATTGAGGATTTTTGCATCTAGGTTCATTAGAGATATTGGTCTGTAGTTTTCTTTCTTTGAAGTGTCTTTGTCTGGTTTAGGTATCAGGGTGATGTTGGCCTCGTAGAATGAATTTGGAAGTTCTCCCTCTTTTTCTATTTCCCGAAGTAGCTTGAAAAGTATTGGTATTAGTTCCTCTTTAAAGGTTTTGTAAAACTCTGCTGTATACCCATCCGGTCCTGGGCTTTTCTTAGTTGGTAGTCTTTTTATGGTTTCTTCTATTTCCTCAATTGATATTGGTCTGTTTAGGTTGTCTATATCCTCCTGACTCAATCTGGGCAGATCATATGACTTAAGAAATTTATCTATGCCTTCACTATCTTCTAATTTATTGGAGCATAAGGATTCAAAATAATTTTTGATTATCTTCTGTATTTCTGAAGTGTCTGTTGTGATATTGCCTTTTTCATCCCGTATGCTAGTAATTTGAGTTCTCTCTCTTCTTCTCTTCGCTAGCATGGCTAAGGGTCTGTCGATTTTGTTTATTTTTTCAAAGAACCAACTTTTAGTTTTGTCAATTTTTTCAATTGTTTCTTTTGTTTCGATTTCATTAATTTCAGCTCTGATTTTAATTATTTCTTGCCTTCTACTTCTTTTGCTGTTGTTTTGCTCTTCTTTTTCTAGGGTTTTGAGATGAAGTATGAGATCATTTATTTGTTGGTTTTTTCTTTTTTTAAGGAATGAACTCCAAGCAATGAATTTTCCTCTTAGAACTGCTTTCAATGTGTCCCATAGATTCTGATATGTTGTGTCTGTGTTTTCATTAATCTCTAAGAATTTTTTAATTTCTTCCTTGATGTCTTCTATAACCCATTGATCATTCAGTAACCTATTGTTCATTCTCCAAGTGATGTATTCTTTTCCCTTCCTTCTTTTATCATTGATTTTCAGTTCCATTCCATTATGATCAGATAGGATGCATGGTATTATCTCTACTCCTTTATATTGTCTAAGAGTTTCCCTGTGACATAATATATGATCTATTTTTGAGAAGGATCCATGTGCTGCTGAGAAAAAAGTGTAACTGCTTGATGTTGGGTGGTATATTCTATATATGTCAATTAAGTCTAGGTTATTAATTGTGTTATTGAGTTCTATAGTTTCCTTATTCAACTTTTGTTTGGAAGATCTGTCCAGTGGTGATAGAGGTGTGTTGAAGTCTCCCATGATTATTGTATGGTGGTCTATTAGACTCTTGAACTTGAGAAGAGTTTGTTTGATGAACATAGCTGCACCATTGTTTGGGGCATATATATTTATGATTGTTATGTCTTGTTGGTGTATGGTTCCCTTAAGCAGTATGTAGTGTCCCTCTTTATCCCTTTTGATTAACTTTGGCTTGAAATCTATTTTATTTGATATGAGTATGGATACTCCTGCTTGTTTCCGAAGTCCATATGAGTGATATGATTTTTCCCAACCTTTCACCTTCAGCCTATGTATGTCTTTTCCTATCAAATGCGTCTCCTGTAGGCAGCATATTGTTGGGTCTTGTTTTGTGATCCATTCTACTAGCCTGTGTCTCTTGATTGGTGAGTTTAAGCCATTAACATTTAGGGTTATTATTGAGATATGGGTTGTTCTTCCAGCCATATTTGTTTATTTATGTTACTAAACATGGTTTGTTTTCCTCTTTGATTATTTTCCCCCCTTTAGTGTCCTACCTCCCACTGTTGGTTTTCATTGTTATTTTCCATTTCCTCTTCCTGTAATGTTTTGCCAAGGATGTTTTGAAGAGATGGTTTTCTAGCTGCAAATTCTTTTAACTTTTGTTTATCGTGGAAGGTTTTAATTTCATCTTCCATCCTGAAGCTTAATTTCGCTGGAAACACAATTCTTGGTTGGAACCCATTTTCTTTCAGTGTTTGAAATATGTTATTCCAGGATCTTCTAGCTTTCAGAGTCTGTGTTGAAAGATCAGCTGTTATCCTGATTGGCTTACCCCTAAATGTGATCTGCTTCCTTTCTCTTGTAGCTTTTAAAATTCTCTCCTTATTCTGTATGTTGGGCATCTTCATTATAATGTGTCTAGGTGTGGGTCTCTTATGATTTTGCACATTCGGCGTCCTGTAGGCTTCTAGGATTTGGGGTTCTGTCTCATTCTTCAAGTCTGGGAAGTTTTCTCGTATTATTTCATTGAATAGATTGCTCATTCCTTTGGTTTGAAACTCTGTCCCTTCCTGTATCCCAATGACTCTTAAATTTGGTCTCTTGATGTTATCCCATATTTCTTGGATGTTCTGCTCATGGTTTCTTAACAGTCTTGCTGAGCTGTCTATGTTCTTTTCAAGTTGAAATACTTTATCTTCATTGTCTGATGTTCTGTCTTCTAAGTGTTCTACTCTGCTGGTAGTATTCTCAATTGAGTTTTTAAGTTGGCTTATTGCTTCCTGCATTTCTAGGATTTCTGTTTGTTTGTTTTTTATAACCTCTATTTCCCTGTATAGTTGATCTTTTGCTTCTTGGATTTGTTTATGTAATTCATTGTTGAAGTGATCTTTCATTGTCTGATTTTGCTGTCTGATGTCTTCCTTGAGACTCCAGATCATCTGAAGCATGTATATCCTGAATTCTTTATCTGACATTCCATCTGCTGCAGCTGTTACCTCTTCTAACGTTGAGTTGACCTGCAATGCTTGTGGTCCTTTCTTTCCTTGTCTCTTCATACTGTTCGCGTTCCTTTCTACTTGGTGAAACTGTTGTGCTATTGAATTTTCCCCTTATATATTTATATTGGTCTTGTATAGTTGCAAAGTCTCCCTCGCAGGCGCGGGCGGCGGCTCTGTCCCTCTGCGGGCCGCTAGGCTTGTTCTGTCGGTGGTCACAGTTCTGTCTACTCTGCAGGCGCAGGCAGCGGCACTGCCCCTCTGCAGGCCTCTGGGGCTGTACTGCCAATGGGTCGCAGGTGCGCCTACCTTGCAGGCGCGGGGGGGGGGGCGGCTCTACCCTTCCTCAGGCCACTGGGCCTGTTCTGTCTCTTGGTTGCAGGTCTGGCCTGCTCTGATGGTGGTCACAGTTCCGTCTACCTTGCAGGCGCTGGGGGGAGGGGGCGGCTCTGCCTCTCAGCAGGTCGCTGCTCCTCTTCTGCCGGTGGGTTGCAGGCCCGCCTACCTTGCAGGAGTGATTGGAAGCTCTGTCCCGCCGCGGGCCACTGGGCCTTTTCTGTCGGTGGTCACCGTTCCACCTACCTGGGAGGCGCGGGGGGTGGGGGGCGGCTCTGCCCCTCAGCAGGCCGCTGGGCCTGCTCTGTGCGTGGTCACAGTTCCCTCTACCTTGCCGGTGCAGGGGGAGGGGGCGGCTCTGCCTCTCAGCAGGTCGCTGCTCCTCTTCTGCCAGTTGGTCGCAGGCCCGCCTACCTTGCAGGAGTGATTGGAAGCTCTGTCCCACCACGGGCCACTGGGCCTTTTCTGTCCGTGGTCACAGTTCCACCTACCTGGCAGGCGCGGGGGGTGGGGGTCGGTTCTGCCCCTCAGCAGGCCGCTGGGCCTGCTCTGTGTGTGGTCACAGTTCCCTCTACCTTGCCGGTGCAGGGGGAGGGGGCGGCTCTGCCTCTCAGCAGGTCGCTGCTCCTCTTCTGCCGGTGGGTCGCAGGCCCGCCTACCTTGCAGGAGTGATTGGAAGCTCTGTCCCGCCGCGGGCCCCTGGGCCTTTTCTGTCCGAGGTCACAGTTCCATCTACCTGGCAGGCGCGGGGGGTGGGGGGCGGCTCTGCCCCTCAGCAGGCCGCTGGGCCTGCTCTCTGCGTGGTCACAGTTCCCTCTACTTTGCCGGCGCAGGGGGAGGGGGCGGCTCAGCCTCTCAGCAGGACACTGCTCCTCTTCTGCCAGTGGGTCGCAGGCCCGCCTACCTTGCAGGAGTGATTGGAAGCTCTGTCCCACCGCGGGCCACTGGGCCTTTTCTGTAGGTGGTCACCTGGCAGGCGCGGGGGGTGGGGGGTGGCTCTGCCCCTCAGCAGGCCGCTGGGCCTGCTCTGTGCGTGGTCACAGTTCCCTCTACCTTGCTGGTGCAGGGGGAGGGGGCAGCTCTGCCTCTCAGCAGGTCCCTGCTCCTCTTCTGCCAGTGGGTCGCAGGCCCGCCTACCTTGCAGGAGTGATTGGAAGCTCTGTCCCACCGCGGGCCACTGGGCCTTTTCTCTCGGTGGTCACCTGGCAGGCGCGGGGGGTGGGGGGTGGCTCTGCCCCTCAGCAGGCCGCTGGGCCTGCTCTGTGCGTGGTCACAGTTCCCTCTACCTTGCCGGTGCAGGGGGAGGGGGCGGCTCTGCGTCTCAGCAGGTCGCTGCTCCTCTTCTGCCGGTGGGTCGCAGGCCCGCCTACCTTGCAGGAGACCTTTTTTTTTTTTTTAAAGAGAGAGTGAGAGAGAGAGAGAGAGAGAGAGAGAGAGAATTTTAATATTTATTTATTTTTTTTAGTTTTCGGTGGACACAACATCTTTGTTTGTATGTGGTGCTGAGGATCGAACCCGGGCCGCACGCATGCCAGGCGAGCACGCTACCAGCCCATTCTTCCTTCTTTAAGAACTTCTCCTAACACTAATTGGTTTAAAAATGCCAGACCCCACCCCTAATGCTATAGCAATGATTAATACAACAGAAGTCATAGAAAACACTTATTGTTGATTTTATGTCATATGTAATTCATGATTACTTACTGTCTTTACTGATAGCAATTGCTGAGCCTACCATAGCTGTTTATTGTGTCAATTAACTTTATGTCAAAATAGGAATTAAGTACTTCATTTAGTGCTATTTATATATTGTGTGCATAGTTGGTTGCAATTATTTGCTCCCTTTAATAGATGAGGCACAGGAAACCTACAGGATCACAACAAGTATGTTGGTTAGAAACACCACTGCTTCAGATCTAGTCGGACAGATGGGTAGACACACAAACAATATGAAAAAGCAAGGGAACGAACCAACCCAAACAGACCAGAGTGACTCAGTAGCAGACTCCACTGAACTGCATGGAAGAAATGTCAGACAAGGAATTTAGAAAGTTTATCGTTAAATTAATCTATAAAATAAAAGATGATGTAAGGAGTGAAATCAGAGACAAGATTCAAGAAGTGAAAGATCACTTCAGTAAGGAAAGAGAAATTCTGAAGAAAAATTAAATGGAAATTCTCAAAATGAACGAATCAATAAACTAAATTAAAAATTCAGTGGACAACATCACCAATAGACTAGACCACTTGCAAGATAGATTTTCAGGCAATGAACGCAAAGTACATAATCTTGAAAATAGAGTTAATCATGGAGAAAAGATGTTAAGAGACCATGAACAGAATTTTCAAGAAATATGGGATATCATTAAAAGTCAAACCTGAGATTCACAGGGATAGATGAAGGCTCGGAGATACAAAAAACCAAAAGAATGCACAATCTTTTCAATGAAATATTAGCAGAAATTTTCTCAAATCTTGAACATGAAGTAGAAAATTAAATACAGGAAGCATACAGGACTCCAAATATACAAAATTACAACAGACCAACTCCTTGGAACATTATTAGGAAAATGACATTTATCTTAATCATTAATATTGCTGTTTTTATGAAAATTAAATATTTTGTGTCAGTTGTTTGTTAAAATGATACAAGAAAAAAATTTACCTAAAAATAGTGCTTGAAGTTGCCTCTGAATCTACTTTTGGCAGTTTAATATCTAAACTCTTATTCCAGAGCAGGAATCCATATGAAGAAAATGTTCAAAACCACAATTATGCCATTAACCCTGGCCTTTGAAAAGTGAACCTGCTTTACAAATTCTCTCTGCCCTTGGCATATTTACCAAGCACTTTATTTTCAAATGTGACTTTAGACAAACTTTATTTAAAAAAAATATTGTAAGCAGAGGTTTAACAGTTCTTTCTGCTTCCTTATTCTTTTCACCCAAGAACTGTCTTGCTTTCCTGCTTTCCCTTTCCTTGGCTGCCCTCCTTTGCACCCTTGGATAATAAATCATGTGGATGAGTGAAGTGGGTACAGATGTGGCTGGTAGGATGGAGAGGGGCCATTTCCACTTTTTGGTCCTTCTTGATATCTGTTATAGAGGATCTTTAGCCCTGAGTTCACATTACCATCAGTGCCCTCAGTGCCTACCATCACTGGAATTAACACCATCACCTCACAATAACCATCATTCTCTTCCTGCTTCTTCCCCTCATCATGTCAACTAGTTATTGACTGTCTTTCATGTGGAAAACCCTGTGGCGGATGCTTTATTCTTATCAAATTTTCCTCATATTCCCATCAATTTGATGAAAAAAATTTTCATCTATAACTTATCACATAAGGTAATAGAGAAACAATTGACTTAAGATTTGACCAGAGTTCCTAATTATAATCATAAGCAAGTTAGGGAAAGTATCTGAGCTTCTTCTTTTTTTTAATTTAATTTTTTAAATTGCTTTTATTTTTTAAATACATGATAGTGGAATGCATTTAAATATATGATAGTGGAATTCTTATTACACATATAGAACACATTTTTTATATCTCTGTTTATATAAAGTATGTTCATACCAATTCATGTCTTCATACATGTACTTTGAATAATGAAGTCCATCACTTTCTACCATCATTGCTAACCCTTCCCTTCCCCTCCTACCCTTCTGTCCTATCTAGAGTTGGTTAATTCCTCCCATGTCTGAGCTTCTTCTCTTCACCTTTCCCATAGTTTAAAGATTTCTCATACTTTCTAGGGAGAATGAAATGAGATGACATACATAGCAAATGCTGAATACTATGTGCAGTCACAGCAGCCACCTAGGAAAATGGTGGCTCTCCTCCCTCTGTGCCTATGGTGTAGGGAGAAAATTCCAGGAGGCATATATAATTGCAAAATTAAATAGAATAATTAAAAACTCTCCTTATGTAATTTTTAACTTATGTTTCTCATTTACTTACTCTGTCTGAGGTATGTTTGAGTCTATAATGTGCCTAGAGTCATCTGTTTTCACAGCAACTCTCTGCGATGGATAGTTGTTTGATTTTCTATCAGGAATCAGGACTCTATTCTTTTCCACCTCCTTACTTATGTGCCTTCAGCAATAGATTTCTTGCCTTTGAGCACAAGATTTTAGAGAAAGGGAGGAGAAAGGGGCCAGAGTGTTTGTTGTTCTGGGTCCCTCCCTGTGGGACCACCTGGGGCTGACTGTGTCCTTCAATCAAGTGTGATAGCTCTCCTTGAAGTTGACCTCTCTACCAGATTTTCTCCTTTCTGGTTCTTATCTGTTCCTCTCCCTTCTTTCTTTAGATTAATAGATTATCCAGGATAATGGATATCCATTCAGATTTCCCTTCATACTACCCAAAGTTTTATAAGTAGCCCCTTTATTAAATCTTTATTAAATTATTCTGATTTGAGTAGGACATTTAAATGTCCTGCTGGGATCCTGGCTGGTTCAGTAGAGAGGAAACTAGGGAACTTTGTTTTTGTAACAAAGTACTGACATACTAGGCGCACAGTTTAATTGGAGTGGCTGGACTGGATGCTGGTACAGTTGATTATGGAGTGAGAGACATTCAAGCTATTGTCACATTACCACTAGTAGATTGTGTTTGTATCAGTCTCAGATAATAAGGACTTTTGTTTCACTGCAGGCACACTGTGCTCCAATTCTTTCATATGCACACATTCATGTGCTTCTAGTACTTTATTTTGCACTTCTTTGGGTAGGGACTCATTTATTCTTCTGTGCCCTCAACACAAGTACACATCTTTGCTTAATGTGTGTGTGTGTTTTTTTTTCTCCTGTGACCAAAATACTCAACAACAGCAATTTAGAGGACAAAAAAATTTATTTTGGGCTCACATTTTAAGAGGTTCAGTCCATGTCTGCTGACTCCATCAATCTGGCCCAAGACAAGGCAGAACATCACAGCAGAAGGGTACAGCAGAGAAAAATTCCTCAGCTTATCACACTCTGGAGGCAGAGAGAGTGGAGCCAAAGATAAAATATAATCCCTTGTGGCACAGTGTCAGTGACCTACTTCCTCCAGCCACACCCCATCTGCCTACAGTTACCACCCAGTAATCTATCAATTAGATTTGTCTATTGATAAAGTTACTGCTCTGTAGTCTAGTTATTTCACCTCTAAACATTTCTATTTTTCGGACACATGAACATTTGGGAGGCATACTTTATATCCAAACCTCAACAATATGCATAGCAGTTATTTAATGACTTATCTGCCCAACATCAAGTGTGAGGATGAACCAAAGGAAGTACACAAATACATGGACAGAGACCATTTTGCTTCTTCATATTAACTTGTGTAAAAGTCCCAAATAATATATTATAAATATGTTACATCTGTAAACATTACAGAAATGGACAAGCCTGACTCTATTCCTTTTCTTTAGCATCTGCTAGAGGAGAAAAATTGGATAGATGCCTGGAAGACGTGGGCAATTATCACTTTTCAGTAGGATATAGTGATCTGGTTTCAATTTGAAAATAATAAAGAACATTTTTTTTCTCTCCTGACTTTTTTGCTTATTAAAATTTGTTCTAAAATATTCTCACTTACAGGATATTGATTTTTTTTTTTTTACTTCAAAAGACTGGTTCTAGTTTTTATTTTTTAATTAACAATAAAGTAGTGGAAAAAAGCAGTATTGCAACAGTCTCAACTTTGGATTTTAAGAGCCATAAATATAGTGTCATGGTGAAATGCATATCATACTTGAATGTTAGAATTTACAGAATTTTTAAAAATAAAGAGCTTTTATCACTAATATTTTGATATGTTTAAATATCAAAGGATAAAAACTGGTAGCATTTGGCCAATTCCATGTTTTCCAATTTTAAAGTCTTGTTTATAAAAGAACAATAATTCAGAAAATTTTAAAATTAGGATAAAAGTTTTAATCTCACAAAGAAATAACAGTGTGGTGTTCCCCATTATATAGTCCTACCCTCCCCCCTCCTCACTCCACACAGTTTGCAGATGGCTATCAGTAGTGCTGAATTTATAGACAAACAGCATGGCAGCATGGGTCCCCTGAGAGCAAGATGCTTTCTGTATACTGACACAAATTTCTCTAGGGAGAATTTACATACAATAAATTATTTATATAAAAATCCAAGGCCCTTCTGCCATGCTTTAGGTGTTTTTTTTTTTTTTCTTTTTTAATCATTGTAAAATGCCATCAGCATTTGAAATTGTTCCGTGTCTGATGGAGCAGGATAGGGACAAAAGTTCTTTAGGTTTGTCCTTGAAACAGCTGACCTGGAGAGAGGCACCACAGAAAAGGTGAGCAAGGGCTAAGAAAGAGTTCAAGGGCAACTGAGGAACTGGCATAGTTTACTCAGCCACTGACGGGTTGCAGCCAAGCAACTAGGGAAGAGTAGTGGTAGGAGAGCTTATTGAAGGAATGGGCCACTGAACTGGGATTGGGATCCATTTCCAATGATAGTTGCATATATTGGGCAAAGAGCAAAGAAAGGAAGACTTGGTTTAGGAATATTTACCCTACTCAACAGGTCTTATTTTAATAGCAACAAAACATTTTAAATTTTGCCCTGGAAGTAATGAGTAAAATGGTGGTTATGAGACTGGAGGTGGGGGGAGAGGGAGGAAGTATCAGCCTCCTGAGCTGTTGTGATCTAATTTGTTTTGATCTCTAAATAGGTTTTTGAGCTTTATTGTTAAGCACTGCAATAATAGTAATCAACAATATTTCAAAATTGCTGAGATAGCTGGGCGTGGTCCTACCTGCCTGTTATCCCAGTCACTTGGAAGGCTGAGTCAGGAGGATCCCAAGTTTGAGGTCCAAAGCCACTCAGAGAGACCCCTTCTCAAAGTTTCAAAAAATTCAAAAAACCCAAGAAACATAAAGGGTTACAGATGAGGCTTAGTGGTAAAGCACCTCTGGGTTCAATCACTAACACCAAAAAAAAAAAAAATTGCTGACAGTGGATTTCAAATGTCTCACCATAAAACATTATAAGTGTTAATTAGCTTGATTTAATAATTACACATTGTACCCCATAAATGTATACAACACACTGTACCCCATATATACAAGTACTACTTATATACATTTAAAATTTTACAATGATCATAAATCCATAAAAACAAGCAAAGAAATATACAAGTAAATTCTGTGTGATCTTTACCAGTTGTCCCATCATTAATATTTGGCCTAACTATAGTATAATAAGAAAATCAGGAAATTGACATTGGTATAATCCATAGAGTTTATTCAGATTTCACCAGTTAGACAGTCCTCACTTGCGTATGTTGTAGCTCTGTGCAATTGTATCATATGGGTAGTTTCATGAAACCACAGCCACTATTAGCATATTTATCTGTACCATCAGTAGAAGACACATCTTTTTTCCTAACCTAGACCACTTTTTTCTATATTTTTATTTATATATTATACTTACACTTAATGGTGGAATTTTGTGAATTATTTGTTCACCTACATAATGGAACAGTTTAATTTGGTTAATATGATTCCCCAGTACTTTACCTTTCCTTCTCCTCCTTCCTCCCCTCAGATCCCCTTCCTCTATTCTGCTGGTCTCGATTTATTTTTATGAGATCTACCCTCACACCTTTCTTTTCCTTTTTTCTCTTTACTTTTCACATATGAGAGAAAAACATGTAACCCTTGACTTTCTGAGTATGGCTTATTTCACTTAACATAATATTTTCAAGTTTCATTCAAATGATATAATTTTATTTTTCTTTATGGCTGAGTAAAACTCTATTATATATGTATGCCACATTTTCTTTATCTGTTCATCCACTGATGGATACATAGGCTGGTTCCATAATTTGGCTCTTGTGAATTGTTCTACTGTTAACATGGGTATACATGTATTGTTATAGGATTTAATTCTTTAGGTTTTATATATATATATTATATATAACAATTAGAACCTAGTATAGGTTCTTGTTTGCTTTTTGGTACTGGGGATTGAACCCAGGTATGCTTAACCACTGAGTCACATCCCAAGCCCTTTTTAAAAAATATTTTATTCAGAGTCAGGGTCTCACTGAGTGACTTTGGGCCTTGTTAAGTTCTTGAGGCTGGCTTTGAAGCAATCCTCCTATCTCAGCCTCCTGAGCTGCTGCGATCCAATTTGTTTTGATCTCTAAAATTATCATTATTTTATGAATGCTTTGTAAAAGTAATCAATCATGCAATGTGTATCCTTTTTTTCTTTATTCAGTATTAATTTCTTGATGTACATCCAAGTATGTATCAATAATTTGTTCCTTTATATGTTGAACAATGTTCCATGTTATGGATATACCAAAATTTGTTTCACCATTTACTTATTGAAAGATATTTGGATAATTTTCAGATTTGGATTACTACCAATAAAGATGCTATGAAAATTCATGTATATGTTTCTATCTGAAAATAAGTTTTCTTTTCCCTGGGAAAAAATGTCTAAGAGTACAATTTTTGGGTCATATGATAAGTTTATTTTCAGTTTTGAAAGGAGATGCCAAACTGTTTTCCAGGATAGCCTGTATCATTTTGCATTCCCACCAGCACTGTATACAAGATTATATTTCTCTGCATCTGCAACTAGTGTTTTATGTCATTACTGTTTTATTTTAGCTATTCTCATAGGTATTTAGTAGTATCTTATTGTGGTTTTAAATCTAATTTTTCAAATGGCTAATGATGCTTGACACTTGCTGAGCGCCTCCCTGAGTTGCCGAGGCTGGCTTTGAACCTGTGAACCTCCTGCCTCAGCCTCCTGAGCCAATGGAATTATAGGCATGCACCACCATGCCCTGCCTGTCCGTTTTCTAGTTGGATTGTTTATTACTTCTTATTGTTGGTTTTTATTGTTGAGTTTTGCGAATTCCTTATATATTTCTAGTTACTATTCCCTTGTGAGATATGTGGCAGGGATGGTCCTGGTTGTGGAATGGATATTGTGGATCTCCAGGAGTTCACCACTGGGCTGCTCTTTATTTGTTGTTATTTGGCCAGAGAGAGCAACCTCTTCCTTTTGGCATTTTTGAAGTTGTAAGCCTCTCCACGTTCAGTTCAGTTGTTTGTGTTAAAAAATAAAAAGCAAACAAAAACAAAAACAGTGAACTCACCACATTGGTGTCCTTCAAATTCTGAGGTCCCTAGCTAGTGTACCTTCCCACTTCCAGGTTTCAGAATTCTTTTATCATTTTCTGTTGAATAATTTCAAGGGTATTTGATTGTATTTAGAAGGAAGAAGCAGAGAAGAAAATGAGTCTATGCCCTCTTTTCCCAGAATCATCAAGTAAGTCTGGTATTTAAGAAATGCTTTGGTATTAAACAGGAAAAGAACTGAATGTTCTGGTAGTGTCATCTGATGTGCAGTCTCTTCCTGGTCTTACCATTGTACCTTAAGTGTCTTTTGTATTACAGTAGCTCTTTAAGATCATAAATTTAAAATGACTCTTCCTTAAAACCAGAGCTTAGAAATATTTTAACTAATGTGGAACAGAAGTGTAGCATGGACTCAGGTTCATTGCCCAGGTCCTCCTTCTGGAACAAAGGGCTTTTTCCCCACCTGCTGAAGGTGCTGCCTGCACATAACCCTCTTCTAAAGGTAGGCCTCCTTTTGGAGGTGGCCTATCCCCACTGACTGATCACTGTAGGGTAAAAAAGCCCCAACTTCCTCAATCAGATCCAGGATACCCCATAGTATGGTCTGAATATTTGCTTCAGGAGTTAAGTTGAAATCCTCACCCCTGAGGACAGTATTAAGAGATGGGGCCTTTGGGGGGTGGATTAGGTCATGATCCACCCTTAGGAATGATATTAGTGCCCTTATAAAAGAGACCCCACAGAGATGGCAGTCACTTCCACCATGTGAGGACACAGCAAGAAAGTGCTACCAGTTAAACAGGAGGGGAGACTCTCATCAGACAGTGAATCTACTAGCACCTTGATCTTGGACTTCCCAGCCTCTAAAACCATGGAAAAAAATTTCTGTTGCTTATAAGCTACCCAGTTTATTTTGTTATTTCAGCCAGAAAGAACTAATGGTACTATTTCGTACTTGCTCAGGGGCTGGCCCTGGAACTTCTCCTTCCATGGAGCTCTGCTTCTTCTCCAGCTCCTTCTCCTTCCTCCCACACGCTAATCTCAAAAACTCTCCTTGAAAAAAAAAACTTCTTCAAGCTAAATGTGGCGAATCTGTATCCCAGGGAACTCAACCTGTCTCAAAAGTCATTTGCAAGTTGTTTTTTTTTTTTTTTTTTTCCTGTCTTTTCCTAAATAGAATTGTCCATTTTACAGGGATCATGTGCTTTCTACTTCTAGAATTGCATTGCCTTTTTCTTTTTTTAATGGCCACACTAGATGATAATTGTGTTTGTTTTTAAAATCTTCACTTGGCAGAATAAAAAGCTAAGATGTTATGCATTTCCCCCCAGTTTTCGAAATCCATAACATGAGAACTATGGCTTAGAATCTTTTTACATTTCTTGGGACCATCTGTTTTTATGAAGAACCGTCACCAAACACAGCCGGTTCTGAAGATTATTGTTTCATAAAGTTTGCTCAAGTCTGCAATCACATCTTCTGCAGTTGCTGTTAATATTCAGTCCCTGCATGCTAAGTGAATGGTTCCTGGCACTGTGTTTTCGTGAGGAGAGTAGTCTGAGTTTCTTTACTTAATTTGGAGCTTTAGAATGGAAACGTAGTGGCAGTGCCATTATCTTTTTAGCTTGTTTTCTTGGCCACCAGCTGACTGTAATGTGCAAACAGTGGTTTGCATATTACTCAGTCATATACATCTCCCACTATGAACTGGTTACTCTTTTACATATTTCCTTATTTATTTCCCACAGTGCCTCTAAATGAACAATGTGGAACTCCCCCCTACACTTAAAATCACTGCTTTGCTTGTTCGTTTAAACTTTTGTGTACCTGAATTATGGTGAAAGAAACTTACGTAAGCTCCCTACATCTTTTAAAAAGAATTACAAAGGTGTTTGACTTTATTCAGTGAATATGCTCCTAAAGACACTAGTAAATTGAATTTTTGTAAGCCTAATAAAAGTTTAAATGCATTAGGAAAACTTACTATTTCTGTTGAGAATCTTTTTGTAAAGGTAAATGATAAATCTTCAATTCATGTTCAAATCACACTTTTAACTATATCAGGTTTTTCCTGAAAAGATGTAAAAGGGAGGCAGAGCAACTCATATTTTTTTCTGAACTATAGTTTGGTCAGATGGGCTAAAGAGGATATTAATAAAAGTAGACTTTACTGAAATTAAGAATCTGTGTTCTTGTGGAGGTTGCTAAATACTCATTTGCTGTTGACAATCTTCAAGAAAATAATATAATGTTAACAGACTTTTACTGAAAAAAGTGTGTCCTTAACATCTTTAACCCATCAGTTTATAAAAGTCCAAAAGACTATCCCTTACAAATACTTTAAAAAATATTTCCCTGATGTTACAACATGTACCCTTTTTAAAGTTCAAGTGTTTTTTTCAAAAAATATATTTCTCTTTATCCAAAGTGTGTTCTTGAAAAATGGTGGCTGGTCTTGTTGGTTAGTGTTTCACTATTGGTTTCAGTTCTTCAGTCTCTGCATTGGTGTTAAAGTTATGGGAACAATCTTCAAAGTTGACTTTTTAAAAATATGGGTAAGGGGAGGGGGGCAACACGTACAATGTTACTGTTTGATAGGAGGAATATGTTCTTGAGCTTTTTGAAAGAGCAGGGTGAATACAATTAACAATTAAACAGTGTCTATCTCAAAATAGCGAGAAGAGAGAAATTTAAACGTATTCGTCATAAGGGCATGATAAAATTTTACATTGGTGGGTATGCTGATTACCCTGAATTGATCATTACCCGGTGCATACATGCATTAAAACACCACAGTATACCTTGTAAATATGTATAAATAGTATGCGTCAATCAAAAAATTAAGTATTATCCACAAAATATCAGCATTTCATGACAGCGCATGTCCCTTAATTTTTTTTAGCCTCAGTTTCTTCATGTACAAAATGAAAAAAGTAAAAATTTTCTCATAGTCACATGAGATTTAATTCAGTTGAGAGTACTCTGTAGTTATTACAGCATTAAATAGAAGCTATTATTTCTTTATTTTAAAAATTTATTTATTTATTATACCTTTATTTATTTACTTTTTTATGTGGTGCTGAGGATCAAACCCAGAGCCTCGCAGGTGCTAGACGAGTGCTCTACCGCTGAGCCACAACCTTTGCCCCTAAATTTATTTTTAATTGACACATAATTGTATAAATTCATGGGGGGTACAGTGAGACATTTTCACATATGTTTATAATGTGCAATAGTCATATCAAAATAATAGGAATACTAACTAAAATGTGTCATTTCTTTGTGTTGGAAGCATTCAGAATCCTCTCTTGTAGCTATTTTGACCATAGTCACCCTATTGTGCTATGGAACAATAGAACTTAATCCTTTTCTCTGTGTTTTTGTGTTCCATAACCAATCCTTCTCTATCTATTACCTGCCTTCCCAGCCCTTGGTAACCATTATTCTGTTCTCTGCTTCTATGAGATCAACTTTTCTAGCTCCTAGAAATAAGTGGTATCTGCCTTTCTGTGCCTGGCTTATTTCACTTAACACAATGGCATCTACACACATCTATGTTGTCTCAAATGATAGGATTTCATTCTTTTTTTATGGCTGAACAATAGTCCATTATGCATACGTATCCCATTTCTTTGTCCGTTCATTCATTAGTATAGTTTGGTCTACTCCATAAAGTGGAGAAACATAAAAAATTTAGGCAGTTAATAACTCTGTTAGTTTTCCAAATGAAAATATTAGGACATGGTGAACATTTTAAGTTTCTTGAATTACTGAAAAATATTAATAGTACTAAACATGTGTTCATTAAATTATCTTTCTTTTTAATTTTTATTTTTAATTAGTGATTTTTTTTTAATACTAGGGATGGAACCTAGGGCCTCCCACATACCAGGTGTGTATCACTCAGTCACCTCTCCAGTCCTATTTAGTTATCTTTCAGTTCTTTCATATCTGAGTGCTTACACTTTCAGGCAGAATGGTGTGTGAAAATAATAGATTTATTCAGGAGTTCAAAGGCCTCCATATTTGAGGAATTCATTTGTCTTAAAATATTTCCAGGAACCTCTTTATTATAAAAGGAAGAAAAATGCCATATAACACACAGATTCAAATATATCATTGTAAAATGTTTAGAGAGATTTTACTATTTTTTACTATATCAACTTTATTTTGAAAAACATTTTAGTGGTTGCTCTAGAGTTTACAATAAATATTTTTATAAGTGCATTTTTTATATGTGATAGTGGGTTCTATATGTCATATTCATACATGCATGCTTCGTAACTTGATCAATCTTACTCCTGGTAACTTCCTTTCTCTCCCCATTTTCCTCCCTCTGTATCTCTTTCCTCTACTCTATTGGTTTTCCTTCTATTTTTATAAGAATTTCCCTCCTTTTCAATATTCTGTCTCCCCTCACCCCTCTCATTTTCATATATGAGAGAAAACATTCAACCCTTGACTCTGAATCTGGCTTATTTCATTAAGCACGATGTTATTCAGTTCCATCTGTTTACCTACAAATAATGTAATTTCTTTCTTCTTTATGACTGAGTAAAACTCTATTGTGTTTATAGCAGTGCAATTCACAATAACCAAGTTTCTGAACCAGTTTAGGTCTCCATCAACAGATGAATGGATAAAGAAAATGTGGTATATATATTTTATCCACTTTATAATGGAAATCAAAATTTTTTATGGCCAAGACTTTGTCCCCTTATTTTCCCTTAAGGAATAAAATGTAAGCAATGATATTTAGGTTGAGTCCTTACAGCAATCACAAAAAGTCATAATTAATTTTTTCAATTGTTTCTTTTGTTTCGATTTCATTAATTTCAGCTCTGATTTTAATTATTTCCTGTCTTCTACTGCTTTTGGTGTTGATTTGTTCTTCTTTTTCCAGGGCTTTAAGATGTATGTTAGGTCATTTATTTGTTGACTTTTTATTCTTTTAATGAATGCACTCAATACAATAAACTTTCCTCTTAGTACTGCCTTCATAGTGTCCCAGAGATTTTGATACATTGTATCAGTGTTCTCATTTACCTCTAAGAATTTATTTTATTTCATCCTTGATTTCTTCTACTATCCATTCATCACTCAGTTGTGTATTATTTAGTCTCCATTTGTTACAGTAGCTTCTATTTTTTATTTTATCATTGTTTTCTAATTTTATTCCATTGTGATCTGACAAAACAAAAAGTTGGTTCTTTGAAAAAATAAATAAAATAGATAAACCCCTGGCCATGCTAAAAAACAATGTTTATAGCAGCTCAATTCACAATAGCTAGACTATGGAACCAACGTAGGTTCAAATTAAAATTAAATTCAAGTTAAAAAACTTATTCTCGGCAAAGGAAGCAATAATGTAAAGAGAGATCCTACAGATTGGGAGAAAATCTTTGCCACCCCTCTGATAAAGCATTAATTTCTAGGATATATAAAGAACCTAAAAAACTTAACACCAAAAAACCCCAAATAACCCAATCAATAAATGGGCCAAGAATCTGAATAGACACTTCACAGAAGAAATACAAATATATGAAAAAGTGTTCAACATCTCTAGCAACTAGAGAAATGCAAATCAAAACTACTCTAAGATTTCATCTCACTCCTGTCAGAATGGCAATCATCAAGAATACAGACAACAATAAATGTTGGTGAGGATGTGGGGAAAAGGTACACTCATATATTATTAGTAGAACTGCAAATTGGTGCAAGCATTATGAAAAGCAGTATGGAGATTCCTCAGAAAACTTGGAATAGAACCATCATTTGATCCAGCTATCCCACTCCTCAGTCTATACCCAAACGACTTAAAATCAGCATACTATAGTGATGCAGCCACATCAATGTTTATAGCAGCTCAATTCACAATAGCTAGACTATGGAACCAACCTAGGTGTCCTTTAATAGATGAATGGATAAAGAAAATGTGGTATATATACTCATGGAATATTACTCATCTTTAAAGAAGAGTGAAATTATGGCATTTGCCAGTAAATGGTTGAGTTGGAGAACATCATGCTAAGCAAAACCAAAGGCAGAATATTTTCTCTAATATGCAGATGCTAATTCACAAGGTAGGGGGGCACTAGAGAAGAATAGCGTTACCTTAGATTAAGTAGAGGGAAGTGATGGGAGGGGAGGGGGGGTTAGGGGATAGGAAAAATAGTAGAATGAAACAGACATTACTACTGTGTGTGTGTATATATATATATATATATATATATATATATATATATATATATGAGACTACATAACCAATATGATTCTGCAACATGTACACTCAGAAATGAAATTATATCCCATCTATGTATGATATATCAAGGTGCATAAATGCATTCTACTGTCATATATGACTAATTAAATAAAAATAGAAAAAAAGTCATAATTAAGACTCAGATCATAAATATGGATGATAAGAACCTGTTATCCTATCTGTGTTATGGTTTCAAAATGTAGACATCTACTTTAATGTAACACTTTTAACTTTAGAATATTCATCACTCTGTTTTAATGAAGATTTATAATTAGAGAAGCACATGCTCACAAACCCACCTTGCACCCCATCAGGGCTTTGGGTAACCTGTTGAAAACAAAGCAATACAATTTACTTCCAACCATTCCATCTCACTCTGACTTTAAGTTCAGCTTTGCAATTAAGTAACTTGCCAACTTTGAATTAGCAATAAACAGCAACTCCAGATCTGTAGGGTTTATAAGCAAGTCAGAAGTGGTGCTTGGAATGATTACATTCCTAAGCCCACAATTATCACAGTTCAGAACTAATTTTTATGCCTTAAATAAAACTAAAAGAATCTACACAAAGCACTTCATTTTCTGGGAAGGTTAAATTAAAATTAAAGTGTTCACTGGAAAGTCATCCTCTTTAAAATGCATTTCCTAAGAACCACTTACGTGAGGAGGGAGTTGCTACTGTAATTTTAATTTTTCAGGTATAAATCCCCTTACTCCTTACAATAGCTATAGAGAGGCCACTTGTATTTATTTTTTTAAGTGTGATATTTTAAAAATTATTCTTCAAGGTAGTTCTTCCAGGTTTACAGATTGTACACATTTACACACTATGATAATTTATTAAGAAAAATAGGTAGCTTGAGAGAGCCTGAAACAGACAGTATTCTAGAGAGACTGAAAGTAGGCAGTGAATAATAGCCAGAGTAATACCTTGGATTTTGTCACCTCTCCTGCAAAGAGTCCAGGTGCTTCTGTAGCTCTCTTTGAAATATTCTACACAGCATCCAGATCAGGGTCTGGCAGGGGGCGGAGAGACCACTGGGATGGCTGTAGCTGCGGCACCTGTATTCTTACAGCACTTGGAGAGCTGAGGAGAGAGAGGGAAATCTCCCTCTCCAGACCTGGCAGCTCAAATGTATTGAGGCTGGAGGAAATTTCATTTGAGATCCCTACTAACTTTCATTTAGTAGTAGTCTAACAAGTTATCTTGTTGACATTCAAGGCAACAGATGTATTAAACTATTTTCTATGGGCTCATGGGCTCTACTAGGAATAAAGAGAAATATGTGTGTGTGTTTAATTTAATTTTCTTTTTTTTTTTTTGAGAGAGAGAGAGAGAGAGAGAGAGAGAATTTTTAATATTTATTTTTTAGTTTTCAGCGGACACAACATCTTTGTTTGTATGTGGTGCTATGTGGTGCTGAAAATCGAACCCGGGCCGCCCTCATGCCAGGCGAGCGCGCTACCGCTTGAGCCACATCCCCAACCCAAATTTAAAAATCTTAAGTTTTTAGATTCTCTTTCAACACTGGATGATTTTTATTCCCTCATGTTAGTAGCTGGCTGGAGCTGAGTTGGAGTTGGGAGATTTAAATGGGCTGTTCCCTACTTGACCCCTTCCCCTCCTCCTTTTTTCTTAATTTCTCTCTCATCTGTCTGGCTCCCAGGTATAGTTTGCCATCTCTGTTGCAAATGCTCACTAAGTGATTTCACCCATTCACCTGTCTATTGAATTCCAGTCTTAGATATCCAGCTGTCTAATGGACATTTTCAATGTTCCTCTAGCTCCTGGCTCAACATCTCCAATTTTAAAATCTTCATTCCCAGTGGTGACTAATGTTACTTTAAGCAGTTGATTTACATTATTTTATTTAATTTTCTAAATAAGCTCTCTGTTTCACAAGTGGGGGAAACTGAGGCTAGAGGCAGAATTCAGATTTGAAGTGGTTTGATTTTATAGTCCATTTCCAATCTCATTTCTGTCTCAGGAGGATGAGATACCATCCATTTGCTTTTCTCTTTCTTTTTATACTGTGCTTAGAAAAGTTTAAACTAATTAAACATGTAATACACTTGGTGATTTTATCGATGTCTCTTCCCTCACATTCTCCATCCTTTAAGACACACAAAGCATGTCTATATGCACCATGAGGATTGTAATTTTCTGTTTCCACCAGAGAGATTCTTACCCCTCAGAGCAATTCAGAATGGCTAGATTGATGCCATCCAAATGAAATACAATGTGAACCACATAAGTGATTAAAAAAATTAAGTAGGGGGCTGGGGATGTGACTCCAGCAGTAACGCGCTTGCCTGGCATGCTCGGGGCGCTGGGTTCGATCCTAAGCACCACATAAAATAAATAAATATATAAAGATGTTGTGTCCACCAAAACCTGAAAAATAAATATTAAAAAATTCTCTCTCTCTCTTTCTCTCTCTAAAAAAAAATGAAGTAGCCAAATTAAAGAGGATAAAATAAGCAAAAAATAAATTTTAATGATATACTTTACTTAATCCAATCTGATGAGAAAGAGGGGGGAAAAAACTCTAAAGTGAAACTCATTTTTGCCTGTAGTCGCACAACATGCCGTACAGGTGGTTTTCCCCCCTCACATAAAGCAAGCAATCAGTTGTTCAGTGCCCACCAGCTGGCTGTCCTCCAATTCAATTCAATTCTGACCCTCTGTAGCTGGAGGTATTATCACATCTCACAGATTGAGGTCACAGACCCCAAGCCTGACCCCAAGACTGACTGCCTGCTGCCAGTCACAGAACCTAGGTAGGTTGACTTGACAGGCCATAAATTGGGATTCTCAGGGCCCCTCCTTGGGTTTGCAAGAGTGGCTCTCAGATCTCAGGGAAACATTTGCTTGTTTATTAGAAAGGACATTACAAGGGCTACAGCTGAAGAGTGTATAGGGAAAGATATGGAAAAAGGGGTGTAAATCTTTGTTACCGTCTTCAGGTGCCCCACCATCCAGGAACTTCCATGTGTTCACCAGTGTGGAAGCTCTCGAAACCCTGTGTTTTGATTAGATCGTTGGCAACTGGTGATCAGTTCAACCTTCAGCCCCTCTCCCCTTCATGGAGGTTGTCAGTGGTTTGAAAGTCCTAACCCTTAATCCTATCTTGTTTTTTTGGCATCCAGCCCTCATCCTGAAGGTACTTCTGGGCTGCCAAGTATCAGTCAACTCATTAGCAAACATTTATCACTTTGGAGATTCCAGGGATTTTAGGAGTCATATGCCAGGAAAGTGGTCAGAGACCAAAAATATATTTCACAGTATCACAAGCAATATTATGTAAAATATTATCAGGCATTTTTATATAAAATATATTCATCAAATAAACAGTATTTGAGAAGTATTAATGAGATATATTTTCATTCTTTTTTCTGGTTGTATTTGAGATCCTGTGAATACTTTATGATCATAACATCTCAATTGAGACTAGTCACATTTCAGGAGCTCAGTGTATACATGGCTGATGGTTACTGTCATAGACAATCCGGGTCCCCGGAGTTAGCCTTACATACAGAGGGAGGATAAGGCAGAGGTACATGGTTCCTGTGTGGTCAAGGCATAAATCAAAATTCCCGACTCTGGTTCAGACTTCCTCTTATAAACCAATGCTGTGAGCCTTGAGATGTGCAAAGAGAGTTTGGAATGAATTATTTATTGCCTTTTTATGGATACAGCTGCTCAGTGTTTGGTAAGCCAAAGAATTGGTATAATTTTAGTATTTCTCTCCTGCTTTTAGGGCAATTTTAGTTTTAATGGAGGGAGTTAGGATATGATTTCACAGGAGTGAGTTTTATCTCCCCAGGTGGTTTGTATTCCTTTGCAAGCCTGAGGTGAGATCATAAGTCCAAATCAATTCACTTCTAGAAGAGGTTACTTTTTGCCTACCATCAGGGATAGAGAGTGAACACATGGAGAGAGGGAAGGTGTAGCTTTTATGGAAATATGAGAACTTCACTAAAGAAGTAACTGAAGAACAATGCAATAAAATGTGCAGTACAGGTGCTAAAGTCATTTTAGGCAGTGCCAGAATGGACAGCCTGAATCTAGAATGGAAGTTTGTTCGAAGCACTAGTAACTGTGATTTGTAATACTCAGAGAGGAAGACTAAAGGCAATCAATTATGTATGGCCTGTTATTACTTTGCAAAAACTGTCCTGAATTGTTTTATTATTTGATAGTGTTTTTCCAGGAAAATAAGGTTGTCTTTGCTACCATTTGTCACTGAGATAGATGCAGAAAAACTCTGTTCTAGTGAGCATGTATTTCTAGCTAGTCTACCAATTTGAATTTCGTGGTGCAGTAATATGGTCGTAAAAATTTGCCCTAGGCACCCTTTTTTGGCTGATCTTATCCTAAAAGCATTTTTTAATGCAGAACTATGGAACTTAATGACTTTTGCATTGTGGGTGAGGCTGTTCTTTCAACAAAACAAATCCATTCAGGTTCTTTTTCTATGCTAGAAGCCTTCTGAGTTTCTTTTATTAAAATGCCAAAAAGTACTGCTTATATGTATGGTCTGCACTTTAATATTTCGCAGCCTCCTGTTTGATTTTATTCAAACAGATACTTGGGGTAGATTTCTAATGTAGAGGAGAACTAACCTGCTCCTTTGAGATGTCATTCAACACAGATAAATTCAGCACAGTTAAAAGATAGGGCACTAAGCAGGCACTGGCAATCACTAGAGTGGGTTTGAGAAGTTGGTCATGGCCACAATTTGATATGCTTCCTAGTTGTCCTACTATTAGGCTGAACTTTTCTTCATTTATCTGTCCCTAAGGGTAGTTGCCTTTCCTGTGACTCACAGTGTGGGTAACATTATTCAATAGGAAAAGGCAGTCTTGGAAATTTTTTTTTTTTTTTTATTTTATTTTTTTTTATTGTTGGTTGTTCAAAACATTACATAGTTCTTGATATATCATCTTTCTAGTCTTGGAAATTAATAGACTCCGAAGGTTACAGTTTTGATGAAGAGAGCAGTCTCCATTTGTTTATTTATTTAGATAATTCTTATGCCCTGAAATGATATACATAAAAAATAAGGTATAGCATATATAACACAAATTAGTTTCACCTCTTCTTGACTTTCATCTAAATGGTATTACTCAGCATGCTGTCTTTTCTGTCCAGTTTTTTCAATCAACATATTTGTGAGATCCATCTGCAGTCCCAGGAATGCCAGTAGTTCATTCCTTTTTGTTTCCATGAGTATTTCATTGCATGAATACACCACATTTTATTGATTCATGTTTCTGTTGATGAGAATTTGGATGGTTTCCAGTTTTATTAAAATTCCATTTGGGCCCTGATTTTACCATGCACAGGACATTAAAGAGGTGACATTTCTCCAGGGACTGGGAGTACAGAGGACTCTATGATGATGGAAACCTCTTTCTTATTTCCCATCGGCTTCTATTTTAGCCTAAATGTCCTAGGTAATTTGCTTGGTTGTTCACGTCATCCTTCCCTCTCTTCTTCCAAATTTTAGTAATAATAGTAACAACAACAATTATTATTTCCTGAACAGATACTATGGTCCAAGTATAGTGCTACAATGTGTTATGTATAATGTCTCTTTTAATTTTTGCCAAGACCCTGGGGAGAATTATTATCACAGTTTCTGCCAAAGAATTGAAACTTTAGGAAGTTGAGTGGAGTTCCTAAGATCACACAGCAGAGCAAAGATTCACAACTAGATTTTTTTGAGTAGTAGTGTGTTCTACTCTTTTTAATTTCTTTTTTATTGATGCATATTAATTAGAATGGTGGGTTTCCTTGTGGCCTATTTGGCACTGTGTTCTTAGTTAACACGCATACAGGTAAAGACAGGGCCTTAAAATCTGTAAGGAAATGACATCTTTGAGTACAGCATAATTTGTCCATTCTCTTCCCCTGTGACCCCAAACAGCTGTCATTTCAGAGAGGTCACTTTGAACTCATCATTCTTTGGCTTTAAACCTTCAGTAGCTCTCTCTGTCATTAGTATAAAATTTTAAATTGAAGCTCTGCCTGTAGGTCTCCATATGACCTGTTCCTGCCCACCTCTGTGACCTCATTCCCCATCTACTGGGCTTCCTTCAGTCCCACCAGTCTGTGAACTTCATCTGTTCTTGAACCAACCAAGCTTATTGCTAACCTTTGCATTTGCCACTCCTTCTTCCCAGAATGCTCTTCTTTAGATCTTTGAACTTTCAGCTCAAATGTCACCTTTCCAGAGTCCTTCTCTGACCATCCATTAGGAAGGATCCCAATCTCTACTACATTGCCTTGCTGTATTTCTTCCTAACACATACAACCCAAACTTTTGTTCATTAAGAGTGTTATGTCCTGGGTCAAATGGTGGTTCCATTCCCAGCTTTCCAAGGAACCTCCATACTGCTTTCCAAATTGGCTGAACCAATTTGCAGTCCCACCAGCAATGTACAAGTGTACCCTTTTCCCACATCCTCGCCAGCACTTGTTATTGTTTTACTTCATAATGGCTGCCATTCTTACTGGAGTGAGATGGGATCTTAGAGTGGTTTTAATTTGCATTTCTTTGATTGCTAGAGATGGTGAGCATTTTTTCATGTATTTGTTGATTGATTGTATATTCTCCTCTGAGAAGTGACTGTTCAGATCCTTGGCCCATTTGTTACCTGTCATACCCAATTGTTATATTCCTTGAGAGCTTCTCAGGTTCTAGATGAATGCCTTGCTCTTAGTATGGGCTCAACAGGTATTGGTTGACTAAACAAAGGAAAGGATAAATGTACATCTCCAGAGATCTCTATGACTCCCTTGTATTTCTTCACATATTTTATAAAGGGAGAAAATCTTATTCTAAAACTGTGACTTTGCATGCTGGCAGGAGGGCCCAGTCTTCCTTTAATAAAATGAAAGAAGGAGGAAAGCTGAGCACATTATTAATTTTATGTGGGGAAGATGCTTACAATCGCAGGAATTGACTTCTGGCAATGAAGCAATTTCCCAAATGTCAGAGCTAATCATATGATCCTGGAAAGTGGCTCTTTGCTTGTTGTCATTGTTTATTGTTTGTTTATTGCTCCTCATAAAATACCACAATGGGAAAACTGTCTCCTGTCCAGTCCTAGAACATAGCAGGGGACACAAATCATAAAAATGAACACATATTTTTGTACTGGAGTTTCAAAATAAGAAATGTCACCAAAAGTCACATCTTTAATCAGTGCCACCCCATTCTAACATGACAAGCCTTGGAATCATTAATGATCCTTTGTTCTGCTTATTGCATGGGGTTAACAAGGATACCTTTAGTAACATGCTGCTCCTTATCTTATCATAAATAACAAGATGTCACTGTGCCATCTGCAATGCTGCAGGCTAATTTCTACAGTCAGATTAACCACTCTTTTGGCTGCTGTTGAATTTGGTTGGAAGTTTTTAATTTAGATATCTTCAGCTCATGGATATAGATTAAAATTCCTGGACTCCGAGCAAACTTTGTCAAAGGGACTTGCATTTTGGCTTCTAGAACAGTGCATGCCAGGCACCCTAGGATGTGTGTAAGAATTGTGGGTGTGATAGGCAGGGTTAGGAATTTTATGCCCCTTAAAGGATGGAAAAGTTGCAATAGGAGAAATGTAACTGGGTAGTTCGGCCTAGGAGTGGTAAAAGATTGTGTGTCTCTGCTAGTCTAGGCAGAATTTCTTATTACCCCGTATCAAGTTGTAGCCCTTGCCTCTGATTCAAGTCTGCACATTCATCTTTTCCTCCCACCCCAGGCTTTTATTGATGCTCCTACCTCCAGGCAGTGCACAAATGCAAGCTTCTGTTTACCATCTCTGAGTAATGATATTAATTCCAGTGCCCAGGGATAATGCATTGCTTATTAAACACTATAGCAATAACCATTAGGTGGTGATTCAAAAGGAAACAAAAAAGAGTCAACAAAACACACCTACCCACATAAGGAAAAAATGACCAGAATTTAGCAAAAGCAGTACTTTCCTGGATAGCAGTGGAGAGGGGCATAGGATCTCACTGCTGACTTGCTGTAGGATTCAAAGAATTACCAGTCTCTCTAAACTTCAGTTGTCACTTCCATAAACTGAAATTAACAATTGTACCTACCTCCCAGAGTTGTTGCAAATGTTTTAAGTAGGAAGTATATGTAGAACCTTCTGCAAAGAGGCTCATATGTAGTAAGTCTGATTAAAAACTTTAAAATAAGATCTCTTGGAAGAATAGTGTTGTAATCTGCCTGAGACCTGCTTTCCATGCATTTTGCAGCAAATCCAGGAAAGACATCTTAAAATACGAATGCTTCCTTCCAACACTACTGGTGGATTTGAAAATCAAAGACTTCAGTAGGAAAACTATCATTTCTCTATCCAGTCACCTAATTATCTTAGATTTCAAAGAACTTTTAGAAAGTATCATTTAGAGTTATATTTTAAACAATGCACTGAATTTAAAATCCTTGACATTCTCTTTAGAGTTCCCAGAATCATAAGGAGCAGACTCCTCCTTAGAAAGATGTCTAGAAGTAGGAGACTTGAAGTGTAAAAATGCTGAGGTAATGAAGTCATTCAAATAGGTCAATTCTTCCTCCTTCACTTTGTCAAGGTAGAACACTCCTGAGCATGTCTGGATATTCCCAGTCCATCCCCCATGATTACCATTCATGCATTTTGAAATGTCCGTTTATGTATTAAATTTTCACAATTATTTATTTAGTGTCACTTCCCCACTAGATTGTTAGCCCCATCAGGGTAGATTCCTCTGTTCAACACTGTACTGCACAGTCCTTGACACACATCAGTGCTTTATCTGACAAAACTTGTCAAGTACCATACTTTTGGTAAGAACTTATTTTAATTTTGCACTTAACTAAATGGTTAGAATGTTAGATTACACTGTTCCCTTACATCATAAACAATTTTCATCCTACCAGTTTTAAATTTGCATTTTGAAATGATCATCTGTTGCTTTTATAGGTTAAGATTTAGTAGCATTTCAACCAACAAACTTTTGATTTTTAAAGGAGTCACTGTTTAATACATTGGTACAATAGTACAAGGTGACATTATTTCTCTAAGATGTTTTCAGTCTTCAAAGCATATCACACAATTTCATAAATTAATCCTGGGAATAAGTATCATAGTAAAGATATTGATTTTAAAATCCTGATGGAAAAGAAGGCTGAGCCTAATGTTTGAATTCTAAGAGTTACAATCAGATATAGTAAATCATCAAGAACAAAGGACAGATACTTCAATACCTAGACACAGGTGGCCGGAAAAGAACTTAAAGGACCCAATTTCAATCCCTCTTGTTTCTTTGAAGAATCATACCTTCTGAAAAGCCTTTGGTCTTCGATTGCTTCTAAGCTAAACCGTGGAGTTCCTGATAAGGCTCTGTAAAATTATTTAACTTTATGCCCTTGTTTAGGATTTTGCAATAGCTCGAACTACCTGCGGTATCATGTTTTAAGTTCTACCTGCTTTTCAAGGCAATTCAGTACCAAGCTCTACCACAACTTGCCTAACTTATTTTTGTTACTTACATATGACTTGATCCCTCTAACATCTTACTACAAAGGCCCTGTGAGGTATCAACCAGTTTTATGCTGATAGCAAAATGTTAAATAAGACTTAGTTCCCACTCTCAAGGAGCTTATGTTCTACTGAATGAACCAGGGAGTGTGGACTAACACAGTGCTCACTTACACAAGACACTCTGGGAGACATAAAGGAAACAAGACTCCTCATACTTAGTGAATCAGTGCCAATAGAGAGCTCTGAACGTCACTAGACACATTCCAATGGTGCAATAAATGTCAGATCCCATTCCTGTCATGCTGGTGAGGTTTCTGACATGTGTGCTTGAGTGTACAGTGAAGTCATCTTTGAGATCTAGAGCCCATGAAATACAGGTCATAGTGGGTTTTGGTACACAAATCTGGTTTGAGAAAAACTTGAAATATTTAGGGGGCATCTAAATGGCGGTATCCAGTAGTCCATAATAAAGGAATTTGAAATTTGGGAGCATAATTAGGTAGAAATGTCTATTGTTAAATAGTAAAGAATCCAGATGATCTTATTAACCAATCTCTTTTTACTTAAAAATATTAGCTTCATGGATTTTTTTTTTCCTATTAGTATTTCAGTCCATTTGCCTATTCCCCAAATTTAACTGAATGATATAAGGATATAAATAGAATTAAAGCAATTAGAAGAAAAAAAATCCCAAACTGACCAAGATTCAGTCTGGCCCTCAGCATACTCTGAATCTTCTGGGAAGTGCACAGACTAAATGATAATTAAAATACAAATCAGATTTGATAATGATAGTAATTCTGTTGTTTTCCAAATATGGGTCCTGGATAATCATTTGGTGTGATAGACTGAATAATGGCCCTCAATCTTGTCCACATCCTAATTCCTAGAATGTTATTGCATGTGGCAAAAGAAACTTGCAGAAAACTAGGGATGGAACCACCATATGACCCAGCTATCCCACTCCTTGTTATTTTCCCCAAAGATTATAAAATCAGCATACTACAGTGATATAGCCACATCAGTGTTTATAGCAACACAGTAGCTAAATTATGGAATCAACCCAGATGGCCATCAACAGTTGAATGAATTAAGAAATTTGGTATGTATAGTTCTACTCAGCCATAAAAAAAATGAAACTATGGCGTTTACTAGTAAATGGATGGAAATGGAGAATATCATGCTAAGTGAAATTAGCCAAATTCAGAAACTCAAATGTCCAATGTTTTCTTGCATATCCTGAAGTTAGAGTAAAATAAAGGAAAGGGGGTGAGGATAGGATAACATAAAGAATCAATCAAATATAAGTTAATAGACAAGCAAAAGGAAGTCTAGTAGAGTAGAGGAAGGAAAATGGGAGAGGGGAAGGAGAATTGTGGGAAAAGGAGGGAACATGGACTGAAGATTTCCACGCATGTATGAATCTGTTGGGATGAGCTCAACTACTATTATAACTATAAAGCTCTAATAAAAATAAATAAATGAAAAATAAAAGATAAAAACTTGCAGATGTGATTAAGTCAAGGATTCTGAGGTGGGGAGATTATCTTACATTATCCCAGTACTGAAAGGAGTAGGAGATCAAGGATAGTAGTAGGAATTATGATGACAGCAGCAAGATATTGGAGTGATGCAAGTCAGAGGCTTCAAGCCAAGGAATGTGGGTGACCTTGAGAAGTTGAGAGAGCCAAAGAATAGACGCTGGGTGGAGCCTCTAGGAGGAACTAGGCCTACCAATACCTTAACATTAGCCTCTATTTGGGTCTTATTTTGACCTTCAGAGCTGTAAGAGGATTTGTGTTGTGTGAAGCTGCTAACTTTGGGGTTGTTATAGCAACAATAGGAAACTAACATACCTTATTTGGATGCAAAAACTCAAGTCACACATCAGATTTATCCAATCAGAAATTCTAGGGGTGGGATCAAACAATCTATGGCTTAGTAAGGCTCCACGTGATTCTGTTGCACATCAAACCCCAGGGGACTACTATTAAGATTCAGGAAAGAAATTGCATCTGTTTTATGCACTACAGACAGACTGTAATTGTCTTGCCCTAGGTTAGATGCCTGTTTTTTCAGTCAGTCCCTGTGTGTATATCTCATGATCTCTGTGGTCACAGGCAGTGGGGCAACTGACAACACCATTAGGAACATATGAAACTTCAGGGAGTTCCTCAAAGGAAGCAGAATATTGTTACTGAAAGGAGGATGGGTTAGTTTACTGGAGAGACAAAATGAAGACTTTCCACTCTCAGAATATAACTTTCATGGTCCGATAGGGGAGAAAAGACATCATAGTATAAGGGAAGAGTTTGTGCCAGGGTCTATTAGTAGAAAAACACAGAATACATTTAGGAAATGGCAGAAAGGATTATATTAACAGTATGGTCCCAAGAGGGTGGGATAGGAGTGACAAATAGTGGGAAATAAGCTCCGTGATCCTCAAATGCCATATACATGAGCCTGGATTATATTATGTGGTGCATATAGTGGTTTTTGATCAAGGAGGTGTCTGATGATATGGACTTTAGAAAGCAAACTAACTCTCACTACTGCTTAATATCAGGTCCCATTAGTACTAATCTCTGCCATCCTATATGCATATTGAATGCTGATTATGGACCATCCTAGGGATTCTCCATGAATAAATTTTTATCATTATGGGTACAAATGATGATTTTTCATGTGGAAAAATTTGGCTTTTGAACTGTTCTTATGCATAGGAATAAATTTATACACATACACATATGCATGCACATACAGAGACACACACACTTCTTAAAATTATACCTACTCTTACTAGTATACAAGGGATAAATTATTATTTTAAATTTTATATGTAATACTGTCATAGTTTTTTAAAAAGTATGGTTATAATTATCTACATTGATTTTATGCCCTACTCTTGGATTATATCCTTTAATTTGGACCATACTACCAAAAAGGAAAGAGAAAGGGGCAGTATCATATTAATTTCTGCATCTATAAGTTCTTAGTATAGTTCTCTGCAAATATTAGGCCCTCATTAATGTTTAAACATCAGATCTATTAAATTTAACTGGACTTATGTCGATATGTGTTTTCCATTCTGTTCCATTGATCTTCATGTCTGTTTTGGTACCAATCCCATACTATTTTTGCTTCTGTGACTCTGTAGTATAATTTAAAGTCTGGTATTGTAATGCCTCCAGCTTCACTTTTCTCACTAAGGACTGTTTTGGCTATTTTGCACCTCTTATTTTTCCAAATGAATTTCATGATTGCCTTTTCTATTTCTATGAAGAATATCATTGGAATTTTAATAGAAATAGCATTAAATCTATAGGATGCTTTTGGTAGTATGGCAATTTTGATAATATTAATTCTGCGTATCTAAAAATATGGGAGATCTTTCCATCTTCTAGGTTCTTCTTCAATTTCTTTTCTTTAGTGTTCTGTAGTTTTCATTGTAGAGGTCATTCACCTCTTCTGTTAGATTGACTCTCAGGTTTTTTTTTTTTTTTTTTTTTTTTGAGGCTATTGTGAATGGGATAGTTCTCCCAATTTCTCTTTCAGCTGATTCTTCGTTGGTGTACAGGAATACAATTGATTTATGGATGTTAATTTTATACCATGGTACTTTGCTGAATTTGTTTATGAGCTCTAGAAGTTTTCTGGTGGACTTTTTTGGGTCTTCTAGACAGAGGTGCTATAAACATACCTCAGAGAAAAAGAGAAAAGATGGCCTCATCAACAAATGGTGCTGGGAAAACTGGAAATCCATATATAGCAGAATGAAATTTAATCCCTATCTCTCACCTTGCATTATACTCAACTCAAAGTGGATCAAAGACCTAGGCAGAAACCAGAAACCCTATGCCTACTAGTAAAAAAATATAGACCCAACACTCCATCTTGTTGGATTAGGAATCAAATTTCTCAATAAGACCCCTGAAGTGCAAGAAGTTAAATCAAGAATCAATAAATGGGATGGCATCAAACTAAAAAGCTTCTTCACAGAAAAAGAAACAATCAAGAGCCTGAAGAGAGAGTCTACAGAATGCGAGAAAATCTTTACCTCCTTCACCTCAGAGAGCACATTAAACTCCAGGATATTTAAAGAACTCAAAAACTTTAATACCCAAAAAACAAAAACAAAAACAAAAAAAATCCCAAGTAACCCATTAAATAAATAGGCAAAGGAACTGAATGAACACTTCACAAAAGAAGAAATATGAAAGGTCAACAAATATATTAAAAATGTTCAACATTTCTAGCAATTAGAGAAATGCAAATTAAAACTACACTGAGATTTCATCTCACTCTGTTCAGAATAACAATTATCAAGAGTACAAGTAATAATAAATGTTGGTGAGGATGTGGGGAAAAAGGTATATTCAGATATTGCTGGTGGGACTGCAAATTGGTACTATCACTCTAGAAAGCAGTATGGCTATTCCTCAGAAAACTAGGAACACAACCACAGTTTCACCCAGTTATTTACCATTCCTCAGTATATATCCAAAAGAGATAAAATCAGCATACTCTAGTGATGGAGCCACATCAATGTTTATTGCAGTTCAATTCAAAATAGCCAAGCTATAGAACCAATCTAGTTGCTCTTCAACAGATGAATGGATAAAGAAAATGTGGTATAGATACACAATGTACACATTTACTCAGCCGTGACAAAGGATGATTTTATGGATGATTTATTTTACATTTGCAGGTAAACGGATGATCAGGAGACTATTGTGCTAAATGAAATAAGCCAATCCCCACAAAACAAAGGTCAAATGTTTTCTTTGATATGTGGATGTTAACACACAACTTGGGGGTGGGGAGAATAGAATTTCATTGCATTAGACAAAGGGAATGAAGGGAAGGGAGGGGGAACAGTAATAGGAAAGACAGTGGAATGTATCTGACTTAAATGTCCTATGTACATATATAAATATACTGTAGTGAATCTCCGCATATGTACAAACACAAGACTGGGCTCCTAATTAGAAAAAGATGTACTTCATGTTTGCATAAATGTGTCAAAATATACTCTACTGTCATGTACAACTAAAAAAAAAATAGAAAATGAAAAAAAAAAAAAGGAATTTAACTGGAGCTCCAAATGTTTTTTGATGCCATATGATAGTATATTTCACTTGCTAAGTATTTGATGACAGATTATTAAATGCACATGCAAAATTCTAAACATTTGAGTGAGTTTATTTGATGAGTAGGGGAGGAATGAAGGGTCAGTATAAATAATGATGCACTGTCTTTGTTTTGAATGTCACAGCATAGGAAGAAAACTGGTAGATTGACTTCTAATCACATTACAATGAAATGTTTTTCCTCCACCTCAGAAGGGCCTTACACAAAATAAGCTTTGTTTTGTGATTTAGGTGTATATCATTTTAAGATGTTAAATCTGAAAACTGGGGGCTGGTGTTGTAGCTCGGTGGTAGAACACTTGCCTCACATGCATGAGGCACAGGGTTTGATCCTCAGCACCACACAAAATAAATAAATAAAGATACTGGGTCCATCTACAACTAAAAAAAATTTTTTTTTAAATCTGAAAACTGGTGCCACAGGCAGAATGATGAGAGGTAGTTTGCTAGAATGCATACAGAATTTGATTTCTGGAAAGGATGTCCTTTGTGTGGACAGTATCAAGAAGATATTCTGAACTATGGAGCTATGGAGCTATGGAGCTGGGTTGGATGGAACATTCTGGGGAAGGACTTCCTTTTGTGGTATTTTCCATTACCTAATATGGACCATTTTCATTTGCTTGATATTATATTTTTGTCTTTATCTTTTCTGATATGAGTGTATTACAAAATTCTATCTTGTTATTTTTATTACTGTTATGACTCCTTTCTAGAGTTCATTTCTGTCTTCTGATGTGTATTTTAAAGATAAAACAAATGAGAGGAAGTCTTAAGTAATGTTTTATTTTTCCTTTTCTTGTTAAATTAACAAAATTGTTGTATGATTCTCAGTCATTTAGGTTGCAGTGTGTATATATGGTCTTGTATATATTAAATTTTTACACATTGGCAGACGTCAGAAAATTTGAGTTTTCATCCTTGCTCTATAAACATGAGACTGTCTCCAAGTTTTAGTTGCCCATTTATAGAGTTGAGGTTAATTATGTCTTCCTCTCTGAATCTTGTAAATTTGTGAAGATCAAATGAGTATAGGAGAGAACTTTTATTGCAAAGTTTTCTTGTGGAGTTGTATCAAGTCTTGTTAAAAATGGTAGCTTTTTACAGCTACATTTTGAGAAGGATTTAGACGCTTTATTAGGGCCCATCCATAAGAAGTACTGCTAGAGATATGGAGATATTTGCCATAATTGCAAGCTTCAGGAGTGGTGAGCCTATAGGTCTCATGGTTGCCATTCTTGGACAATACATTTGGACAGTCATCATTTTCTTATCTCTCTGTGTTGGACTTAGGTTACACACTATTCCAGATGTGTATGCCTGATGGGTTGTGCTGCTTTCATGGCTTCAGAATTGGGTCAATGATGATGCTATTGTTGATGATGGTGGAAGACTGTCACAGTGACTTCTTCCCGTTTTCTTATATCATCCTCTTACATCCCTTGACCATCAACACTGGGTCCTGATGCACTAGACAGTTCAACCCCCATACATGGGCAGCCTGGTAGTAGAAATGGCTATTGGGTGGATTGGATGTTCTTCTCTCTCTCCTGTGTTCCCCAAACATGCTGTCCAAAGACACTTTAATTCACACGACCTCCTTCAGACGAGTCAGGAAGATCTGGCTTGATAACAGTGGCAGCCTGCTCAGAAACGCAGCTTTGGGAGATCCAACATGGCGGCGGGCGGAGAGGCAGCGCTTTCAATACTCCCTCAGTGATGGGGTCAGAAAGACGCATAGATTCGCTTAGATTCTACCAATGGAGAATCTCCTAGCAAAATTCCACTGAAGAGAGACCGGCCGGGAGCTACTAGGTTTTTTTGAAGTGACAGTTTGCCCCAGACGAGTGAATCCCTGCCATGAGCCACAGAGGTCCAGATCCACCAGCCATTGTCCGCGCGCCGCGGTGCGGCTGCCCGCCCGCCCGCCCGCCCACAGCCAACGCGACTGGGTCCCGCTAGCCTCCGAGACGCAGTTTGGCAGGAAGAGGTCTTTAGCCAAGACTTCATGAAATAGCGAGCTGGGAGCTGAGGCCAACCAGGGACAGACCAGTCCCACCCCTCCCTTCGGACACTCTGGCAAGGAGCCTGGGGCCCGCCATAGCAGAGAGGTGACGTCATCGGAGTTCGGCCGTCGGACTTCCTTCCCAGCAGAATCCACTTTAGCAGGTGTGTGACTCCCACCCCATCCTGATACAAGCAGCCAGGAAACCTCAGGGATCTCTCAGGGGGCATGTCTGTAGGGAAGCAGAGGGGACTCCCGACCCCCAACCCCCCATATCACCAGCGGCGACTCCCAAGGTCTTAGCCAACAATGCAGGACAACTTAAATCTACAGGAGGACCTAGAAGCATCAGAAACATGGACAGGGAAAGAACTCAAGGCATACCTAACTCAGATGGAACGGAATATTAGAGAAGACATGAGACAGCAAGTCCAAGCAATTAAAGTATATTTTGAAAACGAATTAAACAAACAAATTCAAATTGCAAAGAACGAGCTTTACCAGGAGATAGAGATTTAAAAAAACAAAACAAAAAAAAACCAAACAGTAATCCTAGAAATGCAGGAAACCATAAACCAGATTAAAAACTCTAATGAGAATATTATAAATAGACTAGATCAAGTAGAAGTCAGAACATCAGATAATGAAGACAAAGTTTATCAACTTGAAAAGAATATAGTCAACACAGAAAAGATGCTTAAATCTCACGAGCAATCTATCCAAGAGATATGGGATCTCATAAAAAAACCAAATTTGAGAGTCATTGGGATAGAAGAAGGCATTGAGATTCAAACCAAAGGAATGGACAACCTATTAAATGAAATAATCCTAGAAAACTTCCCAGAGATGAAAGATGGAATGGATTGCCAAATCCTGGAAGCCTACAGGACCCCAAACATCCAAAACTGTAATAGACCAACTCCAAGACATATAATTATGAAGATAGCCAACATACAGAACAAGGAGAGAATATTAAAAGCTACGAAAGAAAGGAGGCAGATTACATTCAGGGGTAAACCAATTAGGTTAACGACTGATTTTTCATCACAGACTTTGAAAGCGAGAAGATCCTGGAACAACGTATTTCAAACGCTGAAAAATAATGGATTCCAACCAAGAATACTATATCCAGCCAAATTAAGCTTCAGATTTGAAAATGAAATTAAAATATTTCACGATAAACAAAAGCTAAAAGAATTCGCAGTGAAAAAATCAATACTGAAAAGCATTTTGAGCAAAATACTACAAGAAGAGGAATTGAAAAATAGCGCCCAAAACTAACAATGGGATGTATCTCAGTAAAGGGGAAGAAAAATAACCAAAGATGAAAAACTAGCCAAACTAAAATAAATAAATAAATAAACATGACTGGAAGTACAAACCATATTTCAACTGTAACCTTAAATGTTAATGGCTTAAATTCACCAATCAAGAGACATAGGCTAGTAACCTGGATTAAAAAAAACAAATCCAACAATATGCTGCCTTCAGGAGACTCATATGATACGAAAAGACATACACAGGCTGAAGGTGAAAGGTTGGGAAAAATCATACCACTCACATGGCCCTTGGAAGCAAGCAGGAGTGGCCATACTCATATCAAATAAAATCAACTTCAAACCTAAGTTAATCAAAAGGGATAAAGAAGGACACTATATACTGTTAAAAGGAACCATCCACCATCAAGACATAACAATTATCAATTTGTATGCACCAAACAATGGTGCTGCAACGTTCATAAAACAAACTCTCCTCAAGTTCAAGGTTCAAATAGACCACAACACAATAATTATGGGTGACTTCAACACACCGCTCTCGCCATTGGACAGATCCTCTAGACAAAAGCTGAAAAAAGAAACTATAAAACTTAATAACGCAATCAATAACCTAGACTTAACCGACATATATAGAATATATCAACCATCATCAAGGGGATACACATTCTTCTCAGCAGCACATGGATCCTACTCAAAGATAGACCATATATTATGCCATAGGGCGACTCTCAGTAAATATAAAGGTGTGGAGATAATACCATGCACCATATCTGACCATAATGGAATGAAACTGGAAACCAATGACAAAAGAAGGAAGGAAAAGTCCTGCATCACCTGGAAAATGAACAATATGTTACTGAATGATCAATGGGTTACAGAAGACATAAAGGAGGAAATAAAAAAATTCTTAGAGATAAACTACAATACAGACACAACATACTGGAATCTATGGGACACAATGAAAGCAGTTTTAAGAGGGAAATTCATTTCCTGGAGTTCATTCCTCAAAAAAAGAAAAAAACAAATGAAAAAATAAAAAAAATAAATGAACTCACACTACATCTTAAAACCCTAGAAAAGGAAGAACAAAACAACAGCAAATGTAGTAGAAGACAAGAAATAATTAAAATCAGAGCGGAAATCAACAAAATTGAAACAAAAAAAAAACCATTGAAAAAATTGATAAAACTAAAAGTTGGTTCTTTGAAAAAATAAATAAGATCGACAGACCCTTAGCCATGCTAACGAAGAGAAGAAGAGAGAGAACTCAAATTACTAACATACAGGATGAAAAAGGCAATATCACAACAGACACTACAGAAATACAGAAGATAATTAGAAAGTATTTTGAAACCCTATATTCCAATAAAATAGAAGATAGTGAAGATATCGATAAATTTCTTAAGTCATATGATCTGCCCAGATTGAGTCAGGAAGACACACACAATTTAAACAGACCAATAACAAAGGAAGAAATAGAAGAAGCCATCAAAAGACTACCAATGAAGAAAACTCCTGGACCGGATGGGTACACAGCGGAGTTTTACAAAACCTTCAAAGAAGAATTAATACCAATACTTTTCAAGAAATAGAAAAAGAAGGAGCTCTTTCAAATTCATTCTATGAGGCCAACATCACCCTGATCCCGAAACCAGACAAAGACACTTCAAAGAAAGAAAACTACAGACCAATATCTCTAATGAACTTGGATGCAAAAATTCTCAATAAAATCCTGGCAAATCGAATACAAAAGCATATCAAAAAAATAGTGCACCATGATCAAGTAGGATTCATCCCTGGGATGCAAGGATGGTTCAATATACTGAAATCAATAAATACTATTCACCACATCAATAGACTTAAAGACAAGAACCATATGATCATCTTGATAGATGCAGGAAAAAGCATTTGACAAAGTACAGCATCCCTTTATGTTCAAAACACTAGAAAAACTAGGGATAACAGGAACTTACCTCAACATTGTAAAAGCTATATATGCTAAACCTCAGGCTAGCATCATCCTAAATGGAGAAAAACTGAAGGCATTCCCTCTAAAATCTGGAACAAGACAGGGATGCCCTCTATCACCACTTCTATTCAATTTAGTTGTTGAAATACTAGTCAGAGCAATTAGACAGACAAAAGAAATTAAAGGCATAAAAATAGGAAAAGAAGAACTTAAATTATCGCTATTTGCGGATGACATGATAATATATTTAACAGACCCAAAAGGGTCTACAAAGAAACTGCTAGAGTTAATAAATGAATTTGGCAAAGTGGCAGGATATAAAATCAACATGCATAAATCAAAGGCATTCCTGTATATCACCAACAAAACTTCTGAAATGGAAATGAGGAAAACCACTCCATTCACAATATCCTCAAAAAAATAAAATACTTGGGAATCAACCTAACAAAAGAGGTGAAAGATTTATACAATGAAAACTACAGAATCCTAAAGAGAGAGATAGAAGAAGATCTTAGAAGATGGAAAAATGTACCCTGTTCATGGATAGGCAGAACTAACATCATCAAAATGGCGATATTACCCAAAGTTCTTTACAGGTTCAATTCGATGCCAATTAAAATCCCAACGGCATTTCTTGTAGAAATAGATAAAGCAATCATGAAATTCATATGGAAAAACAAAAGACCCAGAATAGCAAAAGCAATTCTAAGCAGGAAGTGTGAATCTGGAGGTATAGCGATACCAGAGTTCAAATTGTACTACAAAGCAATAGTAACAAAAACAGCGTGGTACTGGTACCAAAACAGGCAGGTGGACCAATGGTACAGAATAGAGGACACAGAAACCAATCCACAAAATTAGAACTTTCTTATATTTGATAAAGGGGCTAAAAGCATGCAATGGAGGAAGGATAGCATCTTCAATAAATGGTGTTGGGAAAACTGGAAATCCATATGCAACAAAATGAAGCTGAACCCCTTTCTCTCACCATGCACAAAAGTTAACTCAAAATGGATCAAAGAGCTTGATATCAAATCAGAGACTCTGCGCCTGATAGAAGAAAAAGTTGGCTCCGATCTACATATTGTGGGGTCGGGCTCCAAATTCCTTAATAGGACGCCCATAGCCCAAGAGTTAATAACAAGAATCAACAAATGGGACTTACTTAAACTAAAAAGTTTTTTCTCAGCAAGAGAAACAATAAGAGAGGTAAATAGGGAACCTACATCCTGGGAACAAATCTTTACTCCTCACACTTCAGATAGAGCCCTAATTTCCAGAATATACAAAGAACTCAAAAAATTAAACAATAAGATAACACATAACCCAATCAACAAATGGGCCAAGGACCTGAACAGACACTTCTCAGAGGAGGATATACAATCAATCAATAAGTACATGAAAAAATGTTCACCATCTCTAGCAATCAGAGAAATGCAAATCAAAACCACCCTAAGATACCATCTCACTCCAGTAAGATTGGCAGCCATTATGAAGTCAAACAACAATAAGTGCTGGCGAGGATGTGGGGAAAAGGGTACACTTGTACATTGCTGGTGGGACTGCAAATTGGTGCAGCTAATATGGAAAGCAGTATGGAGATTCCTGGGAAAGCTGGGAATGGAACCACCATTTGACCCAGCTATCGCCCTTCTTGGACTATTCCCTGAGGACCTTAAAAGAGCATACTATAGGGATGCTGCCACATCAATGATCATAGCAGCACAATTCACAATAGCAAGACTGTGGAACCAACCTAGATGCCCTTCAATAGATGAATGGATAAAAAAATGTGGCATTTATACACAATGGAGTATTACGCAGCACTAAAAAATGACAAAATCATGGATTTCGCAGGGAAATGGATGGCATTAGAGCAGATTATGCTAAGTGAAGCTAGCCAATCCTTAAAAAACAAATGCCAAATGTCTTCTTTGATTTAAGGAGAGCAATTAAGAACTGAGCAGGGAGGAAGAGCATGAGGAAAAGATTAACAGTAAACAGAGGTGAGTGGTGGGAGGGAAAGGGAGAGAGAAGGGAAATTGCATAGAAACAAAAGGAAACCCTCAACGTTATACGAAATCACATATAAGAGGTTGTGAGGGGAAAGGGGTGGAAAAAAAAACAAGGGAGAGAACTGAACAACAACAGATTAGGTAGAGAGGGAAGATGGGAGGGGAGGGGAGGGGGGATAGTAGGGGATAGGAAAGGCAGCAGAATACAACAATCACTAATATGGCATTATGTAAAAATGTGAATGTGTAACTGATGTGATTCTGCAATTTGTATTTGGGGTAAAAATGGGAGTTCATAACTCACTTAAATCAAATGTATGAAAGATGATATGTCATGAGTTTTGTAATGTTTTGAACAACCAATAAAAAAATGTAAAAAAAAAAAAAGAAACGCACCTTTGTATTTGCTTTTCTTCCACACCTTACAGGTTGTAAAATTTTGTCTTAGGTTGTATTTTTTGTGAAATCTGGGCTAAGCCAACATCTAAACTTACATATAAGTGTGTGAACTAAACACACATGGAGAGTGAAAATTTGATTAAGGCAAAAAGAGTATTCAAAATTTGGTTTGCTAAGCATGTGCCTAAAGGGGAGAGAGACTTTGAAAAGAAGCTTAGATGTTCCTTCAATGGAGTTGGGGAGATTGCCCCATAAAGAATTCATTGTCTGTTTGCCAACCTAGTACTAGAGAGTTGATCTGAGATCCAGGGAACAGAGAGGGGACTCCCATGAGAGGATGGACCATGAGATGAGGGACTCAATAATGCTCATCCATTAGGTTACTCTTAACAATATAAATAATAACAGCATAATAACCGTAGATCACAGAGGAGCCCTGATTCAAGGCAATATTCTAGGTTCTGGGAATTCAATGATAAAAACAAACAAAAAAATTCTCATGAAGGATAAAGACAGCAAACAAGTGAATAGCCAAACAAAGTAAATAATTAGTTTTTCATGGCATGCAAGTGCTCTACAGGAAATAAAGAGTTGCAATGGAGAATGACAGAGTGAAGTGGAGAGAATCCCCATGGAGATCAGTTAGTGTGGGAAGCACATTCTGCAGAGGTGATATAAGAGAGAGGAGGAGATATAACCATACACTGAGTAGAGAGGGAGAACAAGAACACTCCAAGCAGAAAGAGCAATGGATAGTAGGACTTGAGGTTGGAGAGATGTTTGAAGAAGGGGAGGCAGACCAGGCTCACTACTTCTGTAAAGCACCTACCATGAAATGACACTGTTCTTAGCCTGTAACAGGTACTGTCCCACTATACTTCTCATAACAATGCAAGGAAGTCTCCAATTTTGGATGTGAGGAAACTGAAGCCCAGGGAAGGCAAATGGCTGGCCCAAAGCTGCACAGTTCACATGGTGAGCAGAGGACCTGGAATCCTGATGCAGGTCTCTCATGGTAAGCAGTGGAGTAGGATTTCATTTCCTATCCTGCTGCCACTAGATAGTCTACTGTAGAAAAAGACTTGGGCCAGTTCTCAGGATGTCCTCTAGGCCAGGGCAAAGAGCTTAGACTTTATTCTAAGTGAAATGGGAAGGCATAAAGGGTTTTAAGCTCAGAGAGATATGATCCATTTTATGTTTTTATAAGGTCTCTCTGTAGCTATGTTCTAAATGGATTGAGAAGGCAAGAATTGACCTTAAGGGCAGGACATGGATGAGGACCACATAGGAGGTGATGGTGGTTTATCTTTAACTGACAGGATATCTGTTGAGATTGAGAGAAGGGGAGGACTAGAGGGATATTTTGTAGGTAAAATTGACAGATCTTTAAAGAGCCCTATTTCCTTGGGTGTAAGTGACCTTTATTGGGCCCAGGTCATAGAGGGAGGCAGTGTTGAGGAGAAGAGCACAACTGGCATTTCTGCATGGAGCACCCCAATATGGCCTTAGTCCTGGGAGCACTGAAGATACCAGGACCACTGAAGCCTTGCATATCTTGCAACTATGGCTCCCTGGGCAAGGAAGCTCCCTTCTCCTGCAGGGTACTAGAAGCAGGGTCCATGGGTAGGCACTGTCCTTGACTGGGGTCCTCAGCAGAATGGACTAGCAGGCAACATGGAAAGGTCTGTGAGTGAGAAAACAAAAGAATAACTGAAGTCATCCGTGGTTGTGAGGTATTGATGTGGCCTCATTTGTATTTAAGTAGGTTTATGTAATATACCTATATCTACATCCATTTTGACTCTGGCCAACTGCCCAGGAGGGTTGAAATTTGAACTAAGAGGGGTCATAGAGTCAGAAAAGGTACTAGGCTACCAGTTAGCTGTAGTTTATATTGGACACATAACATAAAATTTCGGTTCTCTCTCTCATGTCATGCAGACTTCATCTTCAGGAGAGAAAAGTGTCCAGTATAAATGTTCCCGTTCTCCAGTCCTTTTCTGAGATGGACCCGATAAATGAGAGGGAGTGGTCTGAGACCTACTGGGTATACATCTCCAGGAGTTACGATTAGGCAGAGAGGCGATTTTCATTTTCTGTGATAACTTCCCACAGTAAGTAGGTGGGAGGGTGCAGTGATTGATGAGCTAAATTAGATGGAAAGTGGCTCAAATCAGATTCTAGGTGATTGCTCCTGCCTCTCGACTCACTGCACTTATTTTCTATTCTGCTCATTTAGCAAATGATCATGGTCTGTCTTGTGACATTTCGTATATTGTTGCTTCATTCTTCACCTTTTTGCATTCTTCTCTCTTCTTTCTCTGGCTACATCAGTTATTCCTTGGGGGCAAAAATGATGTTTCATTTATTTTTGTATTTTTCTTATGCTTTTTACCAAGTAAAGGCACAGTGATTCTGATTGATAGTTGCTGCTTGAGGTGAGACATTTTCTAAAGAATGTTGAATTTCTCTTGCCTTAGAAATGTGAGAAATGGGGGTAAGGACCACACTCAGTATGTTTTAGCTTAAAATATGCAACTTTGGAGTGAATAAATTTGAGATAACTTTATTTAGTCAGCATAACTGAGCCACAAAGATTGTCTAGTTATTTGTGATAGTAAACTTCATCACTCTTAACAGGTTATGAGGTTGAATCATTTAAAATTGCTGAATTTGAGCTACAAATATGGCAGTATCATGTTATTCAATCTAAGAAGATAGATGAGTCAATAATAATTCATGCCTCTGATTCAGTCTGAAATGGAAATGAACTAAAATGGGAGGCAGGCCCTTTTCTTTTTTGTACCAACTTGGAGGAGAGGGACCAGGGAGGCACAGATCCCGAGACAGAGGAGATGATGGCAAGGGCAGGAATCCCTGGATGATCTATGATTCTTGTCATGAGTTAGCACTTCAGTGGTTAGCTTGTCTCTCCTTTAATATCACATAAACAGAAGTCATGATGTGACCCAGAAGGGGCAAGGCATGATCCTTAGGAGTTATGTTACCCATCCTCTCCCAGTTCCCTCTGTCCTGAGAATTGTCAAAGGTAGTCATGGAGGCAGATGAAGCAACTATGCCATTATTTTTTTTAATTATCTTTTTAGATACAATGACAGCAGAGTATATTTTAACATATTTATGCAAACAAATTATCTTATTCTAATTAGAATCTCAGTGTTGTGATTGTACTTGGTGTGGAGATTCATTGTGGTGTATTCATAGGAAAGTTGGATCAAATTTATTCCACTGTCTTTCCTATTCCTCTTCCCCCTTCCTTCCTTTCCTTCCCCTTTGTATAATCTACTGAATTTCTTTTCTCCCCCTCCCCCTGTTGTATGTCAGCATCCACATATCAGAGGAAATACTTAATATTTTTTTGAAGGGGGGTTGGCTTATTTTACTTAGCATAATAGTCTCCAGATTCATCCAGGTGCCAACAAATGTCATAAAATCATTCTTTTTTATGGCTGAGTAATATTCCATTGTGTATATGCACCACATTTTATTCATCCATTTATCTGTAGATGGTACCTAGGTTCATTCCATAGTTTAGCTATTTTGAATTGAGCTTCTATAAGTATTGATGTAGCTGTGTTACTATAGTAAGCTGATTTTAAGTCCTGTGAGTATATATTGAGGGGTTGGCTAACTGGGTCACATGGTGGTTCCATTATAAGTTTTCTGAGGAATCTTCATACTGCTTTCTAGAGTAGTTGCACCAATTTGCAGTCCCACCAACAATGTATGAGTCCTCACCAACATTTTTTATTAGTTGTACTCTTGATAATTGCCATTCTGACTGGAGTGAGATAAAATCTCAGTGTAGTTTTAATTTGCATTTCTCTAATTGCTAGAAATGTTGAACATTTTTTCATACATTTGTTGACCTTTCCTATTTCTTCTTTTGTGAAGTGTTGATTCAATTCGTTTGCTCATTTATTTATTGGGCTATTTTTTTTTTGGTATTAAGTTTTTTGAGTTCTTTATATATGCTGGAGATTAATGCTCTATCTGAGGTGTAGGAGGTAAAAATTTTCTCGCATTTTGTAGGCTCTCTCTTCAGACTCTTGATTGTTTCTTTTTCTGTAAGAATTTGATGCTGTTTTATTTATTGATTCTTGATTTCGCTTCTTGTGTTTTAGGGGTCTCGGTGAGGAATTCAGTTCCTAAGCTGACATGATGGAGATTTTGGTCAACTTTTTCTTCTAGTGGGTGTATGGTTTCTGGTTTAATGCCCGAGTCTTTGATCCACTTTGAGTTGAATTTTGTGCCTGATGAGAGATAGGGGTTAAATTTCATTCTGCTACCTATGAATTTCCAGTTTTCCTAGCACCATTTGTTGAAGAGGCCATCTTTTCTCCAATGTATGTTTGTGGTGCCTTTGTCTCGTTTGAAATAGCTATATTTATGTGGGTTTCTCTAGGTCTTCTATTCTGTTCCATTGTTTTTCATGTCTGTTTTGGGGCCAATTGTATGTTATTTTTGTTACTGTAGTAGTATTACTTAAGTCTAATTTTATAGTTGTATAATTTAAAATTTGAAGCTTCCTGTTTCATTTTGCTCGCTAAGGATTTCTTTGGTTATTCTTGGCCTCTCATTTTTCCAAATGAATTTCAGGATTCCTTTTTCTATTTCTATGAAGACAATTTTTGAAATTTTAATAGAAATTGCATTAAATTTGTATAGCTCTTTTAGTATCATGTTATGCCACCATTTCATGTTTTTTCCCATTTATTTTATATTTTTGTTAGTTGGTTTGTTTCTATTATACTCAATAAAAGAGCCCCACCTACTTTTTCTCCTTAGTAAGCCCTGGAAAGTCAAGTACTTGGGTCTGTCTACTGAAGTGGGAGGATTGGGGAAGATTTGCATTAGCAGTTTTTTGGTTTATTCCTCTGGTTAGCTTAGAGTTTATATTCTAGATTCCCCTAGAGGAACTCAGATTCACCAGCAGGCAACATGGGCAGGTGGGGTTACTTTTTGGCCTTATTTGTAGGGCAAGCAAAGGGGAGGCTGACTTAAGTTGGAGAAAATAGACTGGAAGAAGCAACTTGAGAACAAGGAGAGTTTGTCATTGGAAATAGCCAGAGACGCGAAAAAGAGCAAGTGTAGGAGCTGAATTAATTAGGAGAAAGGAAGATTCCCATGTATTATTTCCATTAGATAGAACAAGAAATATTTTTAAAAGCCTGGATTCTGTCATTATTAAAAGCATGATCAGAGACAGGCTTTCTGGAATCAGAATACTGGAAATGGAGAAAGATGTTTGGCATAATGTGTTTAGAACTGTATACAACCCACAGCCGTGGATCTAAGAAAAATCCAGAGTCTTAGTCTGAATAAAAATAAATGTATATTCATTATAGCACTCTACATCCCTTTTTATTACCTATGGATGGAATTGGTGTGCTTTAGACTCTTCATTCATTCATTCCATAAATGAATCTACCATGTTGTGCACATGATCTCATTTGTTTCTTCTAACAGCGTTCAGAGTCAGGAAAATGCTTGCCTTGTTTGTAGGTGGAGAACATGAACCCCCAGGGGGGTTAAAAAAAAGTCATCTACAGTCACACAGACTGTAAATAAGTGGCAGAGTTCAGATTCCTACTCAAATCTTTCTGATTCTAGAGCCAGTGCTTTTTTTTTTTTTTTTTTTGACTATGTCGTGGTTTGTTTCTCTGTCCTAGAGGCAACTTTCAAAAGACAGCAAGTGAGATACCTGTAAAGAAAAAGGCCAGGGTAGGCTGCCACCTCAGACCTAAGAAGTAGCAATGGGCCCTTACAGAGGATGCCAGTTTGGGTTTCCCTAAAAACAGAAATGCAGGATTTGAGTTGGCATTTTTAACAAGAGCCCTGGATGGTGCAGAATATGAGGCCTCATTTCATAATCAGAATCAACATTTCAACCAGACTCTGGGTGATTTGTAACCATGTTAAAGTTCAAAAAACACTGCCCTAACTGTGCCACGGTTTCTTCTACTTCCTCCATTTGGGGTCTTATAAGATGCTGGCTTAAGGAAGGCACATGACTGATTATTGCCGAGGTGCTAACTAACATCTACAAACACCAGGTGCCATTTCCCCCTCTCTCTTCGTTTACCACCCCCTTGTCTTTCTAGTCTTTTTCTCTTGCCCATATAGCAGTGAAGTAAGGGAAGGACGAGCGAGAGAACAAAAAATGAAGGAATAGGAATTTCTAACAAGCATCACGAGCCAGTGTCATGCCTCCTTCCAAAATTGTGCTAAGCAGCGTGGCCAACCCTGTCTCCCTTAAAAGAGGATGCCGGCAGTCCCAACTATTCACTACACCCTTTTGAAATTATTAAGGCACCTTCACATATTTTGGAAGCTAGGCATAGTTGCTTGCTCATTCAATCTAGACAACAGTTCTATAGGTTTTATGTCTATATCACACACCCCTATGCACTCAAGCGTCTTAAGGGTGGCTGAGCATAAGTGTGATGAATTTCTACCTTTAAGTACAAATTTGAGAAAAACACCATTGATAGAGCCACAGGGTTTAGAGTGGCCCATTTGGGTCAGAATGCTGAACCTGCCATGTTGAAATGGGCATTGCTTTTCACCTCACAGATTTACCCTGATCTTTGAAGATCATGCCATTTGTTTTGTACTTTGAGCAACAATAGAAATGGGCTTGCACTATTTTGTACCCCTGCCACCTGCCATCCCGTGTCTGATTATGAATGATCTGTAAAGCAGAAAGAAAGAAGACAAAAAATTTCATAAACTGTGCCAACCCTGTGGTCTCAACAGTAATTTAGCAAATGTGACATGGGAGTCAACAGGAAACCCATACACCCATCATCAGACTGTCATGTTGATGGTGAACAACATGTCCAATTTATTCCCTGCCGGGCTTATTTTCAAACATGCCAACATGTAAATTCTTAGGCAGAAATTAATAAAGGAAAACCTTTAAATAGAAGCACAGGTTACATCTTAAAAATGGAACAAAGGCATTTGGAACTGGAATTTTCAGTTAATTGCAGGTCTGGTAAGGAAATATTCATTCTTCATATCTGCCTCCAGGGTAAAAGAAAATATAAGAAAGGGGAGAAATCATGAGACTTGAGCTTTAGGAAAATCTGGGGACCCAAATGATGTTATGTATGTATGTAGGTATGGAATGAGGCATATTTGTTTTGCATGTCATATTTTTCATTCATCAAATCATTGTCCTCCTCTAGAACTCATTAAGGAAACTCCTCCCTCCCACAGAAAGGATAATCAAATGGCATTTAATACCACAAGGTAAAACAGAACAGATAGTGGGATCTTTGTTATATTAGAATATTATATCATGGTATTATTTCACTGACTTTTTAAGAGACATATAGTTAAAATAATTAAAAGATAGTATCTTTGGATCCAGATTTGAGGTGGTAAGTTTGCTTTGGGTTGCTTCAAAATATGTTTAGAGAAACATACTTTGAATGAGGCATCTCACTTCAAATGCCTTATGGAGATATTTGGTCAAGTTAATGAACAGTCTAAGAACTTGCACTGTGTATCTAGAGTTGATTTCATTTCATTTCAGGAAGTCTTAATCTGAAATTAGTGATAACAATGATTTGCATATATCTTTCAATCTAAAACATATGTGTTAGAGTTAGGCCGAATTGTATGCTTTGCATCAAGTTGTGAGCTATTAGAAAGTTGTGAGTTTGTGAAAACAATTTAGGAATTTGTGAGCATCATTTATTTTTAGTGAAATTCAATAGAAGAGAAAATATGAGTTCATTTAATAGGGTAGGGGCTTGTATTTTTATGTAAATGGTCATATTACAGATAAGAAAGATGTATAAATACTTTTGTGCAGTAGGGTCATATTTTTTTAAAAAGTGTGAAAATTACTACCTTGATGAATTTTGGCATGGTCACAATGTGGTCTGAACCATGATTGGCACACTGAAAATTCTACTTTAAATAATCAACAACCTTATCATTTTTCTTTTAACTTCTCATTTACTTTGGGGTTTTGAAATGGCTATATTTCTCTTTTTGAAATGACTATATTTCTCTTGAAATCTGTTCCTCCTGGAGACAGTGATTAGTTGTGAATGAGGGATATAAAGCCACACTTCAAAGTTCAGCATATATCGGCAGGGCATATTTTAAGGGATATATTTTAAAATTAATAATTCTGTCATGTGCCTGCCTCATGGCTTTTCAGTTACCATGACTCACCTTAATTTCACCTTAATACCACTGTTTGACATTAGATGCCTCTCCAGAGAGGAAGAAAATCGTTCAGAAATTAGGTGTATAAAGGTTATTAAACTAATATTTAAAATTCTGGTCCTGCACATTTTACTTTACTTCTAATTAAATGCCATCAGTAGAAATGTATGATCCTCAGTATGTTCACATGCCTGAGTCTGTATCTACTTGAAGGACAAAAATGCTGAGGAATTCTTATTTTATTTGCATCCTTTCTCCTAGGAATACTACTTGTAGCTACCATCAGCAACTATTGTAAGTAAGCCAAAGCTGAAGACTGAATTTGAAAGCATAAAACATGTAAAGATTTCCTTCTTCCTTAGAACATTTTATACCTTGTTCCATACCCAAATAACTAAGCATCTATAAGTATATGGTTAAAATGCCAATAATTAGCTTACTTTGGAACTGTAAGAATAGAACCATTAGTTGATATTCTTGATAAATTTCTGGTCTTATTCCTTGAGCATCATGTTAAGGGAGGTGGGAAAGTAAAACATCATCAATAGACTGGAATAAACTTTTTCATCTATATAAGAAGTATTCCTAACACCATTGCATTTTTCTATCAGTAGCTAGACTTTTGTTTGTAAACCCCAGTGTTGATCTTTCTTCTTGACAGGCTTGGTTGTTACATATTTTTTGTTATAGTGAAGACTTTTGGTTGCAGTTCTGAAACCTAGTCTTACTAAACTGCCTTTAGAAATAAAGGACATTTATTGACTCCTGGAACCGGAAAGTTTTAGTTAGGACCTCTTTGTTGGTGATCACCATATTGAACCTTCTATCATTTGATCAAACCAGTAGTGTTTCTTTTTCTAATAGTTTAATAAAATCCAACTATGGAGTCTCATTGGGATAACTGGGATTACATGCTCATTACTGAACCAGTAATTGTGGCCAATGGGATGGAACAGTGATTGGCCAGACTGGATCACATTCCTATATCTGTCTTCCAAAGTTAGAAGGAAGAGCACACTCTCCAAAGGGGGCTGGGGGGAGGGGGTGTCAGGAATCAGTGGCCATTATGTATGTAAAGTTTTCTTTATGTAGATACTGAGCAAGTAAGATTAGATGATGCTACTTTGGAAATTCTATTTTGACTTTTTAAAACACTTTGATGTCTTTAATTTTAAAAAAAGTTAAATTATCTCTGTCTGCCCCACATTTAATATGTATCAAGCTAGGCATACATATTTCTTTTAATTTTTCTGAGCGTGTGAATTGTGTGCAAGATTTTGAGCAAGTATCTGTAATATTTTATTAAATGATTTTTCCTCACTCTGGGTAATAAACAGGTGATTTGACTTAGCAGAGTACAGGTGCTATTTTTAATACTTAGTGCTCTCTGGAGGGCTTCCAAATAATAATAGCATCTTTAAAAGCTTTGGATTCCCCCAAGGAGCAATAAAATTGTGCTGAGTATTGTCTGTGATAAATAACACGTCTCCTTTCTCTTCCATATTCTTACTTGAGAAAGCTCCAGATTTCCTGACATTATCTGAGGGTTGACTGCCTAGTGAAGGTCAATACTTCTTTGTTCCATTACTATATGTTACTTTGTGATCATATTGAGACAATGATAATATGACTTGCTTTTAATAACATTAAAAAATCATGGACAATAAAAGCATGAATATATGGAACAAGGAACACACCTGGAAATTTTATTTTCTAAAATTGAAATAGCTTAAATACTTAGTTTTTTCCTCATCAGTGGAGTTCAAGGCTACCAAGAGAACCAGAACTTGAAGAACCAAGATCCCAGAGAAAATGGAGCCACAGAGAACTGTGTTCAGCTTCTTATGTTTACCTGAGGACTTGTTTCATACCCCCCAAGAAGGAACAACAATATAAAGTTCAAAACTTCTAATAATATAATAAAAATACAAAGCAGAGATCATGGCAGCATCTTACAAAGTTCAGGCCTTCTAAGGATGTAGGAAACTGATAAATACTCAGTGTTCTTAATTGGGTCCCTGAAAAGCTAGATCCTATGATTAGGATAGTCTGGAACTATACCAGCCTTAGTATGATGAAGATGACCTTCTGCACTCTCTATGCCTGCCAGAAGAAGATCAAACATCTTTGGAAGAAGATAACATAATTAAAAACTTGTACAGTTTCCATAAATATTGAACTTGTCATTTTCTACAAAGTAGTAGACATGCCAGGAAACAAGAAGAAATGATCAAATTACCAAAAACAGAGAAAAACTGTGCAAAGTAATAAATCCAGAAGTGATTCAAATGTTGGAGTTTTAAGCCATAGATTTTCAAACAACTGATTAATAAGTTCAAGAACACATAGAGAATTTCAGCACAGATCTAGAAATCATCAAATGAATCAGATGAACAACTTAAAATTATAGTAAATGAAATTAAGAACTCAGTAGATGGGGTTAGCCGCAGGTTAGACGTATCAGAAGAAAGGAATAGTGGCACAGAAGATTGTTTGGTAGAAAATACTTAGATTGAAGCACAGATCAGGAAAAGCCAAACAAAATGAGATAAAAATAAATACAATTTCATAAGAGACTTATGGGATAATCTAAAGGACTGGGTAATAAAGACCGGGAAAGAGATTAGAGAGAAAATGGGTCAGAGACAATATTTGAAGAGATACTGGCCAAGAATTTTTCAAAATTAGTGAATGATATTCAGCCACAGATTCAAGAAATTGTATAAGCAAAGAAAATCAAATAAAACATGGAGGCATATTATAGTAAAATTTCTTAAAAATCAAAGACAAATGAAAGAATCTTAAAAACATCCAAAGGAAAAAAAGACACATTTTCAACTGAATACCAATTGGACTTCATCTTATTTTTAAATAGAAACAATGGAAGCTAGAAAACAATTAAATGACAAAGAGTACCAATATAATAATTACCAATCTTGAATTTTGTACCCAGTGAACATATATTTCAAAAAAGATATTTTTATAATAATTAAAACTAAGAGAATTAAATACTAGCGTGTCTACACTGAATCTATTAAAGGGAGCTCCTCAGTCAGAGTGAAATGGTTTCATATGGAATCATGGCAATGCAGGAAGTCATTAAGAGAACCAAAAAAGGATAAGTATATGTGAGTGTAAATAAATATAGAGAATTCAAAACAATCAAAGTAATGTGTAATGGAGTTTTATTTCCTGTCAAACAATTCAAGATGGAACAATTTTAGCATCCATGGGGATAGTAACTGAGGTGAATTAAAACATACCAAATATTTTACATTCACTAGTTCATCATGATGATAATAATATATTAGTTATCATGGGGAAGACGTTAGTAAACCAATTTATTATTTCAGAAAATGTGTATATCAAGCATGTATTCTGCATTTCTTTTACCATGAAGTAAACAGGCTTTTCTCCTGAAAATATTATTCTAGCTAATAAACAAAAAAATCATAATATCATTTTTTAAAACAAGAACCTAATCAATAGATTCAGGATTGAACATTAATGGCTATAAATACTACAACAATAAAGCCAGAAATGGTATACCTCCTGAGGAAGAAACACACATACGCTAGTCATGAGGTAGCCCTTCCAAATATATGCTACAAATTTAACAAAATGAATGGATATAAATTTGGTTAAGCTTGGGGACTGGTGTTGTGGCTTAGCAGTGGAGCATTTGCCTCGTATGTATGAGACTCTGGGTTCAATCCTCAGCACCACCTAAAACTAAGTGAATAAAATAAAGGTATTGTGTTCAACTACAACTAAAACCTAAATATTAAAAAAAAATTGGTTAAGCTTCTATATTTAACTACTAACAAGAAGAAATTACAGATAGGGAGAATCTTATTTAATACAATACTATGGAAAAATATTGATAGTGGAAAAGTTTAGTTCCAATAAGCCACTTTCTTTAATGAAATAGCAAAGGGGAAAAAGATTGAGGGTAACTGATAAGTTAAATAGAGTAAATGCACCTTAAAAGACACACAGTAATCAATCACAATGGGCAGAACTTATTTGGATCTTGATTCATAAATATATGTAAAAAAGTATTGTGACATTTGAGATATTTAAAATTTTGACACTGAGTATTTAGTGGTATACTGACATTGTTATTTTTGTATGTTTGATGATGATCTTACGGGCATATGTTTTTAAATGCCTACTTGTCTTTTAAAAATGTGTACTGAAATAGTTCAAAGAAATAAGATATGTTATTTGGGGTTTGTTTTAAAATACTGTGACTGAAGGAAAAGTAGATGGTGTAGAAATGGAACAAAATTGTCCATGAGCTAATGATCATGGAGGCTTTGTTTCATTATTAAGTCTAAGTTTTTATACTTTGGAAATTCTCCACAACAATAAGCTTGAAAACTAAATACATATAATATTACAATAAAAGGCATCAGTAATACATAAAATGTGAGTGAGGTAAACAAAGTTAAAGTAATATTGTATTGTTATCCAGATAGGGTAAAATAGTTAATTATAATAGATTCTAATAAGTCACGAGAACATATTTTATTTTCTATGAGAAACAGTTCAAGAATATTTAACTAATGAGCTGACAGAGGGAGAAAATGAAACAGTTAAGATGTATTTGATTAATTAAAGATAAATGTATTATTGGGGAACAAAGAACTGAGGGACAAAGAACATATTGAGATGGTAACTTGAACACAAATACAAGAGTAATTATATTAACATGAAATGACTAAGTGCTTCAGTTTCAAATCAAAGATTATCAGATTAGATTATAAAAATGATATCATCATAAGTCAAAATATGAAGTAAATCTAAATGTAAAAACATATAAAGATTAAAAATAAATTATATAAAGAAGAAATACCATACAAAAAATAGCCAAAAGAAACAAATATAGCTATATGTATGCATGTAAATTGCCTAGTCTTAAAATAAAAAGTAAATACAGCAGTAAAAGAAGACATGTACTTAGTCTTCAGCCTTAGAATTTTAGCATGTCCCTTCTAGTAATTAATAGAACATGAAGACAAAGTCAGTAAACATGTAGAAGTTTCAAATACTACATTTAATAAACTCAATCTAATTTGTAATATATAGGACCTTACACTTTCCAACTGACGAATATACATTTTTATGTTTAGCAAATGGACCATATGTCTAGACATAACTACTTCTTGATAAGTTTTGAAAGTTTAAAACTATACAGTCTGTTTTCTCATCAGAGTAGTATTAAGGTTTAAATCAGTAACAAAGTTATGAGATTTTTCCAATATTTAGAAGCTAAGTAATTCTGTAACCCTCACATTTTCAGAAAATCATAAGAATTAAAATTAGAAGTGACTGATAATGACAATGAAACATATTAAACCTTGAGGTTGTAGCTAAAGCAGTACTTACAGAGAAATGTATAAATTTAAATACTTAGAAAAGAAGAAAATCTAAAAAAACATTTATTTATTTACTTACTTACCTACTTATTTATTTTAATTCATTATACATGACAGCAGAATGATTTCAATTTATAGTACACATATAGATTACAAATTTTCATGTCTTTGGTTGTACACAAAGTAGAGTCACACCATTCATATCTTGATACATTTACTTAGGGTAATGATGTCCATCTCATTCCTCCATCTTGCCTACCCCTATCCCTCTCTCCTCCCCTCCCTCCCCTTTGTCCTATCTAAAGTTCCCCCATTCCTCTCATGTTCTCCCTACCCTCATTATGGATCAGCATCCACATATCAGAGAAAATATTCAGCATTCGGTTTTTTGGGATTGGCTTACTTCACTTAGCATGATATTCTCCAAATCCATCCATTTACCTGCAAATGCCATGATTTTATTCTCTTTTATTGCTGAGTGATATTCCATTGTGTATATATACTGCAATTTCTTTATCCATTCATCTACTGAAGGGCATCTAGGTTGGTTCCACAGTTTAGCTATTGTGAATTGTGCTGCTATAAACATTGATGTGACTGTGTCACTGTACTATGCTGTTTTTAAGTCCTTTGAGTATAAACCAAAGAGTGGAATAGCTGGGTCAAATGGTGGTTCCATTCCAAGTTTTCCAAGGAATCTTCATATTGCTTTCCATATTGGCTACACCAATTTGCAGTCTCACCAGCAATGTATGAGTGGGCCTTTTCCCCCACATCCTCACCAACACTTATTGTTGTTTGTATTCTTAAGAGCTGCTATTCTGACTGGAGTGAGATAAAATCTTAGAGTGGCCAACTCTAGCATTTCTAATTGCTAGAGGTGTTGAATATTTTTTTGCATATTTGTTAATTGATTGTATATCATCTTTTAAGAAGTGTCTGTTCAGTTCTGTGGCCCATTTATTGATTGGGTTATTTGGGTTTTTTTTTTTTTGGTGTTAATATTTTTGAGTTCTTTATATATACTAGAGGTTAGTGCTCTATCTGATGTGCATATGGTAAAAATTTGCTCCCATTCTGTAGGCTCTCTCATCACCTCACTGATTATTTCTTTTGCTGAAAAGAAGCTTTTCAGTTTGAATCCGTCCCATTTATTGATTCTTGATTTTATTTCTTTTGCTGTCGGAGTCTTGTTATGGAAGTTGGGGCCTAATCTGATGTGATTAAGATTTGACATCCCTTCATGTTCAAAACACTAGAAAAACTAAGGATAACAAGAATATATTTCAACATTATAAAAGCTAACTAAGCCCAAGGCCAACATGATTCTAAATGGAGAAAAACTGAAAGTATTCCCTCTAAAAATGGGAACAAGACAGAGATACCCTCTTTCACTTCTATTTAACATAGTTCTTGAAAATCTAGCTAGAGCAATTAGATGAAAGAAATTGAAGGGATACAGATAAGAAAAGAAGAACTCAAACTATCACAATTTGCTGATAACATGATTCTATACCTAGAGGATCCAAAAAATTCCACTTCTAGAACTCCTAATTGAATTCAGCAAAGTAATAGGATATAAAATCAACACCCATAAATCAAAGGTATTTCTGTATATCAGTGGCATATCTTCTGAAAGAGAAACTAGGAAAACTACTCCATTTACAATAGACTCAAATACAATAAAATACTTGGGAATCAACTTAATGAAAGAGGTGAAAAGCCTCTACAATGAAAACTACAGAGTGCTAAAGAAAGAAATTCAAGAAGATCTTAGAAGATGGAAAGATCACTATACCAGACCTTAAACTGTACTATAGAGCAATAGTGACAAAAACGGCATGGTATTGGCACCAAAATAGATTTGTAGACCAATGGTACAGAATAGAGGACACAGAGACAAACCCACATCAGTGATTTAAACATCAGCACCAATAGATGTGAAACAAATTTAAGGAAAGTTGTTGAAATAAAATATAAATACTAAAAAAAGTCACTGAAATAGATAATAAATGATAAAAGCAATAAAGCCTGAAGCTGGTTCTTGTAAAACTCTAATAAAATTGACTACCCTCTGGTGGGAATAGTTAAGAAAAATAAGGCACATATTGCAAGCTTTGGAGATGAAAAATTTATATCACACACACAAAGTTCAGAAAGGATATTACCATGATTTTATGCTAATAAACTTCAAAATTTAAATGAAATCATTAAATAAAATTTCTTGATATAATACATGTTATGAATTGATGATGTATACACTAAAAAGATTATCTTTGTAATTATATATCTTCCCACAAAGTAAACACAAGACAAGTATACTAGCAAATTCTTTTTCAGCATTTAAGGAAGAAACAATACCAGTCTATCTACAAACTCATTTTAGTAGGCCAGTACAAACTTGACTCCCCCTAAAAAGAAAGGTATTGTTTCAGTCAGTTTTTTCCCTGCTGTGACTAGAGGACCTGTCCAAAACAATTGTAGAGGAGGAAAGGTTTATTTGAAGGCTCACAGCTTCACAGTCCATGGAAGGTCAGCTCCTTCCTTGGGGCTCAAGGTGAGGCAGAACATCATGGTGGAAGAGTGTGGGAGAGGGAAGCAGATCACATGGTGGTCAGAAAGGAGAGAGAGAGAGAGAGAGAGAGAGAGAGAGAGAGAGAGAGAGAGAGAGAGAGAGATACTGACTCTACTGGCCAGATACAAATATATACCCCAAAGCAACTCCCCAATTTCCAGTACAGTACCACTTCAGTTACACTCAGTTAATCCCTATCAGAGGATTAAATCATTGATTGGGTTAATACTCTTAAACTCAATAATTTCTCCTTTGAACCCACTTGCATTTTCTCACAAGTGAGCTCTTAGGGGATACCTCACATCCAAACCATAACAGGTATTAAAAGAAAGGCAATTCCCAGTTCACATTTCCTTATGAAGATACATGGAAAAATTCTAGCCAAAATGTTGGCAAATCAAATCCAGTGATATACAAAAAAAGATAATGAATGTATCACTATCATGTTAGATTTATTCCAGTAATGCAAGTTGATTATTGGAAAATGAGTCAATGCAATTTATCACATTAGTAAAGTAAAAGCAAAAACAAAACAAAAACATAATCATGTCAGATGAGGAGGAAAATGATAAAATTTAACAGTCATTCATTAATGGCAAAAATTCTCAGTGACATCAGAAGAACTTCCTTATAGAACTTCCTTAATCAGATAAATTTTAACTACAAAAAAAATCTACAGCAAACTTCATATTTAATGTTGAAATTCTAACAACTTTGTTGAGATACTGAATAAGTATATCTATTATTTTTACTTCTGCTAATCTTTGTATTGGAAACTTTAGCCAATTCAGTATAATTTTAGGATGGTTAAGATTCTGTATTTTTAAAAAGCTACAGAGTGATTCTGCACAAGATAGTCCAGGTAGTCTAAGATGTGATAATGCTTCTTAAGTTGGAAAAGTCTGAGGAGCTCATATCTATTCTCTAATGGGTCTTCCATTCTGGAAAATTATTGAATCAGATTGGATGGGGATTTTGCCATTTTCCCTTAAAAATTATTTACACATGAGGCAGCCACTAGATTTTTTTTAACTGAGTTTTTATCCCATCAGAAATAAAAATTTCCCCATGTATATTATAACTACCTCTATTTGCCTATAATTGGATTTAAGATGATAATAGTGATTTGATATGTTCCTTTTGTATAGTGGTATTCAAATGCAGCCCTTTTGCAGTGTCAGTGTTAATATGTAGATATGTACTAGGTACTAGTCTGGTCATGAATGTAGAAAAATATATATAATGAAAGTTTAATGAAGTACATTTACTGTCTACGATAATTTTTGCCCCCTACTATCCTGGCTTACCAAACAGATTTGGCATTTTCTTCATCTTGTCTTTCATATCTGCTTTTTAAAAATAGTTACTTTTCAGTTGTAGTTGGATGCAATACCTTTATTTTATTTATTTTAATGTGGTGCTGAAGATTGAACCCAGGGCCCTGCACATGCTAGGTGAGTGCTCTACCACTGAGCCACAACCCCAGCTCCTCATATCTGCTTTTATATCCTACTACTTTTGTTACAAAATGATACCAGTTCTTAAAATTCAAATAATACATAAAACAGAAAAGCAGAAATCCGGGTCTGGGGTTGTAACTCAGTTCTAGAGCACTTGCTTAGCATGTGTGAGGCACTGGATTCAATCCTTAGTACCACATAAAAAAAATAAATAAAATAAAGGTATTGTGAAAACACATTGTATTATTTAAAAAAGAAGAAAAACAGAAACCCCCTATACTTCAAAATCATTTCTCAGAAGTATTCATTGACATTTTTTGTTCTTTTTCAACTATGTTTTTATGTATATGATTGTGTATTGTTGTCCAAGAGTCATCAACTTGCTCTCTAATCTTTCAAAATTCAAGTGTACAGAAATCAAGGTTTTATCCTTCTTATTGAATTTGATAAAACAATCAATATTCCAAAGTCTTAGGTATTTTCAGTGCCCATTATTTTACCATGTTCTGCTTTTTCTTTTGTTTTGTTTTAAGGAGTTAAGCAACACTTTGGGGAGAGAGTGATTACCAACGATATAGTGTAGCAGCACTATTTGTACTTATGTTCTCATCTTGAGTGAATCATTTCTAGGACCTAGAAGCCTACATTCCTGTGCTGATGGGAAATGGGGGAGGAGGTGTGCAAAGCAAACTAAGAATAACAAACTTAGAATAACAATAATATATGTATCAAACTAAGAATAACATGTGTATCAATAATGTGTATCAAACTAATAATAACAATAATATACTTTAACAAAAAGACACTACATATTTAATGTAAAACATAGTTTTAAGTTTTTTATTCCTTTATTCCATAATGTATAAACATCCCAATACTGACCACTGTGGAATATGATTAAGAATCATGGTACAAAAAAAAAAAAGAGTCAACTATTTTTAAAAGAGAGATATTGTATCAACTGAAATAAATCTTCCAGGTTATAGTAAAGAAAACTCGTTAGCTGATCTGGTAGTACAACTTACAGATCAGCAAATAATGCAGCTTGGAATTTTATGTATAAAAGAAATCTAATGCCCTTATCCAATTCATTGCCAACTCCTAAATCTCCCTCAGAGAGGGAGTTGTCGTATTTCACCATATCTACCTTTTCATTGGAAATTATCATAATTACTGCAATGGCCTCCTAATGGATCCCCTCCCATCTACTTGGACAATACATTCTGCGTACTAAAGTTTGAGGGATATTTCAGAATCTGAAACCGATTATGCAGCTCTCTTGGTAGAAGTTATTTATTTCTATCATTCAAAAAGCTAACATGGAAGGTCATTCTCTCTTGACTTTTCTTATCTCTTTCTCCCCTAGTGTCTGAACTCCAATTATGGTGCCCTTTGTCTTCCTTAAAATCGGTTTTCTCCTACTTGGCACAGGGCCTTTCACATTATTATTCCCTTGTTTTCTTCATCTCCTAATTAATTCCTTCTCTCCAGATTTCAACTCAAATGTTTTCTTCTCTCTAGAATAAGTTATACCCGCTTTAGAGTCTCTTACTGGCACCTTCTGTTCTGTGTGTGTTGTTTCTTGACTGTCTCTCCAACAGGACTGTGAGTTCTGTGAGTTCAGGGGTCATGTGTGTTTCTGTCCAACTACCAGTTCAGACTGGTATATGCTTTTTAATTTATTTTTTGAAATCACAAAAGAATATGTACAAATTTGTAACTGTATGGGAAATAAGATTATTGTGGCTAAAGATGTTATGACATATAACTAATTATAAGAAATAACATCAAAGGGAAGTCAATGGAATAACTTCTGAAGAAACAAACTGAAGGACTGAATGTTAAAATTGGGTAACCAAGAGGTTAAGAAGTGCACACATGGGAACACACCCAGTAAGTGACAGAATTTCAGCCTGGATTTGTCTGATAGCATGAGTATCTCTAAGAGTATTTACATGCCAAAAACCTTAATGTAAACACATATGTATGGAAAAACTGTTGGATGCTCTGTCTCTTCCTGAAAATTCACAAGGATCATTACAGATGTTAAATATTGGCAATTCCTGGAGTAGTGTAACATAATATCCCTTGCCCTTGGTAATACACATGAATGGGATCCATCTTGGCAAATGCTGCTATAAATTTCTTCATTTATCTATTTGTTTTCAGTCTTCTTTTCTTCCTTACTACATGGATCATAATCTCTCTGCTAGACAAAGTCTTTCCAAAGAGGATGTTTGCCAAATACTTCTTTAGCTGGAATGACAAGTAAAGCCCCTACCACCCTACCCGCCTCCATTGAAGATAAAACATTGTCTTTTAAAGTTAATTTGTCATAACTTAGGGTCAAGTGTTCAAAGAAATAGACCTCATTTAATCTTATTTCTGTCTCAGATATACTTATTGCCTTGAAATTATGCTCTACTCTCCCCACAGTTTTTAGGCTACTAACTGCACATGATAAAGGGCCACCCGATCTGGATTAGCAGTAAAAATTGGAACACTGCAAATATTTTTCATGGGAAAAGGGAGACATTTGGTCAAACTCATTCTCATTACCAATGATACAAAATACCAGTGTCACCTTCAATAATTACTGGAGAATAAGACTTAACTATAAATCACGGTACTTTTTTTTTCTATTTCATTTTTAGCTTATTTCATTTAAAAATTAATTCCTGCTAAACATTTCTCAGTGCTAGGGAAATTTGCCAAGACTTATTTCTTCAGAATGGATCATAAGTCTTTGCAAGACATGCATATACTACACTTTTCAAATTTCTCATAAGTTTAAATATATGGATTTTATGTCTTGAGTAGAGAATTTTACTAGGCCCTGTTCTTTCATACTAGGTATATTTATATCTATATCAATACAGGTATATTGGGGGGAAATCTATGCATATCTAGAAGCTGACAGAAGGTGGCTGTAAGGATTTTTAGGTCAAATTTGACTAAATATTCCCCAAAGCCCACAAGTATATGATTTTGAGTTTTTAACAATTTTCAGCAGAATACATGTAATTCTCGTTTGAATAAAAGGCTTTAAATGTTTGATTGATAATCTTAGGGTTCACACAAAAGAATGGGAAAGAATTTAGTGTAAATTTAACATTTTTCAGTTAATTTTTTGTTTTTAAATAGAAATCAATATTTTTTAACTAAATTTTTATAATTAAATATTCATGGGTTCATCCTGACAAAATCATGCATGCATAGAACCTGACCCATTCCACAAAAATAGTTTTGAGTGTGTCCAAACACATGTATTTATTTTAATTTTTCATATGTTGTTTTTGTTGTACATGACAGTAGAATGTATTTTAACATATATACATGGAGTATAACTTTCAATTTTCAACTACACACGTTTAGTCAACAAACGGGCTGACGGGACAGACAGGGGAATTAGACATTTTCCAGGTTTCAAGGTTAAGCCAAATAGGTTTTTTTTGTGTGTGTGCATATGAGGAGTTAGGCAGACAGCAATGGGCGGGAGGTTGGTCAGGTGCTGTGTGAACACCCATGGGGGCCTTAGATTGAGGACTCAGACTGGGTTTCATGGAGGAAGTGGCATCTGAGCTGAGACTTCTGTATTTCACAGTTTTTTATAGTGAAGCAATTAGCACAGAAGGCCCTGTGTCATCCTTAGTTAGCTGAAAAAGGAATCTGCAGTTGTTTTGTAATGTGTATCTTTTTATCTTTTGATGGCAGGTAGCAGTTTTGGCTGTGGATAGAAAAGAAGGAGAAGATGGTGTCAAATATTTCTGGCTCCAGTGTGCGTTGGTCTGATTTAATTTTTTTAACCACTTTTTTCTATGAACCCATTCAGAGCCACAAGACAATTATCTCTGCTCAACTTAGTATATCATCTTGTACAAGACACTTTAAAATATTTAACTGCAGTGCATGTTGTATGTGAGAGGGCGTTTTGAAGAGTAGCAAGTAATCCACACTCTGAGTGACTGCTTCTATGTCCACCTAAAAGACTGGCATCTACAGCTGTTTTCCTCATGTGAACCCTCTGATATGGAATCAAAACACTTCAATTTTTGTAGAACACTGTGGCCTAATATGACCTGCAAATATGTTTTAAAAAAATCAGGAATTTTCACTGAAAATCTGGATTATCTTGCCAGAGTGGATAATAGCATGCTTTCTGTTGCAGGCCCTTTTCTTCCAGCTTCTGGTCAGCTTCACACTTTTAGTTTTCCTTCCTGGTCTCTATAGGTGTTGGAATTGGTAATTTATTATATACAATTGTGTCAATTAGGCCAGGTGTGGACAGATCTTGACCTTGATTGAATTAATCAGAATTTTTTCCTCTGGGCATTTTGAAATTATATATTATACATCAGGATACTACTTGGCTTATAATTAGGCTGCAAAGATACCATTATTTAGTCATGTTGATGCCAAAGCATAGAAAGCACATCTACAGGGAAAGTCGATGAGATAAAGGTTTCTCAAACAGGTAGAGACATAGGACCTTATAGCCCCAGAGACAGTGAATATATCAACCTTAAATCTGAGTGACTTCTCACCTCCTGCCTGTGGTTCCTCAGGGGGCCTGACTGTATTTCCTACCCTATTTGTTAGAAGGATATACTTCTAGAAACCCCTTTTATTTGAGCTCCTCAAGTGGGTTTTTATTTCTTGTAAAAGAATGAATCTCACTTGAGGCTTAAGTGTCATTTTGTGATATTTTTGTTTGAATGGGGGAAATGAAGCTTTAGATTTCCAATAATTTTCATGAATACTCTAGTTGAATTACAACAAAATATTGTAATCATAGAACAGGGTATTCTGGTTAGCTATTAGAATACTCTGAACTATTATAGTTGCATTAGCAGAAAAAAATCTTGTCATTATTGCATAGGGTTTTGACCTTTAGAAATGTTTGGCATCAGCCTTTCCAGTTCTTGAGTAGACTAGAAATAAGCTAGAATGATTCATCTTTATCTTGGTATTTTATATAATATTTTGAATTTATAAAAAGTATATTGGGGTATATAATTAACTGAATATCTCTGCAAGTCACCATTCTGCTGTAACTATAGAATGATTATGTTGCCATTTCAGTGTGTTCCTTCCTTAATTTTGTTTAGTTAAATTAAAAAGTCAATTGTACAGGATGAATTGATAAATTTTTTGTTCATATCAGCCTACCATGACTTATGGACAACTACTGAATTTGATTTAATATTTTTGTAAGATTTACAAAAGTGATTTTAATTTTGGTTTTAAGACCCCGTTTAGTTTTAGATTGAATCTTGAAGGACATGCCAATAAGAGATACAATTACTTTGATCAGTAAATCAAATACAACCTTCTCTATTTAATTTTATTTTTAGGACAAGTCTGTAAATTTGGTAGTGTTTATCGGGAATACCTTTGAAAAAGTATTTTGAGTCCATTTCATGGCTCTATGGTTAAGAATTGAGTGATCAGTTAACGATGTCTGCTTGGGTGTGTATAATGGGAAAATGACATACTTTCTAGTCTTTCCTATGATTATCTTGAAACTATCTTGATCTTTCAGATATTATCAAATTTGCAATTAATCCCTTTGGGAAAACCAAATTCATAGTGTGTTCAAAAGTTGAACATCACATAATTGTGCTCATTTTTAGGGGGTGATTTATCATGTCTCCACTTCACCACAGTTTATGCTTTTCTTGAAACTATCTAAAATAACCCATTTCTTTGGTAAAGCATATTTCACCCTCATTATTGGACCCCCAAGCCAGAAAATAGATAATATGTCTTTTGATGTCCTTGGTTTCAAGGTTTTAGATTCAGTTTTACATACATAGATCTTTTCTGCTGTAATTTAAAACAACTAGAATAGTGAAGCTTCTTAAGACTCTTCAGAGCTTATTAAACACTATTTTAAAGATAACATCTTTCCTTGTTTCTTCATTTATGAATGTTTGGTGAGGAAATGGTCATTAAAAGCTTCAAATTCCGATTGAATAATGTGTTCTTAAAAGTAGCTGCCAAGTGTAAATACCACTAATATACATTCATGCATATGATAGTACATAAATAACCAGGAAAAGCATAGCAAAGGTCAATCAATTATGTATGGGTCAGAATGCTTTCCATCTGGATTGAGTTATTTTAGCAAATGACATCATGTGTCCTTTGGAGTCTATTGTGAAATGTGGCTTGAGTCATTATAAATTGGCTTCTTCTCTGGGTTACCAGGATGGCAGTGGCAAGGCTCAATAAATAAATGTATCGGACTCTGCGGGAGCAGATTTACATAATTAAGGCACAGTGATGAAGGTTTCTCATTCTACAGAAAACCGTTGTGCCCCATCAACCAATTTCTAGTTTCTTATCCCTCTTGGTTGATTTTCTTTTTTTTTTTTGTAAGACTTGAAGACAAAAGAGTTGGAACTGAGCCAAATGCTCTTTATATAACTGCAGTGGATATTTTTCCATGAAATTGCTAGCAGGGAATCAATAGTAATGTATCTGGCACCCTTCTAATCTCTTCTAACTTCACCATTGCTCTTCTGGGCTACTTATAAGTTTGTTTTTAATTTTTACTTTGCTCTCATAGGGAGTGGTCATACCAGATTGTCAGACCCTAGAGTGACTGATGGGGTGGGATGCTGTATGGATGGGAAGGGATGTTGGCATTTTCCAGTTGGCACAACAGGAACTGAATTTAGCTTATAGATCAAGTGATAAAAGGAGCTGCCCAGTCCAGTCATTTCCAATTAGTCAGGGCTTGAGGAAGTAAATGTTACTTCACAGAATTTAATGTGTGACTTCCCCCCCACACACACCCTACCCCTGCCCTTCAAGATATTTTGGAAAATGTTAAAAAGTTGTTAACTTTTTTTAAAAAGTAAGATAGCTTGGAATGAAGAGGAACTTTCAGTAAAAATTTCTGTTATGATTTATAGGCATTTATAGCTGGAATCTAAGTGGCATTTATAGTTGGAATCTAAGTTTAATTTGAATCTTGGGAAGTTCGAGAAAGGCCTGGTATCTTTGACAAAGATGAAAGGAAATGGTCCTTCCTTTGGAGAGCTGATAATCTAGTGGGAGGACAGACATTGCAAATAGATTATCACAGTGTAGATGATGGCTGCTCTAATAAGGGATATGTGTGAGTCCAGACAGTGTTTATATGTGGCAGTTATTTTTACTATATTATCCTTTACTTATTTTTCTGGGTTGTAAATGAACATGTCTGAGAAACATGTCCATACTTGTTCTTATTTTCAAGAATGAGAGTACCTTCCAGCATTCAAGATGGCAACTACAGGGGAGGTAAAATATTATTTTCTCTTAGAGTTTTTTTTGGGGGGTGGTGGGGATGGTAGGGAAGCTGGGCTTTTGAATTAAACTGACATAAACAGATTAATAGAAGAAAATAATACAAATTTATTCAAGTTAAGCTGCATATGACTGAGAGTCCACCATAAGGAAATGAAGAATCAAAGAAATGGGAAAATCTTTTGATTTTGTATTCTATTGAACAAAGAGAGTCAGTTGTGGAAAAAGCAACTAAATTATGTGGGGAGAATAAATCATAAGAAGCATTATTTTAACAAGGTCTATTTGTATAAAATTCTCTTGTTCTTAACTTCCCATCCTTGATGATAAGAATGTTACTTTCCTTCTGATATAGAGAGGACATCTTTTGAACTGAGATTTCATCTGCTTTCAGAAAGAAAAAGAGGAGAGTCAATGTGCCCTTCTTGTACCTGTTGGTTTTTTTTATAAGTGCTTTTAGTTCAAAATAATATTTTGTCAAAGTGCATGTTTTACTCAGCTTTGGGATCTGTGACCAAAAGACTGGATAATAACAATGGAGAGGAGGAAAAGTTTATTTGGGCTCATGGTTTCAGAGGCAGCTGGCTCTGGGCTGAGGTGACACAGAATATCATGGTGGGAGGGCTTGGGGGAAGAAGGCAGCTCGGAATGTGATAACCAGAAGTAGAGAGAAAGAGAGCTCTGCTCATGGTGACAAACTATAAGCCCCAAAGGCACGCTCAATGACCCACTGCTTCCAGCCACACCTACCTGCCTGCACTTACCACCCAGTTAACCCATCAGTGGATTAATTCACTGATAAGGTTAAGGCTCTCCTGATCCAATCAATTCACCTTTGAACTTGCTTGCATTTTCTCATACATGAGCTTTTGGGGGACACCTCATGACTAAAACATAACAAAGCATCTTTTGAGATAGCATAGTTTGCTCCCCTTTATTACCCGATCTTTTGGCTATTCAGGAACAATGTAGCTGCCCTGCTTCTGGAATGGCACTTATTATTCTGAACGCCACCCCAAATTTTAGTTTAATTTCAGTGAGCCTCGATAGATTCTTAGGTCTTATTCTTTTGGTTGTATGTACAGGGATCTAAAAGCAAATGGTTAAAAGATGAATAAATAGACCAGATTTTAATTGTTACTTGTGGTACCGAACAATTGATTGCATTACTTAGTGTTCTTTCCGCCATTATTATGGTTGAATGAGATTACATTTTGTGGTCATGACTTGATGAACTGATAGATGTGGTATAGACAGATAAAAACAAGGATTTTCTCCGCTCCATTCATATAGACCTTTCCCTTTATTTGAGGGAAAGAACCTTGTAAATCTGTAAGAGCTTATTAATGAAGAAAAATATCTCTCCCATGTTTTGTTTGTTTGTTTGTTTGTCCCCATTCAGTTCATCCTTCTTAAACAATGTCCACCAGAGTTTTCTAAACATCATTTAGCTGAATATTAATATTTAATTATATGATAAAGTGGTAAAAGTCATTAGGAGTCAATAGACCTGCATTCTGGTCCTTGTTTCACGATTGAGAAGCTGATGAATGTCAGGCAAGATACTTTACTTCTCTGGAAGTTCCTTGTTTCCCTTCCATCTGATCACAGCTCTCTTCATGTTAGGAATTGTCAGTGCCTGCTGGAGTACCGGCACAGTAGTATATCTTAAATGTTTCCAGAAATAAACAGTGTATGTTTAAAGTACTGAAAATATTAATAGCATTAAGCAACTCTAAGTATTATATTATCGGCATGTTTTCTTTGCCCATTATCTTGTTCCTTAGGTGAACTGCGTCTCTTAGTCTCCAGATTTCTCTTGAAGTATACTAAAGCTTCTTTTTCTTGTATCCAGCGTTATTTTCTTATCACAAAAATAACATATTTAGGTAAAAATATAAAAATCTATAGATAAGCAAAAAGATAAAAATAGAACCTCCTGAGTATCAGGAATACATTTGTCTGCTAATTGCAGAAAATCCAACCGGTGGTGACAGTCTCCAAGTCTTTAGAGGAAGTCTGGATACGGTGATTTTCCTTTTCTCCTGTTCTTAGCATGCTATTTCTTTTTTTCAGGGTCACAGTGAAGCTGGTACTCCTTCAGGCATCATGTTTGTATTGGGAAGGTAGATGGTAAAGAAAAGAAGAATCCTTTAAATCAGGACACACACACACAAACACACACACACACACACACACACACAGTTCTCCCTAGCAGACTTTTTGTTTATGTTTCATTTTATAGAACTATTCCCAGTTATAAGGATTATTAGAGTGAAAGGGTTGTGAATCAAAGACAGGTTAGCCAATCAGTGTTTGCCAAACCTTTAGTCTCATTATCCAAATATAACCATTGACAATAAATATGATAATATTGTGCCTACTGTTTTTGTAATGTACTTTTCCTCGTTAACAATACCCAAAATTGTTTTTTACAGTAGTAAATATTCTACTATATAATTTTCAATCTGTATTATATTCTACTTTGACTATACCATAATTAATTTAAATAATATTCTTGTGTTTGACAATGAGTATTTCCAAGTTTCATTATAATAAGTAATATGGTGATGAATATCTGTGTAGATATCTTTTTTTTTTAGATCTTTTGACTTTTTTCCTTTCTTTCTTTGTTTTTTCTTTTTTTTGGTTTTTTTGATTCACAAAAAATCTGTGAATAACAATGGCACAAACATAGTAACAGATATTTAGATCCCCCTTTATATAGTCTGAGAAGAATTTTTTACTAGCTCAAAAAATTTCAAATTGTCTGAAAGATGCAAAATCAGACATGGAATTGGTAAATTCAGAGGAAGAATGGGGAAATGACCCATTTTCTGATGTAATCAGTCTTATCCTTTCAGTTGAAACAGAGTAATGTGTTTTGCTGGTTTGGTTAAAGGGTTCTAGAAGTTTGCAGATACGTGAATTTTCAGAATCCCTTCTGCCAGAAAATATAATTTCACTTAATGTTGTGGTTCCTTTTGTGCAAAGATTGTCAAATGGGAGTGGGGAGGTGTTTTGTTCTACAGCTCCTCTGAGATCAAGAGTTGAAAGCCATCATCCACACCATCTAAAAGCAGAGGCCATTAAGAAAGTTTGACTCCTGGGAGAGTGCAAGTTAGAGAAAGTCTGATATTCTCCCTACCTCCTGCAACCACTTGTGTGGTGTTTGGGGAGGAGGTTAATTACCCCACCCTTTGCTTGAGAACAGTGGATCCTCAAAGCCAAGGTCAAGACAGAGAGTTCTGGAACTTGCTGAGCACATTACCTCTTATATCAGGGTTTTAAATGTCAACACTTTTTCCTAATGTTTGCAAGAAATCCTAATAGAAAAGCTAGTCCATACCCTGCTTTGATGATATCCAACTGTATGTTTCTTTTTTTAATGTTGCAAAATAAAGTAAATTTTTATGTGAATATTTTATGACCTTCGTTCTGTTTTGTGCCAGACAAATTGAGGGCAATGGAAACTGATGGGTGGTGAAGATAAAAGAGCAGTGTTGACCTTTTGGTAAATCATTCATCCTACTGCTTCATCTGAAAGTGGTTTTCCAGTTGTAGCTCATATTTCTTAATCACTACATTTTGACTCTCAATTCTACAGGGGCTGATTGTCTTGTTGTGGATTGCCTTTGCTTTTTAAAATTTTGGTTATTAAAAAAAATTATAGCTATTACATTACCAATTAGTTCCTCCACCAGAGGGGGCATGTGGACAGAGAGAGGTGGTTGGAATTAATTCAATTTCTTTCTGCTGCTCTTCATTACTTGTCTCTCCCAAGTAGCTGAGATGGACTTAAGCAATCCATTTACCTACTTTCACTTTTTGAGAGTCTTCCTGTTCCATGGTGGCAGCCTCAGATTAGAAGAGTTAAGAAGTGTTGAAGGCAGAGCACCAACATCCATTTTGGTTTTCATGTTGATCTAAGTTCCATTGGGGGAAACTGAAAAGGAGAGCAAGAATAGCCTTCATTCAATCCTGGTTTAAGTACAAGAAACTATGGAATTCATTACAGTGGAAACATAAATCTATATCCTGGACCCAAAGTGGATTCCGAGGCTGGACATCTGGTAGACTGTGTCTTACCAGTGTTGTAGACCTCTACAGGCTCTTCAGTTCTTAAGCCTTCTGCTTGACTTTTGCAAAACCCTGGAGTTTAGAACCAAGAGTAATATATAAGACCTCTTTAGGGATGTGGAAGATAGGATGGATACTCAGCACCTGGTCTAAGTGAGAACATCCAAATACAGATTCTTCCTGAAGGTTCAAGAGAAATTCACCTTTGTTTCCTATAGATTGACTCTAACCAGTTATAGTACTGTTCTGATTAACCTCACAGATTCTGTTTCTTAAATATGTATTTATGGTATATTAAACTAAGGACTCTGTCCCTTGTCTAGGCTAGAGAGAGTATTTTGATTACAATGAAATGAAAATTGGAGGCACTGAGAGAAACTAAATCATTGTTTCTTTATTCCTAATCAAATGTAGTGTCAAGCAATATTCAGATGATACCTGTATTGTACTTATCCCCTGCCTGAAATTGCAATTCTTCAATTAGGTGAGTGTTCTTAGGCTCCTGACTACCATTGTTCATTTGGTTAGTGAGTGCAGACAAATAGTGTTGCTTGTATTTTGCAACCAAGCTTTTGAATGCATAACCACAAGGCCATTCTGGACATCTCTGCATATGGCTGGGTTTGTATGGAGGAGCAGCCTCTGACCACATTATTTTATCACCTTGTTAAGACAGAAATTATAGGCATGCAGTTTGTAGCCAGTTAGAATTCTTTTGCCTCCTTTTGAATATTTGCTCCATTTTGGATATCAAAGAACAACTTTCTTTATATTATTTTGTGCATGAAATGCAAGAAATATGATTTCTAAAAAACTATAAAATCTCTTAAAAGGGAATTTTCAGAAGTTATATTTTTCTTCCTTTGTTAGAGATAGAATATCCATCTTTGGGGAAAGTTACACTTAGGCCATTTCAGAAAAATAGGCAATAGTCAAAGTCTATTAATACCAGATGCTTCTATAAGAAGGAATAATTTTTACTCAGTGGTGGTATTTCAGACTTTTGAAGAGTTTTTATTTTTTCAAATGCCTTCCATAACAATGTAGTACAGAATTTGGTCTGGGAGGAGGTTGAAATAAATTAAAATGAATTTTTTGATCCTGTTTATTGAAAATGTAGATGCTATGAGCATGACTTCTGTCATCTTTCTGCTACAATCCTACAAACTTATCTAGACCCACACCTGCTCTTCTTTCACCTTTTACTCTTCTGATCTTTCAGTATGGTAATAACTAGACAAATGTAACTATTTACATTTAAATTAATGAAAAATTAAACAAAGCAAAAGACTTAGTTCTGCTGACATACTGCACTCATGTTAGAGGCTCAGTAGGGGATATTGGGATATTGGGTCTTTTAATAGAGCACATGGATTACGTTTACATCATAGAAATTTCTTTTGGACAGTACTACTTGATAGTCTCTTTATCTCTCTCCTTTTTCTTTCTTTCTTTCTTTCATCCTTTCTTGACATCAAACCAAGGGGCCAGTGTAATGCTAGGCAAATGTTCTACCACTGAGCTACACTCCCAGCCCTTGCTTGATACTCTTGGCTACACATAATAGAGAGACTTCCTTGTTACTCTGTCATGCAGGGGCTATTTTTCCTCAGTGTCTAGCAGTGGGTTTGATAACCTTCATTCTAATTGTCACTTTTAAATACTTTTTTATACATAGAAGCACTTTTAAAGGACATGTCATCAAACTATAATATGGCCTACTCTGTATTCTTTGAAGGTTTTACCTCCTAGCCTACGGTCTTTACATTTATCACTCTTCTGCATCATTTTTGGTGAAAGCCATCATATAGAAGAGACATAAATGGACTCTAAGTTCCTTGAGTTTGTCCCTTGTGAACTTTTATCTTGTGTTCATACCTCAAGTCAGTGGTTTGCCACCTAGTAATTTCCACTGTCCTAGGGAGTATTTACAAATGTAAGGAATGCTGCTAGCATTTAGAGAACAGAAGCTAATGATATTCAATGTCATTTAGTATGTGAGACTGAAACGCACATGAAGAATTATTTCACCTCAAATGCCAATTGTGATCTTGTCAAGAAACACTGTTCTGACCTTCAAAATGTTTTTGAAAGCTCTGCTTTCTCTGATCACCACCTTCTGACTTTCCAAGGATGCTACCACACATGATGTTAGCATCTCTACTCCAACTGGAGTTCCATGATCCAATCTGTTGACCTGTTGCTTTCATATATTATTCCTCAGCCACCTCATGCCCACTTTCCTCTGCCCATCTTAGAGGCTATGATTCATCTCCTCCACAGGTACATTCAACTCTTTTGCTCATCTCTGTTATCCTTATCTAGAAAAACTCTTTCTCTTGGCTTTCTGTCTACTTGGGTCTAAATGTGATTGGATGGAGACGAATGCAATTCTTCTGACTGCCTTACTTTATGTCCACAAGCATCAAGTGGATACTCGGCTCTCTGTGGAAGTCCTATAGGTTTACCTAACGCTTCTACTCTCTGAATCAACTGTTGTACACCTTCTCTTTTACCTTCCTCTTCCAATCCCTACCCCCATTCTTCCACCCAGCTGATTCTGTCTCAGTCAGAGTAGACTACATCTATGCCTCCAGTAAACTAACAAGCCTGAATTGGTACCCATCACTCCCATCTCCCTTTCTAGTACTCAAACAAACTGTATAAAACCCTATAGTATTTCCCCATCATCCTCAGGAGTAAATGCAGTCTCTTTGCCATGACTTCAAGGCCCTTCAAGATTTGGCTTCTTTCCCCCCTTCATTGCATACCTCTCTCACTGCATACTACTCTCTCCCTGTGATCTATTCACATTGCTTCCTTCCCTTCTTTCTTCTTTCATGCACACTCCCTCCCTCCCTCCCACCCTTCCTTTTTTTTCCCTTCAGTTTTCTGAAAAGCTCAGTACCTTTTTTATTGGTGCCTTAAAGTTGTACATAATGGTGGGATTTGTTTTTACACAAACATATGTGCACATGCTATAACAATATAGTTTGGTCAATGTTATTCCCCAGTATTTCCCCCTTATCCCTCTCCCTTGTCCTTTTACTATACTGATTTGCCTTTATTTTCATGAGATCCTTCACTACTTTTTTTCTGTCTTGCTTCCACAAATGAAATAACACATATGATTCTTTACTGAGTTTGACTTAGTTAGCTTAACATAATACTCTCAGTGTCATCCAATTTCCCCACAAATGACATAATTTTATTCTTCTTTATGTCTGAATAAAGCTCCAGTGTACATATATACCACATTTTCTTTATCCATGCATCTGTTAATGGACACCTAGGCTGGTTCCATAATTTGGCTATTGTAAATTGGGTTTTGTGCTACTATAAATGTGGGTATGCATGTATCACTAAAGGAGGATGACTTTCATTCTTTAGGATAGACAATGAGGAGTGGTATAGCTGGGTCATATGGTATTTCCATTCCTCACCTTTTGAGGAATTTCCATACTGATTTCCATTGCGATTGTACTAATTTACAATCCCATCAACACACACTGCTTTTTCACTCTTCACATGTGTCAAGCTCATTCCTACATCAGTGTCTTTGTATTTGCTATTGCTTCTGTCAGTCAGTCTTCCCCAGTAGATGTGTCTTTGCCTCCTACCATACTCAGGTTTCTACTACAATGTCATCTCCTGAGAGAATCCATTCTTCCTTCCCTGACCACAGAAGTGGTCCTCTTCCCTATCATGCGCTATCTCCTTGCTCTGATTTGTTTATCTTCATAGGACTTGCATCATATTATGGATTCATTTTAATTTGATTATTATCTCAGGATAACCTCCACAAGTTTATGGATTTTTGCCTTTGTTGTGATACAGACTACTGTGGCAAAAGTTCTCTTAATTCGGCATGCCTCTCCTGATGATGTGGGTGAGTCAATTCTCTCAACACTTTTCTCTGTTTGAAAGATCGGAAAACCTTCCTTAGTACAGTATTCTCTAATATCATTTGGCTTTCATTTGATGTAAACACATCATTTACATATTAATTCTGCCTTTGTTCTTTTCTCATTAGCCCATAACAATTAAAATAGACCATTACTCTGCTACACTATGAGTTTTTATGATGTCATATCAAAGTCTTCATTAATTAAATAACTTAATAAATTAAAGTTGTATTCCATGACAGTATCTTTCAATTGCAAATTATCCTCACTGAAGAACTCAATAGCAGACACGGGGCAATTTTAGCATTAGGATATGCCAACCTAACAGCTAGATGTGCTTGATGACATACTGAAAGTTAAAAGCTGTCACTTTATGTGATTGTTTGGTGCCAGTGACACTGAGAACAGAACAGGGTTGATGGGGGAAAAAAAAAAGATAAACTTAGGCACTGCTATTAGAAAGCAAACCTCAATTATCAAGTTGTCATTTAGATACTTTGGAACATTAATTGGAATTAAACAACAAAAATTACAGAATCCCCAGTCCTGTAAAAATGTACTGGGGGATGTACATAGTGGGGAATTTATAGATTCATGATGCATGTATTAGAAATGAAGGAAGATTTGTTATTAGTGAGGTAAGCATTGAACCAAAAAGATATGAATAGAATAGCTAAGTAAACCCAAATACAGTTGAGGAAAGGAATAATATGAAATATTATTAAACAAATGGAATGGAATACAAAAGAATTATAGAGAAGAGCAACCAAGCAAAAGGTGATTCTTTAAGAGACTAACAAAAGTATATTAATATTTGACAAACTTATCAATGTTTGGGGAGAGGGGAAGGAGAGGGAGGAAAGAGGACACAAATAGAAAAGTAGATTTAAATATAGATCTACTAGAGAATAAAAGTTCAAAAGAATATTCTGAATAACTTATTCATGGCAATATACATGAAAACCTACCTTCTAATAAATTACACATTTTCTAAGCTTTTGTCATGACTAGCTGACTAGCTTTCTAGAATGAAAATTCATTAATTCACTCAATAAATATTTATTGATACCTGCTGTATACTGGGTTATTGTGCTGGTGCTAACAGATTTTTATGAATGAGATAGACATTAAACAAATCATTACAATATTAGTCTAAGTAGCTGACTGTTAAACTGATTTGGTTATCACTCTAGGAAAAAGGTATTTGATAAAGATGTTATATAACCATCAGATTATTACTTTTAGCTTTGTAACTTGCATACTAGAGTAGGAAAGGATATCATAAAAATTAAAGTCCTTAGCACATTTTAAAAAATCTAGTTGAAGGACCAGTTTTGATATAAACTTGTGGTTATCTTGAGAATAAAAAAAATACAGAGTGGGAAATCTCATATCTCAGATTAGTTACATGGAATCATTCATAATATATTTAAGTAATTGTCACCCTTAGGTTTTTGTTCCATAAAATTGACTTATTCTTCTTCAGAATGGGCTAGTTAACATTGGGCTTAGCATTTGGCACACGTGAGCTTGTGATTTACAGAGCAATTTTTCTCATCAAAACCTAGGCAGAACCATTTATTTTAAAACCAATATTTATTTTACAATGGGAAGATGGAACAGATTAAAGGAGCATAAAACCATGATAAATCACCCAATCTTTATCCCATAGAAAATCTTTTAAATGGCTCTCAAAGTAATGGTGGTAAAACCATCTCATAGAGTTTGTGTTTGGGTGGTTTTCTAGCATATGGTATAGTCATGTAGATTAAAATCTAATTAATGAGGAATTTGTAATAATTTAAGCGTGGTCTGTGTGATTCTTTTTCAATAAAAGTACAATATGTTATTTCCTTAGCCAAATTTCTGGATTTTACTTATGAGTAAAGTGGGAATCTAGTCTGAAATTCTTAGCTATTTTAAACCAAAGACATAAGATATGCAATCTTTCAGTCTTTTTATTTAGTAATCAATTTTTTCATTAAAAGTTATTAGAGAAAATTTATGTTTATTATAGCTCACTATGCAATATTGCTGAAGAAAGAAATTTTTAATATTTATTTTTTTTGGATATCATTTGTTTATTAGGTACAATAATTTATGTTACAAACAATGAAGCTACATTCGTCTAATAGTATTCTTTACTATTATTCTTCAATAGTGAAGTTATATCACATAGAACTGTGGACCAATTAAAAAAACACTAAACAAGAAAAACCATTTGAAATAGAAGAGGTCTGCTTCAAGTCCTGATGAATTTTATACAATGGGAAGTCTGTGTCCTATTGTAGAATAAATGTCTGCAGTCTCTCTCAGTTACTTAAAGACTCTAGACCAAGATTTGGCAAACTTTCTGAAAAGGATCAGAGAGTAAGAATTGTAGGCTGTTGGTTATACAGGCACAGCTCCTCAACTTTTGCTTTTGTTAGATGAAAGTAAGGGTATATATATCTCCTTTGACCCAACAGTTCTATCCAGGAGTATTCTTTAAGGAAGTAATTAGAAGTTTTGGTAAAGAGTTATATGCAAGAATGTCTGTCATAATATTACTTAATGACAAGGAAAGCTATTTATGATTCCTTGATAGATGAAAGAAAAGAAGCAAAGCAATTTAAGTGTGATCCTACTTTTAACATATTGTATGTGTGTATATCAAGTCAAATCATGTGGAACTACTTATAAGCAACTTTTTTTGTCTACCAAATGGAAAGTTTGTATGGTCCTTCTAAGATGGATACATAGAAATACTGAAAGATTATTCACCCATAATTTTCTAGGTGAATGAGAATAATTTTTGTTCTATTGTTTTGTATGTTCATTTGTTACAGTGAGTATATTTTAATTTGCAATGAGAAAAATGATGCAGGTGTTATAGAACAAAAGAAACACTTTGTTACATCCAAATTGTGATAGAAGTGTGGAAGGAGTACTCATGTAGTTCTTTTTGGAGAAGACAGAGCCTCCTATGAGGGACTTGGAGCTTTGTGGTTCCCTTGGCAGGGCCATTCCTGTTATGGCAATGGATGCAGGGAGCTGCAGCCAATACACATTGTGTCTTCTCTCCCATCGGTGACTCCATCTCCCTTGGTGCCTTTTAACATTCAATTCATCAAATGAACTTTTCTCATTCAGATTCATTGCAAATTGCTGCCTGATTAGGATTTGGATTTGCATGGAGACATCTACAGAAAGGGAATGAACACACTGGTCATTCTGACATGTGTGCAATAATTATATTGCAAATTATAGACTACTATTTTGATATTCTGATTTTATATGTTGTTCTTGTGAGTTTGCTTAATGAAGTCCACCTCCTGAGAAATGAAGTATATACTATATGCTGGAAACACAAAAGCCAATGGGACTGTGTTAGTCAGTTTTTCATTGCTATGACCCAAATACCTGACAAGAACAACTTAGAGAAGGAAAATTTTATTTTGGACTCATGGTTTCAGAAGTTCATTTCATGGTTGGGTGACTCCATTGCTTTGGGTCCTAGACAAAGCAGAACTTCATGGCAGAAGGGTATAGCAGAGGAACCGCTCAACTCATGGCAGCCAGGAAGCAGAAAGAGCAAGAGACACAGGGACAAAATATAAACCACAAAATCCATGCCCAATGACCTATTTTCTCCAGCCATGCCCCACCTACCTACAATATCATCTAGTTAGTCCATGCAAATTATTAATCCATCAAATGAATTAAGTCACCCATTACATCACAACTCTCATTATCTAACCATTTAATATCTAAACATTCCTGCATTAATGCAGGAGCACTGGGGGGAAACCTCATATCTGACTGTAACATTCTGCCCCTGGTGCCTAAAAGCTCTTGTCCATCTCACAATGCAAGATGCATTTAGTCCATCTTTAAAAGTCCCTACAATCTTAACAGTTTGCATGTTGCCCAAAAGTCCAAGGCCAAATTATTTTCTAAGATTTGAGGCAAATTATTAACTGTGAGCCCCTGAAAAAGTAAAAATCAAGTTACATGTATCTAATATGAAATAGGCACAGAGTAAACATTCCCATTCCAACAGAAAGGAATATGAGCATAGAAAGAAGGAATGGGATCAAAACAAGGCTGAAACCTCACTGGGCAAACATTAGGTCCTGTAACTTCATGTCTGGCATCCAAGGCACAGAGTAGAGAGGTGTGAGCTCCAAAGGGCATGAACAGCTTCACCCTTATGGCCTCTTTCTTGGGCTGGCTCTATCCAGCAGCTTTCCTCAGCAGATACTTCATGTTATTGACATCTTTTCATTCTGTAGCTCTCTTCTGAAGCTTCCTTTCATTCTCAGCTTCATGCATTACCCTCTCATGGACTGTCTACAGGGATTCCAACCCTGCTATGCTCTTCCTGGCCTTCCAGGCCTTACACTGAAATCTTGGCAGAAGCCTCAGTGACCCCTTAACTCCAGAATTCTGAATTCCTGCAGAACCAGTACCATGTAGATGACACCAAGATTTGCCACTAGCTCAAACAGTAGCTGAGTCCCTTTGGACCATCGATGCATTGGCCTGAGTGCCCCATGGTTGAGCATGGTGAACTGAATCCTGGGGAGATAATTTCCTAGGTATTCCTGTGTGATCCCTTGCCCCCATGCTCTCTTCTCAAAGGAGTTTTCTTTTTTACACTCTTGAGCCTGACTAGGATATCTACTTGCTGGTTTTCGGTGATGCCCTCAAGGCATCTTACCTATTGTCTCTGTGCAAAGTGCTTAGCTTCTTTTCAGTGTCAATAATCTCTTTAGCAACCACAGCTTTCTTGGCATCAGTTTTACTGTGCTTTTCTGGCCAAACTGCAACTTTTTTCTTCTTTGCTTTCCATTCTTAATTACTTGGCTTAAAGTTTCCAGCCATACCCATGCCACTGCCTGAATACAATTTCCTCTACCAGATTAAATAGCCCATCACTTTTACATTTAGCCTCATGCAAAGTCTCAGAACATGGGCAAGATGTAGAAAAGTTCTTCAACAAAATATAACACAGATGGCCTCTTGTCCTATCCCCTCCAAATTCCCCCTGAAACCTCGTGAGCACAGTCTGCAACTTCTGCATTCCTACCAGCATTCTGGTATTATGAGCTCCCACTAGAAGTGCCCATTAAACTCTGCATACAACATTCTGACATTTCTCTAGCCAGCATTTTCATTTTTTTTTTTCAAAATCCTCCCACAAACTAGTTCCAAAGGCTTCTGAACACTATGATCAGATTAGTCACAGCAGCAACCCCACTTTTTGGTCCTAATTTCTGTTAGTCAACTTTTTGTTTCTGTGATCAAAATACCTGACAAGAACAATTTAGAGGAGAGGAAGTTTATTTAGGGCTCACAGTTTCAGAGTTTTAGTCCATAGTTGGTTCATTACATTGCTCTGGGCCCAACATCATGGTAGAAGGCATGGCAGAGGAAAATTGCTTGCCTTATGATGACAGGAAGCAGAAAGAAGGAGCAAGGCACCAGGGACAAAATATAAACCCCAAAGGCTTGTCCCCAGTGACTGCTTCCTTCAGCCATGCCCCACCTGCCTACAGTTATCACCCAGTTAGTTCATTCTAATTATGAAACCATAAAATGCATTAAACCACCGATTACATTACAGCTCTCATAATCTAATGTTTCATCTCTGAACACTACTGAGTTAACATAGGAGTGTTGGGGGGGATGCCTCATATTCAAACTGTAACAGGGGCCAAAACTTGATGAAGAAACTATAAAGTATCAATGACCTTCAGTTGGGCTTCTGGGAGAGAGCCTGCTGCCCTTTCTCTGATAGCATTTACATTTCTTTCCAAGAGGGAGGTTGAGTCTCTTCCTATTTGAAATGTTGCCCCTTTTCAACTTCAGAGTTCTGCCTTTCTTTGAGATTTCTCCCTTCAGCCCTTACTTGCTCTGTTTTTCTCACTGTCTCTTGTCACCAGGCAGAAACACAGTCTCTTGCCACACAAGAGACCTTTTTTGCTGCTGGTATTTAAGTTTCTTCTGGAGTTTTCATTGGATGACATTGATTTCTAGTGCAAAAGGTGCTTTGCTTTGGAGCAGACCTATAGAGAAAGTCAGTCCCTCAGGCCTGCTGTGATACTGGAATCCCCTCGTCCCATGGACAGAGATTGGCATTTGTGTGAGACTGTGGGATATGTCCCTAATGCTGGTTGCTTTTCCAGTGACAGTCAGCATGAAAAGCAGCAGAGGGTTCTACAACCTGAGAGAGGCAGATATTTTGTCAGCTCACCTGTTTTGCTTATCTGAAACAGCATTTCACTATGTTTTGATACAAATGTTCAAACTACACATTAGGGATAATTTCTACTTTATTTGCAGCACAAGTCAGAGTGAGCGTATCTCCATTAAAGAAAATAAAGAGGCCTCTGTGTCTGACACTACTTTATTAAAAAAGGAGACATTCTCTCAGTAGGCAAACATTATTGGCTAAAAACAGCCACAAATCAAAGATCACTCCCACCAGAAACTCCTATGTCATTTCCCTTATTCATGGATTAACTCAAAATTGTGGAATTTGTATTTCCTATAAAATATTTTCACATCTCCCCTTTCCAGTAGGTGAGAGAAGAATTCACAATACATTTCTTTGTCACTTGGGGGATGGTCAGGGATAAGAGTTCTTCATATTTAAAGAAATCTCTAAAGTAATTTATACAACTACTTATAGAATTTGAGTTTAGGCATCTTGAAGAAGCTTTAGGTCTGAAGATTGAAAATACTTCAGTGTTGATTATATCACTTTGCTTAGGAATACAGTTAAGTTATTTTTAAAAGTCAATGGAATACATTTTGTTCTCATCAATGTAGTGTATCATGAACCATAAAGTTTGTGGAATGATGTTAAAAGAAATAGCATTTCTTTTTTTCTGTATATTGAGACAAAATGAAAATTACTCTCTTTCCCTTGGAGTTCATGTTATGAAAGTTTGTATATTTTATGTTGAATGTTTAGGTGTTCATGAAGGAGGACAACAGTTCATAAATCCAAATGCTACCAAGAAGACAATTAATTTTAGAAAATTGTTGTTCAGCAGACAACTTAGGCCTAGAACAAAGTGATTCATTTTCTCTATAGGCAATAATGTATGTTATAAAAATTAGGAGATAGTCATACAGAAAAGTGAAAATGAATGTAGATCAATAATTTAATTTAGCTCTGACCTGGCTAAGTTCTAAGGCATGGTTCATAATTTTTCAATGAATAGACCGTTACAATTTGACATGTAGTGTCTCAGTTTCATATTGATCTGCCTTAATGTAGGAATAGCAGCCCTCTAATCTTTAGCAAAACCACATGTGTCTGCCTGTGTATGTCAAACAAAATAGGCCAGCCTGTATATGTCATTTATTCTATTTTCAGAACTACTTTTTTGTTAGCTAAATAATTTTTAAAATAAGGAGAGAAATGGGTTAGTAAATGAATGATGACTGGAAGGGAAAGTTCATGGAGTTTTCTTTTAGTTAATAGACTCTTGGTCTTTCTGCATTACTTAATTGCTTATTAAAAGTGGAACCCTTGATGTACTATGTACAGTGTATATTTATTCAGTGGAAAAGTATTAATTTTTAATAGAACTAAGTGGCTTCTTGGACAAGGGACCCTGACTATTAATCAGGAGGCAAGTGATTGACTGACTTTCATGTTTATTAATTATTCAAGGAAGTTCAATTGTAAAGCCCATAAGAGCAGAAGTAAGTTTTTTATAAGTGAGCCTATGCACTTTAAATACCACATTCATTTATTTGTTTAACCAGTATTTAATACATTTTATGTGCCAGAGACTGATGGTTCAGTAATGTGTGGGACCATATGCCTCTGTCCTCATGAAACTTGAGTAAAATAGACAGGTGTCAGTATGTGAAGAGAAGATAGAATGTTTCTGAGTTTAGGAGACTCAGTTTTGCTTGACTCTTGTTTAGCTACAGAAACTGATTCTTTTCTGCACACATTGCCTCATTCTCCTGGAAAGTTAATCTAGTCAATTCTAACTATCATCTGAGAAAATATTTTGTTTAGAGTGTGGAGTCAGTTTCTTAGAGTAAGAGGAGACTTGAGAAGTTACCAGGAGATGTACCCTTAGTTTTCTGTCTCAGCTGGGCCACATTCGATTCCTGGACCAGAACATGCTCACGTGGCAGATCATTTCTAGACTGTGTAGGTTGTTGAAACTTCTTCCAAATAATGAACTGCAAATTATTCCCCTGATCTTTATCTTTATTGATTCCAGTCCTATGTCTTAGGTAAAACCATAACCTCTAATTTATCTATTATTTTGAGTACTTATAACTGTGTTTTCCACTTATTCATATGATTTTTAAAAAAATTATTACTAATTTGAATGAACTAACTGGGTGATAATAACTCTAGGCAGGTAAGTTGTAATTAGAGCAAGTAGGTCATGGGGTGTGCCTTTGGGGTTTATATTTTGTCCCTGGTGCCCCCCTGTCTCTCTGTCTTTGCTTCCTGCCACAATGAGTTAAGCAGCTTTCTTGCACCGTGGTTTTCCGCCATGATGTTCCACCTCATCTTAGGTCCAGAGTGATGGGATCAACTGACCATGGACTGAATCTCTGAAACCATGAGCTCAAAATAAACTTTGTCTCCTCTGAGCTGTTATTCCTGTTAGATCATACCCTGTTAGAATAGTGCTCATTGTTATTTTTCTAGCATTATCATAGTATGAGGGAATGAATGAATGAATGAACAATTTGACTTGTCCAAAAGGCTTTAGGGAAAAATATATAATTAAAACCTTATATAGTAGTTTATTAACTATTTGACAACAACTGCCATCATTCTTTCTCTGCCTCATTTTTTTTCATCTCCAGTTAAGATACTTACTTCTTGTATGTTTGTTTTCATTTGACCCTGTGTCCAGCCCTTCATTGTGTCCATCCCCCTTATAGTGCCTTCCACTCTTATTTGCAGTATATAAGGTGCCTATCTCACAAGGAGGTTTTGGAAGGGCTTCACAGAAGATGTGAAAATGGTCCTGTTCTAGATCTAGAAGAATAGAAAGGATTCTCCATTTAAGTGGGACTGGAAATGGGACTTTCAGATGTGCACTTAGGACATGTTAGCAAAAAGCACATCCATCCTTTTCTACTAGGCCACCCATAACTGCCAATTTGGCACCTTCCCCCTTGGAGACTTTTTTTTTTTAACTTGACTTTTTTTCCACCTTAACCATCTCCTTATTGTTATAATTTTGTAATGAGGTATCTTCTAGAAGCTTTTGGGTTAATGCAGGAGGTGAAATGATCAGATTGTGAAAGCTGTAACCTAATCAGTAGATTAATCCATTAAATGGATTAATAATTTGAATGGGCTAACTGGGTGATAATTGTAGGAAGGTAAGGTGCGACTAGAGGAAGTAGGTCATGAGGTGTGCCTTTGGGGTTTATATTTTGTCCCTGGTGCTCCCCTCTCTCTCTCTCTCTGTCTTTGCTTTCTGCCACCATGAGTTGAGCAGCTTTCTTCTGCCATGGTTTTCCACCATGATATTCTACCTCACCTTAGGTCCAGAGTGATGGAGTCAACTCACCATGGACTGAATCTCTGAAACCATGAGCTCAAAATAAACTTCATCTCTTCTGAGTTGTTCTTGTCAGATGTTTTGGTCAGTGATGGAAACCTATCTAACGTACTCAGTATTGCCTCACAGCTCAAGGCAGAGTAGTTTGCAGTTTAGAGCTTGCATTAGGGAGTTAGGCTGGCTTCTACCCATCTTTTACATGTCAGTAGAAAAGGGAGGGTATAAAGTACTTAGGAAAACTAGCAGATCGACTATATGTGAAGTGCTTAATACCTAATACCCTGGAGCCACTATCCTTGTCTTCCCTCTAGTGAACTGCTGAGGCTTACTTCTGGTGCTACAACCATGTGTCCAGAGGCCTCAGAACATGTAGTGGTTCACACAGGTTTTCCCGTAGGAACCTCCTCAGTGGCTAACAGAGGTAGTGTTACTACCGTTTTTCCAAGTTCTCAGTTTTCTGATTTTACATCACTACCATGCTTTCTTTCAGCCTCCAGGTGCATGGAATCAAGCACATTTCTTCTTTTGGTAGGACTGGACAGGAATCAGGTCTGATACGTTGCTTCCTCAATTTCTCTTCTTTTGGGTTTCCCTTGGTAAAAGGGCCTGGATATCTGTGACCTCACCTCACAGCTTCATCTGGGAAACCAGCATTCTCATTTCATTCTGGTCAAGATTTCTCTTGATAGGTTTATTGCAGATTGCTGCAGCTGCAATCAGTGTTTACAATCTGATGACAAGTTGGAGATTAAAGCTTGTCATCACTATTTAATTAACCTCAAATTAAGCAGTTTCTGGCCCCATTCCATATCCTTCCACAAACCCATCAGCGCTGCTAAAACAGTGCTGTGAATCCTGATAGATTCCTGGTTGCGCCGCTGGAGAGCAGGAGCTGGTTTAGCTGACACTCTGAAGAACAGCAGTATACCCAAGAACTGAAGCTAGATAACTATCCAAAAGAAATGGGAAGGAGGGGAAGGAAGGATGGCACGTTTCCACTTCTAGGAAGCATGTAGTCTATGAATTACAAAGAAGATGAGCCAAAAACTATTCCAGAGATGGGGAGGGGGTGCTGTTATTAATATTTAAAAATGGTTTTGTTTTCTCATTGCAGAAGTAGTTATGGGTACATAGTAAAATTACAAATGATGATTATGAAAAAGGAGAAAAAATAAGTATCTTAAAAATCTTACTCTGCACATCTGATTTTAAGGCTTACCTGGTAGTGCCCAGGCTCCAGTAACAACTACCACTGGTGGCTCTTGAGCATTTTAAAATGTAGTAAGAGTGAATGACATATGTAAGTGTAAACTGCATATATCTAAGACCTAGTCTGGAGAAGAATTTAATATGTCATTATGAATTTATGTTTTTTACATGTTGAAATATTATTTTGCATATGTCAAGTTATAAATATATCATTAAATGAATACCATCTACTTTTTAATGTATTTTAGACTTTTTAAAGATACTTTAAAATAACATCTGTGCTTGTATCTTATTTCTATTGGAGACAGACGTTTAAGTATTTCTCTTTTATATATCATATATTTTTTAAAGAAAGATTGGATTATTCTACATAGAGTTTAGTGTTCTCTTTTTTTACTTAATGTTATATTGTGAATATATTTATGTCATGAAATATATATATTATTTTTAATAATTTGTAATATTTGATTATATTTATGTACATTAATTGGTTAATCTTATAGTCTATTGTTGAACAACTAGCTTATTTTCATTTTTTACAATTGTTGTAATTGACTTATCCATAGGAGAACTGTTATAAGACCCACTAGTAGATTTTTTTTAATTTATTTTTTATTCAAATTTGTTATATGTGACAGCAGAATGCATTACAATTCATATTACACATACAGAGTATGATTTTTCATATCTCTAGTTGTATATAAAGTATATTCACACCGTTTGTGTCTTCATACATGTACTTAGGGTAATGATGTCCATCTCATTCACCATCTTTTTTACCCCCATGCCCTCTCCCTTTCCCTACCACCCCTTTGCCCTATCTAGAGTTTTTCTAATTCTCCCATGCTCCCCCTTCCAAGTCCACTATGAATCACCCTCTTTATATCAGAGAAAATATTTGGCATTTGGTTTTCTGGGATTGGTTAACTTCACTTAGCCTTATATTCCCCAACTCCATCCATTTACCTGCAAATGTCATGATTTTATTCTCTTTTATTGCTGAATAGTATTCCATTGTGTATATATACCACATTTTCTTTATTCATTCAACAACTAAAGGGCATCTAAGTTGGTTCCACAGTTTAGCTATTGTGAATTGTGCTGCTATAAACATTGATGTGACTGTGTCCCTGTAGTATGCTGTTTTTAAGTCCTTTGGGTATAGACCAAGGAGAGGGATAGCTGGGTCAAATGGTGGTTCCATTCCCAATTTTCCAAGAAATCTCCATGCTGCTTTCCATATTGGCTGCACCAATTTGCAGTTCTACCAGCAGTGTGTCACTCACTGTACCTTTTCCCCCACATCCTCGCCAACACTTATTGTTATCTTTCTTCATAATAGCTGCCATTCTGACTGGAGTGAGATGAAATCTTAGAGTAGTTTTGATTTGCATTTCTCTAATTGCTAGAGATGTTGAACATTTCTTTCATATATTTGTTGATTGATTGTGTATCATCTTCTGAGAAGTGTCTGTTCAGTTCCTTGGCCTATTTATTGATTGGGCTATTTTTTTTCTTTTTTTGGTGTTTACCTTCTTGAGTTATTTATATACGCTAGAGATTAGTGTTCTATCTGCTGTGTGAGGGGTAAAAATCTGCTCCCATGATGTAGGCTATCTATTTACCTCACTGATTTCTTCTTTTGCTGAGAAGAAGCTTTTCAGTTTGAATCCATTCCATTTATTGATTCTTGATTTTACTTCTCGAGCTATAGGATTCTTATTAAGGAAGTTGAGGCCTAATCTGACATGTTGGAGATTTAGGCCTACTTTTTCTTCTATTAGATGCAGGGTCACGGGTTTAATTCCTAGGTCTTTGATCCACTATGAGTCGCGTTTTGTGCATGGTGAGAGATAGGGGTTTAATTTCATTTTGTTGCATATGGATTTTCAGTTTTTCTAGCACCATTTGTTGAAGAGGCTGTCTTTTCTCCAATGTATGTTTTTGGCACTTTTGTCTAACATAAGATAACTGTAATTATTTGGGTTTGTCTCTGTGTCCTCTATTCTGTACCATTGCTCTACCAGTCTATTTTAGTGCCAATACCATGTTGTTTTTGTTATTACTGCTCTGTATAGTTTAAGGTCTGGTATAGTGATGCCACTTGCTTCACTCTTCTTGCTAAGTATTGCTTTATATAATCTGGGTCTCTAAATTTTCCAGATGAATTCCATGACTACCTTTTCTATTTCTATGAGGAATGTCATTGGGATTTTGATTGCAATTGCATTAAATTTGTATAGTGCTTTTGGTAGTATGGTCATTTTGACAATATTAATTCTGCCTATCCAAGAACAAGGGAGATCTTTCCATCTTCTAAGGCCTTTTTAAATTTATTTCTTTAGCATTCTGTAGTTTTCATTGTAGAGGTCTTTCACCTCTTCTGTCAGGTTGATTCTCAAGTATTTTATTTCGTTTTTTTTTGAGCTATTGTAAATGGAGTAGTTTTTCTCATTTCCATTTCAGAGAATTTCTCACTGATATACAGAAATGCCTTTGATTTATGAGTGTTGATTTTGTATCCTGCTACTTTGCTGAATTCATTTATTAGTTCTAGAGTTTTCTGGTGGAATTTTTGGGGTCTTCTAGGTATAGAATTATATCGTTGGCGAATGGTGCTAATTTGAGTTCTTCTTATCCTATCTGTATCCCTTCAATTTCTTTTGTCTGTCTAATTGCTCTGGCTAGTGTTTCAAGAACTATGTTAAATAGAAGTGGTGAAAGAGTATATCCCTGTGTTGTTCCAGTTTTTAGAAGGAATGCTTTCAATTTTTCTCCATTTAGAATGATGTTGGCCTGGGGCTTAGCATAGATAGCTTTCATGATGTTGAGATATGTTCCTGTTATCTCTAGTTTTTCTAGTGTTTTGAACATGTATGGGTGCTGTATTTTGTAGAATGCTTTTTCTGCATCAATTGAGATGATCATGTGATTTTTATCTTTAAGTCTATTGATATGATGAATTATGTTTATTGGTTTTTGTATATTGAACTAACCTTGCATCCCTGGGATGAACCCTACTTGATCGTGGTGCACTATCTTTTTGATATGTTTTTGTATTCACTTTGCCAGAATTTTATTGAGAATTTTTGCGTCATTATTCATTAGAGATATTGGTCTGAAGTTTTCTTTCTTTGATGTGTCTTTGCCTGGTTTTGGAATCCGGGTGATATTGGCCTTATAGAATGAATCTGAAGTGCTCTGTCTTTTTCTATTTAATGAAATAATTTGTAGAGTATAGGTATTATTTTTTTTATAGGTCTTGTAGAACTCAGCTGTGTATCCATTTGGTCCTGGGCTTTTCTCGGTTTGTAGGCTTCTGATGGCATCTTCTATATCATCGCTTGAAATTGGTCTGTATAAATTATGTATATCATCCTGATTCAATTTGGGCAACTCATATGCCTCTAGAAATTTGCTGATGCCTTCAATATTCTCTATTTTATTGGAGTACAAGTTTTCAAAATAGTTTCTAATTATCTTCTGTATTTCTATAGTGTTTATTGTGATCTCTCCTTTTTCATCACATATATTAGTGATTTGAGTTTTCTCTCTCCTTCTCTTTGTTAGCATGTTATCAATTTTATTTTATTTTTTCAAAGAACCAACTTTTTGGTTCACCAATTTTTTTCAATTGTTTCTTTTGTTTCAATTTTATTGCTTTCAGCTCTAATTTTAATGATTTCCTGTCTTCTACTGCCTTTGGTGTTGATATGTTTTTCTTTTTCTTCTAGGGCTTTGAGATGTAATGATAAGTCATTTATTTGTTGACTTTTTCTTCTATTAAGGAATGAACTCCATGCAATGTACTTTCCTGTTAGTACTGCCTTCATAGTGTCCCAGAGATTTATATATGTTATATCAGTGTTCGCATTTACCTCTAAAAATCTTTTAAATGAGTGTTTTCATTTACCTCTAAGAATCCTCGTTGATGTCTTTTTCAACCCATTGTTCATTCAGTAGCATATTATTTAGTCTCCAGTTGTTCAAGTAGTTTTTAGTTTTTATTTTATCATTGATTTCTAATTTCATTACATTGTGATCTGATAGAATGGTAGTATTTCTATTTTTTTGTATTTGTTAAGAGTTGCTTTGTAGCATAATATATGGTCTATTTTAGAGGAGGATCCATGTGCTGCTGAGAAGAAACTGTATTCACTTGTTGAAGGATGGAATATTCTATAAATGTCAGTTAAATCTGTTATTGATTGTATTATTGAGTTCTATAGTTTCTTTGTTCAGCTTTTGTTTGGAAGATTTATCCAGTAGTGAACAAGCTACTCAGAATTATTTTGTTGTGGTCAATTTGACTCTTGAACTTGAGAAGAGTTTGTTTGATGGACATAGATGCTCCATTGTTTGGGGCATATATATTTATTATTGTTACGTCTTTTTGGTGTATGGTTCCCTTGAGCAGTATGAAATGTCCTTCTTTGTCCCTTTTGATTAACTTTAGCTTAAAGTCTACTTTATTTGATATTTAATGGAAACCCCTGCTTGCTTCCTCAGTTCATGTGAATGGTATGATTTTTTCCCAACCTTTCACCTTCAGTCTGTCTCTTGGAGGCAGCATATTGTTGGGTCTTTTTTTTTTTTTTCTTGGAATCCATTCAGCTAGGCTATGTCTTTTGATTGGTGAGTTTAGGCCATTAGAATTTGGGGTTATTATTGAGACATGATTTGCAATCCCAGCCATTTTTGTTATTTAACTTGACTTGGTTTTTCCTTTGGTTAGCTTTTCCTTTAGTGTAATACCTCCCTCTGATGATTTTCATTGTTGTTTTTCATTTCCTCTTCATGGAATATTTTGCCAAGTATGTTCTGTAGTGCAGATTTTCCAGATTTAAATTCTTTTAATTTTTGTTTATCATGGAAGGTTTTTATTTCATCATCAAATCTAAAGCTTAATTTTGGTGAATACAAAATTCTTGGCATCCATTTTCTTTCAGAGCTTGATATATGTTGTTCCAGGATCTTCTAGCTTTCAGAATCTGGTTTGAAAAATAACCTAATTGGTTATTATCTGCACATAACCTAATTGGTTTCCCCCTATATGTAATCTGATTCCTTTCTCTCATGGCTTTTAAAATTCTCTCCTTATTCTCTATACTAGGCATTTTCATTATAATGTGCCTTGGTGTGGATCTGTTCTGATTTTGTACATTTGGTGTCCTGTAAGTCTCTTGAATTTGGTTTTCCAATTTTTTCTTCATGTTTGGAAAATTTTTAGATATTATTTCTTTGAATAGACTGTCCATTCTTTTGGTTTGGAACTCTAGACCTTTCTTTTTTTTATCCCAATAACTCTTAAATTTGGTCTTTTTATGCTATCCCATATTTCTTGAATGTCTTACTATGGTTACTTACCATTTTCACTGTGTGGTCTGCATTCTTCTCAAGATTACATATTTAGTCTTTTTTTTTTTTAAATCCATTCAGCTAGCCTATGTCTTTTGATTGGTGAATTTAGGCCATTAGCATTCGGGGTTATTTGGTTATTTGTTCCTGTCTTCCAAGTGCCAATTTCTGTTGGTGATGCTTTCATTGAGCTTTTAATTTGGTTTATTATTTCTTTCATTTCAAGGATTTCTTTAGAACTCTATCTCCCTATTGAAGTAATCTTTTGCTTCCTGCATTTGCTTATGTAGCTCTTTGTCAAAATGATTTTTGCTGCCTGTATTTGCTGTCTTATATCATACTTTAATTATGTACATCCTGAACTCTTTCTTTGTAATTTCATGTGTTTTGCTGGCCATGGATTCCAATAATGTGGTATATTGATTTGTTTGGGGCACTTTTTTCCCTTGTCTTTTCATGTTGCTCATGTGTCTTTCTTTCTAGCTCTGTGGATCCAAGGCGTTACCATTTTTACCCTATAGGCTTATGTGCCACTGTAGAGTTCCAATATGTCACCTGACTATCTGGTGTTCCAAACTGGTAGTTTCCCCTGACTAAAGATGGTGATGAAAGTGACCCAAGATAAAGGCTGCTGCTTTCAATGATGGGGTGTCTGTTTGGGTTGGGGGAGCTGGGCAATGGCGTTGTATGATGCATTCAGGGATGAGCTCTGTGGTGTGCAGTGTTGCAGCTATCAGCTTTCTTCAGAGCCTGTGATGTCCCCAGGTACAGGCAGGCTACTGCTATTAGGGGACTATGGCAGAATCTACCGAGTCCCAAGATGGAGGCTCCTGGGGAACCCAACATTTGTAGATGGGGGTCCACATTGGAGTGGCTGCTGGAGTTCCTGCACATGGGTAGGGGCTGAGTGTTCTTCGTGGAAGTGGCATCTGGGAATTCTGCACCAGTACTAGGGCAGGTGGTCCCGCAAAGGTACCAGGGAGGCCTGTGTGGGTGAGTAGTCTGGAGTTGGGTGGGAGTCCTGTTCTAACATTTAGGCTGGGGCCCCACATGGCATGGTGGCCGTGATTCCTGCATGTGGAGCTGTGGAGTGGTCCTCTATCACTGAGCAAAGCATATTCCCACTAGTTGAGACCCAGTTCATGGAGTGACACAGAATGCTGCCTCCCTCTGGCCCACCATCTTGGATCCTTCTTAGTAGATGTTTAAAACCCCAGAGAATACCAAATTCTATATATACTGGATATGATAACATTTAATTTATGAATTAGGTATGGTTAAGAGATTAACAACAATAAGTAATAATAAAATAGAACAATTATAACAAAATGTACAATAATAAAGTTCTGTGAATATGGCTTCTCCCTCTCAAAATATTTTATTGTACTGTGCTTGCCCTTCTTGTGCTGATGTGAGATGATATAGTGCCTCCATGATGAGCTGAAGTGAGGTGATGACATAGGCATTGTCATCTACTTCGTAAGAGTTAATTTAACATAGCACTACAATACTCTGACACTTGATCCCAATAAGACAGCTTCTAAGTGAATAATGGGTAGGTAGCATCTATGGCATGGATTCATTAGACAAAAGGATGCTTCATGTCTCAGATGGGATGCAGCAGGGTGAAATGAGATTTCATCATGCTACTCAGAACAACACATAATTTAAGTGAATGGTTGACTGCAGGAGAGGGGAAAACTACTGTTTCAAACTATCCACCAACACATAGGTAACAATATAGTTAGGCTCATCCTTAATCATGCTTGTTATAAGAATGGCTATGTGGGTAGGGTGGATTGTCTCACTATGAGCACATGTTAGCAGGGGAAGCCAAGAGAGGAAAATATCAACTGCGAGGACCACCTTTTTTTCTCCAGTAGAAAAGGGATTTCACACTCAAACTGAGGGCTCACAGAGGGCTCAGAGATTGGAATACTGATAGAGATGTATTTAGAGTTACAGGAACCAAAAGGATGGTGAGGCAACTATGGAAAGTCTTAAGTGACAAAAGGAGAGAGCAGAGTTACCTGAACCCAGTGATAGTCCTAGTGAGGAACGAGAAAGAGGGGACTTTTTATTTTATTTATTTATTTATTTGTTTGTTTTTTGGTTGTAGTTGGACACAATACCTTTATTTTATTTATTTTTATGTGGTGCTGAGGAACAAACCTAGGCCCTCTCACATGCTAGGTGAGTGCTCTACCACTGAGCTACAGCCCAGCCTGAAAGAGGGGCCTTAGATAGGAACTCTAGTCATAGGTAGAGGAACATGGGCACTTATCAGAACTCACAGATAAGAAATGGGGTGGGAGGAGAAAGGAGATGGGGAATAAATACCTGAACTCTTTCCTCCTATCTTCTGATTTCTTGATCCTGCCCACCATAGTCTGAGCCTAAGAGAAGCAAAAGAGCATGGGTGCTCAGTCTATAAATTTCCATAGAAATCAGTGCAGTGTTGCATGCCTATACTTCCCGCACTTGGTAGGCTGAGGTGGGAGGATTACTGGGGCCCAGAAGTTCAAGACCAGCCTGGGCAACATAGCAAGACCCCATCTCCAAAAGAAAAACAAGTTAAAAAATAAGCAAAGTTCTTTAAAGAAGAGATCTCTAGCAGGGCAGAGAAGAGTGCAAAATGCACGTGAAGGGGCGAGTAGAGAATACCAAAACCCCACCTCTGATACTTATTCAATTGTGTAGGCATTTACTTTTTCTGAGCATTGGTTTCCTAACCTATAAAATGTGCATAATGATTCCAAACTCAAGAGGTTTGAATGGACATAAATAAAAGAAAACACTTTACACAATGTTGTTTTCTTTACTTGTACTCACCAGTGTCTTTCCAGTGGATCATATCAACTTCTTACTGTATAGTCCATTTGTCATTTCTTCTAAGTTAATTAGGAGGCAAATAAACCTGGGCCTAATATTTAGACTTGAAAAACTCTGCATACATGGTGAAGTAAGCATTTACGTTCTGAATTGTGCATATCAAACTCTTGTACTCTGGTAAAAATCCATAGAATTTTTCACATAGTTGGATAATTAGGCCACATGCTGTTGGCTCTGCTCAAAAATGGTCATTTAAGTGTCCTTTTATTATTTTTGGCATCTACTGGGAAATTTTAATAGCCACTGCCAGTGTGGTTTCTATATGCTTTTTTGAAAATGTTGAAATTGAACAAGGTTTAATAAAATTGCTGTACTGTCAGCTTTAGCAAGCTCTCCCAGAGATAAACCTGGAAAAATAAACCCCAAACCCCAAAATAAATATTTCTATAAATCAGGAACTTTCAGATGTGTTCCCTGAGAGGTGCAGCTGGACTCATGTGGAGTTTGTTCATAAAACAGGGGGGGGCGGGTAGAGGCTGACAGCTTTTGAAGTGATTTGACCCCTTCATTATCCTTTGCAGATCTATACTAGAAATGAATGTCAGTGTTCAGAACTAAGGGATTCTGAAATGTCACTTCATTAGTCTTATGTGGAAAAGTGAATAATACAATATTGTAAATGAATGAGTATATAGTAGTCCTCACTTATCTGTAGTTTGACTGCCTGAGGTTTCAGTTACCTGTGGTCAACTGTGACCCCAAATTATTAAATTGAAAATTACAGAAACAAACAATTCCTAAGTTTCAAACCATGTACCATTTTGAGTAGTATGATGATATCTCTGTCCTACTTGAGTAGTATGATGATATCTCTCTCCTACTTGGAATGTGAATCATCCTTTTGTCCAGCGTATCTGCACCGCATTTACTACTCTCCCATTAGTCATTTAGTAGCTTTCTTGGTTTTCAGATCCACTGTTGAGGTATTGCAGTGCTTATGTTCAAGTAATGTTTAATTTTATTTTATAGAGGCCCCAAAGAGTATGATGCTGGTAATTTACATGTGCCAAAGAGAAGCTATAAAAATGTTTCCTTTAAGTGACAAAGTATGTATAGGAAAAAACATAGAATATATGTTCAGTATTATCTGTGGTTTCATGTATCCACTGGTGGGTCTTGGAATGTAGCTCCCATCAATAAGGGAAAGCAATTGTATATCAAGTATATGGATATTCTTTTTTAAAAATATTTTTAGTTGTTTATAGAACTTTATTAATTTATTTATCTGCCGCAGTCTGGCTGTAGCAAAATAACGGGGCGGGGGTGGGGGGGTGACGAGCAACTTGTGTACATTGATACAGCAGGAGTGGGAGCCATTTATTGTAGGACAGGAGGGGTATATATACATTCCACACAGCTTATCTTAATTAACATAAACTAGATACAGCAGTCAACCAATAAGGAATCTCCACACTTAATTTAATGGCTTGCTGGCATTGCTTCACAAACCACTCCCTCTGGCAAAATGCCAGACGCCATCTTGACTTGTTTACAGACCCTAACATTTATCTATGGCACTGAGAATCGAACCCAGTGCCTCACACATGTCAGGCAAGGGCTCTACCACTGAGCCACAATCCAAGCCCACTATATGAATATTCTTAAATTGCCAGACCCTTTTAGGGAAGAAAATTATTGATCATTAAAGTATCAAATAAGAGAAACAGTTGACGTTTATTAGCCTTTATAAAGTTCTATTCACTGTTTTAAATACCTTATGTAAATTATCTAATTTAATCCTTTTCAGCAGCCCTATGAAGAGTGGTGTTTTCTTCATTTGACAGATAAGGAAACAGAGGCTCCAAAAGTGAAATAAAGTGATTACAGTTTCATGTTTAATAAGTAGCAGAGGCAGTGTTGAAACACACACCATTTAACTCTAGAGTCTGAACTCTTAACTGCTGTTCTATACCATTTCTTTTTAAAATATTTTTGGAGTAACTTGGGAGCGTGAGGATATTTTATAAAAGATGACAACTCAGGCAAGCCTGTGTGGGATATTCAGGCACAGTTTTTATTTCTGTAAATTACTTGCAGACTGTAGACATGTTCCTTGGCTTATTGCTAGAAAATAGCTTCTTAATGGATCTCAGTATTCAATCCACCATCCTAGTTGAGCTGAAGGAGTTTTATGGCCAATGAAGCAAGATATTTACCAAATAGTTAACATTAATGATTTTTGATTTTTAAAAACAAATGTTACTTAAGAATGCGACTTATATTTGTTGCATCATGTACTGAGAGCTATCTTTAATTGTACCTTTATTGACTGTGAGAGGATGCAAACTGGATTCCACAGTTTTAATTAACCATTCCCCCTCTGACATTTCTCTACTGTCTCAGAAGTGATAGTGGATGGCAGTTACCTGTCAGAATTTTTTATAAAGAAGCTAAGATGGAGAAATGTTAGAGTTGTCCTGATAATTAGAGAGGAAAGACAGAGAAGAAAGGGACACGGCTGATGGCTTACCATGTTCATATCATGATTCGGTAAACAGCTTCCATCATTTCTAGGTACATTTTTAAAATCTGAGCAGATAACAGACCAATTGACATTAAAAAATTCAGAAATCACTAATTTCCACTTATATAATTTTTATATTACCCAAACAATATCTTCTTTGTGGACGTGGGCACCTCCTCGACATTATGTATTTTATCTGAGTTTCTGAGGCTTTTCTGTTAGAAGAAGCAACAACATGAAGGTCAAACATAATGGGTCCCCATCTAACACTACACTGATTTGCCAAGTACTCAGTGCACAGTTTTGTTTCTATTATGATAAAAGCCAGAGAGAACACTGTGGAGTTTAAACTTGGTTTCTGTATCTGGTGCCCACATGAAAAGATGAAGTCGAGGAGGCCAATTTATCCAGCAAATGTGCCCACACAATTCAGGAATAATTACCTCCCTTGATATCTGATGGAACTTTCCTACATCCCCATGGAAAAATCTATGTTCAGCCCTTCAGAGCCATTTTCAGAGATCCCACCATAGCATGTGTGCTTATTTATTTATTTCCATTTTAAGAACTTCACCTTTCCAGACTACCTTTTAAGGTTTGCCTCCTGCATAATGAATGGAGAAACTAGCTGCTATTTCATTTCCAGGTATCTCCCTGCTGCAGGCGCTGCCTGGAGAAGTTTCCCTCTATTTGGCTTGCAAGCCTCATTTATTTTCCTGTGCTTTCTACTGTGGGCAGAGGCTGGCCGGCTGCATTATTAAATTACTATTATTGCACTGTGATGTCTTGGCATGATCAGGGACTGAGGTGGAAAACTTAGTATTGGGCTGGGAACACATCTCCCCATTTCTTAGCTGCCAAGTGGATCCAGTCTGGCTTTCTGGGTCTATCAACTCCAGGATTCTCTGAAAACAAAGGGAAGGTCTGCCTGCATTTGAAGCATTTCTCCTACTCAGTGTAAGGAATGGGCATTTCACTTTCAAGTAGGTTACTTTGGTTTGGGATTAACTGGCTAATTCATGATGGTCATGAATTTTTTGCAGTGGAGGGTTGGCATTTGACATTCAAAGCTATTTGACTTTTTAAAAGTTATAATGTCATTTTGAAAGCTATAATGTCACTAATATATTTGCATATAGTTCATTTACAGTTTGTACAAGCTTTTGAAGGCTGTCTGTTCTCCACAGAGAAGTTTTTAATTAAAAATACTTGATTGTGTCTCCAAGACTCCTTAAATTAAGGCACTGTTCTTCTGTTTTTCTTCCTCATTACACTCTTGATAATTGACCTACCATTATATATAATGAGAAAATTTATTGTCATATTTTTAAGCCTTTTCTCATTCACTATTATATCACCAGTGCATATAGGAGGTGCTTAGTCAATTCTTGTTGAGGGAGTAGTTTAAACATTACCTGTACATTGTATGTTCATTCATACTGGCACATGTTTTATCATAGATACTGCTTCTTCCCCCTTTGGAATTTTACCCATCTCTCAGAAATGTCCTTTGTGTTTCAAGTCTTAGTATTTTTACACTGTGAGTTTTCTCCTTCTGTCCCTATCTAAAAATATTTCCATTTATATATTAGGTGCTCAATAAATATCTCGATGAATGAACATCTTATAATTTACACTTACACACTTACACAGAACACTTATACAGTTAACTCAAGGAAAAATTGTGTGTAATATTTTATAAACAAAATAGTAAACATGAGGTTTGAGACTCCATTTTTCTTATTCATTTCCTGACTCCTGAATCAAGAGTCTATCACCACCCCCTTCCCCTTAGCAATGGGTTTCTAATTACAATAATCTAATCATGCCTTTCCCCTGCTTAAAAACCTTCAAGGGCTTTCCCTTGCCCTGGAGAGGAATGTAATTTAGATTCTTTAAGTGTAGCTGAAATGTTTCCATCCCTGGCCACAATTCTCCCCAAGTCCCCTTTACTCTTGCACTCACTGATTATACAGTTGATTGAACCTGTGATATTTCCTTTTCCCCATGGCTTTGGCATGTTGGGTTCCCTCTGCTTAGACTGCTTCCCACCTTTCCTGAGCGAATTCCTCTTACAGGTCTTATATTGGTCTCATTTAAAAAATGATCCTCTCTTGGAGGTCTTTACTGCCCACCCCTCTGCCACTGCTAATCACCACCATTCTCAACCCCACTCACCTCCAATATTTTTCTTTCTTTGTATGCCTTTGAAATATTTTATCAATAGCATGGAATAATGTGGATTTTTTTTTTTACTTTTTGCCAAGTCAAATTATTAACTTACTACAATTTGAATCTACAACTTTTAAGTTTTTCTCACATAAATTATATTAAAAATTTTTGATACTAATGTGACCCTCCCTTCCTACCAAAACACATGTTTATTATAGATGAATACTATGCAAAGCTTTTGACATGCATTAATTCCTTTGCTTCTCACACCAACCTTATAGTGGATACTGATAGTATTTCCATCATTTTATTGACAAAAGTAAGTTCAGTGAGCCTCATAAGCTCACACAGCTAGTGAGTGAAAGCTGAGATTTAGGTTAAATGCTCTTTATTCTCTATAACTAACATATAGCTAATGTTAGCAAATAATAGGTTAATACCTAGAAAGTATTCAAAATAGTTGAAAACAGCTCTTTTTTGTGTATTGTCTTCCTTTATCCCTTCATACCTACAATCTATTCTGCCCTGGGCTGGGAAGGTGCTCTGTGGGCACCTTCCTTGTCCCCAGACACTGCATTAACCTTTGGTTTTCCCACACTTTTGTAAATAGTTCTGCAGATGGCCTCATATGAGTATTTTGTGTGTGTCATCTGTATCTTTTCCAGATTCTAATTGACAGAGACACTTAAAAAAAGAGCTTAAGACTGTAATTGCGGTTATGCTTTTGTACTTCATATATAGTGTGAAGTTGTATTTACTTCTTTCTACCCTGTCTTTAAGTTTGTATAATGAAATTGAAGATTGCCATATTTCATACTGCCATGAAAATAAATGGCATGCCACTCTCACATACAAAGGGCTTGTTTCCAAAGAATTTGGCTTTGAAACAAGTTGAAAACCCACAGCCCTTCAGGATATTTTCCAAAATCCTTAGCATGATTCGAGGCCTCTTGCATCTTGACAAGAGCTTAATTTGGCGTGGTCTCAATGGCGTCCTCTTTGCTGACTTTAGAAGTGGATTCTGCTCTGTGTCTGGCAGATAGTGTCCCAGCCATCTGGTCCTTTAGAGAGAAATACAGGGGGAAAAAAGAGGGGAAAAAAAGCTGCAGTTGAGATTATCAAGTGTTACAAAAGTGTTTTAAAATAACAGTGCTGAATTTTTACTGCCTCGTTGAATGAATTAGAAGGATTAAAAGAGAATGGAAAAAGATGTAACTAGTATTTCTTGGTTTGTCCTGGTAGTAGAGCATATAGCCCTAGGGTTTCCTGCCCAGATGTTTGGGCAACCCTAGTATAATCTGTCTTTGCTCCTATTACGCTCTCACCAGAATGCCTTCCTTCTCCTGGTTTCCTTTCCCAGATCCTCTTCATCCTTCTTTTTGAAACTTGCCTTCACCCTCTCAGTCTACACGTGTCCCTGTTCCTCAGTATTCCCTGACACCTGCATCTGCCCCGCTCATGTCATCCTCTGATCATTAACATTTTCATTTGTTATTTCAATAGTTCATATTTTGTGACTTAGCTCCTAAACTATGTGTAAATTTCTTTCTTCAGACTGTTTAAGGTATGCACACTGGTGTCTATAATTCTGGAACGCCTTATCTAGTAAGAGTTCATTAAACATTTGCTGAGTTAAATGAATTTAGCAAAATAAGTGAGATGCTATTTTCTTAACTATGGGCATAGTTCACAGTAATAGTGTGGTTTTGTATCTGGTTGGGATCCACAGTTTGTATTTTTCCTTCTTCTTGTCTTTATGGAAATTACATTCTAAAAGAGAATATTAAAAATTGATACACATATTACTACATAACATAGTGTCAATCTAAAAGATAACCCAAATGTTTTAGATTGAGTGGTCCAGGAATCCCTCTGTGATGAGGTAAAGTTTAAGGACAGACCTGAATTAAGTGAAGGAAGGACACATGAATATCGGGGGTGGGGGGACAAAAATTCCAGCTAGAAGCAGTGGTAAGACCTGAGGGCCTGAGGGTTTGGTGGAGGCATATGGGAGGAGGAGAGGGACACAAATGGGATATGTCACAAATGGGATATGTTGGACCCTGTGTTGGACACTATGTAGGACCTTATGAGCCATGGTAAAATTTTAGGTTTTAATTATGAGATAAACCACTGGAGGGCTAGAAGGAAGGGATTGATGTGATCCAATTTATATTTTGTAAAGATCATTTCATCTGTCATGTATAAAAGGGGCTGAAGGGAACAAGAGGAGAGGCAGGCTCTCCAGAGGCACTGGCTCTATGCCTGGGAGGTGAGTCTGGCCTGGAGCCCAGGGATCTGAGTGGACAAAGTGAGAAGTGGTAGAGCCAACTGTGTCATGCCTTCTAATTTATTGACTGCTGTATAATGCATTCAACGTAGCATTTTTTGATGGGCATTTATTTGCATTTTATAATTCTATGTAAGACTTACATTTTCTTTTTGTTTACTAAATAGTTATTTTATTGATAGTTATTTTTGAGATGACACTTAATGACGAATTAGCCAATAAAAACCCAGGAGTCTATGTGGGGCAAGATTGTGTTCCCATGGTGAATTTATTTGTCATCTTTTTCAAAAGTAATTGAATTTTTGTATTCATTCTTGGGTACTGTTTCAGAAATGTAATTCCTCCAAATGACTATTTGGGAGGTGGAATTTTTTTTTTTTTTGCGTGTGTGTGTGTGTGTGCTGTTCTAATTCTGTATTGCATTCCTTTTAATATCTGCATCTCCACTTTGTATTACAAACTTCATCAGACCACTGTGTGCTATTATAGCTATCGTCACCACAGGGAGAAAATGACTAATTGAAGCTGCTTATTGATATAATAGAGCAGGTTGTGACACTTGGCGAGAATGCTAGAACGATGGGCTCCAGCTGATGTTATGTAAAAATATTCAGCCATGAAATATGCGTTTACGAATGGCTTTTTTGCAGATGTCTGCAGAATGCAGATAATCTGTATTCTGAGATGTGGAAATTAAGGATCTGTCTGACCAGTTAACATGACAGCATGGTGAGGACAGTGTGCAGTAAGTAATGAAATGGCCTTGAACTGGGGGCAATAATAATTATAACCTGCCTCTCGTTATAAACAAAACTGGGTGATTTTTACCCCTACCCCATTTCAGAGGGAAGGAATCAGTTGGCAGAAAAATGGTGATGAACTAGTGGTTCTTTAGAATTCTTTCAGTGCAGGATGTATTGGTATCATGAATGAAAATGTGAACTGGTATGTTGTCTTTGGAAAGCTATTTGGCCATAGCTATCAAAATTAAATGCACATGTACCCTTTGACCTAGAATTGTCCTTTGGACTAATTTATCTTAGAAAAGTAGCCAGGCAGGTGCATAAAATTATGTGTATAAAAATGTTCATCATCATTACTTTTAACAATAAATGTATTAAAAGAACTTAAATGTCTAAGCAGTAGGGTACTTGGTAAATAAATTGTGGAGTATCTTTACTTTTGTAATCTTTTTTTAGTATAAATTAAGCCATCACAAAGAACATATCTATATAAAACAATTCTACGATACTGTTAAGTGAAAATTTGTTATTTGCCTCTTTTTGTGGCCATAGAAATTTAAAATGTATGTCTATATGTTCTTTTAATCATAGGTTAAAGACTGTACATTATTTTATTAACGGCATGGGTGGGAAGACCTATTTTTCAGTATATTTCAGTACTGTAATGTTGTTTTAGTGTTTTACTTTGTATATATATTATCTACTCAAAATTTACAAATTAAAAAAATAAAATTTTTATTGTTTTATGCCTGAACATAAGAATGTCATTGATTCATTTTGGGCTGTATTGCATCTGAATTTTGTTTTTAGAATGTTTCTTAGTGTAATTTTTCTTTCCTCCCCCCATCCCCCCCCACCCCCGCCAGTACTGTGGATTGAACTTAGAGTGCTCTACTACTGAGTTACATCCCCAGGACTTTTAATTTTTTATTTTGAGACAGATCACTAAGTTGTGAAGTCTGGCCTCAAACATGCCATCCTCCTGTCTCAGTCACCCCAATTTCTGTGATTACAGGTGTGCATCACCATGCTGGGCCCCAGTATGGGGTTTTATAACTTCTACTAGAGTGCATGTTTTTAGGATATCATTGCACTGACATTTTCTGTATTGGGGTGGTGACTCCCCTTCTTTATTTCTCATCATGACTCTATAGAGTATAGCTCTACCTCTTTCTTTCAACATTTCTATCCTTTCTGTCCAGGATACTTCTTCAGAAGCTTATTTGAATAAGTGAAAAAATCATTCAAACTGACTGATTCTGAATTTCAAATGGGTACATTCATGAAAATGCTAGGGAGCGTCTGGATTTAAAGACCTGATAGTTTTCAATAACAATCAGAAATTAAAGGCCAGCAAAGTTGTTTATTAGCAACTTTTTCAAAGCCTTCCCCACCCCCAACAAGGTAAAGAGTAGTTGTTAGAAATGTATGGCCCAAATCAGTGCCATTCCCTATAATTACATGTGGTACCACACAGCCCTGAGAACATTGTTTAAAATTGTGTTAATCATTGTTGTAGAAGGGACTGCGTGGTAGTGTTCCTAAACCTCACTGCTCATATTATTTCTCTGGTTTGGGGGAGGAAAAAGTAGTCAGAAGAAAAATACATTCCTAAAAAAGTTAAATAACAACTTGTAAATTTCATTCTCTGTTGCTGGAAAACCAACTCATTATACATGAATGTGTAATAAAACAAGTGTTTGGCACATTGAGGTGTATGAACTATGTAGTGTAATCAGAGCTTATTTTCCTGCAGTGGAGATTGAAATTTATACGTTTCTTCTAAGTAGCACCTTTCATTCCATTTTTATTTTCTAAGGGAGAGTGAAATTTACAAGTTGCTGCTTAACAATACCAGAAGTGCTAGTTCCTATACAATGAACAGTGGCGTTTACAAGTTGCCATTTGACAATGCCTGCATTTCTGTGTGTTTGTTCCCCTTCTCCCCCACAAGGTATAGTAAAATTTATAAGGTTAGTAAAAATCCTTCATTATTAATACAAGGTTATATTGCTGGTGGGGATTCCACAAATGGCTTATGAACATATCTAAAGGGAGAAGTAAAGGTGGGTGTTATGAGGCAGGAAATTCTTTCAGGAACTTTGAATTTATAATCAACACTGAGGAACATGCAGAGACATTCATTCATGCCCTTGTTCCCCATGACCCCATTCCCGGGGCTCCTTGATGTTGTCATTTACTTTGTATATATTTCATTGAGTCTTCTTTTTTGAAATTCATCTTCTTTTTTTTTTTTTTTTTTTTGGCCCTGTGTAAGTTTTACTCAGATTGCACTTTCCCCTCTCTTCCATGGACCTTCTCCTTTTGTTCTCTTCTCTAGTCTCAGGGAGTGGTTATTGTATGTACAATTAATTAATTGAGTGGCTTCTAGCAATAGGACATAATTTATATTATTATCTTTCACAGCTCCTTAAATATTTTAGTATTTCAGTATTTTATTGTTACTAAAATTTCAAGGTATATTTGCCAATTGTATTATAACAAGTTCTCTATGGGGGAGATAGCATGCCTTAGAATTCCTTATTCTCCTAATTGGGGCTTTCATGTAGTTATGTAATTGCAATGAAGTGGCTGTCTTATCACTCAAGAGAACAGAGAAGGAAGTGAAAAGGAGCAGGCATCATGCAGAAGCTGGTTAGTGAAGGCAGTTGCTGACAAAGACTTCCGTTCCTGCCCATCCTTGCCTTTTGACTTGCTTTGGTGATTAGAAAATGGCAGAAATACAGAGCGCCAGTTCTGGGACTAGAACTTGAAGTAGCTGGAGATTTCCAACTTCATTGTTTTAGAGCCTGGTGCCATCATATAAAGAAGTCTGACCATGTGCAGGAGAAGGGCCATGTGGATAGAGATCCTGGAGGACAGAGACATAGAGAGAGGTGTATCCAGCCCCTCCCCAGAGCCCATGAGTGAAGGGAAGCCCATTCTCATCTTCTATTCCCATATGAATTGCCCCGCTTAATACCATGTGGGTCAAAGATGAGCTACCCCACTGAACCCTACCCAGATTGAACAAGTAGAGTGGATAAATAATTATTACCTTAAGTCATTTAGTTTTGGGGTGATTTATCTAAGAGATCATAGAAACACACCCAAAATGGAATAAGCCCTATATTAAATTTTGTAGTTTATAGCAGCATTCTTCAAACTAATGTATATACAGATCACCTGGACTCTTTTTAAAATTCTGGTGTTCAGTAAGTCTGGTGTGGAACCTGAGATTTCTTCATTTCTGAGAAGTCCCCAAGTGATGCTGATGTTCTGTTCTGTGGGCTACATTTTGAATAGCACGGGTTAAGGCAAGGAAGACTGTCTATCTAAAGCTTAACAAATTGCTTATTATAGAAAAGCAGGTTTACGCTAGCCTTTTTGTTGAAATTCCAAATCTTGTACTGGTTATGTCATCTATATAGTAGACATTTCAATTCCAATAATATAGAATCAAACAAATGTGTGTTTTACCCAAGGTACTTGGCTGGGAAATTTGTTTTTTTCTTTGAGTCTAACTTTCCTCAGAGTAACTTTTTGATCCTAAGCCTGGTGTGTGTTTAACCAAGATGGATGCTCTGTGACAATCATGAACAATGGCAATAATAATAGCAACCACTTCCACATACTGAGTGCTTTGTTCCAAGCTAGATCTTTTCCCTTCTACCTTCTTAGGCTTTTCAGCTGGGGCCCTGTAAATTAGACTGATGAATGACAGATTAACTGCAGAAAAACAATAGTTTATTAACATGTGCATTGTGCATACATGTGGGAGTACCCAGCAATGAGTAACTCCAAGGGGTGATTAGAATCTAGCCTTATATAGCTCTTAAGGAAAGAGCAATACACTTTTAGAGAAGCGACAAGAGTTTCTAGGGTGGCAAATTGTGGGAAGATAAATATATGGGGGAAATAATACAAGATAAGGGATAGTTAGTAAAGTTTGTCATATAGATTCCTCTGCTATTTCTGGGCCGTAAGGTTCTAGAACTTTCTCTGCTAATAAACTTTTGTTTTTCTTGGTGGATGGGGAGGGTGCTTTTATAAATTTATGTCCTTGTTTTATGTCCCTCTACTTAGAGGGAGGGCAGAGAGGTTTTCTTTTATTGCTTTCTTTTCAATTGCCTTTGGTTCAAGATAATTCTTATGTCTAAATGGCATTTTTCAGGGCAGCGTGCTCTGCTGCTCCTCGTCTTTACGTATGTCTCCTCATTTCTTCCCTATAGTAATCCATGGCATGACTGTCACCATTTTACAGAAGAAGAAACTGGGACTCAGGGATGTTCAGTTATCAGCCTAGGTTACCCAGAGAGTAAGCTAGAATTCAGTTCCATGTCTGATCTGATCCCACAGTGCAGGCTGATACCTCCTCTACCATGTTTCCTTCACCAGCACCACCCAACCAGAAATCCAGGATGTGTGAGCTTTAGGCCTTCAGATTAGAGTTCTGCAGCTCATGTTCTGTTCTTTTTCTGCTTGTTTACTCTTATTCTGGAAGTAGCAGTACTAGTATTATTGCAGTATTCTTTATGTAGCATAGTTGACTTGGGGAACTCCTGATGGAGGTCCCTGAATGCATGTATGTATTTAAGGTAGAGGCAGACACACCTTTAAAAGCCATTACTTGGGAGATTTAATGTTTTATAGCAACATTCACATAATTTTTGTCAGCATTTTATAGTGATATTTAAAACTGCTGACCTGAGAAAAGTCTTTACCAGAATAAATATACTTTACTCTGTTGAACTTCCTTAGTCTCCGTTTTTAATGTGTATTGCTTCATGCAACAACAACAACGTGTTGTTCCTCTCCCTTTGGTTTAGACTCATCGTTTCACCCTCTACAGCATCCATCAAACAGAAGCTACTGCAGGAGATTTTCATCAGAGCAGCTTAAAATACTTCTTTTAAACCCCATAAAAAAACTCTTGATATGAGACCTAGTTTGAAATTAACTTCTAGGCCATCTCTTTGCTTGTTGGCTTTGAATGGCTCTACAGTATTCTCTTGAAGGTTAAAGAAGCCCATGGTGCAGTGCTGGAAAAGGCAGTGCTCTGTGGGGCTGAAGCCAGTGCCCTCCATAGGACCCACCCCGTGAACCACCTGGGCTTAAATGAAGGCCTTAGGACCTCTGGCCAGGAGGCTCCATTTAACTCTTGGATTCTGTTCCTGTGAACATGACTATTATGTGAAATCACATGATTATTGTTGCAATGGTGGTGGTGTGCACATAAGTACTTAGAGAAATAAAAATACATATTTGACTACACCAATTTGCAGTCGCAATCCCAACAGCAATGTATGAGTGTACCTCTTTCCCCACATCCTCACCAACACTTATTGTTGTGTGTATTCTTAAAAGCTGCCATTCTGACTGGAGTGAGATGAAATCTTAGAGTAGTTTTGTTTTGCATCTCTCTAATTGCTAGAGATGATGAACATTTTTCATATATTTGCTGACTGATTGTATATCATTTTCTGAGAAGTGTCTTTTCAGGTCCTTGGCCCGTTTATTGATTGGGTTATTTGTTTTTTTGGTGTTTATCTTTTTGAGTTCTTTATATATTCTAGTGCAGCCAATATGGAAAGCAGTATGGAGATTCCTTGGAAAACTGAGAATGGAATCACCATTTGACCCAGCTATCCCTCTCCTCGGTCTATACCCAAAGGACTTAAAATAGCATACTACAGGGACACAGCCACATCAATGTTTATAGCAGCACAATTCACAATAGCTAAACTCTGGAACCAACCTAAATGCCCTTCAATAGATGAATGGATAAAGAAAATGTAGTATATATACACAAGGGAATATTACTCAGCAATAAAAGAGAATAAAATCATGGCATTTGCAGGTAAATGGATGGAGTTAGAGAATATAAATGCTAATTGAGATTAGCCAATCCCATAAAACCAAATGCTGAATGTTTTCTCTGATATAAGGAGACTGATTCATAGTGGGGTTAGGAGGGGGAGCATGAGAAGAATAAAGGAACTCTTGATAGGGCAGAGGGATGGGAGGGGAAGGAGGGGGCACGGGGGTAGAAAAGACAGTGGAATGAGACAGATATCTACCCTAAGAACATGTATGAAAAAGCGAATGGTGTGAATATACTCTGTATACAACCAGAGATAAGAAAAATTGTGCTCTATCTGTGTAATATGAATTGTATTCTGCTGTCATATATAAAAAGTTAGAATTTTTAAAAAATTTTAAAATACCTATTTGGTAAATGGAAAACACACGAAGGGTATTTTTATGACAGACTGTAGCAATGGTTCTTCAAGACAGGATCATTTGGCTCTATGGCTTTTGATGGGGTCAGAATATATTCTATTGTCTTCTTTAGCTGAGGAGGCAGAGTGAATGGGGGTAGTGACAGGCTTGATTAGGTCTTGAATCATTGCTGAGAACTAAGAGCTACTTTCCAAAACCACAGAATCCATTTTTCTTCCCACTGCCTGCTGTTCTTCAAAAGAAGAACTGGTCCCTTTCTGGTAAAACAGTGAATTCTTTTGTCATTCTGAAGAATCATTTACAAGACAAATGGTTCACTTTGATTGATTTCCTGGTCTTTTGGAAATGAAATATTTTTTCTTTTGGGGTAAATATCTAAGTTTTTCTAACAAATATAAAATTGTAAGAAGTGTTAAGAGATAAAATTACAGCAAATTTGAAGCTCTTAATTGCCTTTATTTATGAATCTAGAATCTGACAACATCTCATTGTATAAAATAAGTGTTGCAATGAGAAGAAGTGGTTTTATAGACAGAGAAGGGCTGAAGAAAGCAGGAACAAAGAAAAAAGAGCAGAATGTTATTTCAAAGATACTTTCCTTATGGCAACATGAGAACAGAATAGTAGAGATATAAGCGATGGGTTAAAATCAGGTTACTTTAGGGTTTTGGTCTCCAGCCTGTGGTGCTTTGGGGAGGGTCTCCCTTTCTCTCTCCCTCCCCCTCTGACTGCCATTTGGTGAGCAGCCGCCTCTGCTACTTGATGCCACTGCCATGCTATTCTGCTTTGCCTCAGGTCTAAAGCAATTGAACCAACTGAACTTGGACTGAAACCTCTGACACTATGAGCCAAAATAAACCTTTTCTCCTTAAAGTTGATTTTCTCAGGTATTTTGTCACAACAACAAAAACTGATTGACATAATAATATAGGAACCAGTTCCTTAGTAATCATGTAGACTGGCAGACAGCAGAATTTACATGTAACTCTCAGTAGAGCATAAGTACTCTATGGAATGGTGAAATAAAAATACATGTTTAGTAAATGGATAACACACAAAAAGGTATGATGGAGACTTTCTGTAGTGTCAGCTTATATCTTTCATCATTTATAGCCAATTAAAGGAAAAATATCTTTGAAAAATATGTAAAGACTAGCCCACATTTTGGTGCCTTAAATCTGATTATAGAAATTTCCTGAAATATGTAAAAAAACAAAATAATAGTTCATGATAGATATTCTGAAAATTGAAAATAGCATTGTTTCACATTTTTTTTCCTGACAGGAAGATAAAAACCATCATTTTATTGATTTCTTAAAAATCTCCAGTTTCTTTCAATTGTAACTATGTAAAACCAAATCAGATTATTTCAAGAGAAATGAAAAGGGTGAAGATTAGCTCACAGAATTGCAGATCCAATGGCACTTCTTTCATGGATGGCTATGGACATTCTAGGTTTTATTTGGCTTGAATCTTTGGAGAGCCATGTTTTTTTTTTTTTTGATAAAATAGACAACAAACGTCCACATGAACACTTTTTATTTTGTTATATTTCATTTATTTATTTATTTATTAAAGAAAAGGACCTGTAAGCTTAAGTTGTAATAGCTTCAAGGTTAAATTCACCTCTGCTTTGTTCCTGTGTCATGGACCTTTTCTTCTCCATGTGGTCTTCATTTTTCATTCGCCTCAATCTTTGCAGTGGGAAAAAGCAGCTGTAGGCTCAAGTGAATTTAAGTGCCCAAGAATTCAAATGTATCTCTTGCTTTTGACTGATTTCTGTAATCCTCCAAAATACTCAGATTGGTTAGCTTGAGTCACATTCCTATCTCTGGTAAGGAGTTGGATGGGGTCAAATTGAGATTCCACAAGAATCACCAGAAATTGAGGGGCAATGTCCCAAAGGAATCAGGTGTTGACATTCACAATAATGGATGTTAACAGCTGTGCTTCTCACCCCCTCTTGTTTCTGGGCTGCGTGGGGTTCTCTAAATTGGGCACATGAAAACATCCATTCAAAGTTGAAACTTCAACTTTTTTTCAGGGTACAAGTTGATCTCAGTAATAATAGAAACTATTTGGGAGATTAATTTCTGGTTTTTTCAATTCATATTTCAGTCGGTGTCCTTTAAATTAAATTACTCGGCAATAATATCTGGTAAGGAGCCCTTATTGTATCTTTCACTCCAGATACTATGTGACAAATTCTCATTCCATTGGTTACTACTGCTTTTTGTCATAGAAATCCTGTGGGAAATTGCAAAGCATATGAAAATTTTGTTCCTGTACTCCTTAACTGTCTTTTCTCTTCCTTTAGATTTCCTTGCTTTTGCCTCTTCTCTGGAATGGGATGATAAAAAGAAAATTATATGATATGAAGTGTGCTATAAGCAGATATGAAAATATCTATACATACAGAGCACTCTTAGCATTACTTCCTTACACACTATCAGCATATAAGAAACATAAACATGTCTTCATTTCATAATGAATGTACTTGTTTCAAAATGGTGTCTGCCATTAAAAATCACCTTCTCTTATGGATGATAGAACTGCTGTAATTTCTGAAAGTACATGTTGAGTATGAGAATATCAGCTAAGGTATAAGCAATAACTAAAATTACATTTAGAAAGCAGAAAGATGTAAAAATGAGAATATTTTGAGCAGCTGGGTACTTGGAGGGTAGGGATTCCATCTTACTCATTTTTATGTCCCTCAAAGCAAAATGCCTTGCTCATTTTAGGGGTCAAGTGAATGAGTGAAAGAGTGACTGAACAAATGGGTATGCTATTATAGCTTCTCTTTGTTGCCTTGAATTTTGGAGCTTCAACTCTGGTCATGTTTTCTGTCTGCTCACTGGTCTCGTTTCTTTCTTTCTTCCTTTCTTCCTTCCTTCCTTCCTTCCTTCCTTCCTTCCTTCCTTCCTTCCTTTCTTTCTTTCTTTCTTTCTTTCTCTCTTTCTATAAAATATCTATATAAAAATACATACACATGTGTTTTTAATCAAAATATTTTCTCTTTTAACCTTTGATTCCTGCCATTTCCCTTTCCATTTCTCCCTTTCTTTTTAGTACAACCACCTTTGTCTGTTTCAGTCTCTTCACTATAGTTTTTTTGTGTCTATTTTTCCATTCTGTGACTTTCCTCTTTTTCAGATACTCTTGGTGAGCTGTTTACTCTTGAGTTAAAGAGGGTGCCCCATTGTGCCATTGTGAAAGAAAACTGATTAGTTGACTAATGATATAATTTCTATTGTGTCAGGGGTCTTCGGGGGCTACCAGATGAGGAAATGGACCACTTTATAATGGCATTTTCTACATAGTCTATACCTCAAAGCATCTGTGCTTTTGTTCCTTTTTCTTTGATTTATTTAATGTATAAGATATAAATATTGATCTTTAGACTTTCCTTATATTCTCTATTTTAAAAATAATACCCAATATGCTGTCTTCAGATGCTTTTGATAAAACTTTAACAACACCATCCCCAATCATACCACCACCCTATCTTCTTTGGCTTCTAGTTATTACTGATCTTATTTCCCAGCACAGGAAATAGAACTAATAAGAATCAACTGAAGGCTCCAGAGTTCTGCTTTGGGTACATAAGATAAATCAAATGCATATAATCATTAGGCTGATGTGATTAATCTGTTTGCTCTCCTAATTAGATTTATTATTTACTTGAAGGGCCAAATAGAATCATGGCTATAATAAACTCTGAATCTAAATTTCTTAGGTTAAAAACCAGGTTATCTCACTTACTTGCTTTAGTCAAGTTATTTTACCTTTATAGGTTTCAGTTTTCTACAAAATGGAGATATTTAATATCATACGCATAGAATTAACATGAAGGTTAAATGAATTAATATTGAAAATTTCTCTGAATAGGGCCTGATATATAATGAGCCTATCCCAATTATTTGTAACTCATATTTCTGTTTTGAGACTGTTAATGTTTAAGAAAAGTAGATACCAAGTTTTATCATGAGGATTCAGTTATTACCATTTCATCACAATCATTTTTTTGCTTTTTCTCATATACTTTTAAAAATCGTGCATTCCAGTTGCACACATTACATTACCCCCTGATATTTAGGCTTTTATCTCCTAAATTCAGCATGTGATCATACCATTATCACACCCAAGAAGGTTAACATTAATATGAAATCTATATATTTTAATCTCCCAGTTAATGTCTCTTATACCTTGTAATGTCCTCTTTTCCTTATTTCTATTTTCTTTTTTGTAAATCCAAAAACAAGAGCACATTTCACTTAGTTGTTAAGTCTTTTTGGACTTCCCTAATCCAGAATAATCTCCTGCTTTTTATTTGTCATTAGTGAATGTCTAATTTTTTTTATTAGTTGCTCAAAACATTACAATGATCTTGACATATCATACATTTGATTCAAATGGGGTATGAATTCTTATTTTTCCACGAGTACAGATTGCAGGATCACATTGGTTATACAGCCATGTTTATACATACAGCCATACTAGTGTCTGTTGTATTCTGCTACCCTAATTTTTGAAGATCTTAATTCACTGTCTTATGGAATGCTATACAATGTGGATCTGTTCCATTGTTTCCTCATGATTACATTCAATTTAAACATTTCTGGCCAAGATAGGTGATGTTGCCTGCTTCATCACATCAGAGGTACATAATTTGTTTATGTTATGGTTGGGGATGCTATTTGATCACTCTGTTAAGCGGATTTTCTCCAGACTGCTCCATTTTTATGTGTTGTTTCTTGCTTTGAAATTAGTAATCAATCTGTGGCTGATACTTTGAGATGGGGTGAATATTCTGTGTCCTATGAACCTTTCACCCATTGGTTTCACACCCCTTGATGGTCCTTTCTAGTGGTTTATTACCCTTGTGCATTTCTTGGTTGGCATTCTTTGGTCACAAAAGAGCTTCTCCTCATTTCCACAGTAGCCTTAGATGATTATCATTATACTCTGGACAATTTATTCAGAGCCTATGATTGTCCTTTCTGCTAAAGTAAAATGTATGTTTCCTTTGCTTTTTGTTTCATAGTTTTTTTTTTCTTTTTTAGTTCACTATGAGCTTTGTATTGAAATATGGCAAACCTATAGAAGAATGCACAAATCATAAGTATATAGCTCAATGAAGCTTCACAAAATGATAAAATTGTACAAACATCTCCTTATTCTTTTGTAAAGCTCAAAATGTTTCTAAGTCATTCCCTATATGCTAGTTCTTATATCCTTTCGAAATGCCTCCATCCGTCCTTGTGTATGTCCATGAGGAAATCAAAGTATTTTTATCATATCTTATTTTCCCTATCTCTGATAAATGATCAGCCAAGTCTTATCCTCCTTTAGTGGAGAATGGAATTCAGGAACAAAGATTTATCCAGTATGTGGACTCATTGCTATTGGGGTATCATTGCCTCTGGGAGATGAAAGAAAAATAGAGGGGCATACAAGTAATCATCTACAACTCAACAATTGGGATCCAATATTACAGGAGTCTTTCTCATCATCTCGAGTTACATAGTTGTGTCTCCTTTATTCCCCGGGGAGTGCTCCATGTATTGATTAACTTGCTCTATACAGTACCCAGAAAACAGTTTTAGAATTACTGTAGCAATACCACACTCAGTGACCAATCTACTAAGTTTAAAATTTATTTGTATTTCTCTTTATTCTAATATTCCATTAAGGATATACATTCAAGAGCACTATATTCAGAAGTTATTTGAATTCACTTTTTCCCTCTTTGGTTAACTACATCAATATGATGTATTACTACGTTTATTTATTTTCTTATTTCTTATGTAAGTTTAGGTTTTGTTTTTTAAATACTTTTCAAATTTTATGTAGAATATGTAAAACTTTATATGATTCCAAAGTCATACCTAGGCAAAAAAGTTGTTCCAGGAAGTCCCAATCCATCCCTACCCTTTTACCTCCTTCTTACCCACCCTCTAAAGGAGACATTTTCATTAGTTTTCTGGTTTGTCTTTTGTGTATTTATTTTTTAAAGGAGAAAATACATACATATATCCATATGCTTACTTTTCATTCTTATGTAAAAGGTAGCATGCTATGTATATTCATTTTCATCTTTTTAATTCTGACAATTATTCCGTATTTCATAAAGATCCTCTTCATTCCTTATTACAGCTGAATAGTACTGCTTTATGTGAAGATACCCAAGTTCTCCCTATAGATAACATTTAAATTCTTCTTGGAATTTTATTACAAATAACTCAGTTGTGATTTGTGTATGAGGTGTCCCCCAAAAGCACCTCTGTTAATGCAGGAATATTCAGAGGTGAAATGATTGGATTGTGAGAGTTGTAACATAATAGAGCCATCCCAGTTTGAATAAACCAACTTGGTGGTAACTGTAGCCTAGTGGGGCCTGGCTGGAGGAGGTGGGTCACTGGGAATATGCCCTGGAAGGGTTCATCTTCCTTGTGGTCCCTTCCCCCCACCCTCTGCTTCCTGGTTGTCATGAATGGATCAGTGTTGTTCCTCCACCATGCCCTGCCACCATGATGTCTTCCCTCACCTGGGGCCCAGAGCAATGGACTCAGCTGACCATGAATCTAACCTCTGAAACCAGGCCCCAAAATAAACTTTTCCTTCTCTAAGTATTCCTGTAAGGCGATGAGAAGCTAACTAATACAAATGCCACAGTAAGTAACTTTGCGTTCATGTTTTTCCATATGATTTTGAAGGCATATATTCACAGTTAATTACTATAACTGACATTTACAGGTGGGTAAATAGATACAAAGGGAAATGGATATATAGTTTTGTTAGCTATGGCTAAATTTTCTTTCATATAGGTTAAAGTCTTTTAGTACTCTAACTACCAATTATGAGAGGCACTGTTTCTCCATACCTTACCAACAGAGTATACTGTCTAGCTTTTGAACTTTTCTAAATCTGGTAGGCAAGAAATAGTATCTTGGTATTATTATTATTACTAAAATCAATATTATTATTATGTACTGGTAAAGGGGCACTTTACACATTCCCAGTCCTTTTCATTTTGTTTATTTTTATTATTATTATTATTTTTTACTTTGAGATAGGGGCTTGCTAAATTGTTGAGGCTGACCTTGAACTTGTGATTCTCCTGCCTCAGCCACCCAAGTCACTAGAAACACAGGTGTATGCTACCACATTTGGCTTGGTAATACTATTTTGATGAACAACATATCAAAATTTTGGCAATTGTTCCCACTGAAAATACAATAAACAAAGAAGTAGATTTTGAAAATACTATTGATGACTTTGTCCCTTTAAATCCAGTAAAATGAAATTATAATGAATTCTTGTTTCAGCATAAAAAAATACTCACACGTAAAATGAGTTTTAATGTATCTACTTTAAATTTTTCAGTATGTTTTAAAAACAATACCTTTATTTCATTTGTTTATTTTTTATTTTTTTATGTGGTGCCTGAGAATTGAACCCAGTGCCTCTCGCATGCTAGGCAAGCACTATACCACTGAGCCACAACCCCGGCCCCAAGTATTTTTTCAACTACTTTAATGTCCTACAAAATAAATTAACTTTAAAAAGTACATAAAGCATGGATAGGCATGTACATGCAGTCTTAGACCATTATTTGCATGGCATTGATCTTCATTTAAAATTGTGATTTTTTTTCTTCATGAATATTTTGCATTTATTTTGAGTTTAAAAACTATTTCACTGAAGTATTATTATCTTGATTACTGAGTGGTTTTAGTTTTACTTAAATTTTGTAGTTCATTTACCTCACTGTATTCCTGGCCCTGAACCCCCATTACTTCTGCATCTTGCCTAAGCTGGAGATGAACTTGAAGTAGGAGGACAATTGAGAGCAGACAAGGCTTTATAGTGATCACTTTCTGAGCTGGCATGGGGTATCTTTACCAGTCCTCAGGGATCTTGAAGCTCCTCTTTGGATTGCCAGTTAGGTTTTCCTGGACTTTAAGCAGGTTATCACTTTGGCAAAGGAGCTGCTGGGACTGAGGTGTGGGGGATGCTTCTCCCAGGCTTCTTGTGCCCAGTGTGATAAAGGTGTTCAGAGAGATTTTCCATTTTTTGTGCTTGATTTGCTTGTGGGAGTTTCTCACCTACTCCTACCGTTCCTCTCTTCCTCATCCCCTGCCATGCTGTTTCTTTATCATTCCACTCCTCCCCCATAAGATAAGCTGGAATTTTAAAAATCCCAGAATCAGGGTCAATTCTTGACATCTCACAGAGATGTATCACTGAGAGAAAGCAGCCTGATTGATGCCAGCTGAATTTGGGATCCTGGTGGTTAATCCTCTCTTGCATGTATGCTGAGCAGTGTTGGAATGTTTCCTGTGGAAGGAGGGTCTCTGGCACACTTTGGTGTGTGACAAGGGCTCTCTGAACCCTGGCTTTCAGCTCTATTTTTTAGGCGCAGTCTTCCTTTATTTGCTGGGCTGCCCTTACCATTGTAAATCCGGCCTTTTTGCAGGATCAGTGGATTCTGCAAAGGTTTATTAATCTTGATTTAATATATTCATATGAAAAAATATAACAGTGATAGAATCAAGTTTATGTAGGCATTGCAGGGGCCCCTTTGGGGGTTCACTGTATATAGCAATGAAAAGTAAAAATGGCAAGTTATATTAGCTAAGTTCAAGATACAAAAGGCAATATTAATTTCACAGGAAGTGTAAAAGGATATGCAAATGTGATCAACTCCCAGGAAAACATTGCAATATACCACTCCAGGCTTTGAAATTATGCAGTTTAATAAACACTTGTTAAGAAGCTTCACATGCCAAACATCAAATTTTGAAAGCAAGTATTTCTGGTCACATACTGTTTTAAGGAATGACATGATTTCCTGAGCTTTTGGAACTCTAAACTGTAAGACTGGGTGTGCAAAGAGGAAGATTTATTTGCAGCAATCACATGTTCTTCAGAACAGATGCTTCTGATTAAAAAAAAAATAAGAAAGGTTCATGTCATTGTTTTTTAATTAAAAGTGTAATTTAGAAGTGTGGGCCATTAGACTAGAACCCGAAGTAAAAATTTCTAAGGCAAATGTGTTTATCCCAGTAAATGACAAGGGAGAATTGTTCATAGATTTTTAATTAGTACAGGCCCAATGAGAGAAACTTTCACATTAAGTTTCTTTCCACAAATTCCTCTGGTCTAAGCATCCTGTAATGGAAACTTCCAGTGCACACCAGAACCAAGCTCAAACTCTTATAAAATGGGAAGGGCTGTTGAAGTTGTGCCGGGTCTTGACATCCTAAAGACTAAGCTGTGCAAGAATGGTACACCAAAAAGAAAACCAAATTGAAACAAACAAAAAAGTTCATTTTTGATTGTCTTAGTACATTTCAATCAGTTGTTTAGAGCCAGGGAACAAGTTTAAAGTGGTTTTTGGTGCACATCAATGGTGTTTTGTTCTATATTTCCTTGTCTGGTGTTTTTGCAGAGTTTTATATTATTTTTAGTGTTAAGAAATCAAGAGATACAGAATTATAAAGAATGCTAAAGCTAATGTGGGTGGGTGAAGGAAATAGTTATTTTTATACACTGCTGATGGCAATTTGGCTGTGTATATCAAAAAACTGAAAATCTTGTGCTGTATACTAAGATCCACCACTTCCATGTCTAAATATTTATCTTAAAATAATATTTGGACAAATTCACAAAGGTGTATGTCTGAGTAATTTTCTCAAAGTTGTTTATGATATTAACAAACTCCTAAGAGCACAATTCTTTGTTAAATATTTTATATCTCTATACAGCAGAATACCATGTAGCCTTTTAAAATGCTGTTGCAGACAACTCAGTTACATGGAAAGATGTTTACATTAAGTGGAAATGGAAATAGATTATAAAATACATAGTAGAGAAGAGAGGGTTTTTTTAATATAGGTATAAGAAGAAGTTTCTTTTTTAAAAAAATAGATGTGTTTGTATAGTAATATAATAATATGTCCTAAAGTGCTAACAGTTACAAAATGTTTATTTGGTTTTGCTTAACAATAGTTTTAATTTTTCTGAATAAACATGGATTACTTGGTAATAAAAATAATAAGAGGAAATATACTTATCAAGTATATCAAGACATAATAAAATGTAATATGGGTGATCATTGCTTTATATGTGATTACAAAACAGATTTGCACTATAATTATTATTTGCTCTCTGGGGTTATGATGAGGAAAACTGTCTTCTTTTGCTTTCTAGTGAGGCTGACCCACTGAAGAAGTCTGGCATTAGGGAACATGAGATGTGTGCAGTTATGAGATGAAAGACTGTAGAAATAAGGGTTTTTGCATATTTAAAATTACCCAGAGGTCAGTAGTCAAATAGCATTTCATTCCTATACACCCCCAAGTATAGCATAGTGAGGGACTCTTAAACTAGCGAATGGAGTACCTTTATAACTTGAGCACAATAAAAGGTTTTCTATAATTCAAAAATTCAAATGTAATAAAATTCAATTGTGTAAGATTAGAAGTGAAATCCCAAGCGACAAACTTGGAGAAAATATTTACAAGCTATGTTACTAGTAGGATAACATAAGGTCCCCAATATATACAGTTACTACAAATTGAGGGGAAAAAAAAGAGGCTAAAACTCCAATGGAAAGGTAACAAAAGACCTACAAAGTTCACAAAAATTGATATAAAAATGGTCCTTAAGCATATACAAATATGTTCAGCTTTGCTCACAATGAGAGATATGTATCATTATTTATAGTTAAAAATATTGGAAAACTTCTAAATGTGTATATAGGAAATTGTTTCAATAAGACATGGTACATTGATATAATGGTGTGCTAAAATATAGAATGAAAAAGATTACTGTGAATTGATATAAAATGATCACTTTGCATAAAGCAAAGTGGTTGACTTAAAAATTTTGCACCTATTGTGGTAAAATTGCTGAGGTCAATAGATAACAGAATTTGCACGTTCCTTCTCTCCTGCAGATCCCACAATTGATTGTGTCCCTGAGTGCCCTTGCTTTGGAAAGGATGAATCACTCCTGGAATAAGTCATATGTGCAATTTTGGCACAGAGGAGGGAACATCTGATAACATCCATATGATATAAAGTCTTTTTAGATTAATGTAAATTATCATTCCATTGTGTCTACTACCCAAGACAACCCTGTGTCATCCTTTGTCATCTTGATTTTCAGATGCCAGATAAACCAAAGCAACCAAAAATGACCCCTTCAAAAGCATGCTGTATATTTGATGAAGTTTGGTGAGAATGAATTGGGAAGCTATCAGAACTAAGTGTTGATTTCAGGGAAACACTGCATTCAGGGAATTCATTCCTGATGTTCTGACAACAGTGAAGCTTTCCCATTATTCTAGAATGGGCCTCAGTAGGGAAATATAAAATTGTGTATTATCCTGCTGGGATTTCTACCTGGTTTTGATTGCTTGGGCTAACCCCTATGTGTTTTCTTGATTTTACTCTCTTGATTTTTGATAGTTGTGGATGGGATTCTTGACTACAATTTGGTTGAAAAGTACCTCCCTGATGGTTCACCAGATGGGCATGGCCTTAGTTCAAGCAGATGTGATCAGCTTCAGAGCTAGTTGAGATATAGTGGTGAACATTAGACATTGAGGTTGGCTTTGAGAAAGGTGTCTGCCTGGGTTAGCCCACATTACTCTGGCTTGCAATAAAAATATAATGCTAACATTGCCTAAATCTTTGTCAAGTCTTGTCTCACAAAATAAACTATAAGAACGAATGTGGCTTTCTTTGCTTCCATGGACTGAGTAATCAGTAAATATTGGCTTCTTAATAAGTGGAGGAAATAGAGAAGGAAAAATCTTTTGTCTACCTATCTTAAGTTTTCTGCAAGGGGTCTGTAACAAAATGTTTAAAAAATATAATCATAATTTTTTTTAACATAAGTTTTGTGTGACACAGCAAACTTGAGAAGGAAATGACGGCTTGAAGGAATGGTTAAGCTTTAGCATTTTTATTTGGTTTGATAAAGAGCAGAAAGTCATGTAAATATGTAATATGACAGAAAGGAATGAGCTAAGAGTAGTAAGCTGGGGGAAACTTGCTGCCTTAGTCTAGTTTGCTGTAACAAAATGCCTAAAGCCAAATACTTTATATAGAAAATAGGTTTATTTAGCTCACAGTTTTTGAGGCCAAAAGTCCAAGATCAGTGAGCCCCATCAGTTTGGCTTCTGATGAGAACCTCATGGGAAACTGTGTAGAAGAGAAAAATCTTTTGGCAAAACAGGAGCCATCCTTACTATTTTTATAATAACTTGCTTTCCAGAGTCTAACTAGGGTCCCTGGAGAAATATACTAATCCTTCTGAGGCAAATCCTCAATGACATAACCACTTTCTTTCTCTGATCCACCTCTTGAAAAGTTTCTAACACCTCTCAGTATCACTGAGAACCAACCTTCTGGCACATGAACTATTGGGGGACATACTCAAAGCACATCCAAACCATAGAACTGCTTCTTTAGATTCCTCTTTCCATCTTTGAAGGCAAGGATGCTCCTTTCCTCTGGGTATACACAGGACATCTCTCACTTGCCAGTCTTATAATCTGCTTCAGGGAGGAGGGCATAGAGTCTTTCCAGCACCTACTATTTCTTTAAATCCTTCAGTTTAACATTCAGTATGCCAAAGTGGCATATTTTGGGATCAGTCTTGAATCTAATCCAAAGTAATATGTATCCATTGCAAAAAAATCTGGATAACAAAATTTTATATCAAGGTAAAACAGAAATTTGTGTGGATAGTGCAATGTTATGGTTAGTCCATGGATGAATATTTTAACATAGTTTTATTTTCATAGATATTATCTTTTTATTTAACTTTATATTTTCCTATATTATTACAAAGTTTTCATAATCATGATTTTAATGATTGTATGACATTCTCCTGGATAATAGAATTTAATGATCCCTCTATTTTGGTGCACTTAAGGTTTTTCCAAAGCTTTAAGGAAGGTTAGTACCAACATTTATAAATTAGTTTAAGATCAGCAAACATTTATTTATAAGTATTTATACAATTTGCCCCCTTTGCTTCTTCTCAGGAGCAAAGATAGCTCCTGAGAAGCTTTTGTTTTTCTGGACTATGGAAGTCCCAATAGAGTAATAGAAGGAGTTGTAGCCAGAGAGAGGATACTCTAATATGCATTGCCCCAAACAAGGGCACTCAAAAGAGAAATCCCACAGGGTGGGGGCACCAAGGTGACCTGAGAAAGGAGTCGGGGTTGAAGGTAAGTAAAGAAGAGAAGCAAGTGTGGTGGTCACTGTTAAAGCTGAGAGTATTGGGAGTCTCTAGTGCAGCTCCCAGGGAGACTATGGACTTACCTGTTTTACATTTCACCAAAAAAGAATATACATCTACAATTACTATCATTTCATGGAAGAGATCCTGTTAACACCAAGAAAAATCTGAAGTGAACCAGCTTTATTAAAACCTATCAAATTTCTCTTTTTCTCATTTCTCTGGACTATTGATGATTTGGCTTTACTCTGGCAACAGATCTCAGTTGATGGACTGACATGTAAGGCCCATAAAACCGCATGATCTTTAATATCTCTTGATTTAAGTTGTAGAAGCTTTGCACTTTGTGAAGAGTTTGGTTTTAATCTTGTGAGTTCTTGTCTTGATGACTAATACTTAGGCCAAATGGCCCATTCATGTCTCAGTTTCCTTATTTGCTAATTTAATTTTATGAAGACCAAGTAATGGTATTTTTGTGAAGTGTTGTGGTTTTAATATATGGACACTTTTTGATCCAAGACTCAGAAAAGGAGTGTAGTAAATTGTAATAAATTGCACTGTCTCAGAAAATAAATGGCATTCCATCAAACCATAGTCTGTACTATAGCCCATCTTTTTGCAGTTTCTGAGCATGATTGCAAGAAATAGAAAATACAACTCAAAATGGTCTAAATGAAAAAGGTATTTTATTGGCTTATATACTGAAAAAATATAGACATATATGACTTCTAGAATTGCTGAATCCAGAAGATCAGATGACTTATCCATTGTGCGTTCTTGGGCAGTATCTCCCCCTAATGGCAAGAAGACTTACAGTAATATATACTCATTTTATCCTATAAGTTTATCAGTCTAATAGGGAAACAATTATTAGACTTTCACATTTCCAGTAATCCTAATGAAAGGTCATAGTTTTGATCTCATTGGCAGTGTCTTGAGTTACCGCCCAGGGTGATCAATCAGATTGGGTGTAAGTGCCTATCCCTGCAGCTGTGGGTGGAAGCAATCCTATATGAACAATATGAACTAAAAAATAGGGGAGCAATTTTCACAAAATGGGGTTTCTGGTAAAAGAAGATGGGGGCATAGATGATGGACAGGCAGAACAAAGAACTATTGTCAAGTAGCAATAGCTTGCCAAGCCAGGAAACACAGCCAGCAGAACTACCCTGGCTTATCTGGGAATCTCATTCAGGCCTGTGTGTAAGACATTCTCTGCTGACTGCCACAACATAATTGTTTAGTGGCAGGCAGTATCTTTGGCATCAATTAAATCCTAACACAACTAAGCAGAAATTAAAAAGCTTTAATGAGATCTTCAACCTATTGATGAATGCCCATGACAGTAGCTCATGCCATTGATGTGTGGATTCAAATATATTTACCCACTGGGGATATCATCACTTAAATGGTCCTATTGATTTTCAATTTTGGCAAGGCTTTTTTAACCCCTGGAAGCTTCCAAATTGCCTGAGGGGGCATAGCAGAAGACATAACTAACTCCATGTTATGTAGTCCTATAGTGCACCTAAACTAACTTAATCATTGGTATGAGGACAGTCTGTACTAGGCAGAGTCTTTAGGAAAGGTAGAACAGTTCTTTTTATGTTTTATGTTTATTGATGAATTCATTTGAAAAAGCTGCTCCTAAGTATTCCATGTGGTCTAATCATATCAGAAAGACTACTTGTTTGGAAAATGTTTAATTATTGTAGTATTGAGTTAAGATGCAGGTTAACAGAATGTATTTTCAGACTATTGGTTTTAGATATTGTTTCAGTTTTTGATTATTGTATGACTACCCCCAAAACTTTGTGACTCAAACCAATGATGGCTTGTAATTTCTTGAGGTTCTTTGTGTCAGGAATTGGGGCATGGCTCAGCTGGGAAGTTGTTCTGCTCCATTTGGCATAGATTGGTTTCACTGGACTATATTCAACTTTTGGTTGTGATCTGGGAAGATGGAAGAAAGATTTGTTTACATATCTGGTGGGTTGGTGCTGTGCACCTCAGACCCCCTACAAGTGCTTTATCATTTGGTCGTCTAGTCTGAGCTTCCTTACCTCAAGACAGCCATTTTTTTTTTTTCCAGAAAGCCCCAAAGTGGAAGCTGCCAGACTTCCTAGGGACTATACTTGGAAAGGCTGACATGACCTCACAAGAAATTCAGGAGGATTGGAATTTGATTATGATCCTTGTTTTCCTGTGTAGCATTTGAAGCAGCTTTCCCACATTATCATGCTTCCTTTTGAAATGTTCAGGAAATGTAGTTTACTAAAAATGAGCAAAAAGTAGACTCAGACATTGAATGCAGTTGGGAAATGTAAGATGCATTAGCATGTTTTAACTGTGAATGTGCAATCCAAATTTTCCTACATTCTATAGAGCATAGCCATATGTCGTCAGGAGTTAAAAGCCAGACTACAACCTTCCCTCCAGTGTTCATAGTTTCTGGAATCTTAGAAAGCTCATAATCTGGGAAGCAGGCGACTCAGATTCCAAGCAGTACTTGGTTATCAACTTCCCATTTCTTTGGAAAAGCCGTATAATCTCTAAGCTACCTGAACCCTGCTTCCGAATCAAAGAGATTGGACCATAGATCTCTAAAATTCCCTTTATCTCAGACATTCAGTTGTTTTCCAAATATAAATCCATGTTTATCAGTCATTCTTTATAAGGAAAATTTCCTTTTATGTTTTCAAGGAAAAGAGTCCTTAACAGGCAGATTAAAAGTTCTTGTTTTTCAGTAGTCTTTGCTCTTTCCCACCCAAATTTTTGGTGCTACCTCACCTGTGACTGATTTCTTGGCATTTACTACATTATGGCCAGAACCCAGAATATACCTCTTTTGGTAAAAGCAAGCTTTAAAATTTCACTAAATTATTAATTGTGTTTATCACACACAATTTCAAAGCAAATTTAAAACCTACTCATAAGAAAGACATATGCATAAAACATAAAAATTGGAATGGCGCTATACATGGAAGTTAAGGGATGAAAAGAGAGAGGAGGGAGGAAGTTGGTCTAGTCTAGCTTTTAAGTAGTTGTGTCACTTCCATTAGCTACCAAAAGAAAAACCTTTACTTATGAATCTGTATGTCCATGATATTAAAACATAATTGATAATGTTTGCAAATGTACTCAAACAAAAGTTGCTGTAAGTTATAGATTTGGTTCTTTCTTAGATTTAGTGTGAAAGACAAACCAAGGTGTGTTGTAAGCTGGAACTTTGAGAAGACACTTCTACAAGTGGCTGATGTATTGCAGTGTAGATGGCACCTACCTTTGTAGTGAGTTAATTAGATAACAGAGGTGGGGATGTTCATCAAGTGGGGAATGAATTAGCTGGCATTCAAGATCCATTTTTTCCTGACCTAATCAGAAAGGCCTGTTAAAAAGAAACAGTAGGGTAGAGGAAGGACCCTGATCATTTTGATTTTCATGGCCAGGAGCACTTGGGATTTATTTTTCCATTTCTAGACCCTCTATAATACCCCACCTTTCGGTCTTGATGTCAACTTCTCTTGCATCCTCTTCATTGGGTTTTTGGAATTTGTTAGGCTTGGATTCTGGATTACTTTCTTTTATCAGAAGTCACTGGTATTTTGCTAAATACCATTGTCCCTATGAGTGTTGTTACATGAAACAATGTTTTTACCATTCTTGATCTCTTAGTCTTCTGATGATACTGACATATTAATTATGGAACAGCCAAGAAGATTTCAGGCAAAAATAATGGCTTTTCAAGTTCTTCTCATGAATATTGGATAACTTTCTAATTAGCATAGGCATCTTGCCAAGATTTTTGAATGCTCATAATTTGGATGGCAAGTGTCCTAGGGAGGGATCATATTTGCTTGTATGCTCTGCTAGGCTTTTGGCCTATTTTCAGCAATTCATGGATATTAACCCCAAAATAAGATAATCAAATTTGTCAAATAAACCCCAGATAATTGGGTCTTACGTACTCAATGCTACATAGGGATATGTTTTAAAAATAACTTTATGTTATGGCAAAGATAGGTTTTATTTATTTAAAATCCTTCATTCATGCAGTAGGTATTTATTGAGCATCCTGTATGTGTCAGGTGATGTTTTAGCAAAGACAGGTAAGGTATTGTTCTTATTGAGGTTTTATTTTACTTGGAGGAGAGCAAAAATAAATATGTGAACAAATAAATGTGTGAACAAATAATTCAAGCACTAAGGATACTTCTAACATATTAACATTTCAGAGATTGTTGGAGAAAGGGGCAATTAGGGGAGGCCTTTAGAAGAAGTGATATTTGAACTTAGAATTAAATATCAAGCCAGAGCCTACTTTGCAAAAGATTTTGGGAAGAGGATTCAGGTAGAAGCAGTAGCAAATGCAAAGGCCACACTGCAGTAATAAACATGTGATGTATTAGGGAGACAAAATCCAGGCCAATGGTGACTGGATCTAGTGGGGTGGGAGATGGTAACTGGAGATGAGTTCAGAGAAGTGAGCAGGGGTCAACTTTGCAAGATCTCATCGAACTTGGCTAAGAGACTGAAATGTCTCCTAAGTGTGATAGGTGACTAAAGGAGGGTTTTAGGCCAAGGTACGAATGAGCCAGTTTATATTTTAGAAGGCTTACACTTGCTTGTGGGTCTGGCATTGTTATTTTTTAAGCAAGTAGCTAAAAAAACTACTTTTGTGTGCAGAGAGGTTTATTTAGTATAATTTGGGTTTTAGTGAATGTTTAATTTATTAACATATGTTTTTAAAATTTAGTTTTTAAAACATTTAGACTTACTCAGATAATCTCATGCAATTTATGAGTTTATGAATATTATATAAAAATAAACTCGGCTGAAACATTTGTATTTACTGAGTTAAATTCCTCCATCAATATTTTAAAATACATTTACAAAAATAACATTTTACTTTCTTTGTAAACACTTAAATGCTTATTGGGGCAAGCTTACAACTTAACAGGAAAAGCCTTTCCAAACTTCAGAACCATATTTTGTACTAGATTTTGTACTAGATTCCCAAACACAGTAAGTCAATTTATCTTTAACATCTTAATACCCTTACAGTCAAATTTTCTAATGCTTTTCCTACCTAAAATCAGAAGTCAATAATTAATTTCACATCTAAAACTGGAATTGTGAGGTAATTTGTCAGATTCTTAAATATGATAAGTTCCCTTAAACATTACAAATACTGGACACAGAATACTCAGAGGAATTGTTGCAGCACCAAACTCAACCCCAAAATATGAATGTCATGGATTTTTATGGACTATATTTAGTTCTTCCTATTCCCAGGTTAAGAAATTCCTAAAGTTATATCATCTTAGGTGGGCTGAGGTTAGATTTCCTAGTAAGCTGAGGTATTTTCTTATGTCAAGTTATGGAGTCAGCAATTTAGGGCAGTATGGTCATTTCTTCAGAGAGGACTGATTGGGATGAGCCCTGAGTAATATATACATACATAATAGAAATGACTCTTCTTTGGCTAGAGATGGACACCTGGAAGCTGTTTTATACTTGTTTTAGAGTGGAGCCTTTCTTCTTATTACCACATTTGTTGCTTACTGACTCTATAACTTTGAGTAAATTGCTCAGCTTCCCAAGTCTCACCTGTAAAATAGAGATAATGCTCACATCTACTATACTGGCTTATCATGAGGATCATATACAAAAAAAAAAAAATATGAACAGTGCTGAGGACATTGCCTGCCATAAACTAAAAGCTGAAAAATGTTAGTTTTACCATCTTTTATCAATTGAGCTTCCTTCAAGTTTGACCTTCACATAATTATGGGCCGCTATAACCTAGATTTGATCAATTTTATCATATATGAAATGTTAGAGATTCACCAAATCAGTGGTGCCTTGATGCTGTTGATGGACAGATGTTCAAACAAGTGGTGAGTCTGGGAGGTGGGAGTCAGATGGTAGGCCAAACACATTGTAGGAGGGTGGCCCAAGGGGTGAATGAAATTCTAGGGCACGAGATCCAGGATCCAAACATGTGTTGGGAGATACAGATGTTAGGCAAGAGGTGGGTATTTGAAAGGGTTCCAAGGCAGTAGGACCTCCAGCTCTGAGTAGGGTACAGTGTTAGTGTATGGGCGGGAGGAAGGATGAGGAAGCTAGCAAGGGCCCAAGCTCATTCCTAGAGGAATTTGGATTTTAGGTAGGAACAAGGGAATCAAGTTGAAGCTCAGGTATGAAAAGACACCACCACTGAACACTACTATTGCCTAACATCTGCTCCCATGTTTAATATTCTCTTGTTTCATTTTTCTCCCAATAGACTTACAAAGTAAATCTTGTTGTGTCTATTTCATAGATGACAAATGGGATGTTTAAATCAACAATTTAGACATCTAATAAGTGATTGAACAGAATGAAACTTAAAAGATTGTGAGGCCTGCTGCCTCAAAAGTGACTTGAGGTTGTGCCCAGAATACTGACCTTGATGGCCTTGAATCTCTTTCGCCATGTGTCATATTTGTGCTAAGAAGAGGATGGGTTGAAGCTGCAAAAGAGGGCTCTGTGTAGGACCTCAGCTCCTGAGAGTGACAGATGGATAGGCTGTCCCTGGCCTGGGTATACTGCCCTGAGCAGGACTGTTGTTCTCCATTGGAAGTAGAAGAAGAGAAAGTTAAACTTGATGATGACTTGTGGTAGTGATTCCTAACATCTCAATGTGATGAAAGATGTGAGAAGGTTTCCTAGAAAAATGTACCCAGTCCTACCATTCCACATTCAATTTCAGAGGGTTCATTAGCTGTTGGTTCATTTGACCCATTAGTTGAAGCTAATGAAGGATTTGTACGCTAGTCTAAAAGAATCTTCAAAACACAACAATCTTGAGAGCAAGGATGCCTGGCCTTTCCAAAAGTGTTCTCTTGGAGGAGTGGGGGCATTATTGCAAGACGGTATTGCTGCTTCTTCTGGCAGCAAGCACTTATTTAGAGTTTAATAAATACCAATCTGGGCTGGGGTTGTGGCTCAGTGGCAGAGCCCTTGCTTAGCATGTGTGAGGCACTGGGTTCCATTCTCAGCACCACGTGTCAATAAATAAAATAAAGGTCCATTGACAACTAAAAAAATTTTTTTAAATAAATAAATACCAATCTGTATTTTATTTAATTCTTTGTTAATTCTCATAACAGCTCTACAAGGTAGGAACTATCTTGAGCCTTGTCTATAGCCAAGGAAATGACTCAGAGAAGTTCCATAACATAACTCTAGGTTGCAGAGCAAAGAAATGGGGATTTGCTTGATGAAGTTCAATAACTTCATAACTTAAAAAAATTGTGAATTTTTGATTTGGGGTCATTGGGAGATGGAGACAATGTTTAACACATGTCATATAAATAAATAGTCATATTTGGCTTTTAATTGCTATCACTTGCTTGGGGGTAAAAAATTTCACCTGCCACATTTTTAAATGCCATAGCAGCAAACCCCGCTGTTAGCTTTCTGTTGGATTTCCTATGCATCATAAAAGTTAATCTAAATTTTGTAAAGGGCTTTGCTGTTGAACAGTGCTTTTCTTAAATGGTAGGTACAAATTAGCCAGGTAGTATTTCTTTCCATTAGCAAATTATAAAATTACTGCTTAGTATTTCGAGCAATGCTTTTTCCTTCCAAGGACTTTACAGCTGCTAGCCAATTAAGCTCCCCCACTCCCCTGAGGAGTCAGTCGATACGAATTTCACCATTTCTGTCCTGTGCATCATTATTAGGACCCTGCATATGCCAGCACAATCAGATAGAGGCAGTTTGGATGGTTTATGTACATTCAGTCTTCATGTGGAGAGAATGATAAACCTATCTTAGAACAAGACTGGGCCTTTTGTGGGAGAACACAGAGCAACAAAGGAACTTGTTGAAAGAAACAACACTACAAAGCAAATCCACAGCTCCCCGGGGCAGCTGTGAGTACTTACTTTTACAAGGCTGTTACTAAATATTTTCCTGACAGGACAGAAAATAACTTGCCCAACTTTACATGCATCTCTTTGGAGTGAGCCATAGGTGGTTATCAGAAAAAGCATTGAATGGTTTCAAATCTTTCTTCCTTCTAGTAAAATCATCTGGAGGGAAAAATTGTATCCTTCTGCTGTTTGATTCATCCACTTTGGTTCTGCTTTGCAGGTTTCTTTATGAAGCTGTCGGGGCATGTGGTCTTTTTCTCTCCCTCTCAATCTCCCCCATGCCCTCCCTCAAAACCAAAGCCAAACAACAACAACAAAAAAGCTGTTAATTGACATGCTGCCCTATATGATTTTCCATGCATTTCAAAACCTTGAAGTTCCAACCTAAGAAGACAAGAGTTATAGGCATGTTGCCGGAGTGTCCAATGAACAGCAAAGTCAATAATAAATAATCCCTATTTTTTGAAGGGGGGAACGATTTAAGCATCTTTGCCTACAAACTCAAAGGCAAAACTCTTCTGGACTTTTGTGAGTTGTTGTCAGTCCTTGGTTATGTTACTACCCTATAATTCAGAGATTCCTGAAAGAAGTTAGGCAATTTTAAGGCTGTCATAAATTTTATTATTATTTCTGGGATGTATTACTTGGGCTCTCATGGTGATCATTAAATTTGTATTCTCTTTGAATCATTCTGAGTGAGGGTTTGTCTCCAAAAATGATCATTAGGCTTTGTTGTATTTTCAAAAGGAAAAATTGGTGCTATGGGCTAATGACTGAGGAAGATGATTTTTGATGATAACATGGGATTATTTTTAAGGCATAATTTTCTGTGTTCAAAAACCTCAGAAACCTGGAAGCTTAACTGGCCAACTTATAAAAAATGCAGAGAGGAATATATTTTTGCTCCTTGAGAATTCTGGGTAGAAAAATTGAAGAGAAAGAAAGAAAGGGAGATAGCCACTAATTTAAAATATCTGTTTGCCCTTTCCCCAAAGTGTCTCACAAAAAGTATGTATTTATTGGTGCCAAAGTGTAGTGGCATTGCACTGAATTATGGAATTATAGACCCCTGAGCTGGACAATTCATGTTGGAAAATTAGCTTCCTGCTACAAGTTTTTAATATGTGTGAAGCTATTTACTATTTACAAATGTTTTCTTTTTTCCCCTTAACAAGTGCTCCTGAGATAGAAAGAACTGAAAGCATTTCCTTATAGCAGGGAATTCATACAGCAAGCAAAACAAAGAAGGCAGTTATGGAAAATTAAAGCCCCTTTCATAGTGTATCACCCTTAGGGACACACAGCAGGCGAAACATAGAGTTCCTTTCAGCCTAGTTTTGCAAAATGTGTTTGCCTGCTCATACCACAAAAGGGGTTTCTGGAATCAATTGAACTCCATTTGTATTTTCCTCAGTATACTTCTTTCAACAAATATAAGAGAATATTTAACATCCCGATTTATAGGGTCAATGTCACCATTCTTAGACACCTTCCTACTTTATAATAGAACCCTTTAAATACAGGATGGAACTTTGAAAGTATTGTTGTACATCTAAGAAATTCACTATTTTACAAAATTATTATACTTATTGCTAAAAAATTTGAGACTGTTAGACTGTTAGATTTCGGGTTGCATTATGGGTTGGTGAATTGCTTTTGCTGAGTTGGACAGTTCAAAGCCTAAGCAGGAGAGAAAACCCTCTAACACAGGAATTCTAGGGCACTTTTCCTAGGGTAGTCATGTAATAGAAGCAGAAAAGACTATTCATCACAGTGCTGTTCTAACAGGGTCTATAATTCCTTTGTGAAGGCAATGTTAAAATATGCAAAGTGGTTTGAATATAACATACTATAATGGTTCTAATATAATGAGGAAAAAGAAGATACAAAATGAGAGTATGTAAGATTTGGAGATGTGCAAGAATATGCAGACATAAGATAAGGACAGGAAGGTAAGAAGCACAAATGGAAGTAGGTTTACATAGGACTGTTTTTCTTCTTAAAAATCATGTTTTTAATACTGCTATTTAAGAGTAAATGGGAAGATATAGCAATTAATAAGAAAATACTCCAGAAATCCGGGGTATCACCATAAGAGTAGGCTGTGCCTGTTTCCCAAGCAGTTCTCTTAGGGACTGTAGTGCATAGTTTGGCCCATGGAAAAATCTTCTCTTTCACATGGAATCACATTACCCAAGGCTATGAGTCTGAGTGCTAGTGGAGAATGGGGTTTTGTGATTTTACCATGACCGTCTGACCTGCTGTGCAGAATGTTGGATCAGAACATCAGTGTCATTCCATGCTTTGTGAAGGCCTGAGCTCTGTGAGAAGCTAAAGCTCCAGAAAGTTCTCTGTTTTGTATGAGAAGAAAACAAAAGAAGTCGAGTGACATGCTATGTTTTATGACATGATATCTGACATAACTATCAGGCTATAGATAGCATGATGTCCAGGTCTCCTAATGAGGATGGCTTTGGTGGTGGAAGTGAAATTCCTAGGCCCTTGCTGCCTATAACCTCTTGCATGTCTCTCCACATTGAGGCACATTAGAATACCTGAAAAGGCCATTATCTAAAAACTTCTTTTCTTTAGATGGGTCTTAAATGGGCTAATGTCAGCATTTGTCTTTATAGCTCTTCTTTGTCTAATTTTCCTTCCACTTTTTCTCCCTTTAAATATGTTAATATTTCCTGTCAGTCTATGTCAGTCAGATTTCTGTCATTATAACCAAATACCTGAGATAATAAAAAAGATAATCAAAAGTTAAAAAGAGGAAACATTTATTTGGGTTCAGTTTTAGAGGTTTTAGTCTATAGTCAACTGGCCTATTTGCTTATGAACTTTGGCAAGGGAATACCCCATGGTGGGAAATGTGTGGCCGAAGAGACTGCTCACCTCATTGTTGCCAGAGAGCAAAGAGAGAGGAAGAGAAGGAGCTGGGTTGCCTTCAAGAATACATTCTCGCTGATATACAGGAATGCCTTGGGAAATGGATGGCACTAGAGCAGATTATGCTAAGTGAAGCTAGCCAATCCCTAAAAAGCAAATGCCAAATGTCTCCTTTGATATAAGGAGAGTAACTAAGAACAGAGTAGGGACGAAGAGCATGAGAAGAAGATTAACATTAAACAGAGATGAGAGGTGGGAGGGAAAGGGAGAGAAAAGGGAAATTGCATGGAAATGGAAGGAGACCCTCAGGGTTATACAAAAGAACATACAAGAGGAAATGAGGGGAAAGGGAAAAATAATACAAGGGGGAGAAATGAAGGTCAATAGAGGGGGTAGAGAGAGAAGAGGGGTGGGGAGGGGAGGGGAGGGGGGATAGTAGAGGATAGGAAAGGTAGCAGAACATGACAGTCACTAGTATGGCAATATGTAAATCAATGGATGTGTAATTGATGTGATTCTGCAATCTGTATATGGGCTAAAAATGGGAGTTCATAACCCACTTGAAGCAAAGTGTGAAAGATGATATATCAAGAACTATGTAATGTTTTGAACAACCAACAATAAAAAAAAAGAAAAAGAAAAAAAAAAAAGAAAAGAAAAAAAAAAAGAATACATTCTCAATCACATAACAGGATTATGGGATCCCAGAGCTGATCACCTAATCTAGGCTCCACTTCCTGAAGGTTCTACTACCTCCCCATCACACTAATGGCTGTGACCAAGCCTTCATCATTTCAGTCTTTGGGGACATTCAAGATCTCAAGTATAGCACAGCTGAAAGTCAAATAGTGCTGAACTGTCTTCTTTCAGGTGATTAAATATCTCTTTATAAATGCATTATGTATGTAGCAAGGCAGTATTTGTTTTCATTTCTCAGTTCTGTGAGCGTGCTCACATGTACTAAAAACAGCAGGTGACAGAATAGAGAAGCAAGAATTAAAATATCAAATCACAGAGAGAAATGGAAACTAGGGTAAGTGAACAGATTGTGTATATTGTAGTAGATTATTTACAGGTGCCCATGAAATGTACTGTAAATCCTTATAAGAAAAAAGTGATCAAATCAAAGTTGTACCATTTGTTCTTTCGTTAGAGTCTATACAGAATGGTTAAGCAAGGAGTGGAGGCCCTTGGGAACTGAGGAAATGAATCTAGAAAGGCCCATTTTTCTTTGCTGGTATTAGATGTTAGCCTTTAAAGTCATATCAATTCCTGAGAAAGAAAAGAACCAATGGAATGACAAGACTTGTGGAAATAGTGGCCCCTGCTTAGGCTGTGGCTCCTGTTGTCTATTGGCACTTCTAGGGTGGCTGTGTCCAGAAACCGTTTCTTCTTTCCAGAGATCTCTTCTTTCTCTCTGTAAGAATGGCCCTTTGGGTCTTAGAAGCCATATTTGGTTATCACATGGCTCCTTGGCAACTGTTTGAGTATCTGATCCAAGTCTGGTCTTCTCCAAGGTCTCACTTCCTAGAGTTTGTAATTAAGAGAAAGGCAGTTATTCTCTGTATGTGGCTGAATTATGAAGGTAAACCTGAGATCTGAGAGAAGCCAATAAGGATTGAGAAGCAGAGAAAGGCGACTGGATTCCTTGGATTCTTATATTCCTATTCCTGGCACTAGAGGAACTGACTGCTTCTCTGCCTCTGAGTTCCAGAGACACTCTTGTTTCCATCCATTAATTCCCCTTTCATTTTTGCCAAGTCTGATATAGTTTCTGTTACTTAGAACTGAAGAAATAAATATATTCTCCACTGCAAACCAATAACACATGAATGACATTCCTCAAAAATCAGGATTGCTATTCCACGGAGGGTTAGAGGGGTTAGGAGAGATAGATATTATCTTCAAATGTAATGTGTTAAGGGTATGTTGAAATCTCTAGTAAACTTTCCAAATCCTTCCTGTTTGTTGCTAGAATCTTTCCTCTTAGGGACCAATCTGAGTTTGGTTCCTTGGGACTTGGTTAACCTAGAAAATCCCTTTAGAATGATAGAAAACGGAATATAGAACAGCGCTTCAAGGCCAAAGACTTAGACACTCAAAAAGGTTGATCATTAAAATAACCTTCTAAGAAGCTCCCAGTTTCCCTCCCTTGCTGCCTCACCCTGTCCCCTAAACACACAAATACTCAAAGATATTTGAAGTTTAGATAGTCCTCTGGGTTTTTACTTGATATTTTAATGCGTGTCCTGAGATTGTTAGCTTGGAGCTTTGCTTCCAAAGTAAGAACAACTGTTTTGTTGTTTCTTTAAACTTGAATTGTACTTGCAAATCAGTTTCAGAGAAAATTGATTCAAGGAGATAACAGGGGAGTTAATATGAAAAAAATCTGGCTAAAATTTATCACCATATCCTCATTGAAGACCATTTTCTACTCATTCAGAAACCACGTGCTACAAAGAAGGTAAATTGTCAGTGAACCCCATCCACGAATTGATTGGAAAATGTTGTTTATTTCTAGAAAAAAAGGGAGCTCTGATTGTAAGAGAAAGGGCTGCTTGAGGCATTCTGCTTCTTATTGGTTGTTTCAAAGTGTTGAATTTAATAAGGCACAAACAACTAGGAAGAGAATAGGGAGTGACAGGCACAGAGCAGTTAAGTGTAATATACAGCAAGGGAGAGGAATCCATCAAGCAGGAACACTTTCTTGGTAGAGAGAGAAAGCATTGCTGTGTAAAATGGGATAGCTTTGAAGGAATTCCAAGTCTTTATTTCTGGCCATTCAACTGTGGGCTAGAGTTTCACAGGATTCATGTTAGGTTTAGAGGTTATGAAATACTGTTTTCCAAATGGAAATATATGGCTTGTAATCTCAAAGAAAAGAAAGCAAAGAGAAAGAAATGCTTTTGGCCAACACATCAATAATCCTGTTATTGTGAGATCTGTAATGATCACCCACAGGCTGTAGCTCATTCTCCTACTGCCTTTCCAACACTCTTTATGTTTTTATTTTAAAAACTTTCAATTCTATTAAGATATGTCATAACAAGCTATATCCTAGTACGCACATAGATTTGTCATTGAGAAAGGTTATGTAAGACATGACTTATAATCTACCTCTATTTTTCTCTGCATTTCTCTATCTCACATTATCTTTCTATTTCAGTTAGGAGAGGCTAAGTTATGCTGCAGTAACAAATTAATCTCCAAACCTCAATGGCAAAACACAAAGGAAGCTTTATTTCTTGTCCATGGTACATGTCCAGTGCAGGTTGTCAGGAGAACTTTTGCTTATTACCTCCATTTCGAGACCCAAGCTGATTGTTGCCACCAACTGTCTGTAGTTACACCAGCCAGAAATGTGATCTTTTTAGAAGGGAGAAACTAAAAAATTAAACATAGATATTTTTCCTGATTTAAAATTGAAATAAATATCACTTTTTCTTATACCTCATTGGGTAGCTAGTTACATGGTCTTGCCCAAACTTAAGAGGCTGAGATGTACAGGAATCACTATGCCCAGGGCCAAAGGAGAACTGGCCAAACTGGTAGTATCTATAATAATATCTACTGTAGCTAAAATTTCTCAAGATTTTGTTCCTCCAATAAAGCCTGCTCTGATCAATTCAGCTCACAGCTGTAACCTCTCCTTTTGAAGATCTGTTAACACACATGTCTCCCATTCACTTGGCACTTAGCCTTCACTCTTTGATATGGAAATGTACCAATTGTTCATACATGTGAATGTGAATAAATATTTGCATCTTTATGATGTCGCCTATATTTGATTATGAGTACCTTAAAAATGGACAAGATAAAACGATTTTTCATAACTCATAGGGCTTTGTATGCTCAGGGAGTATGGAATAAGTGGAGTTCATCGGTGAAGCCTCTGTTTGAAGGGCAGGGTGTGGATAAGCATATTTGCTAATTTTATTTTATTTATTTCACAATGCATAGTGACTTTTTTATGGAAGGGGTGTTTTAACAAATTAACCAAGAGTCCTCACAATCTTTGTTCATTGAAAGGCTATTGCGGGCTCATGCTGTAAAGGGCTGTGCATACTTTATGAAAGAATACTTTAAATTTTCTGACTTCTACTGAGCTAGGAGAGAAAAAAAGAGGCAATCTGAAGAGAGGGGAGCATCATCAAGCATGAGAAGGGAAAATACAGCAGTGTATAATCTGGGTGCTAAGATAAGATGGTATTAGCTCCTATAATTATGAGATAGAGGTAGATGTGTAAAGCAGCATGTGAGATATTTCATCTGTAGAGTTGCCACTGGGCAAAGCTAGGGAAACCCTTTGGTATTAGTTATCTGTTGCTGCAGAACAAATGATGTCAAAATTTAACCCCTTAGAACTGTAACAAATATCTTCTGTCATTTCTGCAGCTTAGGAATTTGGGACAGGCTCATCTGGGCAGATCTGGTTCCAGGTCAGGTCCACAGTCATCTGATGGCTTTACTGGGCCCACAGGATCCACTGCCTGACAGTTTGTTGGAGACTGGTGAAGTGTCTCAGGTCCTCACTACATGGGCCTCCATGGACTCTCTGGAAACTTCCCTGGGACCCTCATTAAACCTGGAGGGCCTATATGGGCTTCCTGAGTATCTTCATGATGTGGTAACTGGCTTCGCCCAGAGGGAAGCACTCAAATAGAACTGAGTAAAAGATTTAATGACTTAGTGAAAGGGAACAAACAGACATGAGAGGTGGGAACGTGAGGTTAAGGGAATAATTTTATAAATTGGCCCAGTATGCTGACCCCCACATGCTTTCTTTCTTAAAAATCAATTTATCTGTAGCCCTGCCTGGCTTAAGTCAACAAGATATGTTACATTCCTTAGCAAATTACTTATAATCTTCAGGAGAAATGCAAGCCTGAAATGCCAATAAAGGAAGAACACATTACCCTGAAGTGGGGAACTTTTGGGACCCTTACACAGACCAGATCCCAGAACTCAGGGGGAAAAGGATAATTTCCCTAACCATAAAACCTATAAGAATAGGTTCCAATTAGAACCTGTTAGCATGAGCTAAAGTGACCTAGAGATGTCATATGCAATGGGGACTTGAAAGTCTGATGCCATCCTGCTGTAAGTCAAAAATCAAGAGGTGGACTTGAGCGGGACACCCTGGAAACTTCCCTGGGACCCTCATTAAACCCAGAGGGAAAGAGAGGCAACTGTCCTTCTCTCTGAGAGGACACACTCTCTCCCTTGAGAGTATCCCCTTTTCCCTTTTCTTATCCTTTAATAAACTCATGTCTACCACCTGAACGACATATCTGAAATCTTTCTGGCATGTTCCCAAGAATCAGGGGTTGAAGAGGGGACCTCGGAGGCTTCCTAGGCTTTATAGCAGGCCTCTGCCCTCTAACATTATGACCTAGTGTTCCTAGTGTTCCTAACCTGCCTGGATCCTGGCTAGCCATGCCTATATAAGACATAGACAAATGATGGAAAATGGAGGAATGAATGTTATGCAGTTTGATTAAACTGGAGAGAAGCAGCTAGATTGCCTTTCTGCTGGACCTACAGAAGAGTTTCAATTTATAGAAACTAAAGCCAGGTAATATACATATGTAGATTCAGCTATTCTGGCTGTGCTAGGCCAGAGATCTTGTCAGTCTTAGCTTTCTTGTTGCCACAGGAACCGGGGACAGCTTTTATTCTCAAAATGAGAATATTTAGGATCTCTCTGTTTCCCTAGCTTCAGATGTCACATATTCCCTCAATGTCCTGTCAATTTCACCAGTGAGCCTGTTCCATATTGAAAATAATTGCACGAATGCAAAACCCAGTAGGCAAAAATCTTTGGAGGCTGAATATCAGGCCCTCTACACTTTCCTGGAAGGAAACTAAGATTACAAATAAATATCAAGAGCGTTCCCTCCAGAGATTGAAGAAGAGTTGTTACAAAAAAAGCAACTGTGTGTATTTGTGGCAGGAGTGTGGCGCCTTTGAGGGCTGAAGTGATGCTTATCTGACTCAGCTGCTCCCAGGTTTCCTCTTTGCCCCTTGCTGAGGACTTCTCTGAGCCACTTCTTAGGCATTGCCACAACCAGATGGTTTTGACAATTTCAAAAATCTACAATTACATGAGAAAGCACTCAATCCATCTCTAAGGAAAACCTACACTATGGAAAATTTAGCTGTTCAACATATTTTCACAACTTCTCCTGGTGACAATAGAGAAACTTGAGAAAAATTGATTGCTTCTGGATGTTGCCGCCTCCCTCCCATGACTATGACTACTTCTTCCTCCATCTCTTCCGTTCTTTGCAAAATGGGGATAATCATGCTGTTTCCCAGAGAATCATGAGGTTTAAGCGATATATGGTATGAAATGCCTACTACAGAGCCTGAGATAGACCTGGTGCTTAAGTACTAACTCCTGTCTCTATCAGAATTTCATGTAAAGTTATAGAATCTCTTGATACTGAAGGGGATGTAACATACACAAAGGATTACAACAAAGATTCAGAATCCCATAAGATCCCACCATAAGTGAATTCAATCAGATAAATTTTAAATAAACTGAATCCTACTAGGGCATATCTAGTAGATCACTAATTTTATCTAGGTGAGTACTTTATTATTATTTTCAATGGAAATTTCTGCTATGATGGGATTGTATGCTGACCACTACATTGGCTATTGAGTACTTGAAACATGGCTAGTGGGACTAAAGAGCAGACTTTCATTTAATCTGACTTTATTTAAATTTAAATATTCACATGTGATTAGTGGCTACTATATTAAGCAGCATAGTTTAAAATGTCAAATGCATTTGTCAATTCTTTCTACATAAGGCAAAAATGGGAGGATTTTTGAGATTTTTATGGTCAGTGCATGCCTTCACTTTTATGAGACTTATTTACTCTAAAGGATACTGATTTTAACAGTTAGTTTGCTGCAGCTGAGAAGTTTTCTCTAAGCCAACATACAGATTCACTACTTATTTTATTGGAAACTAAGATGATTCAGAAGCTGAGCAATGTCTCTGTGGATATAGATATGAAGGACTTTGTAGATAGAAGATAAAACTGGATTCTTGCATGGTCTGCCTTTTATCCTAGCTTTCTTGGAATCAACAGAATATTTTAGAGTATTTCTGTATTTTCAGAGGTTTTACCCAAGTTATATTAATAAATATTACACTTGAGGCCAGTATATTGGTTGCCTAAATATATCCATGAATATATTGTTAAATAACATTAAAAATTATATGCAAGTTGTTGGAAGTTATTTTCCTTTTCATGTTTTTGAATGGATTCTTTTGAGAACTTCAGAATGAAATCCAAATTCCTGAACGGTCTGTTATGACTTGGATCTGGAACATCTTCAAAGGCTCATTATTGAAGGAGCGGCCCCCAGTGCAATAGTGTTCAGAGCTAAGGATTTGGGGGAGAGATTGGATCATGAAGCCTCTGACCTTAGCCACGGATTAATCTACTGATAGCTGAATGAACTAGTGAAAAGTGGTGGAAAGTATTCATAACAGGGCATGGTTAGAAGTTTGTCAGTGGGGGTACCCTGCAAGCCCTGCAAGAATATTTCTTTCTCTCCTCCTCCTCCCTCCTTCTCCTCTTCCTCTTCCCTCTCTCCCTCCCTCCCTCTCCCTCTCCCTCCCTCTCTCTCTCTCTCTCTCTCTCTCTCTCCACACACACCTCTCCCCCTTCTTCCTGGCTGCTATGAGCTGAGAAACTTTCCCTCACCACTCTTTTCCACTGTAATGTTCTGCCTTATCTCAGACTCAGAGCAATGGAGTCAGATGACCATGGACTGAAAACCTCTGAAACCATGAACAAAAATAACTTTTTTCTCCTTAAGTTGTTCTTAACAGGTGTTTTGGTCATAGGGTCCATGTCCTTTAAGTCAGGACAATGTATACTTCAGCTTCATCTGTCATCAGTCCCTCCTTCATCCTGATCCTGAAAGTTTTTCCAGAATATGCCATTCCGTGCACCTTTATCTTGAATATCAAGCTTCACTGAAGCTATTTCTTCCACAGACCCCTTCTTTTGCCCTCGATAGAGGTACTCATCCTGAATCTCAGCCCTTCTGGGAATCCTCCCTATTCTTCTGAGATCAAAGACTGTAAAGCAAAGTGGGTCAACGTGTAGGCTCTGGGGTTGGACTGCCTGGGGTAAAGCCCGAGCTCTATTCCTTACTGATTCTGAGTTGAGATTGATTCTTACCAGCCTATAACTCAGGTTCCTCATGTGCAAGATGGAAAAGATCAGTTGTGGGCTTTTTGTGAAGATAAGTGAGGCAAGTGTTCAATACATGTTAGCTGTCATTGTTATTCTTTGCTTCCTCGCCATCTGCTCATACTTTTATTCACACTTAAATAAAAGTGATGTTAAGGCCCTTATTCTGATCTCTGCATTATTATTCAGTGTACGTGCTTCTATCCTTCACTTTAATTATGAACAATTAAAAGTAAAGCACAATATCTTTTCACCTTTTATCCTCAACACTTTGCCTAGGGATTACCAGAGAGGAAGCATCCAATATGTATTTTTAAATGGATGAATGAGAATATGAATCAATTTATTTATTCTACAAATAAGCTTATCAAATACTTAGCCACCCTGAGATTGATGAAGGATAAAGCATATTTTAATACCTATTTTCTTTAACCCATTCTCTTCTGCAGTATTTATTGCATGATGGTTGATTAGTTTTGTATTGCTACACTAGTGGATTACTATGAATTTATAGACTTAAAGCAACACACATTTATTATCTTATACTTCTGTAGGTCAGAAGCAGAATGCAGGGCTCAGTTGACTGAAAATTGTCCCTAGGGCTGTGCTTCTCACTGGAGGCTCTAGAGAAGAATGAACTTCCAAACTCATCCAGGTCGTTGGAGAAGTCAGGTCTTTGTAGTCATAGGATTGAATTTCCCATTTCCTTGCTGGGTATTAGATGGGGTCCACCCTTAGCTCCCTGAGGCCCTCTTTCTGGTCCTCACACATAGTCTTTCTATATTTCAGAACTATCAGTGGCACATCTATTCTTTCTTGAGCTGGCAATCTGTCTTCCCCTCTCCTGTGTCTGTCTTTCTTTTTCTTTTTAAAAAAAATTATTGATTTATTCTAATTTGTTTATATATGACAGCTGAATGCATTTCAATTCATAATACACACATAGAGTACAATTTTTCATGTCTCTGGTTGTACACAAAGTAGAGTCACACCATTTGTGTCTTCATATATGTACTTAGGTAATGATGTCCATCTCATTACACTGTCTTCCTACCCCCCTGTTCTCTCCCTTTTCCTCCACCCCCTTTACCCTATCTAAAGTTTCTCCATTCCTCCCATTCTCCACCCCACATCTCCATTATGGTTCTGCATCTTCATATCAGAGAAAACATTCGGCATTTGGTTTTTGGGATTGGCTTACTTCACTTAGCATGATATTCTCCAATTCCATCCATTTACCTGAAAATGCCATGATTTTATTCTCTTTTATTGCTGAGTAATATTCCATTGTGTATATATACCACATTTTCTTTATCCATTCATCTACTGAAGTATCTAAGTTGGTTCCACAATTTAGCTAGTTGTGAATTGTGCTGCCATAAATACTGATGTGGCTGTGTTACTGTAGTATGCTGTTTTTAAGCCTTTTGTATAGACTGAGGAGTGGGATAGCTGGGCCAAATGGTGATTCCATTCCCAGCTTTTCAAGGAATCTTCATACTGCTTTCCATATTGGCTGCATCAATTTGCAGTCCCACCAGCAGCGAATGAGTGTGCCTTTTCCTCCCATCCTTGCCAATACTTACTGTTGTTTGTATTCTTTTTGTTGTTATTGTTTATATTCTTGGTAGCTGCCATTCTGACTGGAGTGAGGTGAAATCTTACAGTAGTTTTGATTTGCATTTTCCTATTTGCTAGAGATATTGAACTTTTTTTTCATATATTTGTTGATGGATTGTATATCATCTTCTGAGAAGTGTTTGTTCAATTCCTTGCCCCATTTATTGATTGGGTTATTTGGGTTTTTTTGGTGTTAAGATTTTTGAGTTCTTTATACATCCTAGAGATTAGTGCTCTATCTGATGTGCTTGTGGTAAAAATTTGCTCCCATTCTGTAGGCTCTCTATTCACCTTACTGATTGTTTCTTTTGCTAAGAAGAAGCTTTTTAGTTTGAATCTGTCCAATTTATTGATTCTTGATTTTATTTCTTGTGCTATAGGAGTCTTGTTAAGGAAGTTGAGGCCTAATCCAACATGATGGAGATTGGGGCCTACTTTTTCTTCTCTGGTTTAATTCCTAGGTCCTTGGTCCATTTTGAGTTGAGTTTTCTGCATGGTGAGAGATAGGGGCTTAATTTCATTTTGTTGCATATGGATTTCCAGTTTCCCCAGCACCATTTGTTGAAAAGGCTATCTTTTCTCCAATATATGTTTTAGGTGCCTCTAATTCCTGTGTCTTTCTTACATCCTCTTATGCCATCTTTCTCTCACTCTTCCACCTTCCTTTTATATTTTGAAGGTTTCATGTGACTACAGTGGACACACCCACATAATCCAGGATAATCTTCTTATGTTTTAATCAACTGACTAGTAACCATAGTTACATCTTCAAAGTCCCTTTAAAGCAAGACCAAGATTAGTGTATGATTGGACACCATGGGAGGAAAGGCATATAGGGACAGCTTTAGAATTCTGCCAATCAAGATGTTCAAAAAAATTCACTGTATTTTAATTAACCTTTCATCTCCCTGAAGCCAGGAATTTATCTGTTTTATTTACCAATTTATGTTCAGTCCATAGTAAATATTCTACAATATTTGTTAAATACATTCAAATTCCTGTGCCCAAATATTTAGATTAAGTTTTTAAACAAAATTTTGTTCTACTTAACCAAAATGATCAAGCCAGCCTTTTATTGATTGTGTTTATTTTGTTATTCCATCACTTACAATTTTGTGTTTACTACTTAACCCTTTACCTTTCTTTAAATTTTGACACAATTTAACATTATTCTCCTTAAGTAAAAAATGTGCTGAACCTATATTTGGAACTTTGGATTTTGTTCTTTTCCTGAGATTTCAAGCAAATCATAGACTAAACCCAGTAATGATGATGGTGATGGGAATGTTCTAATCAGGGTAGACCAGTTCTCAACCAATGATGAGTTTACTCCTCAGGTGACATTTGGCAATATCTGGAGACATTTTGAGTTATCATGTCTACAGGAGAAGTTACTTCTAGCATTTAGTGTGTAGAGACCATGGATGCTACAAAACACTATCACACACAGGATGGCCCCCACTAACAAAGAATTTTGTAGTCTAACACATCAATAGTGTACAGAGTGACAAACCCCAGGGAACACTAATTGCTGTAATGAGCAACATTAAATCTCAGTACTTATCAGGACAGGACAAAAAGTTTATTTCTCATTCATTTAGGACCCATTGCAAGTGTTTTTGAAGAGTGGCTCTCCTGGAAGGTTCTTGGGTAGGATCTATATCCCTTCCATGTGGTAGCTCTAGATTATTCGACAAATTACCTTCAGGATTGTTGTGAAAGGAGAAGGAAATAGTAAAAGATAGAGTCTATAAGATTTTTGTGGAACTACTCAAGAAGTGATGTATATCACATCTACCACATTCCAAATAACCAGAATTCAGTTCTTTGAACCCACCTAACTGTATTGGAGATTCGAAATGTAGTCCAGTTGTGTGCCTGGGTCAAGGCTAATCATCTCTGCCACACACACACACACACAAAAAAAAAAAAAAACGAAAAAAACCAGAAACAGCAACAACAACAACATGGGCATTAACATCTAACATTTATTAAGCTCTTCCATGCTAGGTAAGTATAATATAATTTAACTGATGTAGCTGAGATTCAAAAATATTCAAAATTTATCTGTGTAACTGCTTTGTGTAAGTCATGCAGAGATTAATGGGGTACCTCAAAGAGGACCTGGGTCTGTCTCATTCTGTAGTACATATGCTTAACCACTACTCCATACTCTAGTTGGGACAGGGAATGAATACTTCCTTTAGTACAGCTTTATTTCTGTGGAATAGAAACTATGCCCATAAACTCCACAAATGCAAAATTGTCCTGATTTCTAAAGCTGCTAAAACAACCTCCCCTAAACAGCTGCTGGAATCCTTTTTAAGGGAATATCAATATGCAGATTGCATTTCAAGTTTTCATCTGGATCACAAGTGAATAGACAGGAAGGGACGAATATCGTGGGTGAAGGCTGTCATGGTGCTCTTAAATCATTTGGTTGCACTTAGGCATTGCATTCTGTGATTATGTGTATTTCAAAGAAGTCTTCAGTAGTCCAGAGGGACTGCTGGCCAAGGCAATGAGCAATGCTAGGAATCTTGACACCAAAGTCTAAATGCCTTCAAGGCCACAGAGTTTCAGGAAAGTGGGCTTTTTGTGAAATGCATGGCTTATTTCTTATTTAATAATTGATTCTCATTCATCTTATATTGGTGGCAGGTCTTGTGTCATGTGTAAGAGTCATAATGAGGCACTCACCAAAGCTTCCTTTTAGAGACGGAGACCCTCTGAATTTTATTGTCATGGAGCAAGGTAGAAGAGAGAACAGAAGCCTTCATTTCATAAGGCTGTAGGGTAGATTGGTAGACAAAGCATGAACTGTGGACAGAGTTTATAATCTTCTTTTAGAATGAAACTGCAGCTGTTTCCTGGAATGTTCTAATTGACTTTTCAGGGTCTGAAAGCTGACCATAGATGTGATGTTCTGAATATCGCTGTCTTCATTATTGGCCTTTGCTTTGACCATATTATAGCACAGAATTCTCAATGAGTTCTCTATTTTATGCCATTAAAATGGAAATTCTAATCTTATTGCTTAAAAGGTTTTTTCCCCCCTAAGAAAAAAATAATCTTGTTCTCCTTTCCTGTCTCCTGCCGAACTCTGCCTTTCTCTTTTTACTAGCTTCTGAGAGTATCAGCATTATTATGCTCTTTGATTCAAATACTCATTCAGAAAGCGTTTATTGCAAAAGCACTCGAGGTCAAGGACTGTGCAAGGCACTGGGCCAGCATAGTGACCAAGAGAAACATGGACCTATCAAATTTTAAGGAGGAGTGTGCTAACATGAATGCTTATCCTTTTTGCCACAGATAATATTGGCAGCACCACTCATAACAACACTAACATTTGTTAAGCTCTTGTAGTCTATCTAGTAGTGGAGTTAAATTCATATTCTGTCTCTATGATGATGGCAGAACAATGAAGAACCTCCTTGAACATTCAATATGTGAAAACTTTGTGGCAAGCTCCTGTGAAATATCTCATTTAATCCTTACAAACCACTACTGGAGTGCTTTTGTTATTATTCTCATTATATAGATGAGGAAACTTAAGTTTAGAGGGATTAGGGAATAATATCAAATCATGAAGCTGATAAGTAGCAAAACTGGGTTCCAACTACTGGCTTGTCTTGACTTCTTAACTTGTTCCCTAAACTCAGTTGTATAGCATTGTGGGACATATTAGGAAGGAACTTGATATCTAAAAGGTATATCTAGTCATTAAAATCACCCTTAAGGACTTTTCTTATTTTTGTATAAATCTTTCCATATGTGCCCTTGAGTTGTGAAAAGTTTCCCCTCCAAAGATGGTGTCAGTGCAATGGGAAATTAAAACTAGTTATTCATTTTATGTATATTGAAGCTAATTATATGCCAGTAAGTGGGTGAAGGAGGCAGGCATGGTCCTCACCTTCATGAAGTTTAGAGAACGTAGTCATGAATCAATTCATTGCTGGTATAAATGTGTGGTATACAAGGGAAAGAGAATGCAATGGGTAGTATACCTGGTGGAAGGGTAACCTGGGTTGTGAGAGGAGTGTGGTTAGGAATGACCTCCACATAAAAATGAAGTACACTCCCCCAAATTGGTTATGAGTATTCAGTAGATGAATGAAGAGGATGTGCAGGATTTGATTGGTCTTGAGGCCTCTGAGAGTATGTTGAGACCTGTCCATGGAAGGATGATGGCAAGTGAGAGCCTAGAGAGGGAAAAGTATGGTGGGAGATGAAGTTAGTGAGGCAGACAGAGCTGATCCTGAAGCACTTTTGGATCATGACAAGGTTTAGGGCTTTTATCAAAGACTCAGTGGCAAGCCATTGAAGATCTTTAGGCAGGAGATGGACTTAAAATGTTTGGATTTTTTTAAAAGATTGTATTGGCTGTAGTATGGAGAATGAGTTCAACTGAGGGAAACTGGGAAGTTGTACATTAGGGTTATTCTGCTTTTCTGAAATTTGTGAATCAACCCTGGTTTTCTGTATCTGTACCTTTTGTAATTTTGAAGGTGTTAGTTGTATCAGCCATCAACTCTCCTCCCACCTTTGTCTACCAGGAAGCAAGTTCATCTGCCTTGAATGAATTATCATTTCAACTGATGACCTTGAAATGTTTTCATTGTGTTCCTCTGCAGCCTCTAAAGCTAGTGCCAAATTACGTGCTGGGAATGGGCTCCTTGCCCTTCTCATCAGATATATTAACTGAAATACTATCATTATTACAACTTAATTTTTCTCATCCAAACAGAGCTGATACATCTTCCTCCAAAAACAATGAGCTTCTTTAAGCATATGTCCTCACATTACCTAACATGGTGTTTAGATGATTCTTTGCTTGTTTTTATGTCTTTGGGTTGGGATTCATCTTCATACAAGCTCATTTATTCTTTCAGTCTTAAATGAACAGTTTCTTAGAGCTAGAGAAAGAGAAACACATATTCTTCTTTGAGGAAAAAGAACTCTAAGGGGGCACCACAGGTCCACAATAATGGATGTAGTTTTGTAGTTACTATTGTATGTTCTCTTGCCCTGTAACAAATCAGATTGGGGTTAGAGTGGAATCTGAGTTTCATTCTTCTACAGTAACAGAAAACTCAAGTAGTATTGGCTTAAACCATAAGGATATTAATTTACTTATAAGAAGACAGAAGGTAAAAGATCCTCAGGTTTAGTTGTTAACTCAGTGACATCATGTAAGAGGTTCCTCTTTCATCCTCAGGATCTTTTATCTCTTAGTGTTGCCTCATGGTCAAAAGATGGCTGCCAGAGATCCAAGCAGAACATTTTTACATGACAGCATCCAAAAGAGGAAAGATGATATAGGTGGGGGAAAAAAGGCTTCTTTCTCATGCAATTCTGGTGTTGTATCAAAGGTTAAAGTCCTTCATGGAGCTTCAATATATTTCCACTCATTAGCTCATGAGGGTCTGGAAGCATAGCTCCATGGTATCAGTGGTAGAGCTCTTGCCTAGCATGGGCAAGGCTCTTAATTTTATCAACAGGAAAACACACACAGACACAGACACACACACACACACACACACACCAAGTAGCAAAAGAAAACGACATTACCACGATTGGCTTAGAACAATTATTGTAAGTAATCTAAGACTGAACTCATTGCTGTCTATCAAAATTTGGGCTCTGTTATCAAAGAGAGAGAATATTTTTGGTCACATTTGAAATGAGAAACCCTAATTGTAAAACTTTTCTATTGGGGTTCAAGAGGAAGACTCTAGAAGGAAATTTCAGAGGTGAAATTTCACATTAGTAACTACTCATCAGTTCAGTCTCACTGTGTCCTTCTTTGTCTGATGTGTTACATTTTAATATAGTATGAAAATTCTTAAACACATCAGGAGAGATCTAGAGTGAGTGATGGAGTGACATGATGGCTCATGAAAAAAATGTCACATTGTTCATAAAGAGACATGTAGTTAGTTGCCAGATTGATGAAAGTTATTAATCTTTGGGTGTGGGTTTAGCACTTGTATTAGGGTTTTCCAGAGAAACAGAATTAATAGGATGTATAGAAACACACACACACACAAATGCACACACACACATATATTTTAAAAATGTATTATAAGGAATTGGCTCACACAGTTATGGAGATTGTCAAGTCCCAAGATCTGTGATTAATAAACTGGAGACCCAGGGGAGCCAATGCTATAATTCTAGTCTAAAGATCAATAGGCTCAAGACTCAGGAAGAGCCAGTGTTTCATTTAGAGTCCCAAAGCAGGATGAAACCAATGTCCTGGCTCAGGACTGGCCAGTAGAAGAATTCCCTCTTCCTCTCAGGAAGGTGGATCTTTTTGTTCTAGTCAGGCCTTCGGCTGATTGAATGAGTACCTCCTCCACACCATTAGGAAGAACAATCTGCTTTACTCAGTCTATTGACTTAAATGTTAAACTCATCTAAAACAATTTTGCAGAAATACTCAGAATAATGCATTCTGGGCATCCCACAGCCTAGTAAAGTTAATATATAAAATGAACCATCATAACATGGAAATGTGGGTTTTACCTTTTTTCTGTGTAGAATTGTATCAAGCCTACTTCAAATACAGATGTAAGATATTACAAGATTAACTACAGCATAGAAATATTTGGGTCTGCCTGTTTTGTTGTTGTTCAACTTATAAGGAATTTTCTTTAGGGATTTTCTCTAAGTGTGATAATCTGTCTTCATTTTTTGTCAATGCAGTGGAAAAATGGGGTCCACGTAGCATGATAAAGTTCTGTAGGGCTGGTATCTTATTTTTTAGCAGAAAAACTTCATGACATAAAAATAAGTGGTACTGAATAGGATGGGGTTGCTTCTGTATGCATTCAACTTTTGCCATTATAACCATATAGAATTGGCAAAAAAAAAAAAAAGGAAAAGTAAGGAGTTCCAATTTAAATAATATTAGCAATTCTGTTTGATAACACCTCAATGGATATAGGCTTCTTAGTAAATGGGATATGGGAGATGAAAGGCAGTCTTGTCCTACTGAATCCCTTAGTGTGATTGACCTATTCTGTTCTGCATTCAAAAATATATAGCTAGTTAACTGACACCAGAAACTTCATCTGATCTTCAGTCAAAGAAACAGCTACCTGTGCTAATATGTGGAGAAAGCTTTTGTTTGGCCCTTTTGAGAGATTGTACCACATCTGATCTGTGAGGAATTGAAGAGATATCCAAGGGACTCTCTAAGCCCCAACTTAAAATTTATCCCCAATTTAAGATGGCATGAAGATATCTTTGTTTGGGATTGTGATTTTCTTAAGAGGAAATCTTGGGGTTGTGGACATTGCTATGTGGTATAGTATAGTGTTTGCCTAGCATGTGTGTGGTCCTGGATTGGATTCTCAGTCCTGGGGATGGGGGGATGAGTTAACTGGCTATGTTTTCAAAAACATTATGGCTTCAGATTTGCTCTTTTCAAAGAATAAGTTCCCAAGTCCCCTTGCAGGTATGGTCAGAATTGCAAAGGTGAGCTTTCTACTGTGTATGTGGTGACAGGGGAGTGAGTATAAACAGTTTCTTTAGAACCATCCTGATGAGTAAAAAAAGTATCTGCTGACTCTCTTCTAGGTATGTGAGGCTTCTTTTTTTTTTAGAGAGAGAGAGAGAGAATTTTAATATTTATTTTTTTAAAGTTTTCGGCAGATACAACATCTTTGTTTGTATGTGGTGCTGAGGATCGAACTTGGGCCGCACGCATGCCAGGTGAGCGCGCTACCGCTTGAGCCACATCCCCAGCCCCAAGGCTGTGCTTCTTATGTTGGTTTTATTTCAAAATACAAATAGGGTAAATTATTTTTGTCCTACTAATGAGTAGGTTAAACAAATTAATTTTGGAGAAAAGAAACTTGTGAGATGAGATGCCTTGATTAGGATTTAGAGAGCTTTCATTTTCTAGCTAGTGTCCTGGTCAGCTGAGGAGAGGTGCTTTCTAAGGTATTCCGTTGGACCTGGTGGGGCATAGGAGGTAGCAGGCAAGCACCTACTCTGTGACAGGCTTTGACTCTGGATAAACAAGTGATAAACCAGACACCTGTTTTGTCCTGATGGTGTTTGATGTGTGTATTTGTTTGGGAAGTAGGAAGGAATCAACAACAAACACGTAAATGGAAAAGTAATGGATGTGATGAGATTCATTAACAGAGTAAAAGATGGGTATAATGGAAAGATTTGGTGCTGGTGAGAGGCTGCTGTAGATGGGTGGTCAGGGAAGGCCTCCCTGAGGAGAAAACATTCAAGCTGAGAGCTGAGTGATCTAAAGAGCCATGATTTAAAGATGCAAGCATTTCAGACAGAGGGAAAAGCTAGTGTGCAGTCCCCCAAGTGGCAGTGGTAATGATTGGCCACTCACTTTGGTATTTGTTGGGCCAGTGCCCAGTACCTTCCACTGGAGAACACTGATAAAGGTAGGCTGACCTGGCAGAGGTCTTAAATGGGACTTCCTGTTATTTCCTAAGTAGTTTTCTCAAACAAACAGCATGTTCGAGAATTCTGAGTGGAGGAAAGTGGGAGAGAACTGGAAAGAATGAGGTGTGGAGTGAAGAGTGGGGACCTTGGACACCAGCTTGGCTCATGTAGGCTGTTTCCTAGAGGTGAAAGGAAAGCAGGAGAGAGAAGGAAATGGTTGCTTGCCCTGAGATTAGACTTTCCCCAACTTAGAAGAGAAGTGAAATAGAGGAAGGAAGCCGTGTTGTACAATGACCCTGCTACCTTGTAAATAAGATTTAACAAGCTTTAATTGGTCAATCTAATTAAGAGTTACTCCTTGAAGAGAGATGAAATATAGGGAGACAGAGAATGACAAGCCTAATATTCTCCTCCTTACAGATATTTTCATCTCCATTTTAAAAATGCGGAAGCCAAGCACATAATAGATAAGAAACTTTCTCAAGTAAATAGCAGAAATAGCATTTAAAAGCAAGTGGATTGATACAAAAGTGGATCAGAGTGCTCTTTTTACAGATCAGGATCGACCAATGAATTTTTCATTCTTGTGCCCTGAAAGAATTTATTTGTCTCCCAGAGTAAAATCCTGACTTACTCTGTTGTGTTGACCCAATTAATTCCATCATTCTACTTTGATATTCACCTTTATTTTTTGGAATCATAGTAAGGAAAATGCATACATATAATAATGTTTTACATATGTAAAAAGTATGTTTCTGTATCTCTCTCTTTCTCTTTCTCTCTCTCTCTCTCTCTCTCTCTTTCCCTTTTTAGAAAATGTCCTGTAAGGAAATGACAATTTTTCTCTCTTTGTGTTGAGAAGTAGGAGGTGTCCCATTGTTCAGTCTGTTTCCATAGAGAGAACTGACAGCAATCATAAATGGTATGATTATATTATCTATGTTGCTACATGGAAGGGCCAAAAGCCAAATAATATTTCTCATTGGACCTCTTTGATTTCATTCTCATTCTGTTTCTCCCTCCCTCTTTCTCTTCTCTACTATCTCTTCTCAACCTTTTACTGTCTACTTTTTGTTCTTCCCACGTATAGAAGGTTAATTTGTAAAGTCTGCCTTATAATTACATAGTTTTCCCTTTCAGAAACAAGTTTGCCACCAATAATAAAAATATTCAGTCTCCATGGTTAAATAAATGCATGAAATATATTTTAAGAGGTATATGTTTTTAGAGAATAGAGACGCTTAATTATAAATGTGCAAATTTATAACTGGTTATCTATATTTTGGTTCCAAATTCTAGCTCTTTTTTTTCCAGAAGGAATATTTATTAGTTTATATCCAATAAATATTCAGTTACCTTCCCAGTGGCTTTAAATGTGTTGTAGCAATGTCAAATGGGTTGTTCATTTCTGCACAACTTGTGCCAGGGAAGTGCAGTGGCTTCCAGATACCCTATGTGTGGTATAGAGTCCTTACTCAAACAGACAACATTACATCTTTAGACTTCAAATCCTAGCTCTTTATGTTTGTTCTCAATTTTCAGTTTCAGTTTTAAAATATGCAGTAACTTCTCAAGTGTGAAAACACTGAATGAACTATATTTAAAGACTAGGGTCCACTAAATAATTTGTTTATGTTCTTCTCTTAAAGTTATGAACTTCTTTGAAGAAAAACCTGTCATATATGAAAATGTCACCCATTTTTACTCTGAACAAGTACTTAAGTTGTACCAACCGTTGTACATATTTCATCAAGAATATCTCATTATATCCTCACATCATTCTCATTAGGTAAATTTTGGTATTTTTTTCAGACAAGAAAATGGAAACTTAGAAGAGTTAAATAAATGACTTACTCAAGGTTACACCCCACTTAAGTGCCAGAGGCTGGATTCCAACCCATGTCTGTGTAACTCGAAAACCTGGACCACTAGTCTCCTACACAGCCTGAGTTGCAATCTGGGGGTGGAAGGGTGGCCATCTTTGAAGAGTTTGGCTTGTTCAAGAAGGTATTATAATTCTAGTCATCATCGTGAGATGTAATAAAAGTTATAGCTGAGACCTGAGGCCCTGCCATTCCAAGAACCTAAAATTTTCCTTTTAGTTAACATTGCTAAAAATTACCTTAGAAAAGGCAGTTTTATAGTAAATTTCTTGAGAGTTTCTAAATTTGGAGATGTAAACCTCTGTAAAAAGTAGAGGAAATAACTATGCTTCAAGCCCAGAAGGGCACAGAAATGAAAGAGATCCAACTTAAGGGAAAGAAAAGGAAGCTAAAGCATCTTATGAAAAGTAATTGGAAACAGATTTCAATAAGGAGCAGGAATGGAAAATACACTAAAGCCAAAGGGGAACTGAAGACAACACTATCTGTAACAGATCATTTGGGCACTACCTAGAGGCCCCAGCCATAGGCACTCTGTACATTTATGATGGTGGCCATGATGGTACGCAGTAGTAAGGAGGAAGTACAAAACCTGGGAAAAGAAAGTGTCTGGGTTGCATTACACCATAAATCCAGGAGAAAAAAAATATTCTTTCTTCATATGTCAAGGATAAAATTGTGCCTCGAGTTCTCTATTTCATTTGTCATACCTTATTCCCATCAAGGAGCAACCTGGAGGGAGTTCATATGAAGACCAAATAAATGAGTATATCACAGAAATGTTGACTAATAGGAAAGTCCATCTGACTTTCCATTTTGCTGTGCACTGACCATAGGAAATTTCAAGGAAGGAAGGGATGAAGAAGAAAGGGGATAGAGAGGAAATGGAGAAGAAAGATTTTGTTTCTAGATTTTTGAGGCACCCATTGTAAGTGACAGCAAAAGGGACTGGTGAATGTGTTTTCCAGAATTAGAATGGGTTACATGGGCTTATGTGCTTTCTTGGTGGAGCTGATAGAAATGCCTTTTTGGAAAAGCAACAGATCTTCCTTGTTTGATAGCCTTGTGGTTTAAATGCACTGTGCTGTGTTGTATCTTTGGAAAGAGGATCCCTAATCAGGGAGCCCACCTGCTGAGATGTGACCCAAGCATAAAGGAGTGCTGCTATGTGCAGTGGATTCACCTTATGCCCACTTAGAATCAATACTGGGGTGAGACCTCTCGAGTGCCTAGAAGGATGCCAGTGACAGCTGTTCAGAGGTGTCCTAACTGACAATGCAGACTTGGAAAGAAGAGACCCAGATTTTTATATTTTTCTATATAAGATTTCAAAGAGTTGTGTGTTTATGGGTCTAATGAAGTCATATTAAATATTAAAGTGTAGCACATTTATCAATTATCACTCTGGGCCACTTTGGATGATGCTTGCATATGTTACCCTATTTATTCTTAACAATGACAAGTACCTCTTTTAATAAATACATTAAAGTTATGAAATGTTAATGTTGATACAGTGGTGAAAGCCCTGTTGGAGGGTTTATGATTATACTTTCTCACCTACCTGGTGAAGACTCAGTGATGGAGAATGGTAGTAACTCCTTAAAGACAAGGCAGTTTCAATACCCAGACATCTGTTTGTGGACTTTTCATTACTTCCTTCCTTTAGCCTAGCTCAGTTGTTTGTTCTCAAATATTTACTGTCAGCTTGAATACACAAAGCACTATTACTTGCACCCTACAGGTGATTTAAGTGATCTTCACTGGTAAGTTTGACTACATGTTATGTTTGCCTTAGGCTCTGGCTTTAGAATTCAAATTCCCTCCCTTAAGATATGACTTTATTTTTGTATAGGCTGTTTAGATCCTTGGGAATGCTTTGCAGTTTTCATTCACTGTGTATGTATGTAGATTTCTAAATCCTCTATTCTATTCTTTCTCATTGTTTCACACATGTCCTTGCTGTGTGTTACATGTTTATTAGTAAGTTTAATTTATAAATATATGGTATATTGGACAGAATGTGATAATCTTTTGATATAGCTTCAGATTCTTTTATGTATTTAAGAATAATACATGCTATGTTATGCCATATTAATTTTTAATAATATAACTCAACTGAATAAAGACATGAAGATCTCCCATATTCCAGCTGACGCTATTTCCACTTTGGGTCATTTGTGTAGTAAAACAACAAAGCCAAAAATGCTTATGACTTTCTGAATAATCTTATGCAAAAAGCTTACCATATGCCTTATAAGGTCTTTCTTTTATTTTCTTCATAGATCTTCATTTTAGATATATTGCCAATAGTTTAAAAATGCTTTGCAGTATAGCAATCATTGTCTCCTAGTGTGTCTTTTATGTATTTGACATTGACAGACACTTTCCTTTTCCATGTTTTCATATAAATTTTTTAATTACTCAAGTAGTCTGTGAGGTTGGCCTCGACATTGACCTGTGAATTAACTGGTGGCATTTAATTTGAAGCAGACAGAGCCCTTGGAAATTTATAGGATGATCAAGTTTGTTTCTGGTGTAGTGTGTGTTTACGACATTTAAAGGAAACCAAAGTTTAAATATAAATGAATATACATCACCTTTAGAGAAGATTCGTGTAACCTGAATGAATCCTGGGGCCCTGTGTGATTCACTCTGTCTTCAGATATTATAGCAAATGAAATAATTGAAAAAATAATTCTCAGCTTTACTCAAGTTGCTCCAAGAACTTGGAGAATTATTTTATGCTTCACACAGGGCAACTCTTCTCAATATTCTCTTCTATCTTTCTCCTCCTATCCAGTGATCTTGCCTCTTTCCCCTGTTCAGGAGCCAGATACTCTCTTTCTTTCTCTCTTTCAATACTTGACTCTCAAGTAGCTATACCCTTTCTCTTTGGTCTGTAACCATAGACTACTTTCCACTCTTATTTTCCTTCCAATTTTCCAGTACAGGTTTTCTGATCATTCAAATAATAATCTTTAAAAAGTGATATTTCTCTTAGAAAGATACCTCTGGATCTTCACTGAGGTACTAAAAAATAACTGTGCAAAATAAATTTATTTTATGGGGAAAGGACAGGCTTGGAACACTAACATATTACAAACTTTTTCTTTAGTCTCCTTAAAAACTTTAAATATAATGAGTATTAAATTCATTGTTAATACTAAGCTGGGAATAAAGAATTATTCATTCCTTTGAAAATTAACTTCACATTCATAGTGAATTTAATAAATAGGAATGGTGGAAGCCAAAAAGAATGGAACTTATTAATATGGGACAATTATAGAGTACTACAGCAGAAAAATCCGGCAGATCACAAAATTGCAACATAGTGAACAAATATGCACCCTTGGGGGGTGGGGGGATGATCAGGAGGTCACAGAGGAACTTGAATAATAAGGCAGCTATGAAGCAATAATGAAGATCAAGCTGAATTTAGAAATAAATAAATAAAGAGAAATTTAAAAAGTTTATTTCATTCACATGAAATCTGGTAGAAGATTTTCTAATTCTTGCATTGATTTTAAAAAGATTCAGGGAAATTTCAACTAAGTTTGGAAAATAATCATAGATATTATCAATCATATTAGAAAGAGATGAATTGCAATTTTTATAAGAGGGGATGGAGATTAATAGCTAACTCTGGATCTTCACTGGGGTACTAAAAAATAACTGACTTATGTCACATAGAGGCGTATTTAGTTAGTCATTGGAAAAAATTATCACATGACACTAAAAGGCAGAAAATATTTTTTTAAAAAACGGACAATGTGGGGAGACAGAAGCCCAGTGGGGGTGGATTTGGGCAGAGAACGTGGATTTCCCCAGAATGTGATTGTAGATGGCTGGTGTGAGTTCGGGAATAAAGAGTTGCTGTTTGAATCTACAAGCTGTGTGGTGGCTCGTGATTGTGTGCCCAGCCAGACTGCGGCATTTGTGCCCAGCCAGACTGCGGCATTTGGCGTCCCGTGCGGGGAACTTCTGAAGCTTAGAGCAGTGAAAGAGACAAGACCTCTGCCTCATCAGACAGCTCACAGGAGAGAAGGAAGTGCCAAATACCTGATTCTACGCTGACTTCCCAGAGTCATGTACAGTCCAACCTGGAGCTATTCGGACCAGTGGCCAGGTCACTTTATTATCTGATTCCAAGAGTTGTAACCATCCATGTGCTGTTTGCTGGAAGGCACAAGAGGGCAAATTGCACTGCAGACAAAGAAGCGTCAAGATCTGACACTGGAATAAATAGCAATGCATTTGTTAAAAAATAATCCTCTAAGGTCAAATAATAAGTTTAATGTTACTGCCATAAAATTAAGTTTGGCCAGCCACAGATCCTAAACAAGGAGTAAATATTGGTGCTGTTCAGACAAGATTGGAGGAGGAACAAGTTGGAGGAGGAATGGTGAAAACCAGAATTCCACATCACAAATGAAATAGCACTAAGGCATCCATATGAAGAAATTCCAGAGAAGGTAGAGGGAACTGTGACCACGCACAGAGCAGGCCCAGCGGCCTGCTGAGGGGCAGAGCCACCCCCCACCCCCCGCGCCTGCCAGGTAGGTGGAACTGTGACCACGGACAGAAAAGGCCCAGTGTCCCGTGGCGGGACAGAGCTTCCAATCACTCCTGCAAGGTAGGCGGGCCTGCGACCCACCTGCAGAAGAGGAGCAGCGGCCTGCTGAGAGGCAGAGCCGCCCCCTCCCCCTGCACCGGCAAGGTAGAGGGAACTGTGACCACGCACAGAGCAGGCCCAGTGGCCTGCTGAGGGGCAGAGCCACCCCCCACCCCCCGCGCCTGCCAGGTAGGTGGAACTGTGACCACCGACAGAAAAGGCCGAGTGGCCCGCGGCAGGACAGAGCTTCCAATCACTCCTGCAAGGTAGGCGGGCCTGCGACCCACTGGCAGAAGAGGAGCAGCGGCCTGCTGAGAGGCAGAGCCGCCCCCTCCCCCTGCACCGGCAAGGTAGAGGGAACTGTGACCACGCACAGAGCAGGCCCAGGGGCCTGCTGGGGGGCAGAGCCGCCCCCCACCCCCCGCGCCTGCCAGGTAGGTGGAACTGTGACCACCATCAGAACAGGCCAGACCTGCAACCGAGAGACAGAACAGGCCCAGTGGCCTGAGGAAGGGTAGAGCCGCCCCCCCCCCCCCCCCGCACCTGCAAGGTAGGCGGACCTGCGACCCACTGGCAGTACAGCCCCAGAGGCCTGCAGAGGGACAGTGCCGCTGCCTGCACCTGCAAAGTAGACAGAACTGTGACCACCCACAGAACAAGCCTAGCGGCCCGCAAAGGGACAGAGCCGCCGCCCGCGCCTGCGAGGGAGACTTTGCAACTATACAAGACCAATATAAATATATAGGGGGAAAATTCAATAACACAACAGTTTCACCAAGCAGAAAGAAACGCGAGCAGTATGAAAAGACAAGGAAAGAAAGGACCACAAGCAATGCAGGTCAACTCAACGTTAGAAGAGGTAATAGCTGCAGCAGATGGAATGTCAGATAAAGAATTCAGGATATACATGCTTCAGATGATCTGGAGTCTCAAGGAAGACATCAGACAGCAAAATCAGACAATGAAAGATCACTTCAACAATGAATTACATAAACAAATCCAAGAAGCAAAAGATCAACTACACAGGGAAATAGAGGTTATAAAAAACAAACAAACAGAAATCCTAGAAATGCAGGAAGCAATAAGCCAACTTAAAAACTCAATTGAGAATACTACCAGCAGAGTAGAACACTTAGAAGACAGAACATCAGACAATGAAGATAAAGTATTTCAACTTGAAAAGAACATAGACAGCTCAGCAAGACTGTTAAGAAACCATGAGCAGAACATCCAAGAAATATGGGATAACATCAAGAGACCAAATTTAAGAGTCATTGGGATACAGGAAGGGACAGAGTTTCAAACCAAAGGATTGAGCAATCTATTCAATGAAATAATACGAGAAAACTTCCCAGACTTGAAGAATGAGACAGAACCCCAAATCCTAGAAGCCTACAGGACTCCGAATGTGCAAAATCATAAGAGACCCACACCTAGACACATTATAATGAAGATGCCCAACATACAGAATAAGGAGAGAATTTTAAAAGCTACAAGAGAAAGGAAGCAGATCACATTTAGGGGTAAGCCAATCAGGATAACAGCTGATCTTTCAACACAGACTCTGAAAGCTAGAAGATCCTGGAATAACATATTTCAAACACTGAAAGAAAATGGGTTCCAACCAAGAATTGTGTTTCCAGCGAAATTAAGCTTCAGGATGGAAGATGAAATTAAAACCTTCCACGATAAACAAAAGTTAAAAGAATTTGCAGCTAGAAAACCATCTCTTCAAAACATCCTTGGCAAAACATTACAGGAAGAGGAAATGGAAAATAACAATGAAAACCAACAGTGGGAGGTAGGACACTAAAGGGGGGAAAATAATCAAAGAGGAAAACAAACCATGTTTAGTAACATAAATAAACAAATATGGCTGGAAGAACAACCCATATCTCAATAATAACCCTAAATGTTAATGGCTTAAACTCACCAATCAAGAGACACAGGCTAGTAGAATGGGTCACAAAACAAGACCCAACAATATGCTGCCTACAGGAGACGCATTTGATAGGAAAAGACATACATAGGCTGAAGGTGAAAGGTTGGGAAAAATCATATCACTCATATGGACTTCGGAAACAAGCAGGAGTATCCATACTCATATCAAATAAAATAGATTTCAAGCCAAAGTTAATCAAAAGGGATAAAGAGGGATACTACATACTGCTCAAGGGAACCATACACCAACAAGACATAACAATCATAAATATATATGCCCCAAACAATGGTGCAGCTATGTTCATCAAACAAACTCTTCTCAAGTTCAAGAGTCTAATAGACCACCATACAATAATCATGGGAGACTTCAACACACCTCTATCACCACTGGACAGATCTTCCAAACAAAAGTTGAATAAGGAAACTATAGAACTCAATAACACAATTAATAACCTAGACTTAATTGACATATATAGAGTATACCACCCAACATCAAGCAGTTACACTTTTTTCTCAGCAGCACATGGATCCTTCTCAAAAATAGATCATATATTATGTCACAGGGAAACTCTTAGACAATATAAAGGAGTAGAGATAATACCATGCATCCTATCTGATCATAATGGAATGGAACTGAAAATCAACGATAAAAGAAGGAAGGGAAAAGAATACATCACTTGGAGAATGAACAATAGGTTACTGAATGATCAATGGGTTATAGAAGACATCAAGGAAGAAATTAAAAAATTCTTAGAGATTAATGAAAACACAGACACAACATATCGGAATCTATGGGACACATTGAAAGCAGTTCTAAGAGGAAAATTCATTGCTTGGAGTTCATTCCTTAAAAAAAGAAAAAACCAACAAATAAATGATCTCATACTTCATCTCAAAATCCTAGAAAAAGAAGAGCAAAACAACAGCAAAAGAAGTAGAAGGCAAGAAATAATTAAAATCAGAGCTGAAATTAATGAAATCGAAACAAAAGAAACAATTGAAAAAATTGACAAAACTAAAAGTTGGTTCTTTGAAAAAATAAACAAAATCGACAGACCCTTAGCCATGCTAGCGAAGAGAAGAAGAGAGAGAACTCAAATTACTAACATACGGGATGAAAGAGGCAATATCACAACAGACACTTCAGAAATACAGAAGATAATCAAAAATTATTTTGAATCCTTATACTCCAATAAATTAGAAGATAGTGAAGGCATAGATAAATTTCTTAAGTCATATGATCTGCCCAGATTGAGTCAGGAGGATATAGACAACCTAAACAGACCAATATCAATTGAGGAAATAGAAGAAACCATCAAAAGACTACCAACTAAGAAAAGCCCAGGACCAGATGGGTATACAGCAGAGTTTTACAAAACCTTTAAAGAGGAACTAATACCAATACTTTTCAAGCTACTTCGGGAAATAGAAAAAGAGGGAGAACTTCCAAATTCATTCTACGAGGCCAACATCACCCTGATACCTAAACCAGACAAAGACACTTCAAAGAAAGAAAACTACAGACCAATATCTCTAATGAACCTAGATGCAAAAATCCTCAATAAAATTCTGGCCACTCGGATACAAAAACTTATCAAAAAAATTGTGCACCATGATCAAGTAGGATTCATCCCTGGGATGCAAGGCTGGTTCAATATACGGAAATCAATAAATGTTATTCACCACATCAATAGACTTAAAAATAAGAATCATATGATCATCTCGATAGATGCGGAAAAAGCATTCGACAAAGTACAGCATCCCTTTATGTTCAAAACTCTAGAAAAACTAGGGATAACAGGAACATACCTCAATATTGTAAAAGCAATCTATGCTAAGCCTCAGGCTAGCATCATTCTGAATGGAGAAAAATTGAAGGCATTCCCTCTAAAATCTGGAACAAGACAGGGATGCCCTCTCTCTCCACTTCTGTTCAACATAGTTCTCGAAACACTGGCCAGAGCAATTAGACAGACGAAAGAAATTAAAGGCATCAAAATAGGAAAAGAAGAACTTAAATTATCACTATTTGCAGATGACATGATTCTATACCTAGCAGACCCAAAAGGGTCTACAAAGAAACTATTAGAGCTAATAAATGAATTCAGCAAAGTGGCAGGATATAAAATCAACACGCATAAATCAAAGGCATTCCTGTATATCAGCGACAAATCCTCTGAAATGGAAATGAGGACAACCACTCCATTCACAATATCTTCAAAAAAAATAAAATACTTGGGAATCAACCTAACAAAAGAGGTGAAAGACTTATGCAATGAAAACTACAGAACCCTAAAGAGAGAAATAGAAGAAGATCTTAGAAGATGGAAAAATATACCCTGTTCATGGATAGGCAGAACTAACATCATCAAAATGGCGATATTACCAAAAGTTCTCTACAGGTTTAATGCAATGCCAATCAAAATCCCAACGGCATTTCTTGTAGAAATAGAGAAAGCAATCATGAAATTCATATGGAAAAACAAAAGACCCAGAATAGCAAAAACAATGCTAAGCAGGAAGGGTGAATCAGGCGGTATAGCGATACCAGACTTCAAACTATACTACAGAGCAATAGTAACAAAAACAGCATGGTACTGGTACCAAAACAGGCGGGTGGACCAATGGTACAGAATAGAGGACACAGAAACCAATCCACAAAACTACAACTACCTTATATTTGATAAAGGGGCTAAAAGCATGCAATGGAGGAAGGATAGCATCTTTAACAAATGGTGCTGGGAAAACTGGAAATCCATATGCAACAAAATGAAACTGAATCCCTTTCTCTCGCCATGCACAAAAGTTAATTCAAAATGGATCAAGGAGCTTGATATCAAATCAGAGACACGCCGTCTGATAGAAGAAAAAGTTGGCTACGATCTACATACTGTGGGGTCGGGCTCCAAATTCCTCAATAGGACACCCATAGCACAAAAGTTAATAACTAGAATCAACAAATGGGACTTACTCAAACTAAAAAGTTTTTTCTCAGCAAAAGATACAATAAGAGAGGTAAATAGAGAGCCTACATCCTGGGAACAAATCTTTACTCCTCACACTTCAGATAGAGCCCTAATATCCAGAGTATACAAAGAACTCAAAAAATTAGACAATAAGAGAACAAACAACCCAATCAACAAATGGGCCAAGGACCTGAACAGACACTTCTCAGAGGAGGACATACAATCAATCAACAAGTACATGAAAAAATGCTCACCATCTCTAGCAGTCAGAGAAATGCAAATCAAAACCACCCTAAGATACCATCTCACTCCAGTTAGATTGGCAGCCATTATGAAGTCAAACAACAACAAGTGCTGGCGAGGATGTGGGGAAAAGGGTACACTTGTACATTGCTGGTGGGACTGCAAATTGGTGCAGCCAATTTGGAAAGCAGTATGGAGATTTCTTGGAAAGCTGGGAATGGAGCCACCATTTGACCCAGCTATTCCCCTTCTCGGTCTATTCCCTAAAGACCTAAAAAGAGCATGCTACAGGGACACTGCTACATCTATGTTCATAGCAGCACAATTCACAATAGCTAGACTGTGGAACCAACCTAGATGCCCTTCAATGGATGAATGGATAAAAAAAATGTGGCATTTATACACAATGGAGTATTACTCTGCATTAAAAAATGACAAAATCATAGAATTTACAGGGAAATGGATGGCATTAGAGCAGATTATGCTAAGTGAAGCTAGCCAATCCCTAAAAAACAAATGCCAAATGTCTTCTTTGATATAAGGAGAGTAACTAAGAACAGAGTAGGGTCGAAGAGCAGGAGAAGAAGATTAACATTAAACAGGGATGAGAGGTGGGAGGGAAAGGGAGAGAGAAGGGAAAATGCATGGAAATGGAAGGAGACCCTCAGAGTTATACAAAAGTACATACAAGAGGAAGTGAGGGGAAGGGGAAAAATAATATAAGGGGGACAAACGAATGTCAGTAGAGGGAGCAGAGAGAGAAGAGAGGAGGGGAGGGGAGGGGAGGGGGGATAGTAGAGGATAGGAAAGGCAGCAGAATACAACAGACACTAGTATGGCAATATGTAAATCAATGGATGTGTAACTGATGTGATTCTGCAATCTGTATATGGGGTAAAAATGGGAGCTCATAACCCACTTGAATCAAATTGTGAAATATGATATATCAAGAACTATGTAATGTTTTGAACAGCCAACAATAAAAAATTAAAAAAAAAAAAAAACAGACAATGTATTGAATCACATTCTGGGGAAGTTTTAGAAAACAGGGTTCATCCTTGGGCTCCTGTAATTGTGGAGTCATGAGCAAGAATGCTCTGGGTTTATATGTAGGGTTTTTCCTGCCAGAGTTCATAATTTTTATGAAATACTTAAATCTCTTCTCCAAGATGACACAAAATGCCTCCCTTCCTCTGTGTTAATATGTGTGATTTATTTCTTGTTCTAGAACTTACTACTTATACTTCTACGATGTTCATTGATATTTTAAATCTATTACCCAATCAACAGAGAAATTTTTTTCCTGTTCAGTTTGGCTAATTTAACATTTGAACAAATCAGAATGGTTGAATAAGTTTCTGCCATATACGATATATAACTCATGCTCATGTAATTTATAAGGTATTTACTAGCATCTGTGTTGATCTAGCAAGAGTTAAGTTTCTCCAACAAAATTATTCTAGATCATAACTGTCCTTGACCAATTTTGAAATAAATTGCATGTCTTTTAAATACACATCCAAGCTGTTTTTCACCACTGTCTATGTTGATAACTAGAAATATATACATGTATATATTCATCTTAACTCCAGTGTGGCAGGATATAGGTAGCCCAAATTAATATTATCTCCTGGAAATATGCCGCAAGCATGTACTTTGCCCAGAACCTGCTTTTGTTACCTTCCTTGGATGAGAAGAAAAAGATGAAAGAGGTATCATTTTCTCTTGCTTATCATGGTCTGCTGATATCTTTCATTATTGCCAAGAGAAGAGATTTCATGATTGGCTTCTCTTCATTTTATTTCAAACAGATGCAGGGTTTTTAACTATGCTTGCAAGAAATTATATACAATGCACTGGGAGAAGTAGCCTTTGCTATCAGTAGATAAGGTTTTTAGTTATCCAAGTGTCCTTTCTATTGGCCTTTTAAATTTTAGTTTGGGGAGAAAATGCTGAAAAGTCTTAAAGTCCAGCACAAGAACTTGCAGACCCTGCAACTTTCTTTTGGTTACTTGAGAGGACAAAGTGTTCCTAAGCCATGCAGGGCTCTTTGATTAGCATCCAAAGAAATAAAAACTTCACGTCTAGGTGGCATTTATATGGAACTAATGATAGTGGTGGAAGTCCCTCTCTGGCTGTGTTTTTCCTTAGCATTCTTCCTCAGGTTAGATTTGTACCTTGACATTGTTGCACTGGAATAAGACACATGTGTCATTTTCCTTGACTGAGTGAAAGACTTGCCTTATGAGGCTTTTCATTCTTTGAAACAACCCCAATACTGAAATCATGGCTCTATTTCTGCCCCAGAGTGAAAGAGAATTCTCTGTTGTTCCCCTTTAGCTTGTGATTCCCAGTCCTAGCTCACCACCACCTGGCCTGGGGAGCTTTGCCACTCCATATCCACTGGAATTATAAACCATATTCTCTTCTTTCCCACCTTTCTAGGGCCCATGTAATATTCATTCTAGCTTTGAATGGCCTCAAATGCAAATCTTTGGTTTCTCAAGGATAGTATTGTGCCTGGTACATCTGACCAGGCTGGAGGTTTGAATGTTGGGGAACCCCAAATTCTTAGCAGCAGCCCTGAAAATTTAGAGAGGTACTTCAGTGCTGTGATAAAAATACTTTAGACTAACAACTTAAAGGAAGAAAGATTTCTTTTGGCTTGTTTTTTCAGAGGTTTCTGTCTATGGTCTCCTGATCTTATAGCTTTGGGCCGCCAGTTGGGGACAAAGTCTTCAACACATGAGACTTGGGGGACATTCCAGATCTAAACTATAGTATATGGAGAACCATGTCTTCCCAGCTGGGATGGACAGCACAGTTACAGGGTGCCCCTTTGCTCCTGGAAAATCTTTTGGATGGCTCAAGCTAATGATTTCTCTTTGAGAGATATTTGGTCCACATTAACTTGCCTTTTCAGTTTATGAGGAATTTCTTTCTTTCTTTTTTTTTTTTAAAGGTCTTTTTCCTGGGCTGGGATTGTGGCTCAGTGGTAGAGCGCTTGCCTAGCATTTGTGAGTCACTGGGTTCGATTCTCAGCACCACATATAAATAAATAAAATAAAGGTCCCTTGACAGCTAAAAAATATTTTTTAAAAAAGGTCTGTTTCCTTTGCCTAGCATGGGGGAAAAATACATTAAAAACTCATTTAATTTATTTAGATTCTTTAATAGACTTAAGTTACTTTCTTGTCTGTTATTTGACTATCAAAGGTTTTAGAATATTAAAAACAACAGCACATATATGTTGAAAAAGAAGCTTTTGGGTCCTTGGCTGCCTCATTGATAAAATGTCTCTGGTTATGAAAAGCATTAGTAATGTGTGAATGAAAGATCATGATTTGGATGTCATTTGGACTAAGCTAGAAAAGAAGTCACAGTCTGATTTTTTTTTTTCCTGGTGGGAGATCAATACTGTCTAGACATGGTTTCATTAGGACTTTCATTGACTGAGGCAGAATGAGATTCCTCTAACCTAGGCTATTGGTGGGATATCTGTGTTGCCCATCGTTACCGAGAACTCCAGATTCACTGGTATCTACTCTGTATCTCAGCATCATTCCACTCAACCGTAGGATTGTCCTTGAGGACAGAATATGCCCACTCATGACGTTCTCAAGATTCTAAATCCCAGAAATTTTCAAAGCTGCTTTCCAGGATGTGTAGCATGCTTGGTGATGGTTGCATAGGGCATAAAAGAATTCTTGGGGCAACTGAATTCCCTATGATCTCCAAAAGTGAAACCAGCAATATAGAAGTTCAACTCACATCTAAAGTCTTCAGCCAGTGAAAGTCAGATATCTTTTCTGTAAAATAGTCTTTCTATTAATGTCTGCAAAAAATGTCTTCATGTACGAAAATATAACAGTTGTTCTTTTTTAAAAATCTATTCAGTAGTTTCCTCATTTATGGGAAAATTTCACCCATTTGACTGTATTTTTAAATTGAGAAAGTTTATGATTTCTTGCGTAGGACCAGAGCTTAAAAGCCCTGTGTCCTCCTGTTAGGCATTCAGACAGCTGGATGTGCTGTTCTGCGTGGAATCTTAAATCCTTCATTTGCGGTCACTTGTTGGCATTTTGCAAGGGAGTGAAGCAATGTCTGAGCCACTGGAGGCCAGAGGTGGCCCCAACCGACCAGGTTTCTGACAGTGGAATAAATATCTGTTATTTGTCCAATATCTTCACTTTTCAACTTTGTGCAGGATAAGCATAGACATTGAGAAATAATGCTGATTATACAAAGGAATGCTCATGATAAAAGATCTCTTTCTGAGAATTTAAGTGTTCCAGTAGATTAGCATTATTGATCATTCTCTTTCCACATAGTCTATGGATGATTTTAGAATCCTGAAACTATTATTCTCCCTTGTCTAGTGTAATTACCAGAACAAGGAATGATCTAATTAAAAGACAACAAGGATGCGTTCTAATTGTTCTAATAAATTACGTTAATACACAATGCATGCAGTTAGTTTTCAACAGGAATTTATTTAATAGATTGACAGCTTGTCTGTTATTGCCACACTCTTAGCTTTCATTTCTTCTAAACAAGACAACCTACGAGAGGATGTTAAGAATTCAAAATTTGTTGTACCATCATTTAAGAGAATCTGAAGTTCCATGTGTTACAAACTCCTGAACAATTAGATTTTTGGTTCTTTAAATAAAATTGTGTCCCCCAAACAGGAGGGGGTAAAATAAATACAGATAATCTAAAGTAAAAATCAGAAATGGACTATTGAAATGAAGGACATAGATTTTTCTTTGTTTTTTCCCCCCAATTATCAAGTATGGTGAGTGTTATATATAATAATATGACACTAACTCAGTTAATTGTATTCAATTAATTTTAGACATTTAACACACATCTTTTTTATATCACGTTGTACATTGAATGTATGAGATGGTGCCCTTGTTGAAAGACATATAGCCTGATGTGGGCAAAAATTCAGACGACTTCTGATAAGCTGTCTCTGCTTTTCTTCAGAAAATGCTAGTCTCCCTGTTTATTTATTTATTTATTAGAAAAATTTTTTTAGTTGCCAGTGGACCTTTATTATATTTATTTGTAGTGGTGCTGAGAATTGAACCCAGTGTCTCACAGATGCTAGGGAAGCAGTCCACCACTGAGCCACAACCTCAGCCCCCTCTATTTATTTGAATGTAATTCAGATATAATTCTGAATGCAATTCAGATATAGTCTGTTGCACAATTATCTGAGAATGACCTGAAGGCAGCACAGAAAAAGATGTCACAAAGCATGTGTGAGGGGAAAAAAAAATTACGTAAAGAATGGAGGAAGTGTCCAATCAATTCGAAATAAATCTGACTGCACTTTATCTATTCCAGAAAGGGTAATTCCCAGATTGGTGTGAGCTACTGTCTCCTTCACATATAGGCCTTTGAAATTTAATTAACAAGCTAATAGGTAGGAAAGAATCTTAGTGCTTACTTGACAAGACTGAAAGGTATTTCTGGAAAGGACACTTTCTCACAAGAAGAGCTGGGAACTTTGTGGGAATAATCTTTCACCTCTGAAGGGCTGATTGATTCCAATTGAGAGTTCACCGAAGAGTATGGTGTTGGCACTCATGTAGATTCTAATTGATGCTCATGAAGTTAACTTTACTTTAGAACAGCAAACGTAGAGACAAAACAGAAAACAATAGAGATAACAGAAGATAAATGGGAATTAGAAGAGAAATTATCTTTAATGGTAAAGGAATGCAAGTAAATTTCTTCCTAATCTGAAGCCTGTCCTGGTCTAACCAGGATGATGATTTTTGGCTTCTTACTTACTCCCTGCCTGTTAATATTTTAGTTCACAGCCTCATTTTTGAAGTGGAACTTTCATGCTTCCTTGGTCTGTTTTTAAAAATTTGCAGTTTGAAACCTGAAGAAACCTCTCCCCCAGGTCTAAATTAGATCCAGTTCTTGCCTTCTTTATTCTAAGGCAAGGACAATTGATTGCCTCCAAGAGGTAGCATGAAGGTGGCCCTCCTTTCTTTTTAATAGTTAGACTGAAAAGGAAATAAGAAAGTAGTTAAGTAAGCCTGTGTTATCATGGAAAGACCTTTCATTATTATGTTTTTTTTATCCGTTTCTAACACGATATTTCACCAAAAGTGTTGATACCAATTCTCAAAAGTGATACTCACCTATGCAAAGGCAGGAATGAGTTCCATTTCCTTCCTAGAGAGGACTCTGAATCCTCTTAGGAGGAGGGGAGAGTATGTGGCTAGGCAAAGGGTCAGCATACTGAACAGGGGCCTTCGGAAGGCATTGAACTCTGGAGGTCCCTGGAAACAGAGTCTGTTGGGAGTGTGAATATGACAGCCTACAGAAATCTGGTATTTTCTTCTCAGCCACTGCTATTGAAAAATTTTCATTTAGTAAAGAATCCAAAACATTAAGAAATATTAATGTTTTGACAAAAATGACAAAAGCCAGGAACTTCAAAGCTGCAGGAAAGCTGAAACACTTCACTTAATGTGCTGCCATCTAGCCATGATCTCATTGCATGCTGCTTCATTCATTGATTACAGAGACGCTGAAATCATTCGGCAGACAGGATGGAGGGTGTTTAAAATGGAGCTTAGAAAGCAGAGACTCAGCTGAGTCTTCTGTTTTTATTGGCCATTAACACATCCTACCAGTCCATAAACTAAATTCTGGTACATATTAGACTAAAGATAATGTTAATAAGTCTGAAAAAAGCTACTTTAAAAAGGGTGTTAGAATAGCCATCATTCTTTAAATACCATTTTCACCAGTTTCGCTTATTTGACAGCTCCTGCTGGTACACAGAATAAAGTCTGAGAAGGAGGAGCCCCAGTATTCTTCTCTCACCTGTCTTTGTCGTTTTGTTCCACTTGCTTTTATAGCTGTCCTGAATGTCTAACAGGTATTAGATCTTATCATTCCCCAAACGTCTCATCTTCTTTTCTCCCAGCTCTAGTGCTTGTTTCTCCTTCTACCTGGGAACTCCTTATACTACCCAACCTTCAGAGTTCATATTATGGTTTAGATATTAGGTCTCCCCCAAAAGCTCATGTGTGAGACAATGCAAGTAGACTTACATGTGAAATGATTGGGTTGTGACAGCCTTAGCCCAATCACTTAATTATTCCCCTAACAGGGATTAACTGAGTAGTAACTGAAGGCAGGTAGGGTATGGCTGGAGAAGGTGGTCATTGGGGGTGTGCCTTTGGGAGATATATGTATATATAGTTGTAGATGGACACAATACCTTTATTTTATTTATTTGTTTTTATGTGGTGCTGAGGATCAAATCTAGGGCCTCACACATGCTAGGCAAATGCTCTTTGTATCTGGAGAAGAACAGACATGTAAAATAATTACAACAACATGTGATAAGTACAGTAATGCACTTATTTTGAACAGATATCTTTGAATCTGGAGAGTGGAGTGTCTCTCTCTTTTTTGATCATCATGTGAGCTGATTCCCTCTGCCACACTTTTCTGCCATGATATTCTTCCTCACCTTAAGCCCTAAGAAAAGGAGCCTGTTGTTTATGGATTGAGACTTCTGAAACTGTGAGCCCCCAAATAAACTTTTCCTCCTCTAAAATTGTTCTTGCCAGGGCTGGGGTTGTGACTCAGTGGTAAAGTGCTCGTGGGGCACTGGGTTTGATCCTCAGCACCACATTAAAATAAGTAAATAAAATAATGGTATTGTGTCCATCTACAACTAAAAAAAAAAATTTTTTTGAAAGTCCTCTTCCAAAAGAAAATATGTTCTTGTCATGTCTTTTAGTCATAGCAATGAAAAAGCTTGACTAAAACAACCCAGATCACACATCTTTTCTGAGAAACAGTGATTTTCCCAAGCCATACTGCTTATTCTAGCCAGTCGGCACTATGGGCATTGTTCAAAATAAGTGCATTATTATACTTACCACATGTTGTTGTAATTATTTTACATGTCTGTTCTTCTGCCAGAATCAGGAGTTTCTTGTAGCCTGGTGACATTTCAATTCAATAAGATCCTGTCCACTGTACACTTTCTTAGTTCTCCCTATGAGTTCTGAGTTTCTATTGATACTTAGGAACTTGAAGCTTTCAAATACAGAATGAAAATGCAGTTAACAGTATCTCAAATCCTATAACCAGTGAAAATAACCTTCAAGAATAAAGAGGGGAGTCAAGACCTTCTTGAATGAAGGAAAAAAAATGTGTCAGCAGACATAGAATGACTAAAGATAACTATCTAAATGGAAAAGAAACTATTAAAAATGGAATCTTAGAATATTAGCAAGAAAGAAGAGGCAGTGAACAAAAGTATTGATCCTCTTAAGATTTCTAAATTATGTTTAAAAGTTGAGACAGAAATTATAATACTCTGATGTAGATGTAGAGGAATAATTTAAGATGATTGTTTTATGAATGGAGGCAGGTAAAGGGATGTAAAGAGAGGTAAATTTTTTTATACTTCATCCAAACTGATAAGATGATGACACCTGCAGTTGTATGAGTTATGAATAGTCAGTGTAAAAGCTAGTGTACCTGCTAAAACATGCCAAAGAAGATACTAAAAAACACTAGATAAATCAAACCAGAATCCAAAAAATGTTTAAAATAGCCTCTGAAAAGTATGGAAAATACAAAACCAGAAACCAAAAACCAAAGAGAACAAACAGAAAGTAAACAAAAAACAAAATATAAAATCTCAGGAAAGTTCTTCAAATATCAATAATTATGTTAAAGTGAAATGGTCTAAATATATAACTTAAAATTCAGAGATTAGTGAAGTTGTTTATAAAAACAAAATCTCTCCCAACTATATGCTGTCTATAAGAGGTTTGCATCACATATAATTGAGGGAGAATGAAAATAAAAATATGAGAAAAGATGCATCATGCAAGCTTAAATTTTTGAAAAAAGAGTAACTGGTTCTTTTAAAAGTTAATAAACCTAGTAAATCTCTAGCAAGACTGAAAAGGAAAATGAGAAGGCACAAATTACCAATATCAGAAATAGAAAATAAGAATAGATAGAATTTTCTTTGACTTAATAATGAGATCTATAAAAACCCACAGCTAATATACTTAAGGATGAAAAAACTGAATATTTCCTCCCAAAACATTAAGAAATAAGACAAAGAAGTTCCTCTAGCCATTCCCATTCAACATAATGCAAGAGATTCTATCAAGTGTAATTAAGCAAGAAAAGAAAAGGCATAGAAATAGAAAGGAATAGAGACAACTAACATTGTTTGCCAGTGACATGATTTTTTACACAGAAAAATTTTCTATGAATTAAAAAAAAGAAAAAAATAGTTTTAAAACTTAAGTTCAATAAGATTGAAGGATATAAGATGAATATCAAAAATATTGTATTTCTCTGTATTGGTAATGAATATGTAGACACTGAAATTAAAAATATGGTATATGTAATACCTCAAAAATGTGAAATACCACCAGGTGTGCTAGTGCACACCTATAATCCCAGCAGTTTGGGAGGCTGAAGGAGAAGTTCAAAGCCAGCCTCAGCAATATTGCAAAGCCCTAAGCAACTTAATAAGACCCTGTCTCAAAATAAAAATTAGAAAAAGGGCTGGGGATGTGGCTCAGTGGCAAAGCACTCCTGAGTTCAATCCCTAGTACTGTGGGGGGGGGGGGGGAAGTGAAATAGGTATACTTGAATAAAACATTTATCAATCTTATATAACAAACACTGCATAATGCTGATGAAAAAAATAAAAGAAATATAAATAAATGGAGAAACATATTGTGTTCATTGTTTGGAAATCTCTGCATAGTAACGATGACATATGTTTTCAAACTGATATGCAAATTTAATGCAATTCCTATTAAAATCCCCGTATGCTTATTTTTTTTCATTTATAGGTGAGAATTTTTCTAAAATTTATATGGGAACAGGAACTGGGGTACTAAAGCAATACTGAAATGGTAGGATAAAGTGAGAAAAATCAGTCTACTCAATTTCAAATCCTATTACCTAGCTACAGTGTGACTATTCGTGGAGTAATAGATACATAGATCAATGAAGCAGAATAAAGAGCTCCTCAAAATAGACCCAAATGCATATAACAAATTGATTTTTTTTTATAAATAAGCAATTTTCCTCAAAGAGGGAAAAGAATCTTTTCAACAAATAATCCTAGACCAACTGACAAAAAAGACTTCTTCATACCTTATAAAAATTAATTCAAAATGTATTGTGGGTTTAAATGTAAAAAAATAAAGCTTTTAGAAGAAAACAGAAGAGAGAATATTTGGGATCTATGGCCAGGCATAGGTTATTAGCCTTGAACATGAAAACATAATCTACAACAGGGAAATAAAAGCATATATTGGACTGCATCAGAATGAAACTTTTGCTTTCACTCACTGTTTATTAAGTGATAAAAGACTAGCTAGGGAGTAGGAAAAATATTTGCAATCACATACCTGAAAAGGGATTAGTATTAGAATATATAAAGAACTCTCAATCCCAACAATAAAAAAAAAACAAGCAATTTAAAATAGGTAAAAGTTACCAAGAAACATTTTACTGAACACGTGGCAATTAAGTACTCAAAGAAATGTTGAACATTATTAGCCATCAGGAACATAAAAATTAAAACCACAATGAGATATCACTACTCATGTATTAGAGAACTGCTAAAATAAAAATAATGTAATGCCAAATGCTGATGAGGATGCAGAGAAACTTGATACTTATATTGCTGGTGGGGATAAAATATGTCATAGCCACAGTGGAAAATAGTTTGGCACTTTCTTACAAAATTAATCATGTATTCCTTTGCATTTATCCCGAAGAAGTGAAAACTTACATTCACACAAAAGCCTGTACCCCAATGTTCGTAGCAACTTTATTGTAATAGCCCCAAACTGTAAATAACACAGATGTCCTATAATCCAGATGTCCTCCATTGGGTGAGTGGTTAAACAAGCAGTGTTACATCTATAGAATGAGATGTTAATCAATAAAGAACATAGATACATGCAACTGTATGCCTGAATCTTCAGGAATTAGTTTATGGAGGTGGAAAAGGCCAATACCAAAAGCCTACATATTAAATGATTCCATTTGAATAACATTCTTGAAAAGACAATATAAGCAGATCATTTGTTATCAAATAATAAGGAAGGATGGGCTGGGAGGGTAGTGGATTTAGCTATAAAAGAGCGGTAAGATAATCCTTGTGGTGATGGAAAGATTATGCATTTTATTTATCAATGTCAATATCCTGGTTGTGCTATTGTACAATAGTTGTGCAAGATATCATCACTGTAGAGCAAAATAGGCTAAAGGCTATATGGAATCTTTCTGTATTTTTTCTTATAATTTGTGTGTGAATCTATAATGATCTCAATAAAAACTGTTATTTCAAAAACGATCAGGAAGGGTAAACAACAATAGGGAAGAAAATAACAGGATATCCAGTCATGCACTGAATATTGATTTTTTGGTCAGTGATGGACAGCATGCATGACTGTGGTCGCATAAGATTTTGTCACCTAGTGATGCCTTAGCCATGTGACTTTGTGTAAGTACACTCTATGAGTTTGGCATGGTGACAAAATTGCCTAACAAGCAGTGATCAGAACATGTCCCTCTCATCTACTTGTAGAAATTACCTTAAAAGCCCAGAGATTGATTTAGAAGTAAAATAAAACAAACCCTGAAAGGTGACATCTAAAGTGAGATTCCAGAAAGGATCAGGTATCAGTAGTCCTGTAAATCTATGGAAGCAGGAGTGAAGGAATATTAAGTCAATGTTGAAAGAATAAAGTCTTTGCCTACCCTGCATAGCTTGGTAACTGCCCCTTCGACCTCCCTCCCTCCTCCCTAGAGGAGGACTAAAAGGGGCAAGCCCCAGGTGTGATGGAATCACCAGAGAAAGCTGAGGACGGAGATGTAATGATGAAAACAGTGGGTATGAGTGAAGGACTGCATTATGGGGATCCTACTTTTTCCAGGTTTATACCTGAGACAGGAAATTGGAAGCCATTTCTGAGCAGCCCAGGAGAAAAAGAGACCTAGAAATACTAGCAACTAGAGCTCACCGAAGCCACTCATAGTAGGACTGTGGTGTCTGCCAGTAATGTGGATCCTGAGTGTTCAAGTATGAATAATCTGACTCGAGATGAGCAGTAAATGTGACTTTGAATTTTGAGTAGTTAGTATGGAAGATTTAATATATCTTAATTTTTATTTTATTTTGAGATATTATTTTTGGTCTTTGGGGTTAAGTAAAATATATCATTAAAATAATTTTTAATATGAAAAAGAGATAATTTCTCCCATATTGAAAAAAGGAAAAACAACTTATGTAGAGTTTCAGTGTTTTTGTTAATAAATCTAAGACAATATGATGTTGATTCAAAGGGATTGATGAGCCAGGAAGCAGAAAAATGGTACTAGCCACATTTAAATGATATATGTGGTCTCTCTCTTTCTAGATAGTTCCTGTGGAAGCTGAATGACAGAAGTAGGCAGGTTCTCTGGATGCACTTATAAACGGTTTCATCCTCAAACTCTGGGCAAGACTAACACAGACACTGGGACATAGCAAAGAGGTCTTTTGTATATCAATAGGAGTTGATAAAGTATTATCATTGGTTGGGTAAGTCATTCTGCCTTGATGGCAGAATGACTTACTCAACTGCAACTGCAACCAGAGCTGCAACTTGGTAACTCATTTAGGTCAGAATAATTTCATTCTCTTCACCACTATTTCATCACCCGTAAAACAAGAATATAAACAATAGTACTCTTAAGGTCACTGTGAAAATTGCATGTTTTAGTGTAGGAAAAATGCTTAGACAGTGCCCAACACAGAGATAACATTATATAAATGTTACCTGTCATTATTATTACTGCAGGCTAGTGGCTCTAGTATTGCATCTCCTGCTTGGGACAGCCTTTGAAGTAAAGACAGAAGGTACCTAATTTAAGATGATTTAGTTTACTGGGTGTGGTGGTGTACATATATAATCCCAGCAATTTGGGAGGCGGAGGCTGGAAGATTGAAAGTTTGAGGCTAGCACCAGTGATTTACTGAAGCCCTCTGCAACTTAGTAAGACCCTGTCTCCAAATTTAAAAAAGAAATAAATAAAAAAGGTGGGATCATGGCTCAGTATGGCCCAGTGATAAAACACCCTTGGATTCAATCCCCATTACCAAAACTTAAAGAAAAAGAAAAAAAGAAAGAAAAGAAAAAAAGATGATTCAATTTTTGCCTTGATGATGGTGTAAAAACAATGCATATTTATAAAATCATACTTTGAATTTTGATATTTTTCCAGGCTAATGATGTATGGGTATGATGCTTAGTAGCAAGGCTGAGCCATGGCAGTGAGTTGTAGCTACTAGTCAGTCTTGTGATCACAAGGGGAAACTGATACACTACAGTGGACTATATTGCTAAGCTAGGATGTTTAGTAGGTGAGGTGTGTAAATGCATTTTTGACTTATGATGTTTTCAACTAACAATGTGTTTATTAAGATGTAACCCTGTCTTGAGTCAAAGAGCATCCGTAGTGTTATCTGAGGCTTAGAGAAAAACTCGTTTGCCTGGGTTACAGTTAATTCAAAACCTGAGATTTTTCTATTAAACTATCATGTCTCATAAATGTTAGTACCTGTAGCTCAAAGAAGCTTTTTAGAACATCCTAGGAAGTTATCAAACTTGTCTTCAGAGTGGGTGGTTAAGGGATGGGCTCTAGTAAAATAATTGGGTTTGAATTCTGATCCCATCACTCAAGGCAGCTGGGTGGGCTTAGACTGTTATTCACTATAGTTTGGTTCTGAAATGTCCTCCAAAGACCCTTGTGTTAAGGACTTTGTCCCCACCCTGTGGTGCTTGCTGTTGTGAGGTGGTAAAGCCAGGGACAGGAAAAGGAAAGACAGAAGAATGAATCTGACATAATTTTCCTATGTACATATACAAAAACATCACAGTGAATCCCACCATCATGTACATCCACAAGAATGTGGTCCTAACTAGAATAAGATGTATTCCATGATTGTATAATTATATCAAAATGAATTCAACTGTCAGGTATAACTAAAAAGAACCAATAAAATTTTTTAAAAAGTGGGCATCATTGGAAGATGCTAAGTCATTGGAGGTGTGTCCTTGTAGGGTAGATGGGAAACCTGGTGCCTTCCTTCATCTCTTCTTGCTTTCCAGCCACTATAACTTTGCCATAGATTCCCACCATGATGAACTGTGCTGCCACAGGCCCAAAGCAGCAGGGCCAAGAGACCATAAACTGAAACCTCTGAAACCATGAGCCAAAATAAACCTTTCCATCTTTTAAGTTGGTTACCTCAGGTGTTTTGTCACAGTGACACACTATTCAACTGCATTTCTTCGACATGCATCATGACATTTTCTCCTTCATAGGTTATTGTGAGGATTAAATTACATGCCATTTGATACTAAATTCTATATAATTTTTAACTTTTTATAATTGCCATTTTCATTATAAATATGAACTATATCTCAGAGGTAGTTGCTGGTATAGGTACATGTAGAATTCTGGTGAGTCTTTTAGTCAGTCCCCTCTGTGCTTTGCCATCTAATTGGTTAGTTTTCAGTCATCCTTTTTAGAGTCTACATTTATAAGGTTAGAGTTGTTAGTGAGGATTTTAGAAGAACATTTCCTAAGAGTTCTTTTTTTTTTTTGAACTGCCAAGTCCAGAGATTTAGGTTGTAGCTTGGTGCTGAAGTAATTGGCTCTTTTAGTCTTGCATTATAAGTTCTTTTTCAGAGTATAAGGTTGAGAACCATGAGCAACTCTCACATTTTGGTAATTGCTCTACGGAATAACTTACCTTTTAAAAACATATGTTATTCAGCTGTGACTCCTACTTCCCTCACAATGCCATGAGAATTTCCTCATTTCATATAACATCATCACAATCTTATTTTCTGAGATTCTCCTTTTAACTGTTTCCTTAAGTACCATCACTTAATAATATTTTCTTTTCAGTTTATCCACTAGTTGGGGAAGTGATGTACTTGTTAGCACTGAAGAGTTTCTTAGGAGAATGCAGAAATGATTTAGTCTTAAAGATTTTCTACCTGTCAGAGAATTCAGGCATGATGATAGCTACTTGCAGAAAGTTGCACACTATTTACTGCTGTTGTGTCACATCAACCCTCAGTACGTGACCAGAAATTAATTCAGAAAGTTTCATTAATACATTGAGTAAAACTCATTGAGATGGTTTAATACCTCTTTAAATGCAACATTTGTGTATGTGTGTGTGTGTGTGTGTGTGTGTGTGAGAGAGAGAGAGAGAGAGAGAGAGAGAGAGAGAGAGAGAGAGAGAGAGAATTGGATTGATTTGGCTATGAAAAGACAGAACTCTACAGTGCTCTAATATTGATAAATAGGTGTCTTCTAAATTGATTTCCCCTCTTTCTGATAGTTAAGCAGATAGATTATTTTATAGTTTTGTTTTCTCTGTGTGGAGGGAACAAAAGGATTAGCAAGTTTTTTTTGTTCTGTCTTTTTCTTTTTTCTTTCAAAATAACTGAGAGAACATTAAGAAATGGAATTGTAAATATGTTTCCATTCTGTTACAGAAAAGTTTAACATTTTCCTCTGTTTCTTAGACATCAATTAAAACTCTGAAATGACTCTTGTTTGTACTAGCACTCAAGGAAGAGAAAGAAATAGTCTACTATAAAGAACTCACTCCCAGAAATTTCTCACGATATGATATTGTCACCAGAGAAGAGATGTTTCCTGAGAAGGGTCTGAGGAATCCTGGAGAGAAAGGGGGACCTGGGCTTAGGACCAATGTGGTCCTTGGCAAATTTCATGAAAAAGAATTTCACCACATGCCAGTCAAAGGCAGAGATCCAGAGGTTTAATTAGGAAAGTAGATACAAATTCAAGAGAGAATGAGGGCAATCTCAAGAGGGATGCCTTTTTGGGTAAAGCAAGGAATATACATTCAAGGAAGGAGAATGTGAGCCATTTTGAAAGTGAGCCATGTGTTTTGGGGGTTCTCTGCTCTTCTTTTAAAGGAATCTTGGTGAAGGATACATATGGAAAGGCATATAGGAATGTTATCAGTCTGATCATTTCACGACAGGATCTAGTGGTCTTGATCTATCTCCATATCCTCAGGATGATGTGCTCTTTGTTATCTGATCAATAGGTAGCACTGAAGAGCCCCCTAAATTATAGGTTCCTCAAGGTAGTGTATCTCTTTGCTTACTCTATTTATCGAGGGGTTAATTAACAGTGTTCAGGTGGATTTGCTGATTTCCCAGGAATTTGGAAGTATGCAGCACTTCTGAATTAAAATCTTTCCCTTGTTTTTTGTTCATGTCTCCTTTCTACCTGTTTTTTTATTTTTTTTAATCCTATGTCAGTATCTTAACAAAGATCACTTATTACTCTTATCTTTTCATCAAAATGAAAAACATGCTAAATAATCAGTTAATTTTTGAGTTCTCCCTTGCAACCTGGAGATTAGAGAGAAGTAACTCCTCCTTTAGGAGGAAAAAGTAATTTATTTTCTACTCTTCATGGTTAATAATTTGGATGGTCCTCTGCATCTAAAGACAGAGAAAAACGAATAGAAGTTTAATATCATATATGTCTTATGGGAGATACCCAGAGATATGAATATATCTCAAAAAGTAGCTTTGAGTTCAGACTCAAATGCCATCATCAACAGAACCCAAGAAAGAAGGGTGTTTAGGAAGGTCCATTGTGAGAATATGCCCAAGAAGTGCAAGGTAAGCAAGAGTAAGGCTTGTTAAGCAGATTTAAGACCCTGTCTTCTCCATTGACAACAGTCTTTAGTGAGTTAGCCATCCTTTCTTCCTGGCACAAAGAGAGAAACCCCTCCCCCCCCCCCCTGCAAATGGAAATTTCCTTTATGGATGTAGATTTTTCTTAAAATATGGGTTATTTCTGTATTATTTTCAGGGCTTTTCCTGTGACTTGCAGTCTCTTAAAATAATCAGTCAAAATAATCTATGGCAAAGAGGCATATTTTCCTTGACATATTCTGGTCTCCTAGAGTCACAGTTTTGAGGTCATGTAATTTAGTCTCTTACCCAGTTTCATACTGCCACCCCTGGCACTAAACTGTCTCAAGTTGAGACAGGAGAGTCTTGTGTTTTTCATTCATCCATCAGTGAGAAGTTATTAAATGGTTTCCATCCAGAACTATGTCAGGTACCATGAAAACTGCAAAAATCACATTGGACCATTTCCAGATCTCAAGGAAACTTGCCCTTGGGTTTCTCTTTTCCTTTCTCTTCCTCCCCATCTTCTGCCAACTTTGTGAAGAATTTGAAATTGTTGAGTAAATTAAAGGTAGTGTACAGGTAATATAACAAGTAACCATGAAATAGAAGCATGACCTTCTTTAGTAGTATAAGTTGGTAGGCCCAGGGAATTAACCAAATTTGGTAAAGATCTCTTGGCCACTAATTTATCTTGTGTAACATCCATGTCTTACTGGAGGAAACATTTCAGTTTTTTTTTTTTTTTTTAAAGCAGGTAGAATCTTTTGGGGATAAAACCAAAGGTGGAATCAACCAGTTAAAATTTGTATATTGACTATAGCGTGTTTTTCAAACAGAAGCACAGGTGTTGGAGGTAAGGGTGAGGGTACAGATGAGATCAGTCTTTACCTTTGTCTCCCCAGACCTCAGCATAGTGCATGTTTATGTTTGGTGCTTGAGATATAGTTCTATAAATTTTAACTATTCATTGGATGGTTTTGCACTGACTTTGGGTAACAATGAAGAGAGGTTATGTAGTCCATGCCTTTGAAATGTTGTGTTCTCTTTCCCTAGAAAGCCATCTTCCCACCCTTTGCTTTGCTTAGCTCCTCCTCACCCTCCAGGTCTTAGATTTAATTCAGTTCATTTGTTTTAGTAAGTCCTAGTCTGCTCTGCTCCTTTCTGCTTGAAAGGATACATTCCCAGCAGGAGTCTTGGACTCCTGCCTGTCTCCTTGAATAGCTTTCAAAAGGTTTTTTTGATCAACTTAGTACCCTTGCTCCTACCATGGTACCTGATGCTTCCTATTATGTAACTCAGTAAATGCTTCATTCCATGAATGAAAGTAATTAATTACTAAACAATGTGGTGAGTAGTGCTTTCAATTAACTTTGAATGAAAATGAAGATACTATTAAGCATAATAATGATGATAATGATGATGATGATAAAGGGTGATAGTAACCACTCTATTGCATTTGAACCTTGTGCCAGGCCCTTTTAAATGATCTCACTGAATCTCCTAATAACTTTGTTAGGAAGGCAACATGATTAACCCCATTTTACCAAGGAGAAAAATGAGCATGGGGAGGATTGATGACTTGGATAGAGTCGTACACCTGTTTGGTTTGATAGAGCCCAGGATTCAAACCCATTTCCTTCACCACAATATAAAATTATATCCCTATGCTATTTTGCTGAAGTGTTTTTGGGATTCTGGTCTGTAGGAATGAAATGATGGTGTCCTCACTGTGACAAGTTACCCCGTGATAACTCAAAACAGCTGAAGTCTGCCATCATATTTCATTGTGAAGTGTCTACCACGTTTTTTATGCAGAAACAGAAAAATGTAGAACCAGAGGTCATAGAATCTGTTTCACGTTAATGGGGTTGGAATGTTCTTTTTGCCTGTCTCCTATTGGTACACAGCCCTCTGGCTGAATGACCTTTGCTGTAGTTCTGTGTATAAGGACTTATCACATACTTCATTTGTTCATTTGAAAATCCAGTGTTTACTGCAGTCCATAGCAGCCACATTATGATGATTACTTAGGCAGACAAATTAAATGATTCAGTGTGGTAGTAGCTCTAAAAAGTCTAATTTCCATGTGTGGAATCATGTTTATCATCACCCAAATTCAAAGGCACAAAATAGCACATTTACATTGGTAACTTATTCATAAAATTCCCTTTCTACCTTGTTTGTTTTCTTGTTACCAACCAAACCATATCCCATGTGGAGGATGAAACATAAAATAGTGGTATTTAAATATTAGGGCTGTGATAGGGGCCAGGCAATTGAGGCCAGTCGAGCGTCTCATTCGTGCCTTCTGCTTCCTAGTTTCATACACGTAAAGATTTTGGAATCCCCATATCTGTCTTTAAAGATTTGCCTAACTGCTTCTTCAAAGCTTTAGGGCCTCTCAGATAAATGTACATAAAAGACATTTTTTAAACAATATTGACTCAAAAGGAAGACTGCAGGTCATGATTTTCACTTCATGATTACTGAACTTTCCTGAAAGCTTTATTCCTCCATTGAGTCTCCCTCCAGGAAAACAAGGAACATTCTTTGCAATTCTAACACTTTTAAAGAATGACCTCCTTGGCTCAAAGAGAATCTTTTGATTATTAGTGACAAAAATGAATTATCCTAAAGCGAACTCTTTTTGAAAGCATAGATCCCGTTTTGTAGGAGGAAAACCTAATCTCAAGCCCTAGAACATGTCAGGTTAATGGCTAACTTGCTGCAAGGAGAGAAATAGGAAAAAGCAAAATTGCTAAATCTGCTGAAGAACTAATCAAGCATATTGTTCCCTTGATTCTAGAAAATTGCAATGAGCTTTTAGAAAGGTTGAAAAGATGTCCATGGCACACTTTCATTTACTTTGTTGTAAATGTGTATTCCTCCTTCCCTGAGGTGTTGGTATTCCTAGGGGTGTGGGGGGATGGAGGTGCTGAAGATTATAGCTACTGGTGATATTCTGGTGTGCCCTGGCAAAGTTCCTGTCATTCCAAATGACAAATGGTTCCCTCTTCTGGGTGAACTTAAATTCAGTCCTTAAGCTGAGACAGCCCGGAAGGAATCACCATTGGTCTTATGTTTATTAAAATATAGTTGTGAGGCTGAGGTATAGCTCATTACGACAGCACTGGCCTGGCATGCCTGAGACCCTGGGTTTGATCCCCAGCACTGCACAGTCAACAAGCACAAACAAAGCCAAACAACAACAACATTAAAAACTATAGAGTAGATCACGAGGGGCGCACACCTATAATCCCAGCTGCTTAGAGGCTGAGGCAGGAGGAACACAGGCTTGAGGCCAGCCTTTGTAATTTAGTGACCCTATCTCAAGATAAAATAAAAAGGACTGGGGAGTGTGGCTCAGTGGCAGATCACTTGCCGAGCATGTGCAAGGACCTGGGTTCAATCCCAGCACAGCAAAACAATCAAAAAACATAGTTTTGAATTTTATCCTTAAGAAACCAACCACCTATGACCAGCTTAAGTATGTTCCAGAACTGGTGATGAACACCATGGCTTCCTTTCTTTCCTTCATCTTTCCCTCCTTCTCTCTTTTCTTTGATTCCAAAAACTTTTAAAAATACAAAGAGTACAACAAATATCTTTATTTCCAGTATTCAAAAATGAGTATCTTTTTGTTAGGCCAGATTTGGCTTCCAGTGTTGCTTCCTTTTAAAAGAAATTATTGGAGGGAAGAGGGAGGGGAAGTGCAATGAAATTAACTAAATTATGCTGTTATATTGTGTGCAGTACAAATAGGTAACAATGAATCCCACTGTTGTGTATAATTATAGTGCACCAATAAAAAGAAAAATTAAAAAAGAAAAGAAATTATTGATGAAACTCAATTCCTCTTTAACTATCACACCTGTTCTTTCCTTCACCCTCTACACCCTCTGCTGTCTACAACACCTGCCCCAAATTCTCCAACATAAACATGGTCTGTATTTGACCAGCCTCATATTTATACTTTTACCTACATACATGTGTTTTCTTAATGAATACATGCAATTATGTTTGTTTAAAATTTTCCTTTTATCAACAGCTGCCTCGTATTTAATCCTGTAAATACAGCACATTTTTCTTACCCATTCCCCTTTCTTGGTGTCTCTTAGATCATTCCAGGTTTTGTTATTCTAAAAACAAAACTTAATCTTTTTAGTATATGTCTCCTTGTGCATATAACTTTAAGCCAAGTGCATCCCTCAGGAAGAATCAGTATGCCAGGGGATGTTTGTAGTATCACTTTCAGTAACTATAGTCAAGTTATTCCCTAGAATAATAATTGCTTAAAAATGCCCAAATTGTGGTTGGTTCTGCCAAAAGCAAACTAAAATATTATGCTATTCTCCCCCACATCTTGGACAACACTGAATTTTTTTCAGTCTCTTTCATGTTCAGATGGAAGAAAAATGGAATCAATTATTTTAGTTTGCATTTTCCAACACTTTTTTTTTCTTTTAAAGAATGGACTTCTTTCTTTATGTCTTGATCTTTGTGATTTATTCTTTGAATCATCTTTATTTCTATTTATTTGTTGTGTTTTTCTTTTTCTTGATTTTAGGAGTCCCTTGCATATTCTGGTATTCACCTGTATCTTTGGTAGGGCTGACATTTGAGAAGATCATTTCTTCAGATTATTAGAACAGTTAAATTGTTCTGTTTCCAGATTTATTTTCATATATTATCAAGAAGTCAGGCCCATCTTTCTACCCCCAGTCGGTTGCAAATCCTTTTGGATCTACTTTCAAAATATGCTACATGGACCTGACCACTTTTCACTGTCCACTGTGCTACATTGGGTACCTTCGTTCTCCAGGGTCTGCAGGAGCCTCCTCAGTGGCCTGGTTCTTTAGTTCATTCTCACCAAAGACCTAGAGAGACCTTATCAAAGTGTAAGTCAGCTCTTTATTTACCTCTCGTGAGAACCATGTAATAATGGCTTTGCACTTTGCTGCCAATAAAAACCCAAGTTGTTATAGTGGCCCAAGAGGTCCAGCATACACCAGCCCCATGTCACAGTCACTGTCACTGCTCCTTCTCATCTCCCACTTCTCTCCTCTTGCTCTGGTCCCTGCTGTTCTCTAACACACCAGTGTTCTCATGCACTTTCTTTTCCCTCTCCCTGGAATTTATTTCCATCCAAAACCATCTATCTTTTTTTGCTGAATTCTCATTTAGATTTTTCCCCAGAGATGTTACCTCCCTGGAGATATTTTCTAACCTCCTTGCTTAAAAATGCAGCAATCGCTCTACACTGACTGCCTTTGTTTCCTAGGGCTATAGTAACAAAGTATCACAGATTGAGTAGCTTACAACAACAGAAATTTTTTTGCCTCACAGCTCTACAATCTACAGGTTTGAAATCAAAGTGTCAGTAGGGCCATGCTCTCTCTGAAAACTACAGGGAACCCCCACCTCTCCTCTCCTTGGTTTCTGGTGGTTTGATAGTAATTCTTGACATTGTTTGTCTTGCAGCTACATAAGCCACGTCTCTGTCATCACCTGGCACCTCCCTGCATGTCTCTGTCTTTACTTATGGTTTGGATCTCTAGTATGCCCTAAGGTTATGTTTTGAAAGCTTGGTTTCCAGAGCAGCAGTGTCTAGAGGTGATCTTACCTGGTTGGTGGATTAACCCATTTGATGGATTAAAAATAGGTGAGACATGGGTGGAGGAAATAAGTCATTAGGAACTACATGTTGTCCCTGGCCCCTTCCTCTCTTTCTGTCTCTATTTCTGTCTCTCTTTCTTTCTGCCTCATGCTCCAAGAAGCCGACAGCTTTCCTCTCTCACTTCCTTATACCATGATATTCTGCATCACCTTAGGCCCAGAGCAATGGAGCCACTGACCATGGATCAGTGAAACCTCTGGATCCCTGAGTAAAATAAGATTTTCTTTCTCCAAGTTGTTTGTGTTGGGTATTTTTGGCTACAGTGATAAAAGGCTGATGGGTACACTTCATCTTTGCTTGTTATATCTTCAACAACTTTATTTTCAAAGAAAGTAAAGTTCCAACGTACTGGGGTTAGGAACCCAACATTTTTTTTTTTCTGAAGTGCAGGGAAAATAATTCAACCCATAAAACACATCATTTCCTTTCCTACTCTGTTTCTCCAGAGCACTTAGCACTATTTAACCAACCATATATTTCACCTATTTTTTTTTTGTCTGTCTTTCCCCACCAGAATATAGACAGCATGAAGTCAGGATGTGGGGCTATGTTTATTGCTGTAATATATTAATGCCTGACCCCTTAATAGCATCTCAATAAACATTTGTCAAATGAATGCATTCACTCTGTTAAATTATGGCATTGAACAGGCCAATTAACATGTTGTGGAATAAAAATAATTAGGTAAATTCACCCTTATACAAAATCCTACAGAATGAGTCAGTGTTTATTATTTTAATACTTTTTAATTCAAAGAAGGGCATCTGAAGGAAAAGTAGAGGTCGATATCAGAAAAGATAGGAGTGAGCTGACCAGTTGGGGGATGAGTATATCATCATTGAGTGATTTATGAGTAGTGAGATATCTTTGGTCCCTTTGTCATTCTTCCACTTATCCTTACAATTAAGATGGAAAAATATTTTGCTTTGTCTAACATATTCTTGGAACTATGTATATACTTTGTATATACTATGTATATACTTTAACTCATTTAGAAATAATATATTCTTAAAAAATGTATCCCTTGCATATTATTATACCCATTTTTCAGAAGCAAAAAGTGAGGAACAACAAGGTTGAGCAGCCATGTAAGCCACAGAGATAATACATTACTAGGATCTAAATTCAGGCCAATGGGACCAAAACCTGTGTTCCTTCCCTTGTCATATGACTTCAGATTCTACTGGGACCAGAATTTCATAGGAAAGGTTGTAAACTGACCCACAAATGATTTTTCAGACAGGTGATTTGGCATAGAACATCACTTTTGGTAAGTACCCTTCTTACCAAAACTCATGGATCAACCTTATATTTTGGCACAATGGAAAGCCCTAGTGCCAGCCTGCCCAGTTCCTGAAAAGGGCCAAATGATATGGACAGGCCAGCTCTGGAATAGGCATCAGATGATAGAGAGTCAAGGCACCATTGTGTGGTCATGTGTGAATCACCGAAGCGCCTCTCAGCCACATCTCTCCTCTGCAGAGCAATGATGATGCTCATAAGAAATCACATGTGCCTTTATTCTGCCTTTTAAACAATATCTGTGCAGTCATACCAGCTCAGTTTTTGTGGTTTGTGGTTTCTGTTGAGTTCTCTGCTAAAATATCATCAAAATTTCTTGTTTGTGGTGTAGGTATCCTAGGACAACCTGCTGACCTTAACTCCTCTACAAAAAAATCTGTGCATCCAGCCACTGAGAACTCCAAGGAAGCAGCAGTAGTCTAAAAGGTAGTGTTTGCTTCATTTTAAATTTTTTTCCGAGGGTCTGACATAACTGAACTGCTACGGGCAAACTTATAATAGTAGAACATTCGTATGTACATATAAAATAGAACTTTTAAAATGGTAAAATTCAGGTCTAGATTCCCTTGGAGAATTTACCCTGTCTCGACTTCTATTTGTAGCTGCCATTAAAAGTTGGAATATAAATATTATGTCAGTTAAATAAAAGAGTGATGACTTCACTTTATGAAAGAAAGCATTGCCTTTGCTTTCCATGAAATGTAGCTTAACTGTTGCTTGATTGATATGCCATTATATCATCCTCACCCCACAGACAGTTACACATATTTAATAATTTTTATGTATAAAAAGTAAGGTTAAACAGTTACAATGTCAAGTTGTTATGCCTTATGGTGGCTTTGAGAATGATGGTGAAATTGAAATGAAATGAGTAGCACCAGGAGGCGGCTTCTGCCATGAGCCATGTCTCCTAAAATGGCTTGGGATCATTCTTGGTAAGAGGAAGTCCTAGTGGTATCCAGTGGGACAAGGAAGGCTGGATTTTATCAAAAGGTTCAAAGATCAGGTAAAATGATCTCTTGCCTTTATACATCTTTGAATGGTGACATTGGAAAAGTTGAACGTGTTTTTTTTTTAAATAGCAATCAAGGAGAAGACATGCACTATTGAGGGTCAGAAAACAGTACTCCAAAAGTGTGAGTGTTGGCATGCTGAGTATTTTGAGCTGAAAGATGTTGGTAGGGCCTCAGAAGCAAAATCTTTTTTGACTGTATCCTATTCCCCTCTCTCCCCAGGCAGGCCTTAGATACTGGAACCCCTCTCCCTCAAAACCAGCCGTAAAACCTAGAAATGTTTACTCATAACTTTCCCCCAACATCTGTGTAAGAGCTGGCCATAAAGAAATTCTCTGGCCTACCTTGTCTGACAGTCGGTCATCCCAGAAAGGTCCTGTTTTGTACATGGGAAAAAGGAATGCCGCAAAGAAATACCTAGAAGAATTGAAACCCATAGGCCCTGCTGAGTTTCTTCTCTTTGTCTCTCACTGATAGGTCATTCCCATTTTGTCCAATCTCACTTCTATACAGCTGTCCATTTTCATCAGATCTTGGCATTAAAAAAGCCCAGTTTTCCTTGTGTCTCTGGGCTTTCATTTCTGAAGGCTCCTGTGTGGCATACAACATTTATTAGGTACATTGGTTTACTTTTCTCCTATTAACCTGTCTTTTGTTATTTTGTTAGAGGAGCATTGGCTGTGCCCCTTATAATGGGTGTCCCATCTTTCTCCCCCTGCAGTACTAAGCTGATAAATTCCTCAGCATGGGGTCACTGGGCGGTGCTCATTTAATCCCACTTTTATATAAATACTCATATCCTTTTCCATCAGTCATTCTCATCTCTCCTCCTTCAATAGTGTGTCCCACTCCTGGGTCTTGGCAAACAATTTTGCATGATATATACATATTTATTATATGATATACATATATGTTAGCCTCATGTGCCAGAACACAATGATGTTGTGTTTTCTTTCTTGCTTCCAGTTAAGACCCAGTCTCCTGTAACCTGTATGCCTAACCATCCGTGACCTGCCTTCCTTTTTCTCTCATCCAATGGTCATCTAAAACCCATGCCAAGTTTATGAAGTCAGGCAAGACTGCACCTAGAATTTGTAGGATTGTGAGACATTGCTGTATCTTCTAGAAGTACTCACCAAGTTCAGGTTGTGTTGGGATGAGGCAGGTATCTTCACTTTCTAGTATGCCTGGCTTCTTTTTAGTGAATCATGTACCCATCTAGAGAGTTTCCCTGGAAATGAGAGAAGGTTTAAAAGTAGGAAATTCAATGAACTGAAATGGAGCATCCTAACTAGAGTCCTTGAATGGCATTATTTGATCTTTCTGTTATTATTATTATTCTGGTTAGTGTTTTAAGCCCTGAAGCAAGGCAATTTTTAAAGTGAAAGCTGTCAATACAAAATATATATCTGAAAGAGTAGGATTTGAACATCAGTAATTACTAGAAAAAAGAATTGTAGCTTATTTTCAAGTTTTAGAAACCTTTCTTATTCCTCCATACATAGAAAGACTTCTCTACTAACAATAAAGGGCATGTGCCTAATGATTTCAACTACTCCCATTTTTTAGATTTCAGCTGATCAATGGGAGATATTAGTCAACTCTCTTAGCCTCTCTGAACTCTGGTTTCTTCTTCCATAAAATGAGGCTAATTATAGGAAAGACCTCATGGAATGGCTATGCAAGATTAAATGATAATTTATGTAAAGTGGTTAAGAAGGTGTCTTGCAGGCAGAGGCTCTCAAGAAATGGAAGCCAGAATGATTATTATTAGAAGGAAATGTTCACTTACCAACTCTGTGTTGTTGTGGAAGGATTTTCAGTATTTTATTTCTCTTGGAATATTACCTATTGCAATCTGAAACTCTAAAAGTAAGGTAAAATAATGTGGCAAAGTACCATGTAGATATTTTTGATAGTCATAATTTTGTGCAAACAGCAATGCTTTGAGGTTAAATTCTGCCAATCTAAGAGCCACGTCTGAGTAATATTTTATCATTTAACTTTGTGCTGTGCTTTCATTTCAAATCCACCAATGTACTTGGCAAGATGATCAAGGAACACCTAATTCCAACTTCTGTTTCTTAAACTAAAACCAAATATTACTAGATGAGGTTAAACATTTTTCAGAGAAGAGGTAGGAAATGCAAAGGAATATTTCCTTAATGTTTTTATTTGTTTTATTTGTTTCTACTTCTTTTATGGATATGTAAACTCTACTGGATTTAACATTCTCACAGATATCAACTGTAATATAGACCTCCCAACAAATATCTGGAGGCCCTAGAAAGTAAAAATAAGAAGACAGATTACTTGGGGGAGTTGAAATTCAAAACTCAGAAGTAAGTTTTTCATTTTACAACTTTTAGACTGAGACCAGGCTGAAGTTAATGTCACCTTGGATGGCTAACCCTCAATTTAAAAACCTGTATAGAGTCTTTGAGGTTTGAAGACCCAAACAACAGAATTCAGGTAACATAGACACTGAAAAATGAGTTTTGAATCTGTTGAAGAAGAGAGACAGAGAAGAGAAGCTCCTTCATCTGTTTATAAACATTAACCAAATATTTGGCCGATACCTGAACCATGTATTCAAGAGCAGATATAAGTTAGCACAGTTAAAAATTTAAAAACTGAGTTGAATTTGACCTGCCATCTGAGGTGATTTTCAGTTTGCATATAACTAAATTAATTGCCTGCTAAAATTCTTCTGAAAACTAAGGCAGAATTCAGAATTTCTTCACAATAACATTTATATAGTCATTGATACAACCCCAACTTACACAAATATGAAGGAACAAGAAAATGACCAATTTTTTAAATATTTATTTTTTAGTTGTAGTTGGACACAATACCTTTATTTTATTTATTTATTTTTATGTGGTGCTGAGGATTGAACCCTGGGCCTTGCACATGCAAGGTGAGCACTCTACTGTTGAGCCCCAGCCTGAAAATGACCAACTTTGCTTTTTATCTATTTATTTATTTTGGTGCCAGGGATTGAACTCAGGGGCACTTGACCACTGAGCTACATCCCCAGCCCTATTTTTGTATTTTATTTAGAGATAGGGTCTCACAGAGTTGCTTAGTACCTCTCCATTGCTGAGGCTGCCTTTGAACTCGCGATCCTCCTGTCTTAGCCTCCCTAGCCGCTGGAATTACAGGCGTGTGCCACCATGCCCGCTGGTTGGAGTTGGTGAATATCATGGTAAGTGAAATAAGCCAATCCCTTAAACCAAAGGCCTAATTCACAATAAGTTGGGAGGCAGTCGAGAAGATTAGATTAGGTAGAGGGAAGTGAAGGGAGGGAAGCGGAGGGGATGTGGGGATAGGAAAGATAGTAGAAAGAAACAGACATATTACTTTATGTATATATGTGACTGTGTGACAATATGATTCTACAACATGTATACTCAGAAAAGTGAGAAATTATATCCCATCTATGTATGATATATCAAAGTGCATAAATGCATTCTCCTGTCATGTATAACTAATTAAAACAAAAAATTGATTACAAAATAAAATAAAATTGAAAAATACAATATTTGAAGTAAAATCCACCCAATAGGCTTACAACAGTTGTATTTAACCAAGGAAAGTGTCAGCAAACCTGAAGATAGATCCTTAGAAATGTTCATTCTGAAGCCCAGAAAGAAAAAAGATTAAAGTAAATTAACAGCAGCATACTACAGGACACAGAAATATGGCATATATACACAATAGAATATTACTCAGCAATAAAAGAGAATAAAATCATGGCATTTGCAGGTAAATGGATGGAGTTAGAGAAGATAATGCTATGTGAAGTTAGCCAATCCCCAAAAATTAAATGCCAAATGTTTTCTTTGATGTACGGAGGCTGATTCATGGTGGAATAGGGAGAGGGAGCATGGGAGGAATAGCTGAACTCTAGATAGGGTACAGGGGTGCAATGGGCAGGAAGGGGACATGGGGTAATTAATGATGGTGGAATGTGATGATCATTATTATCCAAAGTACATGTATGAAGACACAAATTTGCTGAATATACTATGTATACAACCAGAAAAAAATATATATATATATATTTGAAAAAATAGTGACCAAAATTTTCAAATTTGGTGTTATTACACAAATAAAGATCAAAAAACTTAGTAGCCCTAAAAATGGGATAAATTTGAAGAAAACTGTGCCTTGTTACTTTATATTCAAACTGCTGAGCACCAACAATAATGAGAAAATCTTGATAGTAGCCAAAAAAAAAAAAAAAAAAGACACAATACCTCTGGGAGAGTGATGCTGTAACTGAACTCCTGACTTCTCATCAGAAGTTACTGAAGCTGGAAATAGTGAAATAATATTTTAAAAAACAGAATGGGAGAAGCAAACAACTGTTAACCCAAATTTCTATGCATAGAGAAAATATCCTTTGAGAATGAAGATAAATTAGACATTATCAGATGATAAACAGGCTTGAGACTTTATTGCCAGCATACCTGCACACAGGAAATGCCAAGGGAAGTTGTCCAGGTGAAATGAGGTGTCATCAGAATTTAAATCTTCAAGAAGCAATGAAAAATATTGGAAATTATAATATAGAGGACTATTTTTTCATCTTAAAGTCTTTATTTATTTTGGTCCTGGGGATTGAACCCAGGGCCACTTTACCATAAAGCTACATCCCTAGGCCTCCTTTTATTGAGATAGGGCCTTGCTAAGTTCCTGAAACTGTCCTTGAAATTGCAATTTTCCTGCCTCAGTCTCCCTGAGTCTCTGAGATTATAGGCTTGACCATCACACCTAGCTTATCGTAAAATCTTTAAAATACAGAGGACCTCTTAAAGCAAAAATTATAATATTGCTTTGTGATGTTACTGAAAGCTTTGTCCTCATCCCTGATGCCAATTCAATAAGGAGTACATGTTTGTGAGAAAAAGGAAAAAGAATTTGTATTGCTTTGCTAACAAAGGAGAATCACAGGGGACTCTTTTCCCAAGGTCTGTGATTCTGCCCATCAGGGGGCATTTTTTTTTTTAAGAGGGGATTCAAAGGCTACATTCCATGTGTTCTCACTCTAGAATTATAACTCACTGATTAATTTGGGAGTTAGTCATTTCTGAGATCCCCTAGTGCCATCCCTAAAGTTTGAATTACTTCCTTCCAGTGCTAGGTATGTGCTCAAGGACAGATGACTGCCTAGAACGGGGAACAAAGGTAATCTTGTTCTCCTGAGATTAGGGAGGGGGATAGAGAGATGAAGAGAAAGAAACATGTTCATTTTAAAAGTAAGTCCCAGTGCAGATAAGGCTATATTGAAAGCAGAGGACAGTGGTTACAATGTTTCTAATGTAGGGCTTGTAGATATAGTGCATATGGCAATTATAACATAAAAAATCAGGATGTTAGATGGATTTACACAGTTGCAAGATTTTTTAATTTTATATGAGGTAGTATGAAATTAAGAAGATTTTGAAAGGTAGAGCAGGTATATTTTAATATCTAGCTCTAAATGTAACCATATCAATAATTATATCAAATGTTAATGGACTAAACATTCAAATTAAAAGGCAGAGATATCAGAATATATTTAAGAGTCAATAAAAACTACATTTGCTAGATATATAGCAGAATATATAGTTTAAAAGTATAAAGACACAGGTAGTAGGTTTAAAGTAAATTGGTAGATAAAAGATATACCATTGAAACAGCATAGGATGTCTAGAATGTCTATGTTAATATCAGACAAATTAAACTTTAAGACAAAAAGTATTACCAGAGATAAAGAAGAACATTTCATAATAATAAAATGCTTATTAAATTAAGAAGACCTAAGAACTATAGATGAGTGAGTATGTGCCTCACAAAATTCCAAGTGAGATCTCTTTATGTGTTTCTGAGTCTATAATTTTTTGAGGACTATCTCAATCATTTGTCAAGAGACACAAGTGGCTCATCACTTTAACTTGACAACCAGTTAGTAAAATCATGGAATGGAAACTCAACATATATGGAGGAAAAAAAAAAGAGTTCAGAGAATTCAGTGTAATTAACTGCTGACAATTCTTCATTACAGTGTTTGATGATGTGTTTGCTTCATTTAAGGTATTGTATATGTTTGAGCAACTCCCATTATCCAGGATCAAACTAGACACCTTCATAATTTAATCTTACAGAGTTCAGATGTGGTTAATATGTGCCACAACAGCTATTCAGCCCATTCTGGTTGGTGTCAATACCTTATTAGTCATTAAATATCTTGGATGTCATTTCTGCTTGTAGTTGTAATATAAGCTCTCAGTATTTTCCCCATTTTTCAGTGGAAGAATCTGTAGCTCAGAGATTCATTGCATAGCCCAAGGTCAAATACTGGTGGATAGGAGAACCAATCTTCAAATCTGAGTTTAACTGTTTTCAAAACTTCATACTGCATTGCACCATTTCCTCTGAGGAAACATCACTGACTTATTTTTATTAGAGTATGCATTTGAGGATCCATAGTACCCTTTCATATACTCCCTTGAGGACAAATGAACATTTTAATGGTACCTCTGCCTACATTCTAGATATGGTCAATGACTGTGAATATGGGGAATTTGCTATTTCAAATAGAGACAGAACCATGATTTTGGCCCAGTTCTCAGGAGACATTAAGGTATAAGCTATTAAATCTGAAAACTTTATATGTGTATATTATGATGGGGTTTTGAATTTCCAGTGGAATGTTTATAGTAAGAATTTAGAAATTATTAACAGCTTTCTTAGATATCCATGTACCTCATGTCATCAGAGAAGGGCACCCAGAGTGATTTGTGCCCAACTGGTATAGAATTTTTCAACAGTAGATGAAGTTTGGAGAGAAATGATTTCTAAGTGATGTTGAATGGTCTATGCATTTTAGTTTTACTTCTAATAAAACTGCATTTGTTTCCTAAACAGTCAAAATTTCAGACTTTTAAAATGGGACTAAGTATCAAATACTACATTAGTTCATATTGTAAATATTTTCCCTGAATCTTCATAATCTTAAGATATTTTTATTATTCCTATTTTAGAAATAAGTACATTGAGGCTTCTATATCTTCTCCTTTTAAATAGAAGTCTAATACATTTGCTCTTCTCCATGACAGAGGATCCAGGCAATACACTGAAGCTTCACTGTACTTGCTTAAGAGATTTTTGATGTCATTTCCATTTTATTATATGTGAGGTGCCTAGCCTGGAATCAGGTGACATAGATCTTTGTCATGCATAATTCCTTTACTAACTAGCTAGGAAATATCACTTTCATTTGTGATGACTTATAACCAACTTTAAGTAAGGTTACTAAAACAGAAAATCAGGAAATAAATCTGCTAACCATTACTGCTAATTAATAGAGTTGTACATTGGACATGAGAATCCACTGAGTTTTCTGGCAGGCAGACCAAGGAAAGAAATGCAGGAAGTTTTATGTTCTTGTTATCAGGTAAGTTTAAACAGGTTAGAAAAATTTCATCTGACCTTGGAGATTCCTTCCTGTTTCTGAGATATTGTAAAAATGAGAGCAGTAATAGCAACCATTCAAATACTTGATAGGTTTAAAGGAAAGAATATTTTTGTATAGATGTTGGATTATTATTTTCCATCTTCTATGACCCCAGTACAGGACCATAGTAGAAGTTTCAGGAGAATCAGAGTACAGTTAACTGTTAAAACTCAACACTCTGGCCTGGCACAGGACACACACCCAGTGACTCTGGAGGCAGAGGCAAGGAGATGGCAAGTTCAAAGTCAGCCTGGGCAACTTAGCAAGACCCTCAGTGATTTAGTGAGACCCTGTCTCAAAACAATAATAAAAAGATCTGAGGATGTAGTGGAGTGGTAAAGTATCCCAGGGTTTAATCCCCATTCCCCCTAAAAACAAAACAAAACAAAACAAATGAACAAAAAACCCTTTCTACTCTGAACTTCTGTGGGTCAGCTAGTTACTATTTAAGTACTCCTAGTGATCAGTAACTAGGCAGGATGTGGAGGATCTCCTGCATACATAGTAGATGTTGTTGTCCATGTTTCATACATCTGAGCCACAGAGAAGTGATATAATTTGACTAAGGCCTATATAAATGTTTTAGTCAGAATCTGAATCCTTGTCTCTCTGTCACAAAAGCCCATGCATTTTCCAGTATACTAAACTGTTTCTAAATATTGTAATAATGACTTTGGTATTATTTTTAAGAATAATTCCAGTTTATCAAATGGTCTATGTGAAAAACCGATACATCCTGAAGTAGAATTCCTCACTGTGAAAACACCTATGCAGTCATCATCTAGAGGCTCCATATAACCCCTGACAGCATCATAAAACCTTTAAATATCTTTTTTTTCTTGTGCTTTGTTTTTAAAATTAATTTCTTCGCCAAGACTTGAGAACTTGGACCAGAGAATTAGAGTAACCCAGGGACCTTCAGTGACAGCTTTGCCAATATGGTTAGAATGTTCCTCAATTGTAAAGCTTTGTTAATGAAAAGAGACCCAAAAAACCTTTCTACTAATGTGTAGTGCTCTCGTGTCAGTTTGAAATGAGCAAACTGTCACCGTGCCTATTACCATGCATACAGTATATGTTCATTAAATCATGCACTATGGGTTTCTTCAGGATGTCAAATTGCTTAATTGAAAAAATGTGTAGTGTCGCTCTTATGGGAAAGAGGCAGGAATCAAAGGGCTGGAGAGCTTATTCTTAATATTCCAGAGTTTGCTTTTAACTGCAGCCAGAAATTGTTCTGTTTTACAGTTTTGATTAAAGGACTATTCCTTCTGCATTTTTCTTGTTTTGTTTATAATTCAAACACTGTAATTATAATGGAGTTGCTTTTATAATAGAGCTACTAAATCATTCCGCTAGCAGATGAAAACCAAGGGGAAGGGTACCATTTTTTTTTTTTTTTTGTGCTATAAGGCCAATTTGGGTGGGTTGGGGCTGAAACAAACTAGGAATCAAGAGATCCGGATGGGTTTTAGTCTTGCTAAATCTTTGCTTCAGTGTTTGGATTTTGTAGGAGGCTCAGGCCTTATCAATTGCCTCACTGGGTGGGTTAATCCTTTCTGACAGCCCATGCCCTTCGGCTGCTAGTGTTTCTCAATTTGTTTGTATGGTAGCTTAAAAAAAACCCAGTGTCTAAGCCACACCCTAGATGGAACAGATCTGAATCTTTGTGGATATTTTAAAAGCTCTGCAAGTTATCCTAATGTGATGGGGTTGAAAGAAATTGGCCTGAATTGACTTCAGTCTTCCAGTATCTTAACTCGAAGCTCATCTCCCAGCTGTTCTCATCAGCCTACTCACATCAACTAATGTTTCCTAAGAGTTGTACACCTTTAGGGTTTCAGCAGGCTAAAACCCTGCATTCTGGGCTCCTCTTAGATCTATTAAATAAAATTCTTTGAGGGCAGGGCCAGGAATCTCTTTTTAACAAGAGCTCTAGGCAATTCTCACGCACTATGGTTTGAGAATTTTGCTAAAGAAGAAAGATATTCTTTATAATAGGAGTTCAAGGGAACTTCAGAAGTGAGTGTATGAATCACAATAAATTCAGGGCAGACTTTTTTTTTTTTTTTAACAGCAGTAGGGATTTTGCTCAAACTGCAATCATGCATGGTTAATCAACTTTACTGGTGGGGTGGGGCAGGGGTATAAGGTCCCACTATCTAGTGCTACATAAGACCCAGGAATACACAATACATATCTGCACGATTCATATATCCATGCATACATATGTATATATATATATATATATATATATATAATACCAGTAATTAAACAGGGGGGCTTAACCACTGAGCCACATCCCCAGCCCTTTTTTTATTTTTTGAGATAGGGTCTCACTAAGTTGCTTAGGGTCTTATTAAATTGCTGAGGCTGGCTTTGAACTTGCCATCCTCCTACCTCAGTCTCTTGAGCTGCTGGGATTATAGGCCTGCACCACTGCAACTGGTGGAATGCACATATTTTATAGCCTATTGAACCTTTAGGTGCCAGGGCATAATGATTAGAATCAACACATTGTTGAAGGGCCTACAGAAATACTTAGAACTAAAAGAGGAAGAAAAATTATTTTTGTTTTAGTGTATGGAGAAATTGTGGAATCAGACAATTTGAAATTGTGAAATGTCAACAAACTATAACATTATGCTATTGCTATTAATTACTAAATTTAATAATTATTAAGAAGTCTACTTTTAGAGAGATTTTATGAGTTAGCTTTTCTCACTTCTTAAGAATTTCTGAGAATGTATGATGATTACTGAGAAAATTTAGATAATTTTAAAATTAAGTTAACCAAATTATGTGTAAGAACATAATTTCAAGTGCAAAAGTATAAAAATATTTCCAAAGATTTCACATTAGTGTAATGTGACATAATATGGGGTTGAGCCTCCCAAAGAAAATGTGCCTAAAGCCTAGGCAGGTCATGTATCTCTAGATTCCTTACCTCAAAATTAAAGGATATTTAATTTTCCAGGGACCCATTCTTACTGAGAAATATATACATTAGCAGTCTTCAAAAGGTACAGTTGACATTAAACTTAATGTTAGTGCTCACTCTTCTTCCTCTTTAAAAAAAAAGATAAAAGAAAAAGTTAATATTTTTAGTCACACACCATACTACCTTTAAAAGCCCATCACTTACATAAAAGTTGGGACTAGTAATGAGCTTCCAATGAGAGTGACAAGATAAATTGCATACTACACCTCTTGCTCAGAAAATTACCCCTTAGCAATTGCAATAATAGTAGTGAAACAACACATAACTGGAATGAAAGACAGAAGTGGATACCACTGGAAATTTAGTCTCTGAGGTCAGTTGATGTCCAGAGCTATATATATATTTTTTCAATTCTTCACGCCATATTCACACTTTAGACTTGATTGCAAATGAGATCCCCAGCATCAGGATTCTCCTGATCCATGGATTTTGATTCTTGTTACTGATGTCTTTACTAACATGTTAATTAAATTATATTCTCTTTTTCTAACTTAGCCTCTTTGTTTTGAAGAATCTTCCATTGTTTCTTCTATTTATTTCTGTTTACTTTTTTGACTCTCATTTCTAGAATATAAATACCATGAACGCAGGAGCCATGACTGTCCTTCACTAAATCCATCATGGGTAAATAAAGGGTGGTGACAGTTATCACTCTGTTCTTGCCAGCAGTGATCAGTCAGGAGTGTCATGCTCTTAGGAACAATATTATAAATGCTGAACTGCTCGGGAAACATTTTAGTACATCTCTTTTAAGTTTAGGATTCTATAACTCAATGTCATTAATAAATGAGTGATGGGAAAGAAGTTGTATTCAAGTTTATGCAGCTATCCCAGCATCCAAGGCAAAAAAAGCCACAGGAATCAACTTGTCTATAAATTCTACAACTTCTCGATAAATAAAATGGTTAATTGTTCACTTGAAAATGACTACTTTATACTTTTTAGAGGGAGGCCTGAAAACTTCTTGGCAATACTTCAACTGATTAATAATTGAGAATGATGATTGACTGGAGAATGGAAGTGGAGCTAATAGCCTCTCATTTTCCTCTTTATTATTTCAGGCAAATTGGTAAGTCATGATGGAGGTGTGGAATGTTTCTGGGTCGGCTGGCTAAAAGCTGTGGATTAAAGAGGAGGGTGCCATTTGATCTAAATTCTGTAAGGTGATGGCCTGTTCCCTGATAGTGTCAGATTCCTTTGTGATTGTGTTGCTTTTCATGCTTAGCACTGTGGTTACATTGCTAGAAAAGTGTGAGTTCCAGCAACTTTTGCTGTGACTCTGCTCTGTTTCCTGTCTTGTGTCACACACTGGTTGGAATGAAACAATGTATTCGACACAATCTGAGCCTTAAGTAGTTAAAAGAAATCTGGCAAGAGAGATATATAATCATAAATCATCCTTCTACCAGGTAAGAAGTTTTAAGAGTCTTCAGAGAGGGATATGAACAAACAGCATGGAGCCATTAGTTTTCTGGACTGATGTGAGGGTCTACCTATGGGGAACTAGTGATTTAAAACAATATGAGAAAGTCAAACTATCTGGTCCAAATAGTGCCTGCTGATAATAGCAATTAGAACTATAAAGTGGCTGAGAAAGGAACACTGGCACCAGAACTTGGCTACATAAAGCTACAGGCCTATCTTCAGAAAGGTAAGACTCAGATAAATTGTATCCTAGGACTGAAGTGGGCCTCATCCTAGAAAGTACACAGATATTTGGCTAGAGATTTCCATTTGTTTTGGAAGAGGTGGTAGTTTCTGTAGTCAGTAATGTGGCTACTGCCAGAGCCGCTGATGTTCACTTGTCTTTAAACCATTTTGTCCCATCGCCCCAGCTGTGAAAACCTAGGCAAAGTTAAATTAAGCAAGAAATATACAGTTATGTTGAAATAATATTTTAATATCTTTTTGCGGAATTGAAAACTTGGAACTTAATGGGTTAAAGGGAAGTGTCTGAGCCCCTCAATTGAATTCCACACATTCTGAAGAGAGCTTAGCCTGTCTTTTCATCTAAATAAAATAGTTATGGATTTGAGTGCCAGATCTCCTTCCATGTTTGTATTTTTGTTAACAAAATGAAGATTTGGGTGTGAGCCTTCACCTCCAGGAGTGATGCTTTCCCCCCCTCCTTATAAGGGCCTAAGTAACTTCCAGAATATTCACACTTTGAGTATTAACCATTTTCCTTTGTATATGTCATTGTTGTGGACTGAACTTTGTCCCCCAAGTTCATATATAGGTGGAAGCTTTAGCTTACAGTGTGTCTGTATTTGGAGATAGTCTTTATGGAGGTAACTGAGGTCAAATGAGGTTATAAGCCAGGGTCTCTAGTCCAACACTATGGCTGACCTTTTAGGAAGAGGAAGAGAAACCAGGAAGGGAAACACAGATGAAAGGTTAGGGGAGGACACAGTGACCAAGGAAGCAGCCATGTGCAAGCCAGTGAGAGAAGCTTCAGGAGAAGCCAGTCCTACCAACACCATGATCTTGGACTTTTAGCCTCCAGAACTGTGGGCAATAAATTTCTCTTGTTCAAGCCATACAATCTGTAGTGTTTTGTTATGGCTACCCAAGCTGAGACAGTTATTGACAAATTGCCCTGCTGAGTTTGATTTGTGAGCCTAAATCAATGATAAATTTAATAGAAGTCTTAATTTAGACCAAAGCCACTATGAAAGTCCTTGAGAAATTATTCTCGTGTCCATCTTGTTAAGTAATGCCCTGCATAATCAGTAAATTTTTTCACTCAACCATGTACTTATTCAGCGAATATTCATTTGGTACCTAGTGTGTTCCAGTTGCACATGGATTATGCTCAGAAGAACCTATCACTCTCGAATTGGAAATATAAAGACAAAAAAATTGTCACTTGTTTGTGAAAATGCTGAAGATGTGCAAAGACTGAAGTGACTCATTGCAACTGAGAAGGCAGGAAGAGGAGCTGGCTTTGAGGGAGGGCTTTGGCAGGTGGATGGAATTTGGTTCTATGGGGTTAAGCAAGAGGGAAGGACAGTTGAAGAGAGGAAGGTTTCGTAAACAAAGGCTTAGAGGTTTGAATCCCTGGGAAGTTTACAGGGAGATGTAAACTTTGACTTAATGCAGACTATACAAAGGGAAATTTTCCTTTAGAATACTGAGCTTTTTCAGATTCAAAGGGCCTCTCTGTAAAGAAGTGAGGACATGCCAGGTATTGTCCTATGTGCATGGTTATGTCGGCTCATCCTTACTCATAATAACCCTACAAGGTAGGTGCTAATGTTATCTTCACTTTATAGATGAGGAAACCCAAGCCTGGATGGCTGGATGGGTTAAGTTAGATTACTTGTCAATTACTAATAAATAGTGGAGGTGGGATTTGAACGTAGGCATCCTGCCTCCAGAGCCTGTGATTCTATAAGGGAGGCCTAAGCATCTGCTCAAAGCACCAGGGACAGTCCTGGGTGTTGATAGATTTATAAGTGGGACAAGATGCAGAGTTTCATAGCTGACAATTTTGTGACTTTCCTTGAAGAAAAGAGAAAGGCAGATCCCTGCCTCCAACAACCGTGAAGGGGATCGAGTGCCCTTGACCGCCTTCCTGTGAGTTAGCCATGTTCGCAGTCTTCCGTGGAGATAAATTGTTGGTGCAGGGAAACAAAAGTGTTTTTCAGGCGCTCTGCTGCCATGGTTAGCCTAGGAAAGGGTTATGAAAGGAGCTTTTCTGCCTCCGCTGCCTTCCGGGGTTACATTCTTACTGAATCTACTGCCTCAAAATGGAGCTTGTTAGTTGCGTGTCATCTGAGGGTGGCAATTAGTTGCATGTGTTTGGTTGGGTGCCAGCCCCCGGGGCGCCAGACCTCAGTGCGGGAGCCACTGTTTGTCATGAATTAGTCTTTAAATAAAAGCAAGTTTTTAAAATGGAGCATGCTAATTTGGGTTTTACTAACCCCTTCTGAAGAAGGCTTGGCCTGTTCCGTGCCAGCTGGCTGAGTTGGCATTCAGTGAGAAACTGGGTTCCTACCAAAAATCGCCTTGCTCCTCCCTCCCCCCTTTGATAGCAAAATGGCAGCAAGGAGCTACTGGACACTGAGAAACAAGGTGAAACAAGGGGCAGAGGCAGGGACAGTGCAGCTATCAGGATGATTAAAGGGATTTGAACTTGCCATGGCATCCCGCCTCGCTCCACCTTAAAACGGAAAATCTGCCCCTCTTTTCCCACTCATGCCGCCCTGGGCCACCCATTCAGTGACTTTGACATAAAAGGCTTCCTCATCCAATTGCTTATACACTGCACCTTTTATACTCTTCCAAGTCATACTTAAGGGATTATCACTGCAGCTTTTAACTTCCCCCAGAAGGAGCTGAATGAATGTGAATGGGGCGGAAGAGTCTTCAGTGAGAAAGTGTCCCCCACCCCAAAATGCTCACAAAACCCCTAATCACGATGTAAGAATGCCATCCTGTTTTTGGTGGTGGCTGGCTACAAATGCGCTAATTAACAATTACTGTACATATAGACCATAATTACAGGGAGTCGTGTCGCAAACACAACTCTGGTAATACAACGCGGTACACAAACCAGGGTCCTGGTGGCTTTAACATGGCGCTTTTTCCGATTAAGAAAGCGCAATCCCACCCATCATGGTTTTGATTCTTGAAACTCAGCACTTTGCCCAAAAGGTGCTAATTGGAAGAGTTGTTTTCTAGCACTTTCCAGGTGGATAATCTGATCATGAGAAATGGCAACTGTGATGCAATCAACTGTTGGAAACAGGAACAGTGCCTTTATTTGTTTATTTCGGTTTTGTTTTGCAAACATCCCTTTGTCTCCAAAAAGGACTGCTAGGTATTGGGGAGAAGAGCCTTTTGCATAGGCAAGACAGAAAAGGAATTTAAATAAGCTTCACATTTGTTCTGAACATTCAGGAAAGATGGAAGCTCTTTCTCATACAATGTATCTTTGCAGTAGATTGCTGAGAAACATGAATTGTCCTGGTTACTGATGTGGTGTACACTAAATTTCCTGGAGTGAGGATTTTTGCTGTTGTTGTTGTTATTGTTGTTTTGTTTCTTAACCTGTTTATTTGCAGCAGGCCCCTCTCTTCTTCTGAAGGCAGCATATTAAGTTTACTAATAAACTGACAACTTCTAAGAGTCTGAAAGCGTGAAATCGTTCCTGTCAGGTCAGGAATATTATATATATACATTATGATATAATATATATATTATCATATGTATATATTTAACAAATGTGAAGGCAAAATTGAGGATGGAGGATACTATGAATTCTTGAGTACTATAAATAGTTTGAAGAGGGTTTATATTTTTTCAAGGCAGTACATTTCACAGCTTCTTTAAATGCTCATTTAATATTTTGGGTCTGGCCAAGACAATGTGTTGCTTTTACGAATGAAAGCCAATAATGAGCCCACGGAGCCTTAAATTTATGATGTATCTGACAGCGTTGTGGTGGATCTGATTTGGGATGCATGTGATTATGTCTGCAAGCTGAAAATAAACCAGCTGGTATTTGTTCTGAAAACGTTCTGAGAACACCCTCCTGTTAATGGCCCATGGCTTGATCCAGCATCTGGTAAACTAATACATTGTCATTTTTACCATGAAAGTCAGCACAAATCATTAATGATTCTGCAGCCATTTGTGTTCTTCTCTTCTCTAGAATATCCCAATTACCATGAAATTATTCCTATTAGCTACATGATTGAATGATAGTAACCTGACTATAAACTTGTTGGCAGAAATTCTCTCATAATGACCATAATGAACTGTGCATTTGAGTCCTTGCTGGGCTCTGTTAAACAGGGAGGTTGGATATTATATGTTTATAACCCCTCATGAACAATACTTCTTAATGACTACGCGAATTGGAGGAAATGTGCTCTTTTGTAGATTCGTTTCAGTGTGGGGACTTAGCATTTTGTTTAATTGTTGGGGGAAGGAATCACTTCAATGTGCTGTTAAAAAGGCCCAGAGACCAGTTTTTGATATATGCACATCATGATCATCACAAGTATAAGGAGCCTAGTAGTGTCATGCTCTCACAATAGAAGTCTGAATTTTTAATAAAGTATTCTACTCCTAATCATCACCAGGGAATGAGATAATACTAGTGCCAGGGACCCTATGGAAAATGCAGAAAGCCCAGTAATGCCGTGAGATTTGTAAGTTAATTTACCCTTCTCTTTGCCTAATGTAGGTCTGTGAGGCCACATGACCTGCCTAACTGAGATGGATTATGCTATGCATAGTTTTATATAAGAGGGGCTCCCTGAAAGTTCCTGGTAGCGCTTCCTCATGGGAGTAGAATAGATTAGCTATAGTCTCCAAGGATCTAAGGAAGCTGATTAGGGTATTGGACACTTCTTATGGCCCATCTCACATCTTCTAGTCTTACCTTTACTCTGGACATTATTGTAGAAGCCTTCTTAAAGCCTCTTGCCTGAGCTGCACTTAGTATCCCAATTTTCTATGCCAGGTCTTCTCTGACACCTTGAGTAGGAGAAGGAGACCAACAACCTGGAAATGCAAGAGAATTCATAACCCAAAGACTAACCCTTTGCTAGTGGGGAATGGAAACTGGTAGATAAATGCTTTTCCATGCCTTTTTCAAGAATTTTTTTTTTCAGTGTTAGGGATTGAACCCACTGAACTATCTCCCCAGACATTTTTAATTTTAATTTGAGACACAGACTTACTAATTGTCTATACTGGCCTTGAACTTGAACTCGTGAGTCTTTCAACAAGATGACTTACAATGAGATCATACATCCAGGCCCCAGCTACTTAGGTCTCACACCTGAATCCCAACTCAGAAAAATTAACCCTCCTTTGAGGAGTGCCACTTTCCCCAGAAATACCTAAGAGGTTCCCATAGTCTTGGCCAAGGGCAATCTGTAACCAGTGACCAACTGACCCCACCTACTCACGCCATCTATTTTTTTCTTGCAGTGCTGTGAATTGAATCCAGGACTTTGTGCATGATAGGCAAGCACTGTACCACTGAGCTACATCCCCCAATTTTTATTTTTTATTTTGAGACAGGGTCTTACTAAATTGCCCAGGCTGGCTTTGAACTTGTTCTCCTCTTGCCTCAGCCTTCTAAACAGCTGGAATTACACACCCTCTGTAACACTTCATCCATAGAGAACAACTGAAATTGGCAAGGGGGCAATTTTGGGGGCCATTCACATTCCAGAGCATTTTGTGTGCTTACACCTGGACTAGTCTCCAGCTGAAGTCACATCTGCTTGGCTTTTTCTCTGGCCCATCTTGCTCTCTTGTTTCCGAAGGGCTGTCTCCTGAGGGAAGTTCTTCAATTACTTGACAAGAATGCCCATCTCAGAGTCTTCTTCCAGGGAACCTGAGTTAAGACACCCTTCTTTTTCCTTCTTCTCTTCATAGGCCCTCAATCCTATTTCTGGGGATCTTTCCCAAAATAAACTAACTGCTTATAAGTCTTTGCTTATGCTCAGCTTTCTAGAGTAGGATGTGGTGGCTTGGAATATAGCTCAATTGGTAGAGTGCTTGCCTCACATGCACAAGGCCCTGGCTTTGATCCCCAGTACCACAAAACAAACAAACAAAAACCCTCAACATCTAGAGTAGAATGTGGAAACTGGAGGAGAACCTGGACCCAGATGACAAATGATATCAATATGTCTTAGGGTTCTACTCTTTGCTACTGGCTGGATTAGGCACACATGGTTTCTACTAAGTGTCCTTTGGAGGAAAGTTAGATTTAGAAAGAATTGGGTACCATAAGATTATGCTAAAGCAACTAATTCTGATGATAAATGTAGAAATTGAGAGAGACTCTATTATAAGGGGATGTCAAAGACTTGGTGAATTATTATACCCGAATTTATGAAAGAGAGAAGCATTTGACAAGGCACGGAGGAGTGGGAGAAGGAAATTCAGAGACACCTATAGCACAAGAGTTAAAACCAAGAGTCAACAAATGGGACCAATTCAAACTAAAAAGTTTTTTCTCAGCAAGAGAAATAATATGCGAGGTGAATAGGGAGCCTACATCCTGGGAACAAATTTTTACCCCTCAAATATCAGATAGAGCTCTAATCTTTAGAGTATACAAAGAACTCAAAAAGTTAAACAACAAAAAAGCAAATGACCCAATCAACAACTGGGCCAAGGACTTGAACAGAAACTTCTCAGAAGAGGATATACAATCAATCAACAAATACATGAAAAAATGCTCACCATCTCTAGCAATCAGAGAAATTCAAATTAAAACTACTCTAAGATACCATCTCACTTCAATAAGAATGGCAGCCGTTATGAAGTCAAACAGCAATAAGTGCTGGTGAGGATGTGGGGGGAAAAGGTACACTCATACGGTGCTGGTGGGACTGCAAAATTGGTGCAGCCAATTTGGAAAGCAGAATGGAGATTCCTTGGAAAGCTGGGAATGGAACTACCATTTGACCCAGCTATTCCCCTTCTCGGACTATACCCAAAAGACCTAAAAAGAGCATACTACAGGGACACAGCCACATCAATGTTTATAGCAGCACAATTCACAATAGCTAGAATGTGGAACCAATCTAGATGCCCTTCAATAGATGAATGGATTAAAAAATGTGACATTTATACACAATGGAATATTACTCAGCACTAAAAAAATAACAAGATCATGGCATTTGCAGGCAAATGGATGGCATTAGAGCAGATTGTGCTAAGTGAAGTTAGCCAATCCCTAAAAAACAAATGCTGAATGTCTTCTCTGATATAAGGGAGGTGACTCAAAATGGGATAGGGAGGAAGAGCATGAGAAGAAGACTACCACTAAATAGAGAAGAGAGGTGGGAGGGAAAAAGAGGGAGAAGGGGAGTTGCATAGAAGATGGAAGGAGAACCTCATTGTTATACAGAATACATATATGATGTTATAATGAGAAAAAGAAAAAAAAAGTGTGTCACATTAGATTGGATAGAGAGAAAGGATGGGAGAGGAGGGGAGAAGTAGGGGGGATAGGAGGGGCAGCAGAATAGAATAGACAATATGATTAATGTATGTACATTCCATGTATGTATTATATGTCAAAATACATTCTCCTGTCATAAATGACTAAAAAAAATAAAAATAAATTGTATGGTAAAAAAAAAAAAAGGAAATTCAGCTTGAAAGACAGTGAGAATAAAGGCTCTGAGCCAGCCTGAATAACATTGGTTCAGGGGACCCTGATATTGCTGCCCTGAGGGAATAAATGCTTCATGTCAGTGTGGTCAGACAGGTGCAGAATGTGCTTTTATTCATTTGTTCAACAACTGTTTTGAACACCTATGAGGTCCAAGCATTATAGTTGGCACTGGAAGTGACAAACAAAATAGGGATTATCTCTGTTCTCAAAGAACTTGCAGTATAGCAAATATAGCAAATAGTAGATACCTAACTACATATAAATATGGTATTTTCCTGAAGCTATGAAGTAAATGAACAGGGTGCAATGACAGAAAATAACAAGGATTCCATATGTTAGATTGAGTGGATTGAGAAGTCCTCTCTGAGAGGGTGCCCTTTAAGCATAGCTCTGAAGAATTGGAAAGTGGTTGGGGAAAGTGGTTAGGCAAGAAGGAAAGGCATATGAAAAGGTCCTGAGGCAAGAAAAACCTCAGTGTGTTAGTGGCACAAAAAAGGCCAGTGTGACCAGATAGTACTGTGCAGGGAAGGGTCTGCACAAGATAATCTAAGTCTGAAGTTAGGTGGGAGCAGGACTTTAGGGGACATCCTATGCTGTGGAAAAGACTTGGGTTTTTATCCTGAATGTAATAGAAAATGATTGAAGAGCTTTTAGAATAGAAATAATATTTATGTTTTAAAATATTACTCAGTTGTGTAAAAAATGGGTTGGGAGGGCAAGAATAGATGTAGGGAGAGCAATAAAAAAGCTATTGCCGTAGTTTGTGTGAGAAATAATGATCGTCTGGTCTAGAGTACAGTCAATGGACATGAACTAGAACTTTCTCAGCTGTAATTCAAGACAGTAGGGTCTCAGTCTCTTGATCACTGTTGTATCCAGGTCTGTGCTTGAGATTGTGGGGCCCAAGACAGAAATACTAACGGAGGCACATCACATACCTCTGTCTAAATATTTACAAGTTGTAAATCCAGCTAATAAACTGTTTTTTATCTTTCTACCATGATGATAAAACTTTATAAGGGCAATATTCAAGAGTACACATAAATCTATGCTTTTAAATGATTGGAAATTAGCTAAATACCAAAGATAACTATATTTGATTATTTTTGTAAATGTTTTATTACTTGGATGATGGTATTTGGATGTGTATTTTTAAAGATAGAAATCATTTTTAAATTAGTATATATGTATTCAAAATAAGTTGGTTCTCTATTTCAGTGAAGTTGTTATGGTGTTATAATTAAGCATCTTTTCTTAAAACATCATTTGTGTCTATTGAGAGTTATGGTCTCATATAGGGATCTGCCAACTAAGACCCAGGAAATTATCTATTCCCATTCACGTATACTCTGTTTCCTTTTTTGACACAATGGCAGAGGTTGTAATGGCCCAAATTGTTTATTATCCAGCCCTTTATAGAAAAAGTTTGCTGAACCCTACCTAAAGAGTTAAAAACTAAACTGTATTTGTGCTCAAACTGTAAGCAATTGTATACATTTTCATCAAACATGTACCTTAATTATAAAATTAGAAAAGTTAACTTAGTTTTAAGCATTTTTAATAAAATTTCCCTTCTTGAACAATATTTAAAATATCTATTAGAATTAATAGGCAAAGATTAGAATAAAAAAGAAAAATAAAAATTAGAATAAATAGGCAAAATGCAGAATATGTTAACCAATATTAAAAATTTCAAATCAAATATATTTATTTTATTTATTTTTTTAAATATTTATTTTTTTAGTTGTAGTTGGACACAATACCTTTATTCCATTCATTTATTTTTATGTGGTGCTGAGGATCGAACCCAGGGCCCTGTGCATGCTAGGTGAGCGCTCTACCGCTAAGCCACAATATCAGCCCTCAAATATATTTAAATGCAGCTGATTTTTTGACATTTTCATTAAGTCTTCTTAAATTTTTTTATATTTTATTTTTTTAATGGTAGTTGGACACAATACCTTTATTTTATTTACTTATTTTTTATATGGTGCTAAGGATCAAACCCAGGGCCTCACACGTACTAGGCAAGTGCTCTACCACTGAGCCTCAACCCCAGCCCTTCTTAGATATTCTTATAAAAATAAAAGTTTCCAATTTTGCCCAGTGTGGTTGTACATGCCTATTATCCCAGTGGCTTGGGAAGCTTAGGCAGGAGGATCTTGAATTCAAAGCCAGGCTTAGCAACTTAGCAAGGACCTAAGCAATTCAGTGAGACCCTGTCTCTAGATAAAAATACAAAACAAAACAAAACAAAACAAAAACGGGCTGGATGTGGTTCAGTGGTTAAGTGCCCCTGAGTTCAATCCTGGGTACCAAAACAAAAAAGTTTCCAGTTTTTTGCTCAATCCATCTAAATTGCCAATGTAAGGAACTGATATCAAATTTTATTCGTGTTAAGTTGCAACCTATATAGAGTAAAATTTAAGGACAGCATGAATTGTTTAATTGCAAAATGAGCCTAAGACCCTGTGTGGAACAGATGCTGCACAAATTTGTGAAAACTCTGAAACTATGAAATGAAACTAGCCCATTCTGATTTTAGAAAGAAAGAAAGAGTACATATCATTCTGCATATATATATGTATGTGTGTATATATACATATATGTATGTGTATATGTATATATATGTGTATATATTTTATATATATATATATATATATATATATATATATATATATGCAGAATGATAAGGAACTGAGTTTTCTTTATGCAAGGATCTGTTACACTCCTGCTGTCTGAGAAGGATTTGACAAATTAATTTCTCTTCCTCTTCTTTCCATTGCTTAAGTCCTTCTCATACCACAAAGCAGTGTGCATCTCCATCACCTACAATTTTGCAGTCATACTACTCACAACCCTTCCTGTCATTAAGACTCAGCTACTTTTCTTCAGTAACATTAGGGAAAAGAGGTAGAAAAGCATTTCCCAGGCATGTACTTCATTTGGCACCAGAGTAGGTGTAGTTACTATTTGTCTCTTAGAGAGAAAAACACCAAATCCTGAGCCCTAGAAACCTTAGTATGATTTTCAATCACTTTCAGTGGGGACATGTTTTTGATATGGAGGTCACTCTAAAATATGGGGTTCAGCCAGATGCAGAGGCACATGCCTATAATCCCAGTGATTAAGGAGGCTGAGGCACGAGGATTGCAAGTTTGAGGCCAACTTCAGCAATTTAGTGAGGCCCTCAGCAACTTAGCAAGACCCTGTCTCAAAGGGTTAAAAAATAAGGATTTGGCTCAGTGGTTAAGTGCTACTGGATTCAATTCCTACTACCAATAAATAAATACGAAGAAACATTTGTCTATTTTAATCTTAATCTCTGAAATATATATCTGGAAAACTAACATATCTAGAATCCAAGATATATTCTTAAGTGAAAAAAAGCAAGAACAGTTTGTATGCTGTTGTCCAACTGACTTATTTTTGAAAATTTTTTCTTAGTATTTTTTGTTGTGATAGGTGGATACAATGTCTTTGTTTTATGTGGTGCTTAGGATGGAACCCAGTGCCTCACACATGTTAGGTGAGCAGCTGCCTCTTAGCCACAACCCCAGCCCCCAAAATAATATTTTGAAAAATGTATAGTGTGGGGTATGCAGTTTTATTGGAAGGATTTACATAAAATTGTATATAAGAGTCATCTCTGGAAAGAAAGAGTAGACAACTAGGTGAGGGGGCCCGTGAGAGTGGGATTGAGCAAAGAGAGACTTTTATTACCTACCTTTCTCTACTATTCAAATTCTCTAATTTTATTCTACTTCATGTTTATTTTATTTTACTTCCTCGTGTTTATTTTTAAAAATCAACAGGAGTTATCATGGTAGGGAGATATGGGCCATTTGTTGCTCTGTTTCTGCAGAAGTTGCCACTGTACTGCCCAGACACAGTGTCTTTCACCTTTTCTGTGACTCCTGCCCCAGCAGTTCCAGGGCCTGCATCTGCAACCATCCTGGCAGGACCACCTGAAACTGCAGGCTTCACCCGGTTCATTGGGAACTGAAAGATCTGGGGAGTTCATGGACACCAAGGGCAATTCTTAGCCAGTGATCAGCTGGGGAGGGAGGGTAAATGCTGGGTTTCTTTGCCCCTCCTGGGAAAAACTTTTACTCCAAATCACACCCTTGCTTGACTCCCTGTCTTGCCCCTTTGTGCATCTTGCCACTTCCTCAGCAGTCTCTCTTGGGGGACCTTCCTGAATATAAATAAGTTATTCATTAATTGTCTTCTCAGCATTTTATGCTGACATATAAGACATTTGTACTGTACTTTAAATTGATGGATAGTAATTTTGAAATCAGATTATTACTTTTGCCATCCTGGGGCCTTGCACATGATAGGCAAGTGCTCTACCACTGACCTACACCCTGAACCCCTAAAAACAAACAAACAAAACTTTCCATCCTAGAGATTGAACTGGGGAGTACTCTCCCACTAAGCTATATCCCCAACCCTTTTTAATTTTTTATTTTGAGACTGGGTCTTTTTAAGTTGTCCAGGCTTGAACTTGTGATTCTTTGCCTCAGCCTCATGGGTTGATGGTATTACAGGGATACCCCACCACATCCAGCCATGTATATGTATATAAAAGAAATGACACACAGTAGGATCACATTATACTGAAATAGCAAGAAAATGAAAACCAGCTTCCTTGTAACTTGTGTCCTGCATCTTATTATCACTAGAATCTACATCTTTTAAGTCTGACTTCAGCCTCTGCTTTTCTAGTTTCAGTAAAAGGCTACCAGCCCACCAACTGCAGCACAGCCACTCAATCTTCCTGTACATACTTGAAGACCATTATTCAGCTACTCTTAGTTAATGTGTTATGCAAGTTCCTAACAACTTCTGGGTCTTATCTTGGTAAAACACAAACCACCAATTTTCAGTGAAAAAAAAAGGGGGGGGGCAAAGAAATTGTTTTACTGAAGGAATCTCAAGACGGGATTCTAACAGCCATCAAGAATTCTGCCAGTGTAAGAGGGACCTGTATTATGAGTCCTCAGTAGTGGGCCTCAGTGGGCAATTGAATTACCAAAAAGCAGTTTACTCACAGATTGCAGTGGTGCCTCTGAGTCCAGAGTTCATTGTCAAATACAACATGTCGCTTGGGTGTAGTTTCTTTGCATTTTTAATCATGTTTGAGCTCCCTGTCGCTCATTTGCAACAGGTCTTCAAGTCACCAGTGTGAAGCAGCAAGGCTATGTTGCAAATGTTTGTATTTGAAGTTATTTATAATACTCCTGTCTTTATCCTAAATGTGCACTTGCCTGCATTTAGAGCCAGAAGTTTCTCTGTGTTTGAGTGGCTCCTGACAGTGTGGTTTTAACTGTAAAATACTTTCTATGCATGAGAATATGTGTGTGTGTGTTTGTGTGTGTGTGTGTGTTTACACACTTTATTCATAGATATTTATTCTCATACCCAAGAACAGGGGAATTTATAGCACAACACACATGTAGACTTAAAATAAAAAAAACAACAGCACCCTGCTCCTGGCAAAAACAGCTACTCTCTAGTGTGGTGCTGGGTACAAGAGAGAAAAATAGTGTCTCAAGTCTTTATTTCATTAGAAGTGTAGGATGAGGAGTTTTCGGCAAAAAGCCATCCTTCTGCTTTCAGAGCATTTCCCCAAGGTCCCTGAGAGAGGTCACCTAATCTGGTTGGTCCTGCCTTTGTTTGGAGCCTGCAGACCAATTGCAAGATCTCAGGAATTAACTACTTCAGTGGCTACTGATGAGGAGACTTCAGTCTAGAGAGGCGGCATATTATACTTTGGAAAATGACAAAATAGTGAGCATTGTTTACCTTCTGCCTTGGTTCCTTTTTACCTATGTCTTTAAGAAGGAACCTGTCCATCACTGATTTTCAGACTTTATTAGCACTCATTTTGCCATTTTAAAGGGAGACAAAACTTTGGAGATGTGAGACTTCACTGGAATTAGAATGCTCTTGTCTGTCCTAGCCCTCACATTATTCAGAGTTGACAATGTGTTGATACTGGGCTGAATATCTGAAATTTGTTTTTAGCTCATCAAGTTAAGCATTGGGTGCCTCAGGTAGATTATATTATTTTCATATTTTGATATGAGTATGAATTTTCTCTGTCTGGAAAGGTTAAAAACTTCTCAAGGTCTGGAACTGTGATTTGTATTTTACCTGTAACTCCAAAGCATGTCACATATTTTCTTCCTGGGTGGTCATTTAGCATCTACTTGGTTCAATCATTGGCTGTTGTAAATGGTCGGGCAGGAAGTTTTGGTTAAATATTTTTTCGTTGATTCAGTAGCTCAGGGAATTAGGATATGGGATTATAGGCAAAATATTTTGGTGGGCTTAGTGGTTTTCATGCTTTTGTTTTCTGAGCTGAGGAGCACTTTCTTTAATGGGCTCCAGTGTAGGGGGGAAATATGAGCAACTGACAAAAGGGAAGTTGCTCTGTTTGAAACAGAGATGGAAGACAAGAACCCAGCCGGAACAGCCAACTGCCTTTCCATTTCTCCCTTTTCTTTTCTTCATTCTTCATTTCCCAAGATACCCCAAAACCAAGTGGTCAGCAAATTGTCAACTAGGACCAACAGGGCTCCTCTGAGTATAGTTTGTAAACAATTTACCTGAAAAGGAAGTGTGTTTGAGTGTATCATTACGTTTATTCTACCATCTTGGCGGAAAAAAAAGACTTTATTTTCTAGAGCAATTTAGGTTAACAGAAAAATTGGGCAGAAACAATGGAGTTCCCACATATCCTCTCTCTCCCTGCCCACAGTTTCTTCTAGGATTAACATCTTGTATTGGTGTGGTACATTTGTTACAGTTGTTGAGCCAATTTTTATACATTGCTGTGAATTGAAGATGCTAGTTTGCATTAGGATTCATTCTTTGTGTTGAATAGCTCTATGTTTGGGCCAATGAATGAAATCAGATATCTACCATTATAACATCATACAGAACAATCTAACTGCCCTAAAAATGCCTATGCTCCCTGTATTCATCCTGTGGTCCAACATTTTTAAGGTATTCTAGCATGCACAAAATGGTGGGGCTGAGATCAGGTTTGATACTATAGAAATTCCACTCTCTCCCTGCTTTGCATTTGGAAAATCCTTTATATTCCCTAAAGGGGAAATGGGATTGCAGATTACAATAAGATCCCATTCAGATAATAGTAGATCACTTGCAACTCTTATGTTTTAGAAGAGCTGTATGTAAATTTATCAGTAAGGCTAAAGGTCAAGGTAAATTTCTTTAGAACCGTGCCACATCTATTTGGAATATGTTGTGATATACTTGAATTTAATGTGATATACTTGAATTTAATATGTGGGCAAAGGTTAATTTTGAGTATTTTTATGTCCAGATGCTAGACTTGTCTTTCCTTCACCAATATGTGAAATATGTCTTCCTTCCTTTAGGTACCTGCCTTAGATTCTGGTGCATTGCTAATTATGCACACAATTTTAGAACAACACTGACAATGAATACAAAATATTAATAAACCAACAAGACAAGCAGTTTTCAAAAATCACATTATGTATACTTACTGCCTAACTGACCTTTTCTGCAGTTACTTAAATCTTTTTAAAAATCCATTTAATTTCAAAGCCAGAGTATTAGCCTATTTATATGTAAATTGTCTTTAATTCATGCATTGATTTAAAAAGACTAATCCAAAGGATCTTTTACCACAAGTGACCTTTTTGACTCTATACTCCTGGGAAAACTGTGAAGTGGATTCTTGGTGACCTCATATTCACCTAAGGTGCAACATATGCCATTTCTGGTCTGTTAAATCACTCACATTGTGTAGTTTTTTTTTTTTTTTACCCACTACTGAATTATTAATAGCATAATTATTTTAATTACTATCACAATGTCCACAAGACCATTTGCAGGCATGAATTTTTTCCCCTCATAGTCTTTCTTTCAATTTTCATTTTTAACCAACAAATCTAATTAGAAGCTTTACTAAGTAATATGATCTGCTATTTGAGGGTCACAGTTAGGTGCTTAATAGTAACTATCTCCAAAGAGCTTAGATGTCACATAAGCTTAAATTATATTACTGCCTGTCATACAGATCTGAGAAAGCAGAAGACTCTTAGGAAATCAGGGACAGGTTACATCAGTGTTCTTTTGCAACATATATAGTAATTCAACTTTTAGTTTCCTGCCTATGTTAAACTCATATTAGGGAATCTCTTTTGCCACTGTTCCTAACAAATTATCTGTCATCTAGAGATATATATTTTGGAATTTTCTAGTCCTTGTCATTAGTGGGTATAATGTAAAAAACTTAAATTTGAACCTATGTAAAATATTTGAGGTAAAATTGAGTGTGCTATATATATATACACATATGACATATATGCATTTGTGTTTCTATTCCAAAGTTTATCTGCCCTGATGCTGATATCACTATCAGGATATAAATCTAAAATACATATAAATCTAAAATACAAATAAAGTAAAAATAGGAGACCATAATGCTCAGGATAAAATATAAATATGTATGTGTGTATTTGTATAAAGTGGTATCACAACAAACTACTCTATGGGATATATACTATGCTATGAATGCCAATCCTTTTACCCTAATCCTGGAGCTGCGCAACATAGGGTCCTATGTACCTACATAACTCCCTTAAGCTACCCCAAGTCTTTATAAACTTTTTAATTTTTGCAGTGCTGAGGACTGAACCTAAGTCCTGATGCATGCTGAGCAAGTGATCTACCACTTTTCATAAAAATATTAGCACAGGGTTTATTACCCCCAAATGGTTAAGAACTACTAAAGAAGGATACATACATACATACCCACAAACACATACTCTTTTGTTTTAAGGAGACCTTTATTAGTAGATCCTCATTGAAGTAAATTCTTTTTGATTTAATTTAACTTTGTGTGTGTGTGTGTGTGTGTGATTTTGGGAATCAAACCCAGGCAGGGTCTCACACATGGTAGCTAGGCAAGTGCTATATCACTGAGCTTCACCCCTGGCTGCAAAAACTTACTAAGTATGTATGATAACAATTCATGCGCAGATGATTCTCATTTTTCCGGGGAATTCTACAAAGTTCTTTATACTTGTCATAAACACTGAATTAGTGAATACTGAACCATTAATTCTAAAATAAATTTAGGTTTAGTTTCTCATGAACCTCTGGTCACAACATTATTGTTAATTGATTGGCACATAATTTTGTTTCAGGTTTGTTTTTGTTTACAGACACCCTTAAAAAAAAGTTAATTCATTAACACTGAACCCCTGGCCAATAAATCAAGCCTAAACAAATCTGCATATTACACCTCTCCTGCGCTTAGGAACACCAAACAGCACTGTAGGTTTGGGGGCCATTTTAAACAGTTGAATCACCAAAAAATGCCCACAAGAATGTAAAAAATGTAGCAATAAATAGAACCCAACCTGGTTGCAGGATAAGAGTTGAAAAAGAAGGCCTGAGTTCCTTTACCTTTGTCCCATACCTCTGTCGGGAATCTGTGTGTTGGGTGACAACTTTTTCACCACTCTACCCCTGTCTGCAAATGACTGCAGAAATGCTGAGAGTTCTCAGGTTACAAATAGATTTCAAATTAGTGAATTTGTAAATCTCCAAATACAGAATAATTAAGATCAAACGTGTGTGTGTGTGTGTGTGTGTGTGTGTTTGCTTATCTATTCCTGCAAGTCCTTCATGTGAAGTTTGGTGATTACAGAGTAGACAGGCAGACAAGAACATTGCCCTCAGGAGACTTGCTTGCATTGTGGCTGAGGACACTGATATGAAACAATAATCCAAATAGTTGCCTTATTACAAAAGTAGTAGCTTCTAGTAGAAGGTTACCAGCTGCTGCCTAAGCATGGAACAAAGTACCCAACCCAGGGCGAGGAGTCAAGGAGAGATACTCTGAGGAAGTAACATTCAGACCGTGTTCTGAAGAATGGAGGAATATGTATCTGCAAAAGCTGGGAACAGATTTTATACCAATTCACATTTCTGATATTGCGCTTCTCTTTAAGGTTGAGTTGATGGCATTCATAAAAATATATATTTTCCAGTTTAAGTAAGCATTTCTTTTTATACCTGTGACAACATTTTACCCACATGGATCATTAATTGTAAGTTCCTGCTCTCTGTCCTTTGGTTGGGAATGGTACTTGGAAGATGCTGGCAAAATAGGCTATTTATTACATGGTGGGAAGTAAAATTGGGCTTTAGGATGAAGAGACCTTTCTCTGTCTTCTGTTTTTCTTCTTTTCCTTTTGTCTTGTTTGCTCCCTTCTTCCCGTACTTCCTCCCTATTGCTTTCTTTTAAATTAGCTTCTTATTTAAAGATACTTATTTAATACTTATTTAAAGACCAGTATTCTGAGAGAGAAAAGAAACCCTTTGATTCTTCCAGAGTGACAAATGAGGTGGTAGCCCGACTGGAAGATGAATAACCAGGCAGTATATTTAAGCTGTAAAAATGCCTCTGACTTTTCTTACCCCTTCTAGAATAAACTCAGATAATTTGCTGATATGAATTCATTTTTAAACTCACTAGATTGAATTTAAACATGTAAAATTTTTTCTTTGTTTTTTTTTTATTTTTATTTTTGTCTATGCCAATTTAGTTATATATAGACAGGGCTCTTGATGGAATAGGAAGATCAACCTAGTCATTCATTCTTCATTCACAATTACTTATTGCATCTCTCCTTTGTGATAACCCTGTACAAGTTACTGCTGGTACAAAGATATATAAAGGCACGTAAAGCTTTTTGACATTAGCCTTAGTGATGATTTTTTTTTAAATATCATACCAAAAGCTCAGGCAAAACCCCCAAATTAAACAAATAGTACCTTATCACACTAAAAACAAAACAAAACAAAAACAAAGAAAACAACCAACAAAACAAAAGGCAGCCTATATATTGAAAGAAAATATTTGTGATCTATATGTTTGATAAAGGGTTAATATCTAAAATACTTAAGGGCTTACACAATTCAATAGTAAGAAAACAAACTGGCTAAAAGTGGGCAAAAGTCCTGCATAGACATGTCTCCAAAGGAGACCTAAATAGCTGACTGGTATATGAAAACATCAACATCACTAATTATCAGTAAATGCAAAAGAAAATGCCAGTGAAATATCACCTTACACCTGTTAGAATGACTATCATCAGAAAGTTGAAAAGAGCCTGGCCTGGTGGCACATGCCTGTAATCTCAGCAGCTCAGAGGCGGAGGCAGGAGGATCGCAAGTTCAAAGCCAGCCTCAGTAATTTAGCAAGGTGCTAAGCAACTCAGTGAGACGTTATTTCTAATAAAATACAAAATGGGGCTGGGGATGTGGCTCAGTGGTCAAATGCTCCTGAGTTCAATCCCCGGTACCAAAAAAAGTTGAAAGATAAGTATTCTTGAGCATGTAGAGAAAAGAGAACATTTGTACACTCTTCTTGGGAATGTAAATGGTCCAGCCATCATGAAAAACAGCATGGTGTTTCCTTAGATAATTAAAAATGGAACAGCGACATGAGCCAACAATCCAACTTCTGAGTATATACCCAGAGGAAATGAAATCAGCAGCACATAAAGATATCTGCATCTCCATGTTCATTGCAGCATCATTTATAATAGCCAAGATATGAAAATAGCCTACGTGTCTGCTGACAGACAAATGGATAAAGAAATTGTGATATATATGTATAGTAGAGTATTTTTTCATTTTTTAAAAAGAAGGATATTCTGCTATTTATAACAGGATGGATGTACCTGGAAGACACTATGCTAAATGAAATAAGCCAGATACAGAAAGAAAACTACTGACTGTTCTCACTTATAGGTAGAAACTGAAAAAAAAAAAATCCAGTAACTAGAAAGAATATAATGGCAGTTCTGGGGGTGAAAAAATATGTTAGGTGGAGAAAATAGGGAAGTGTAGGTCGAAGAGTCCAATGTTGAAGTTATGAAGGATAAATAATTCTAGATATCTAATATACAGCAAGAGGAAAACTGTCAATATGATATTATGTATTGTAAATTTGCTAAAAGAATATATTTTAAGTGTTTTGTTTTATTTTTTGATACCAGGGTTTGAACTCAGGGGCACTCAACCACTGAGCCACATCCCCTGCTCATTTTGAATTTTATTTAGAGACAGGGACTCACTGAGTTGCTTAGGGCCTCGATAAGTCGCTGAGGCTGGTTTTGAATTCATCATCCTCCTGCCTCAGCCTCCCAAGCTTCTGGGATTACAGGTATGCTCCAACTTGCCTGTAAGATTTTAGGTGTTCTGTAACAAAAAAAGTACCTGTGTGAGATGATGCACTTGTTAATTGGCTTGACTATAGTAATAATTTCAACTTGTGTGTCAAAATATCATGTTGTATATCAAGATGTGTATGATAAAAAATATGTCCATCCTCTCTCAGATTAATCTGAAACAAAAGCAGCCTCTTAAGATGGCAATCATAATTATATATAATCATTAATTAGACCCTTACTCTGGTAGGTAACTTGAAGGCATTGTATATGTATCTTCACAAGGGTCCCTATAAAGTAGGTTTTGTTATTATCTTTGTTTTATAGATGAAGTAACTGGGACTCAGGAAGGTAAAGTAACTTATTTAAGGTCAGCTACTGGTAAGTAACAGTGCTAGAGTTTGAACCATCTCTCTTTTTTTTTTTCTTAAACTTATCATACTTCATTTCTTCTTGAAACCTTTATGTGTAACTTAGTAACGTTAGGCATTTTTGCTTAAGATAACAACTAAATTAAGATGATCAAGTTGAAAGATATTTTTATTCCCATAAATCACTTATGGTTTATAGTCTTGTTTCTTGGTTTCTTACCAGAAAACACCCACTTCTTCTCCACTCTGTCTACATGATTTTGTAAATGAGAAAATTTAGGCATGAGTGGTTAGGAAACTTGTTTAAGTTCAAGTTATTAGGAAGGGGCATGCCTGGAACATTAGCTCAGGGCCATCTTGTTTTTGACTATTAAGCTCTCCCCACCACCCTCCCCCCACACACAAAAAAGCTATTAAAATGATCCCTTCATTTTTTATGATTTCAATACCAATTCATACTCAGTGTAAAATCACAGAAAACATATACATCATCAACAACAATTTAGACACTGAATTCTTCTTCTGTCTCTGTTCCCATAGATAATCCCACAATTTGTCAATAATTATGAAAAGTGTATTGTGTTCTTTTGTTTTGCTTTTCCTGCTTGTTGTGTGTGTATAGTTTATTTCTTGCATGAAGCTCTTTGCTCCTGGAGGGAGGGAAGGGACCATTTCATTTAGTTCTCTGTCTCATACTGCACTTTTCTTCTTATCAAGCATACGGTTAATGGTTAATTCTCAGCAAACACTTATTGCTTTACATAGAACCAAAGATCACCTACTGCCTAACATACTCCTTTGTGCAACTACAAAATGCAGCAGCACAACCCTGGAGGCCCAAGGTGGGAAGGGAATCCTGTTTTTATGTCATTCTCAGATTCTGTCCCCTGCGCCTGGGGAATTGCTCAATTGCTGTGCTTTTCTTTGGGATACAACTCAGAGGACACCAAGGTCAGCTTTCAGACACAGCAGAGAGCCAAGCTGCAGCAGTGAACAAATCTTCTACCAGTCCCTGGCTCATATCAGGAGGACAGTGAAAGCTGGCAGAATAAATTGAGGAGGCACTGCCATTCATGGGGGTTTAATGGTATCCTCTGTCCCTGTGGTGGGGCAAATGGGCTCATGGAATTCTTCTGGCCTGCAGACTCCATATCAGCCACTCCTATGTCCATCATCACCAAAAATCCCAGTCACCACATCCAAGGACAATTCTCAGTCATCATCTTCTAACCTAGTCCTTCTTAAAATCTTGTTATCCTCAGTCCCTGCTTCTTATCATCCCTGTGCTCCTTTTCAACTCACCTTCCCACCTTTCCTAGTTTTGCATACTCCCTTAAGTTTACTCATAAACAGGTTGCTGCTGTTCTTATTTCTTGTAGATCTCATCTCCAGAATGTTCATCCTGAGCTTCAGCTTCAGTGATCATGCCTGTGTGAAAAAATCCATTCTAACTGCACCTCTGGCTTCTGTTTAGCTCCTTGTTATCCTAGCAGAAGAGGATGTAGCTACCTGTGACTAGTAGGGGCTCTTACCTCCATCTTAGTCCATTCAGGCAGCTATAACAAAATACTACAAACTGGATTGCTTGTAAGCAACAAAAATTTCTTTCTCACAGTTCTGGAGGCTGGGAAGTCCAGCTTTGGTGTCTGGCGAGGGCCTGCTTTCTGGTTGACAGAAAATGCTTTCTTGCTGTGTCCTTACATGGTGGAAACAGGGAATTCTGGTGTCAATAGCCCTCTATCAGAGAACTGTTCCCATTCTTTTTTTTTTTTTAAGATGTTGATACCAGGAAGTTGGTGGGATTCTATTGGAGGGTGCATCTTCCATTCCTTATCTGGGTACAAGCTTATCAACAGCCTTGGGGCTTTCAGCTCATACGGATTGGAGATTTTTACTGCTTAAAGTCTGGTGTGTGTGTGGGGGGGGTGTGGGGGGGGGTGGGGGGGTGTTCTTTCCCAATTATTTTGTTTTCTGTTTCTACTCTCCAACTGTGGGCATCTTGTTACAGCTACCTGTCAGCCACTGCAAGCCTCTATGGTTAAGCACCAGCAAGCAGAACTGCTGTGTGCCAACGTATGGAAACTACAGCCTGTCAGCCTTTAAACTACTATAGTTTCCATTTTGTTCTACCACACCATGGTTTGAATCTGGAGTGTCTCCCAAATGCTCAGGTAGTGAAGGTTTGGTGTCCCATACAGCAGTGTTTAGAAGTGGGGTTTTTGAGAAGTGATTGAATCACGGACAGCTCTAGCCTCATCAGTGGATTAATCCTTTGAGGGATTCATAGCTGAATGGATTATTGAAAAGTGGATTATTGTAAAAAATGGATTATTGTAAAGAGATATAGCCTGTTGTATGGAGCAGGTCCTTGGGAGCATGCCCTTGGGGAATATATCTTGTCTTAGGACTCCCCCCACCCCCCACTTCCTGGCCACCATGAATTGAGCAGTTCTCCTCCATGCCCTTCTGCAATGAGGTTCTGTCTCACTTTATGCCCAAAGCAATGAAGCCCGCTGAGTGTAGACTGAAACCTCTGAAACTGCAAGCCAACAGAAATCTTTCCTCCTTTAAGTTGATTTTCTCAGGTAGTTTTTCACAGTGACAAAAACCTGATTAACACTGGGACAGAAACATTTACAAGAACCTGGAAGAAGAAAGGTTTGCATGATACAGGCCACTAGAGAACATCAGTTATTTCCAGGGATTGGACATTCTCGGCCCCTTACAAGGTAGTCCCAGTTCTGGAACCATCTAATTCCTCATCAGAGCTTCCCATTGAGAGGATACAATGGAAGCCAGAGGGCACAGGAGGCTTACATATCTTTTTTTTGTGTGTTTGACATTCTCAGTAATTTTCTCCATCTCTTCAATTCCTTCATGGATTTCCCACTAGTTTGCTTCTTGGTGGGTGTGGAAGCAGCCATGTTTCTCCTGTGAGCCTCTGGGTCCTCATATAGCACTGTGGTTGGTATATGGTGACCTTACCAGTACAGGTATAACTTAAGAAGTTCAGCAAGTGAAATCTAGCTTCTCTGGGGCCCAAAACTTGGCAATCAGTGAAACAATTATTTTTTACAGTTAAACTGATGATAAAGAGCTTGTGTATGCATTTCCCTGTTTTCTTGGCTTTCTTCCTCCTGAGGAATATAACTGCGTGGGAAGCAAATGTTAGCCTTTGGATCAGAAAGCCTGGGATGTTGTCCCTGCTTTTTGTTTTTTCGTCTTTTCCCTCTAAAAGAGGCTTTCATACTTTATTGATGAGCCATATACACCTTGCTCATATCAGATGATGATATTACTTAGATGTGTTTAAAAAAACTTCATGAAATGGACTGCATTGGTTGAAGCCGTGTCTTGGGCTTGGTTTACATGGACAGGGTTTGGAAATCATTGATTTGTAAAAATGGGCAGAGTAATATCTGAGCCTTCTTTAGGAGCAAATGAAATAAGATGTGTAAAAGAGCTTTATAAAATGTACTTTGTTCTATTATGAGGCCATCATGAAGATAATTTTACTATTTTCTTATCTTCCTTAATCTCATTCACCAATCATGTAACCCTAAACTCTTAAAAATGAGCAGCCACATCCAGTAGGAATGTTTTAATTCTACAGAAGGAATGAATTTTGGAACACTTGGAAAAATACTAACCCAGAAAGTTATTGAAGACAAAAATAATAGAGCGACTTATGAAAAGAGGTGTTATTAAGCTAGAAATTGGACTAGCATTGTTGGCATTAATTAAACATGTAAGAAGTCACAACAATTCCACTGTAGCTTTAGTCTGGGAAGCTATAATCTAGTTCCCAAGTGAATCAACCAAAGGGCCAAAGGGCAAAGAGTTTAACAAAAGGGAATCAGATGATTATCTTGTAAATGGGAAGAATGATGATCTTGTAGCTTAATTAAACAACTTGATAGAAGGTTCAAGTTCAACTAAAGTCTTAAAGCAGTTGCCTGGTTGTTTTTAAGATGCTGGGATGGTTGAATTTATGAGGGGAAAAAAAAAAAAAGAACCAAATGGCAACTGGCATCTAAGAGCTGAGACCAAGAGAAAACAGAGATGCTGTCATGGCTCACGAATGCATGCTGGGAGAAAACACCAGGGAGAATGATTTAATATAGTGATTATAAAGACTAATGGAATGAACAAGGAGTGTTTCATTAGTAATCAAGAAAATTGCATTGACAGGTATTAGATACCCATATTATCAGGGGATAAAGTCTAGGGAGTTGTTGGGTCTTAATTGGACACAGAGCTGGAGAATACACTAATAAACAGATATTCTTCATGTTGGACTTGAGTTGATTGTTGGATTTTGACTGTTTTGACATGCCTTTGATTTTGACCATTACAACGCAGATCATATCTGATCATTTCTTTTTGCCCAACATATTTTAATGAAGTTTAACTGTTGCATTTTCCTCTCTACTTTTTTATTTTTTGCCAGTCTATAGACAATTTGATTTTCTTTTTCTTCACATGCTTTTCCTGAAGAATGCATCTTCTAGGCCACAGAGAGTTATGGGACAGTCTCGATTCTTATTGGCTCAACTTTAGATTAGAGCAGAAAACTGCAAATCCTTATAGGCTACCTATGTTTTTCTCTTTCCAACACTTAGAAATCTCTTAGCAGAGCGAGTGCTAATCTGCCATTGCCTGGATTGGGCACTCCTCTGAGTTTCCTACAAAAGGGAGCCAAAATTGTGTCTGCAGATTTTCAGTTTGATGACACCTTGGCTTAATGAAATTTGTGAAAGAAGAGAATGTGATTTTTTAAAAAGTTCCAGGCTGGTAAAAATGAACAGTTTTGCATAAGAAATAAATCCTTAGCACTAAGATAAACGAGAAACACCACTGATGTGAAACTAAGTTTGCTTTGACATAGATAAGGGGGCTAAGTAGGATTCAATGGGAATTTGCACACTGGAATCTAAATCTTTTTTTAATTACTGCATCAAGAAATGTGCCTTTTCCCTCCCATAAAATGATTATTTAAATATATTCCTCTAGCACTTTTTAAATAGCATTATTTAGTGTCCTCCCTTGCTCTGTGCTCTTAACCTGGAAACCTGGGAGGGTATCAAGACCCTTCTTTGGGGATGCATGTCTTGGAGGACTCTGCAATTTGCCAGAGTTAAGGAGTCCTTGACCTATCTGGAAAAAGGATCAATTCCTGGTATTCTTGCCTGTTTCAATATGCAGACCACTCTGTTTCTGTTTTGAAATGACTTTGACAGATTTCTTAACACTTTTGAAGAGTTTGCTAAAAAATCTGTTTTGCTATGCAAAGCGTAACCCATAAAAAGCAGATAAAATGATTGTTGAAGAATGGGAAAGACAGATAAATATAACATTCAAAGCACTGCTATGTCCAGGAAGGTGCCTCCAACTTAAAAGACAGACAAAGAGCTTGGCTTTTGTCTTAGTCAAACATGCTGCCGTGTTTACTGACAGGAAAGCATATTTCATCCAGTAAATAGGCCAGCCTTGGGCTAAGAAAGAAGATTGAGTTGGAAAAGAAATGCAGGTGGGATTCTGGAACTAGGATTGAGTCTCATTCACTTTTTATGGCTTGGAGGTATAGGAGTGCATTGGAGATACCACAGAAAAAAAATTATTGCTAGATTAGAATTTCCTGAGAGGGAACTATTAGGGTGTGAATGGCCAAAACAATTACTTCCCTGTATATTGGAAATGGGAGAAGGAAAATATGGCCAAAGATGTTAATTGCAAACAACAGAATGGGCTCTGGCTATTTAAATAGAAAAGGAATTTTTTAAAAAAGTAGGAGGCATTTCAAGGAATCATTGGTAGTCCCAGAGAAGTAGGCTTGAGGCTAAGCTTCTGGGAACAGTGCCCAAAACCATGCTGTGGAACTGGCCTGGTGAGAAATCAGCACGCCTTCTGTGGGGAGACCATTAAGGTGAATAAAACATCCAAGGTTGGTAGCAGAAGCATGGCAAATGGGAAAGAAAATCCATGTGAAATATAAGTAACTTTTCCAAAAAGGACATATTTTCATTTCCTCTGTGATAGATGGAATCCCTACAACAATATACCCCCTAAGTGACTTGATAGTTCAATTAGGGCATTTTTCTGTATCTATGATTCAGGGACAATATGTTAATTAGAATTGGGTAGGATACAGAACAAATAAATTTACCCTGGAATCTTAACCAAGGTATTTCTCACTAATACAAATTTCTAGGCAGTTCTGATAATTATCCAGAGCAATTTTCTTCTAGGTAGTAACTGAGCAATCTGACATTCTCTGACCTTGTCACTTGCTATGCCGGTGAAGGGGAATGTGTACTCAGAGCTAGGGAGTACTTCCCAGGTGTTGCAAGTTTTAGTCTGATCATAGCTGATTGACCAGCACCAGTCATATGCCTTACCTTACTACAAGTCATCTGGGAAACTAAGAGAATCACATAATATTTACCAAACAGTGAAAGTCTCTACTAGAATTGCTTACTTAAGCTTTTGGCAAGTTGGATATCTGGGAGTTCGATGGACACACCAGAATTGGTGAAATGAAGTCCCTTCCTGTTGGTCAGCCCATGCACACCTCTGTCCTTGGCCTTCATAGCTTCTAAACATCTCTTATGAGTACACAGATTCTGTTATGGTTTAGATATGATATGTCCTACAAAAGCTCATGTGTGAGACAATGCAGGAATGTTACAGGTGAAAAGATTAGATTATGATAGTGGTAATTTAATCAGTGGATTAATCCATTTGATGATTAATAACCTGAATGTATTGTAACTGAATGGATGGTGGCTATAGACCTGCAGGGCATGGCTGGAGAAGTAGGTCAGTGGAGCATGTTTTGGGGATTCATATTTTGTTTCTGGCAAGAAAGGTACCCCCACCCCCACCTTTCCTGACTGTCATGAATAGCTTTCCTCTGCCATGATGTTCTGCCTCACCTTGGGCCCAGAGCTATGGAGTCAGCCAACCATGGACTGAACCTCTGAAACCATGAGCCAGATATAAACTTCTCCTCTAAGTTGTCCTGTCAGGAATATTGGTCATAGTGATGCAATACAGATTCAAATGTGAGTTGGCAGGGAAGGAGGAAGGTCACCTTGCCTCCCTAATTACTAAGTGCCTTCTCCACAGTGGACACCTTCTGGCCCACATTCACATGAGACATAGGTCTTCACTCTCTGGGTAAAGTTTTTAAAACCCTGAGACATATTTGTTTCCCTCCCTTTTGATGTTTTCTTTCTTTCTTCCACATGTCTGACCTTCTTGAGTAGAACTATGGAACAATACCTCAGATTACCTCTCTTTTCAGGGAGAGTTAATGTGCCCTGTGAGTTTTTCTTTTCTTCTCTGTGCTACTTACCTTATGTGGGGTTAAAACCTCAAGGTCCACTTCCAGCTGGTGCTAGCTCCTTGTGCAACATTATGTGTAAAGCAGGCTTTGTGTTTTCCTCATCAGTCAACTGATCATAAAGGATACCCTATGAGGTCTTAGGATTTGGTTAGGGAAGAGAAAACAAGAGTAGGCACAGTGGTTCAATCCCAGCCATTTCCTTCTGTTTGATTACAAAGAGCTGCTGTTAGGTTAGGTGCACCCAATTTAGGATGGAGGAGATAAAACAACACCCAATTCAGGTTGCACAGCTTATATCACATGGCCTCCTGGTGTCCCATCATCAAGCATTCTCTTATTAGGTCCCTCAAAGGCAATAGTGACTCACCAGGATGGCATGGACTTGCTGTGACTTTAGTCTGGAGCTTCTGCCAGGCTTCTTATTTGAACTCAGCCATAGACCCTTTGGTCACCATGTGATCATCCATCATGTGAAGACAGCACATTTTATTAACCTGTTTATATGCTGATAGGATTTTTGTGCCTATTCTCTATATGCATACTAACTTCTCTGGGATATGCTACTAGATTTGGAGGCCACTGGGCTTTCAGTATAACAGTTTGGCTTGGAGTCTCACTTCTACCTCTTACTAAGCACATGGTCATAGAGAAATTAATTTGAATGGCCTGAATCTTATTTTTCCCATTGAGGTAAATGGAAAAGATAATAGAAGTTCTATCCATCTGTGTCAGTCAATTTTCCACTACTGTGACAAAATATGAGAAAAACAAGTTATATGAAGGAAATATTTATTTTGTCTCCTGGTTTCAGAAGTTTCTGTCCCTGGTCTCTTCTCCCTGCTGCCAGGCGGTACATCAGCAGGAGCATGAAGTGGAGGAAGGTGTCTACCTCATAGTATCCAGGAAGCACAGAGAAAGTCAGAAAGGGACCAGGGTCCTCACACAACTTCAAAGAAATACACCCAGTGACCTAAAGACCTTCTACTAGGCCCCGCATCCTAAAGATTCCACCATCTCCCAAAAGCACAACAGGCTGGTGAGCAAGCCATTAGCACATGGACCTCTGGGGAACATTTAAGACGCAAACTATAGTAGACTCCTACCTTATAGAATTTATGCAAGGATTAAATAAGATACCGAGTGTACATACCTCAGGCTGGTTGATAGAACTCTCAGTACTTGATCTTCATTGTTGTATCTTCTTCATCTTCTTCATCCTTATAGATTGTAGTGAGCAAATACATTCTCCAAAGAGATAAAATGAAGATTCACTTACTTTCTCATTTAAAATACTATTTACCTTGGTCTGGGGATGTGGCTCAAGCGGTAGCACGCTCGCCTGGCTTGCGCGAGGCGCTAGGTTGGATCCTCAGCACCACATACAAATAAAATAAAGATGTTGTGTCCACCGAAAACTAAAAAATAAATATTTAAAAATTCTCTCTCTCTCTCTCTAAAAAAAAATACTATTTACCTTATGTGAAACACTTCCATTATCCTATTTCACCTTAAACATCCCTGTTATTTATTTAAGCAAAAGTTAGACTCCATGTTTACATTTTTAAGCTCATGTCAAGATGTGTGGTTTGCAAGGAAAATGAGACAGCAATAAATTAAATTTGGGAAATGCTAAAAGAAAAATAAAGAGTCAGGGCTGGAGATATAGCTCAGGTGTAGTAGACTTGCCTAGCATGATCACAAGACCCTTGATTTGATCCCTAGTAACATAGGGGGGTGGGGAAGGAAAAAAGTTTATCTAATTTAGGATTACAATGAGCATGAAAAATATCCAACAGGATACTGAGCGTGACATATTCCTGAAGTAGTTGGGCCGTGGATATTTCTTATAAAGGATACTTGTGTTCTAAGTTTTGGAAACACTACATTAAATTACAAGCTCTTTGAGGACAAGGATCTTGTCTTGTTTATCTTTGTGTTTCTGCCACTTAGCTCAGTACCTGGCATATAGTAACATTTATGGACTTGATAAAAATGATGAGGGAGCAAAGGATCTCTCTTCAACCCTAGTTCCTATCATTATTTCAACTTTGGGGGGAGACCATGATTTCTGGAGTCAGGCTTGGCCTTAACTACCTGGTCTACCATTTGAAAAGTATCCCAGGTTAAAAATGCTACTTTCTGGTTTCTTTGAGACAACAGAAATGCAAAGGACAGAATTGACTAATGTGTTACGGATACAATTGTTAAGGTATGGATGTTCATGATCTTTACCATTTCCCTAGTTTCTATCCATGAAGAATCTGTGCCTCCTGGGTAAATCTTGAGCTCCTCTCAAAACAGTAGGTCTTCTCACTAAAGAAATTGAGAGACTGCGCTGATGTATATAATGAATTGAGAGATCTAAAGAAGAAGCAAGACAGGCTGCCAGATTGAGTGTAAGAGCATTAGGGTGAAGACCAGGAGGGAGAGTGCTTGTGAGCCACCGCCAACCACATGAAGAGCATTCAGAAAGGCAGCAGTGAGAAGGGGGTGATCCCATGATGTTTTCTTTGCATGAAGAATGAACCCCTCACTTTTACATCCTTTCACGCAGCTAAGAATGGGAAGTGCTGCCTGAATTGTAGATTGTGTATCTCGCTTTGACATGGGATCATGACTAGACCATATGGATCCCCAGGAAATTTTAGTGAAAACATTTTGGATTAATTTGTTTCCCACTATTCCCACTCTCCAGCCAAGATTGCAGACTCCAAATGAATTTAGATGAAATTTATCTTTCTCTTTTAAACACCGGTGTTCACTTTTATTAGAAATGACACTTGGTCTAGGTTTTGAACATCTCTGAGTCTGTGGCAAATTCCGTTTTGAGATGGTGGCCAGTATCCTGGTGCTCATACTCCCGCAACTTCCTTGTGCTTATGTAGCAGGGGAAAAAAAATGCTTGAGGTTTCCTCTTGATTTTCAAGGTACCATCATTGTAGGCGGTATAGCTTTTAGTGCTGACCCTTGCTTGATGAGAGGTCACTGCTGCTGGCTCTGACCACATGTTTAGAAGCCTTCTGGCTTCAGTTTTCTGGGAACTTCTATCCCCAGTGCCAGTCTTTTGTCTTTGAGCTTCAACTCTTGCAGCTCCTCTTTTTGCCTTACGATGTCTACTCATCTAACCACTGAGAGACGTTAACTTCTGCTGTTCTGAGACCAGTGCCATTGAGGCAAGTGTCTGTCAGCTTGCCTAGTTTATGCAATGTGAATGTTTCCATCCCCAAATCCTGGCCTTCTTGCTAAATTGGCAATGTGGCCTATTACCTCTCTTCATACTTTTTTTGGTTTCAAGTTAAGCCTATGACCATGATCTCATGCTGGCTTCTTCTTATTATTTTCATCAATACCCCCTTCCTCTCACCTTTTTATCAGTGACCAATAGAATGAGTCAAAACATGCATTTGTTATTTCCAAAGAATTGTGTTTAACAGCCTACAATTTAGAAATACAGTTACGGAAGGGTGGAGGTAAAATTTTCTCCATGCTCTTTCTTGGACATCTCCCTTTGCTACCCCAGATTACATTGTCACTGCTTAATAGTGATGAAAATTAAAAGAGCTTTTCTCCAGAAGCCCACCTTCTATTACAACACAGTCTGTCCACCTGCCTATCCGCCCATTCACCCCAAACTGAGGAAATCCTGTTTCATGATGAAATTGACCCTCTGAGCTCTGTTTCTGAAAGTCATCCTGGAAGTTTCCTGCATCCTTGACTGGACTGTTACAGAACCATTTTGGCAGATGCAATTACATTGTACTCTGTGTGTGTATGCGTGTGTGTGTGCGCGTGTGTGTGCATTTTCCTACCCATACAGGACAGGTTCATGCTAAAAATGGAATTAATAGCATGCCTCATCAATTCCATGCCTCTTAGAAGTGGTGGGGATGACAGTTGAGGGAGCACAGCGTAATGGAAAGTGCACTGGACTGGATGTCAGGAGATAGGCTTTCTGGTTCCCCTTGTACCACTAATTTGCTATGTGACCTTGGGCAACTTACTTAACCTCTCTAGAGCTCAGTTCTTTCACCTGTAAAATGGAGTTAATAGTACCTGTCCTTCGTTATTCAAAGGGCTACCGGGACAAGAAAATGAGATCATGGGTAGATGGGCAGTTTGAAACCATAAACATGGCTTTGTACAGATAAATTTTAGGGTGACTACCTGAAGGGATATCTTTATCTGAAGTAGAAGGCAGTGTTAGCAGGAGCAGCTAATATGGAACAGGCTTCATTTCAAATTAAGATGCTATCCTGGACATGAGAGCTAGCAGCCAAATAATACAAGAATTGTTATTTGTTAAAAGCTGAGCAATGTGCATATACTGTTTCACTCCTACAAGGGTTATGGTCACATGCCAGTCCTACACTAGCAAAAAATTATTAAAGAACAGCCCACCTGGCATGTTGGTGGTTAAACACATGGACTTTGAACTGTTCAGATCTGATTTTGATTCCTGGTTTTGGCACTTACTATCTGTGTATTCCAGTACAAACCTTTGTTTGTCCTCTACAGAATAGTACCTACCTTCTCAGAGTAGAAGTAATACTTCCAATTGCTTCACAACCTGCTTGGTACATAATAATTTAGAAGGCTAGTTATTAGTAGAAAACAGTAGCTGTGGGGTCTGGGAGGTTGAGTGTTTTCTTGTGCTTTTCTATACTTCCAAATGCTCAATAATGACAATTTATAGTCATTTAAAGAAAAAGAATTTTTTATTATATTTTATATTGAGGTGCTGTTGGGATAGAACTCAGGGCCTCGTACATACCAGGCAAGTGTTCTAACACTCAGCTTCTACCTCAGTCCACAGGATCATTATTTTAAATGAGTGTAACCCTGAACAAAAAAGAATTAAGGTGAAAGAGTTATTATGAATGAGCATGTGATTCTGCCGTGACTGTTAGGCTTTCTCATCTACCCAGCACTTTACACATGATCTCGCATGTAGCTTTCTCAAAAGGCCTTTGTAGTGAGTACCACCTTATCTTCCCATTTTACAGATCTGGTGGCTGAGGGGAACAAAGGAATATACAGAGTTAGTTCATGAAGTGGTAGATCTCAGATTTGCCAGAGAGAATTGCATTCGGTTGCAATGAACAGAAACCCAGTTAGAGTGGTATAGTATCATAGTAGTGAGAGTTCTCCAGAAGAACAGAACCAACAGGGAATAGGGTGGCAGGAGAAAGTTTAAGGAATTGACTTACATGGTTACAGAAGCTAGCAAGTCCAGAACCTGCAGGGTAGGCCAGCAGGCTGGAGACCCAGGGAAGAGCTGATATTGCAGTCTGCCGGAAAAATTCCCTTTCCCTTGGGAGAAGACAGTCTTTTTTTTTTTTTTTTTAAGTTGTTGATAGACCTTTATTTTACTTATTTATATGCGGTGCTGAGAACTGAACCCAGTGCCTCATACGTGTCAGGCAAGTGCACTACCACTGAGCCCCAGCCCTAGCCCTGAAGCCAGTCTTTTTTATTAAGGCCCTTGACTGACTGAATAAGGCCCCACTAACATTGTGGAGGGTAATTCGTTTTACCAGTCTCCTGATTTAATGATTGTTACGGTTTGACTCTGAGGTGTCTCTCAAAAGTTCCTTAATGCAAGAATATTCAGAGGTGAAATTAATACAGGAATATTCAGAGGTGAAATATTAGATTATGTGAATGTAACCTCATCAATCCATCCTAGTTTGAGTGGACTGACTGGGTGGTAACTGTAGGCAGGTGGGGCTTGGCTGGAGCAGTTGTCACTGGGGGTGTGCCATGGAAGGGTTCATCTTCCCTGAAGTGCCTTCTCCTTCCTCTCTCTGCTTCCTGGGAATAGTACTTTTTACCACACCCTTCTGCCATGATGTTCTGCCTCACTTTGGGCCCAGAGCAATCGAGTCAGTCCACTGTGGACTAAACCTCTGAAATAATGTGCCAAAGTAAACTTTTCCTCCTCTAAATTGTTCTTATAAGTTATTTTGGTCATAGTAATGAAAAGCTGACTAAACAGTATGGTTAGTCTAATTTTTAAAAAATATTCTCACGCCAGTATTTAGACATGTTCGACCCACTATCTGGATACCATGATTTAGCTAATTTGACTCATACAATTAACTGTCACAACTCACTAGGCCAATGCGTTTATTTTTCCCAAAGTGTCTTAACAAGTTCAGAATACCCTAGAACCAGCCCCTTCCATCCTTTTGTTCAGTTATGCTTTGTTGTGGAACATATGTCCTCATGGTTACAGAGGGACTGTCTGCTCCATCCTTGGGCATCCCAGGCAAATCCCAGGCAGGAGAAAGAGGGCAGGACAACGTGCAAAAGGCAAATGGTAACAATAATTAAGTTGTCTGCATCTTTCCTGCTCACAGACTTTCTTGGAAGCCCCACTTAGCAATTTCTTGCTGACCTTATTAATCAGTTAGTATTGTTTTGATTACTCCCAGTTGAAAGGGAGTCTGGGAAACATTTCCACCCCCCCAGCCTACTTCAAAAAATGAATATTAAAAAATCAGGGCAAGAAGAAGAGAATAATTGAATTGTCACGTAATGGTTTGAGGCCACATCATTTATTCTTCATATCACACCAAATTGCTCACCATATACACGTAGAGGGGTGGACCTTCCTTTTGTAACCATCACTGGGTTCTTTTTTGGATATGTGACTCCAGAATCAATATTAAATTACCTTTGATTTTATGGGAACCTGCAGAAAGGTAAGGGGAAATTTGCTGGACATTGCATTTTTTTTTCTGCCTCCCCATAGCCCAAGTAGAGAAACTTCTCTTTCTTCATTTTGTGAAGAGGGAATAGCCAAAAGGAAAATAAGGGTGAGAAGTGAGGAGACAGTGCTGGCATTAGCCAATGTTTGTCTGCTGACATATGTGTGAAAGGAGTTTTCAAAACTTGTTTGCATTATTTTATGTGTTCCAGCCATAAGGCATGAAGCAGTCTACTTTACCATCACTGTCAAATTCAAGTGTTTAACTGAAGTCCAGAGAGAGACATCGTAGCACTGGAGTTGTGTAGTGCCTAGGAGCGAAAGAATATTGGAAGAAAATAATATCCAGAGTATTGGAAAATCTATGCTTATAATTGCTTGATTTTTTTTAAAAAGATCATTGAAAAGGTCTCCTATATATTTACAAGTAAATATTTCAAAAGCCATTTAGTAAAAAAAATCATTTGGGAATAAAATAAGAACCATGTGCTACTAAAATATAACCAGAGTAGTGCCTATATTTAAGTTTTGCTCAGGAAGAACAAGGCAAAAAAAGAAAATAATTTTTTAAAAAAATATTAATTTTTTAGTTGTACTTGGACACAATACCTTCCTTTTATATATTTATTTTTATGTGGTGCTGACGATGGAACCCAGGGCCTTGCACGTGCTACTGCTGAACACACAACTCCAGCCCTGAAAATAATTTTTTGTCTGTCTGTCTCTCATTCATGCATGTTTATAGACACATTCACAGCGCCAGATTCTGTCCTTCTCTGTTTTCTTGTATTCATTTTATATTCCTTTCTCAATATCACTATGAAACCACTTTGTTGCATAATTTCCATGTAGCTCTTTTGGCATTTTAGCAATTCTATTTCTCTCTAGTCATTGCATTACAAAAGAATGGAGGGAAGGTGGATTTGCAAGCAGGACATTTTAAATTTTAATGTCAGGGATCCTTAGTCCCTCCCACTCCCAGGAGTTGGCCTTTTATGTACCAGGAATGATTTACAAGAAAGCTTTGTAAAGTAGGGTTAGAGATTTATTTTTCACATCCTCAGAGCCCAAAAGGCTATATGAGAAAGAATCTAACATAAAGATCATTTCCATATATTTGAATGTTTTTGTGTTAGTTGTATCACTCCTGTCTGTTAGGGACAGTGGGGACACCCACATCGCTTCAGGCACTTTGCTTTCAAGCACAGGGGTGCCGTGCATGTTCTTCCCACAGAGGACTGAAGGAACATTTTCTGAGGTAGCTAGAGGAGCACACTGCCTGAAGCAACATGTGGGTTTCCCCTTCAAGTCCCACATTTTCTTCATTTTTCTTTGTTCTTTTCAGATACACATGACAGTAGAATGTATTTTGACACATTATACATACATGGAGTCTAACTTCCCATTATCGTGGTTGTACATGATGTGGAGTTCCACTGGTCGTGTATTCATATAGGAACATGGGAAAGTTATGTCCAATCCATTGTCCTGTCTTTCCCATTCCCATCTCCCTCCCTTTCCCCAATTTTCTGCTGTCCAATCCAATGAACCTCTATCCCACCCCCATTTGTGAATCAGCATCTGCATATAAGAAAGAACATTCAGCTTTTAGTTTTTTGGTATTGGCTTATTTCACTTAGCAGGATAGCCTCCAGTTCTATCCATTTACCAGCAAATGCCATAATTTCATTCTTTTTTGTGGCTGAGTAATATTCTAAAATGGTTCCATAGCTTTGCTATTGTGAATTGAGCTCTTATGAACATTGATGTGGCTGTGTCACTGTAGTAGTTTTCTACACTTTTCTTACATGAATATCTGATTTCCCCCTCTAACTTAGATTAATATTTTCACATTTCTTGCTATTAATTCCCCCTAACTGCCATACTTGCTCGAAGGCAATTTAGACCCAACACAGTACCCAGCAATCCTACTATACCACTACTTACATCCCACTTGCCCTCTATCATGATTTCCCTCTCTTTCTCTCCTCAGACCTCCAATATTTCCTCTCTGCTTCTCACATTATGTAGATGACCTTTGCTTTGTGCTTTACTGAGAAATGCTCAGGCAGGAGGAACCTCCCAAACCTTCTCTCCAGCCTATCTGTAGCTAGACTGTGTACTTTGTTCCTCAACCACCTATGGCTCCCTGGCCTCAGGCCCTCTTGCTTACTAAAAGGCATGAGCTCCTATACCAGATGGGATCCTCCCCCTACTAGATAATGCCTGGCACAAATGAAGATGCATGCTGTAATACCGCTAAACTTAGAAGATGGAAAGAAAGGATGAAAGAAACAGAGTGAGTTAAAGAAAGAAAAAACTTGCTTAATTCTGCCCAACTACCACACTTTTTCTGTTCCCCATTTATGACAGTGAACCTCAGAAGAGTCGTCTATATACATTCTCTCCATCAGACTTTCTTAATGCTTCTCAGAATGCTCTTGTTGTGTCACCAGTGTTCCCTTCCTTGCCGAATCTACTGTCCTACTCAGTTCTATTTTCATTGGATCTATCACACATGGTACAGTCCATCATTTTCTTTTGGACATATTTTGTTTCAATTGACTTTGGGGACACCACACCACAGTCCCTTGTATTCCCTCTTATTATACTGACCATTCATTTTCACTTTCCTTTGCTCACCTGCCAACCTATAGTGACTAAAGGCTCTATCCTTAGAACTTGTCTCCTCCTCGCATTTCCTCCCTCCCCAGATGACCTCCTTTAGTCTCATGGCTATATACTGATGTATCCCAAATCTCCATCTGCTGTTCAGAATTTGAGTATATATCCCATGCCTATTCATCTCCCCTTGGATATCAAAGAGGCATATCAAATATAAATGCTACCATTCTGGTCCAAGTTACCAACACCTCTGCTCTAGCCTATTCCTAAGTGTTTTCTATGTTTCTTTCCTTGCCACCTTATTTGAATCACTGTGTTAATCAACTTTCTCTTACTATAACAAAATACCTGAGATAATAAACTTATAAAGAGAAAAGGTTTATTTTGGCTTACAGAAACAGAAGTTTTTATCTGTGGTTGGTGGTGCTATGGCTATGGGGCCTATGGTAAGGCAGCATATTAAGGTGGAAAGCACATTGTAGAGCAAAGATGCTCACCTTGGGCCAGGAAAAGTATGTATATGTGGTGGGGAGACCAGCATCCCACAATCCCTTTTGAGAGTGCACCTCTGATGACTTCTCACTAGTCTTTGCTTCTTAAGGGTTCCACTACCACATGCTGGGGGCTAAGCTTTTAAAACATGGTCTGCAGGGGACATTTAAGATCCAAAATGTAGCAAACACAGCAGCTAGAATGATCCTCTTAAAACTAAGATTGTCTTTATCACTGCTTTCCTCGCAGTTCTATGAGGGCTGTTGGTCTTGTCTGCCCAACTCCCTGACTGAATTAGCTGTCATCCTCCCCTGCCCTAGTCTTTTATTGTTACTCTAAAGTGCCAAGTGACTCCTGCCTCAGTGTCTTATAATTTCTCCTCCCTGAAACGCTTCCCTGGGTGTCCTCATTGCTTGCTTTGTCTTTTCTTATAGGTCTCTGCTCAAAGACCAATTTTTAAAAAAAACAAACTTGTTTTTCTTTCTTTTATAAATCTTCAATCCTGCTTCTAATCTCCCATTTTGTATCCCCTTATCAGTACTGATAAGCATCTGAGATACTGTTGACTTGTTTATTTTCTACTACATGAACTAGGCACTGAGTGAATATTGATTGAATAAGGAAAGATTGAGAAATAGGAATCTAAATATCTAAGCAACAAATCTTAGTAATTGATCTGGAATCATGAATTCTTATTTTGTTTTCTGAATCCTCATACCCACAATTTCAGCATTTTCTCTCTTGGTTCAATTTATGGTGTTGGTTCTCCCTGAAAGATAAAGGAGCGTATGATTTCTTGCTAACCTTTTTGGGTTTATGACTCTCACATCATTAATATGAAGCATCTGCAAAACTGAATGTTAGTTAAGGATCAGAGTAACTGAACTTTTCAATATTAAATCTTGATCTCTCCTCAATCAGTAAGGGGCCCTCAGGAAACAGATGGCATACACAAATTGGGTGATTTGACTAGAGTTTTAATAAAGGCATCATTTTCAAGCCACAAGGCAGAGTATACTACCCTGAGGCTAAAAGCAGTCTTCTCTCATGTTATGCAAGGCCTGAAGGGGAAGGAAGGAGATAGGAGATTTTAAAAGGGGGAAGAAGAGGGGAAGGAAGTTGAACCCTGGGGAAAAGCTGATGCCGAGGCCACCTGACAGGACTGGTAGCCTTGGGTTGAGGGCTTCACCCTGTGGGTGATAAATCCCAAGGGTCCAGGGCGGAGAGCTGAGGGATGATGATATATCCCACTTCTCTCTGTCCTCTTCTGATCTCTGGCTGGGTTTTCCCACAGTGTGAACCAGGGGCAGAGGAACCCTGAGCTCTCATCTGTGTAAGCCAGTCTGTGAGGTAGAGGCCAGGACCAGAAAGGATGGGGGTCCATCTGTAGTGTGAATGGCAGAATCTAGTCTCCCCACCTACACTCGACTGTTCTCATCCCTTCTTCCCATTACAGCCAATATAGAACCATTAATCCGTTCTTGTTGATCCCCTGTTCAATTCCAGATCACCCAACAGCTTTCCACTGCACATAGGGTAAAATCCAAACCCTCTCTGGGGTGTTCAAGACCCATGGTGCTCTGCCCAGTTCCCTGCTGCCTCTGAGCAGCTTACACTACACACCCTGCTCTGGCTCGCTGTGCCCACTCTCAGTGCTGGTCACCTCCTGGAGTGGCAAAGCTCCTGTCCTCACTGGCCCTTTGAGCTGAACACCCATCCTAAAAATTTCACATGGACAAGTGCTTCTCCTGACTGAAATCTAAACATTGCCACGTCAAGAAGGCTTGGAAACAACCGCCCTGTCCTCCTGGGTAAATGCAGTCCTCCATTCATTCTGTATCAGGCCGTGGTTGTCTCGTGGCATTCTTCACCCCTCCTTCCCTCCCTCTTTGGGTTTTTCCTCTGGTTGTAAGCAAAGCAAAGTAAGTTTCTTCCAGTCATGGTCCTCTGTTAACCTCAGAGTCCAGAATGATTTCTGGCCCAGATAATTTTGCAATAAATATTTGATGACTGAGGGCACAAAAATCCTTTTCAACAAAAACATCTTCCCTCTTTAGCAATAATTTTTTTAAAAAATCTTATCTCTAAGGTCATCTTTAATATGGTTGAACATTTCTCTAGTATTTGAGGGATCTCAAATCTATTAATACATGCCTAATATATATATTTAAATAAAATATAATATTAATAGCAGGGATGATTTTCTATATCTCTGTCAGGTTGTTTTCTGTGGTTGACCCTTTGTGTTTCTGACTTAACAAAAATTAAGCTTAGAAATGAGTAATATCCTATCTCCTGTCCACAGTCTCACAGTACAGCTAATTACATGCAGCTGACTTATTGGAAGGTGATTGTGTGTAGAGAGTAGGCTTGAGCTTTAGAGCCAGAAAGACTTGGCCAAACTCCAGGTAAGCCACTAACTGGCTGGGTAAGACTGTGGACCAGCTACTCAGCCTTTCTGACCCACAGTTTTCTCCCCTGCAAAAACAAGGATAATGTTGCCTCATTCCAAGAGTTGGGGTACAGTCACAGGCAGTAACTGTTCTTTTCTCTGTATCCTCCCCCTTTCCTCCCAAGACTGCTGCTTCACCAATACCCTCTCCCAGCCCATTTTTTATTAGCTTTTGCATCTCATGTCCATATTCTGGTTATTGGGAATCTTGCTAGAAGGCTTTCCTGTCCGTACTTCCTGTTATCAAGTTGAATTCCGTCTCTGGTGGAAGCAGCCTGGAGCTTGAATGTGTCCATGACAAATTACAGACCCATCAGGATTTTCAGTTGGCATCGTATTTGCCAGAAACAAAATGTAGACAGTACTTTTGTGCAGGGAAGCACTTTGTTAGTACTCTGAGCCTCTAAGGGACAATTTGAGTTGGAAAAAAAGAGGCACTGAAACCTTGTACAGTACTCACCCCATTAAACAAGGAAAACCAAATAAGTTTGTATGACAACAGGTATGGGTATGCTCTGATAAAAGAAGCCTAAGCCACAGAGTGCTGTCTTCACACTATAGAGAGACAAGTTCAAGTTTTATCTTTTATTTATTTATTTTCAGTTAACTTTAACTAATATGTTTGGAATGCATCTCTATGCCAGGCACTCTTCTTTACTTGTTTAGATGAGTTTAGAACTATGAAGATTACTAAGTAGAAACATCTAGGAGCAGGTGCTTCTACTGAGATCTTACCAAAGAATAGATACTTTGCCTGACAGTTTGGAAATTTATTGGTGTGATATGTTGAATCTAGATATAATAAATTTTTAATGCATGAATTTGTTCTCTGGAACCCCGTTTCTTCAAAGATCTAAATCAGTTCCATTCAAACCTATATATTTAAGCATTCTTGATAGGAACAGAATAAAGTAAAGATCCAGTCCCTGCCCTGTTGGGCTTTAGAGTCTGGCTCAGGGTTTCTTACTTATTTAACCAGTGTCCCTCTTCTAAATATAAACATTGAATGACCTCCTTATGTATTATTAAAATTTGAAATAAGCTAAAACTGAAAACCAGTTAAAGCCATGCTCTATTTTTAAGTTACCTTTAGCCTATACATTTATTTATGTCTCCCTGAAAAATACTGATCTAATTGGTGGTGTGAGACTGCACATTTTTTACAAGTATGTCCTATACATGCTCAGTAGGGACCAGAGATTGCACATTTGTGGCTCTGAGGGTTCAGTGCAGAACACAGAAATTTGGTTGTCTTACTCATCTTAATTGAGCCAACATTTAAAATGGAGATATTTCTATGCAATGAAGATTTTTGGCTTCTCTTCAGTTACTGGGAGATCTGGAAGCCTCAGGACAGCAGTGAGATGGGACTGATTGAATGCTGCCCCCTGTAGGGGGGACAAGTTCTCTTTTGTGGCCTTGTCCTGTCACTCATGCGATGATTGAGTATTTCACCTGGGAATTGGCTGCATCATGCAAATAACCTTCTTGGCTCTTAGAAAACACTTGAGTTTGAGAGCCCTAGTAGAATCCAGAGAGAGGAGATTGAAGGATTTTCAGAGTGTAGACTAGATGAACCTTGAGATATTGGTAGGATTTATGTAGTTGAAGAAGTGCTGAGAGGAGGTCATTACAGGCAGGAGAATAACTTTGATACTGAATTCTACCAGGTTTTTATTTAATAATATTTAAATTGGTTAAGGAGGCAGATGATTTGCTTCTTTCTTAAAAAAGGAAAATAGATTTAAGGTTAAGACTCTTTCTTACTTCCTTGCAACCTTGCAATCTGATATACTTTCTGGAGAGGAAGGAGACTAGGTTGAAGTAAGAGCTGGTATCAGCTAGGAATTGGGTGTAACCAAGATTCCAGCCGTGGGGGACTGTTAAACTTAGGAAATATGTCAATCAAAATTGTACATCGTTGTATGTAGAAGGTGTAAGTGTTTGGAACAACTCTGCCACTGTAGCAGAGATTCAGACTTGACAAAGAATAAAAGGCTGACTGCCTCCCCCCAAAAGTCACACATCTCCTAAAGGTAGGAATTACTTCTCTTCATAATAGAGGAGCTTCTGCTTTCAAAGGTAACTGGACAAGTAAAGAAGAGTAAGTGATGGTGAATTTGACCAAGATATCTGCAAGGGTAGGTAGGCCTTTTGTCCCCAAAGCTCCCTTTAACCACCAAAGACACTCATTGTCCTGCAGGATTTTCCAAACCAGCCTCTGCTTATTCATACGATCACCCTCTGTGAACATCGTACTTGAGATGATGTCTCCCCAAAACCACTCTCAGGATAAAATTGCATCTGTAAGCAGTAGCGCCTGTGTATGGAAAGAGTTTTGTTTTTATTTTTCAAGTTAACTAGTCTTCAATTATCAGGTAGGCTGAGGCTGAGGAAGGGTACCGTTAGGGTAGCTGGCTGTGGTTCCAGATTGTTGGGGAAAGTTAAATGAAGAAGTTTTGAAGTTTCCCCAGAGAGACCAGATCCCTTGTATAGTTTGATGTTTCCTTGGTCTTCAGAAGGGCCCACGATGAGGATTTATTTGTGTTAAATTGAAAACAGATCTCCTTCTAAAGGAAAGGCCCTTTTATTGATCCTGACCTTTTCCTTTTGCTGGTAAAGGCTTGTTGAGTTGCCTTTTAAACAACCAGAAATCACTGTGTTTCTTTTTCTTGTAATCTTTTATTTATCCCATCCAGAGGCCTTACCTGCTTAAAAATAAATTTCCTATGGAAATCATAAAACATCCCTGCTCAGACAAGGGTTTAGAATCTACCCCTTACCCCATCCCATTTGTGGTCCTGTGGGGGCAGGTTAACACCTGCTTGTCCCTGGCCACCTTCTTTCCTTTGCCTTTCTTCCATCTTTCCATCTGCGTCCTGTGAATTCCCCCACAGAGGTGCTTCAGACTACATTTCAGCTAGTGGTGTCTTGAGAAAACTTGAAGCACTGAGTTGGGATTATATTAGCTGGAACAATCAAGAAATTAATTTCCTTCAAGAGAAGAATGGCATGCCTGGCATAACAGAATATCACTTAATGTAGTAGAACTCCCAAATGGAATCGGGAAACTGATCCTCCCCTCACCTGGGGGATGTGAGATTATTGAATTCCAAATCCCTGTCCAAATCAACATCCAAACGCGTGTGTCTGACTCTCACCCTGCCTGCCATTTCTTTCCTTCTTTTTGATTGTTCTGGACACGAGTGTCGCTGTCACCTGCCAGAGGCCTGTGCGTCTTTGGCCAGCTCTGAGTTGGGGAATAAAAGAATTAATGGCTCAGAACTGAATCCATAACTCCCTAACTCCATGGCTTCATTTTTTAAAAATAGTTCATAAACTTCTTATTTTCCCTTTTAGCCTAGATTTCCTCTGTGGTGAGGGAATGGTGTGCCAGCCTTTGGATCTGCCTCATAAAAACACTTTAAAGGACAGTGGCCCATTGTGTGAATGCCTGTAACTCACCTTCATGGAATCAACAACCATCCCAGAGTTTGTTCCTCAGTTTATTCTAATATGAAGAACCCTGGGGTCAACAACACAACTGCTTCCAGATGGATTAAGTTTTGCATTTTTAAAGACGTAGGAGGTCAGTGCAGATCACTTCTCTTAGAGCTGTCAGAAGAATTATGACTGGGAACATGACACATGCCTAACCAGACATTTAGAGATCTCTGTTGTGAAATTTCTACAGTGACATAGTAGAGTTTGTATTTTTTTCCACAATAACTAAATTAAGTGTTTGGCTTTGAAGATTAAAACTCACTTTGAGCTGTTTTTTGTCATCTTTTGCCCTCTTCTGGGTGATGGAATTGGGAGATAAATCAGTCCTTGATTTCTTAGTTAAGTTTTGAAAAACATATTTCACAGGATACATGTGCCTTACACAAAGCTTGTTAACAGCAATGGAATTTAAAACAGCGGTATTGCTGTCAGGAGGGGAAAGTTCTAAAAGTGAAATTCATCCTGAGCTATGGGTTTGAGTAAAAGCAAAAATTAGTGATTGTCAAGAGGTGAGAGTGCAAGTTCCACTTTTCACACTATCACTTCCTTTTCCGTCAGAGAGGCTGACAGCATCTTCAGACCTCAGTCTCCTGGTTTTTACCTTAGGCCCTTCCAGGCTCACAGAAGCCTATTTTCTGTGCTTCCTGTGGAAAATGGAGTGGGTGATTGATTCTCTTCTTTCTAGGATTCTATATTTATTTATTGGGAAGTAAAAAATTAGTGAAAAATGAAAGCATGCTGTGTAATTTATTTCTGAAGTATTCTTTTCCTTTTGAGACAATGCATCCATTGCTCAAACAGTGTTTTCCCCCACAAAATGAAAGGAGGGTTTGTTTGTTTGTTTGTTTGTTTTCTGTCTCCCTGAATATCACATGTGATATTAAAGTAAATTAAAGAATATAATGAGACCTGAAATTTGAATGCTCTGGGTATTAAAATTTTTCAAATTTACTTCCAAATATCTCCCTATGCATATATGTAGAAAAAATGCAATTTTTTTTTTTTCTACAGGTAGGGTGGCAAATACCTACAATCTCAGCAACTCATGAGGCTAAAGCAGGATAATCTCAAGTTTGAGGCTAGCCTCTACAATGCAGTGAAACCATAAACAACTAAGCAAGACCCTGTCTCAAAATAAAAAATAAAAAGGGCTTGGAGTGTAGCTCAGTGGTAGAGTGCCCCAGGTTCAATCAGTACGAAGGAAGGAAGGAAGGAAGGGAGGAAGGAAGGGAGGGAGGGAGGGAAAGAAAATTTTATAGACATAAAATTTACATTATAGTTTTAATATTCTACATGCAGTTTCATAACCCCGTTTTTTAAACTAGTATCATCTTTTACTGTTGATAAATTTGCATGTACATCATCATTTTAAAAACCTCATAGTATTTCATTTCATGTGTTTACCACAATTGATTTAACCTTTTCCTTATTGGTGGATATGTATTATTTCTAGTTTTGTATTTTATAAAGAATAACAGAATAAGTATCCTTGTACATATGCCTTTACATATTATTTGACAAATTGTTTCCTTGAGATATATTCTAAAAATGAAATTGTTAAATAAAATATAACATTAAACATTTTAAGAAAGTTGCTTCCTTCCCTTCAGAGGGCTACTAATTTCTCTCCACCCCATCTGCATATGAGAGTCTTAAGTTTCTTACTATTTCATCATCACTGAGTAGCATAAATACTTCACATCTCTTTCAATCCTAAAGATACCAAGAAATGATTTGTTGTAATTTTTGTTTGAATCTCTTTGATTAACAATGAGGTTAAACATATTCTCACTATTGACATTTCTGTTTCTTTCTGGGGGAATTACCTGTTCATATTCATTGTTCCTCCTCCTCCACCTCCTCTTCCTTCTCCTCCTCTTCCTCCTCCTTGGATTGAACCCATGGGTGCTTAACCACTGAGCCACATCCTAAGTCCTTTTTAATGTTTTATTTAGAGACAGGGTCTCACTGAGTTGTGTAGGGCCTTGCTAAATTGCTGAGACTGGCCTTCAACTCATGATCCTTCTGCCTTTCCCAACTTGCTGGGATTATAGGCATATGCCACCATGCCTGGCTCATTGCTCCTTTTTCTGTCAGGCTTTTAGCCCCTTGAAGAGAAGTCCACATATTCTGTGGCTTTAGCTCTCGCCTGTACGGAAGTGACTCCTAGGTTGAATTTCTTGCACTGGTCACTGTCTGGTTCTCTGGTCCCATATTTTCAACTGTCTCCTAGAGATTTTCCCTGCATTCTCTTATTTGGCTTGTATAAAGTTTTTCTCCTCGAACCAGTACCTTCTAGGTGCTTCCTCATCTAGTGTTGGTGTTGTCAAGGGTTTCCCAATTCTTTTGTTATGCTTGGATTTGGGACCCCCAAAAGACCACTAGTGACCAAGATCGATGTAAGCAGCAAAGAGGTGTTTATTGCAGCTAGCTCCATCTTCCGCGCCCACACAGCAACTGGTGACGCTGAGAGGCCCGAGCCCAGGGTTTGCAGCAGTTTTGTACACTCCTTGGGGAAGGCAGGGACTTCACATACATCATAGCTTCTCTTAGCAAATCATCACACACCGCGGGAAAATCAAATAACAACTCTAAAACATGATTAGCACATTCACTGGCGGGAACAAGTTGGGTAAGGGTGATTGGCTAGTACAAGAGGGGGGTTCGTTTGAACTGATTGGTTTAAGCCACGAGGAGAGTACGCGTTGAACTATGTGGTTTCCCAACATGTTATCATCTACCATAAACTATTGGGAGGGTCATCTGGCATTCCAGGTATTTTCCCGTCTCATGCTTATTGGTGGTTGCTAGGGGGTTGCTATGGGTCCTTACCTAGCCTGACTGAGTCAGGAACACCTGGATCTGCAGATCTCTCCTGTTACTTGTAGATAAACAACTCAGCAGGGTGGGTATATTCCTAGGAGTGCTCTGTGGGTCTTTCCAAGCACAAGGGTCACAGCCCCTTCCTTGGACAGGCTTTGCTCTGAGGTAGAGGCTGGTTTCTCACTTTCTGCTGTTAATAGATGTGCCAGGAAGAGTGTCTTTATCTGGAAGGTTCAGTAAGTGTGCTTGGAGTCTTTATAAATAGTAGATGCATGTGGTTGAGTCTCGGTGTTTTCCAGTCGGGGGAAGTTCATTTTGGTATGAAAACAAACTATCAAAATAGCTGGACTGCTTTACCTGTATTCCTTAGAAACCAGGAAGGAGAGCCATATATCTAATCCAGGCCACATTTATTAATTAAAAAAACAAAACAAGACAAACAAACAAACAAAAAAGACTTTTCTGTTCCTACCCACTTCCATATCTTTCAATTGATATCTCTTTGGTAAGCCCTAAAAGTGAAGCCAAAACAAAAAGTGTTTAGTCTGCCTACCTGCTGGCCCCTCGCCCCTCTATTTTCACATTCCTGTAGCACTTTTTCTATTCTCTTCTCTTTAACTCTTTTCCTCTGTATTTTCACAAAAGTCCTGAGGAATTGATTGGGAGAAACTGAGCTCTTCTCAGGTGTCCATAGGTTGATCATGACAGTCCAAGTCCACGCAAGGAACAAGGGATGCGTCAGACAGAAAACCCAGGGTCACTGCTGCCAGCCCTGATGCCCTGTGTGCAGTGAGTTGGGTGCAGCTGGGAAATACAGGCTGACATCTGTGAAAGGAACTTGTTCCTTCAGAGTTCTGTCTCCCACCCCACCCTCTTCCAGTCTTTCTCCAAACCTTGAATCATAAACTTCTGGAAAGCACTGTGAATAATTTATGTCCTTTTATTACTCATTGCTTAACTCCCTTTGGGGGAAATGAAGAGAAACATTTGTCTTTTGCTGCTTACTCTCCCATGGACTGAGACCACATCAGCTTCAGGCAAGAACAAAGATTTATGACCATGGGAGCTGTCGTTGTGGAACAGTTGATTGACCCACAGTTTTGATTAACCAAAAAAAAAAAAATATATATATTTTTTTAATCATGAGCCGTGCTAATGACACTGGAGTAGAAATTCAACAATCACCAACTTCAACGGCAAACCTGCTTGTTGCCATCTTTCTTGTCAGTGCTCAATGGTGAATATTTTCTTGCCTGTCTACTTAATGGATTTCCTCTGGAGTCTTATTCAGAATTTGTAAGTTCACATACAGAGTTATGAGATTCAGAGTGCATGGTGGTGCCCTGCTGCTGGAGATGAGGGAGTGTAGCTATGTTCAGGTCTTTTTCGGTTCAGCCTTCTAAATGTCTTTGCTTTACAGAAACAGAAACTACATTTAATTCTAGTCTTGGGCCATTGAGATGATTCTAACACATGGTGTTGGTTCTACAGCAAATACTGTCAGAATATGTCAACTTTACTCCACCATCTCTAGCACCATACCATCCAAATTACCCTCCCCTCCTAGACGTTTGAAAGAAATACAGGCTAGACTTTCTGACCTACTTGGATCGGCTCTGTATCCCCTCTCCTCCTGACAACCCAAGTCTTATTTTTTCAAACCATAAATCTGGTCATAGGAACTACTGTCATGATACCTGCTTAGCAATAATCTCTAAATGGCTTTCTGCTGCTCAGAATCCTTGAAATGTCCATAAGGTCTTTACTAATCCATCATCTCTCTGTTTCTTGCAGACTTCACTCCCATCACAGTGGCCTTTATTCAGTCCCTGCTCAGTCACTGGTCACTGCTCAGCTCCACAGGACCTTTGCACGTGTGGTGCCCACAACCCAGGGCGTGTCCCCTGGCTTTAACTTCAGCTCAAGTGCTGTTTCTTCTAAGACATTCTCTGCCCGTCCACTCCCATTCTCTACCCCTAGCTAGGCTATTTCTTTGTTATAGATCCTCCTGATACTTTCTTTATTCCACCTTTCAGAGGGCCTGTTTTATATTGATCAGATCTTTTGAGTAATATCTGCCTCCCCTCTGGACTCCCTGAAGATGAGGCCTGTCTTTGTTTTGACTCACTTGCTACCTCCAGCAGTACCATAGTGCCTGGTGCCTAGGAAGTGCTCAGTAACTATATATGACATGATCAGGTGAATTAATAAAATTCAACATAAGTTTGATTAGAAAATGGACCTTTCCTTCTCATTGAGGGATTTATCTAGGTGATAAGAAATCCAAATAAATCTCTATTAGAACTTCCAGGAATAAAAATGTTTTCACATGCAAGAAGACTAAAAGCGTCCCATAATCAGCCAACTATTCTCATTTCATTCTGTATTGGGTTGGACAGATCTTCATGAGTATCTGTTTAAAATGGGGGGACCCCACTGAGGACGATGATTTGAGGGTGAAAATGGTGTCTCTGGGACTGCTGCCAAAAGATCACTTGCTCTCCTGCCCCCCCCCCTTTATATTTGAGGAACTCGTCAGGGATCCCCTATTAGAATGAAGTTGTAAACACTTATTAGTAAGTTGTGTACAAATGAGTTCTCACTGATCCATCCCACTGAGCTCCCCCCACTTAGTTCTATCTGCCTAGGAAACCCGAGATGCCTCATTTGGGAGAAGGGCTGCAATTCTTGGGCATTGAGTAATTTCTTTTTCCTGAACATTGCTCCCTATTTGCAAAGAGAGAAGTAAACAGTTTGAACAGGAAAAATGCATGTTTTGGGTCTGCAGCCTGCTAGAGAAGCCAAGGGAAGGGGCTTTATGAGGCATTGAAATAGTAGCCTTCCTGGTCTCTGCTCAGAACATCTGTCTGTGTCTCTGGGCAAATTTAGTTTAAGGCCAAAACAAATAGCTCCCCTTCCTTGGGTTCTGACCCCATGGCGAAAAAGGGGAACTAAGCTGGTCCAACTGCCACTGCTGGGAAAGTCATTGTTCTCGCCAACCTTCTGGGAGACCCAAATAATTAGCTGTGCAAAGAGCACATTGGAATCAGAATTCCCCTCCAGGGTTTTCTGTGTCCAGCCAAACAAAGTGAGCTGAGCTGAGAGACAAATAAACCCTGTAGAAAAGAGTGAGCACCAAGCCTCCTTCCTCCTGCCTGCTTCAATCCTGGTCTTGGGGACCCGTGTCCCCTGGACCCTTCATCAGCCGGAGGGAGTTCTTTCTTAATTAGAGAAGCCTAAGCTGTGAGCCATGCTCAGGCAGAAGACAGGTGCTGTGCTTTGGGACCTGGCAGGTTTGGCATGTAAAGGGACATGTCTCTTCCTCCCAGAGTTTCATATGTTTTCAGAGAGAAGCTAGAAATCTGGGCTTTTGATGACGAGTTCTGTTGAAGTATAACATTGGAGAAGCACGCTGAGGCACACATATAAAGCAGGGTTTATTTAAAAAGGGGTAACATAGACTTCTCTCTGGTGACAGAAAGGGACCATAGCTGGGATCCTAGTATCCCCAGAAGTGAGGGTGTTCTTCCTGTTTGTATGTCCTTGGCTTCCTTTGTTCTCCACTCTCTTCTCCTTCTCTCTCTCTTTCCCAGTATGCTAGTTGGGGTGGCCAAAAGGTGAGGAGCAGATGGATGGGGGAAAGGCCAGATGGAGCAGCCCAGAAAACATTAACAACTTTATAGCTCCCTGTAGGGAGGGGCAAGTCCTGGGACAGCTTACCTTAGCAACAGGTTGTGGGGGGGGCAGGTTATCTTGATAAGGGTGGAGGAAGGGCTCTGAAGGAATTAACATTTCAGTCTCTCAGGGGACAGTCTCCAACTTGCTGATTCAAATTGGCCTCCTTGATCAGACCCGACTCATTTTACCTACCTATACTGACTGCCTGCCTAATTCTGGCTTCATTGCTATCAGTAATAAAATACAACAATTGCAATAGTATTGTAACCACACTAAAGGCTGCTCTGCTCCCTGTATGACAGCAGCCAATCACTCAGTCAAGAGGCAAGGTGGTGGCAGAGAAAGAACTTTATTACGATAAACTACCTGATCAAAAGATAACAGGGATTTCTCCATCCTGCCGGAAGGCTGGGTTAAAAGCGGATTATATAAGAAAGGGATGATCTGACTGGTGGGCGCCTTCTAAAGGTGGAGGTTTTTGGCCAAATAACACACATTTGATCCTAATTGCCTAGTTACTGGATGCTTTTCAGTTCTGCAGATCTCAAGAACAAAGATCATTATTTCCTTGGGCTATTCTCGATACTGATTAGTTGCCCCTGTGCAGTTCCTGATACTCTACTCAATGGGCAGGCTGGAGAGCGTGGCCTCTTGCTGATCAAACTTGGGGCAATGAAAGTAAACACTTCACCTGATTCTTGTGGAAGACGAGGCAGGTTACATAGGGAATTAGGCATGAGATCTGGCTTCAATATTGTTTTTCACTACCAACTAGTTTTTATTAAGCCCCTATCTGCACCCTGATCTTAGACACTGTGCATTTTCTATTATTCCCATTTTGGTAACAGAAAAGGAAACCCAGAGCTGAAACAAGATTCCCAAGCCTGTTGCCCAGCTGATGAGTGGGTTCTGATTGAGGCTTCACTGCCTCCAGAGCTGGTGTCTGTAATCCCACTGCAGCAGTGCCTAGCACCCTGCTCTTCTGACTCTGGCCAAAGGGAGTAGGCTGAGACCTCCAAGAATTAGCCCTTCCAAAAAGGAGACACTGTGGCATACTGTCTGTTTCCAAGCTGAGTGTCCTGGGCAGTGTCTGCACAGCATCTGAAAACATTTCCTAGTTTTCCTTCTACGAGAGACTCTGATGAATTGGGATTGTCATGGTGTCCTATGACTTAGTAGCCTTACATGACACAAACCAGTCAGTATTTGAGCATTCTGCTAGGAGTCAGGGCTCTGTGCTGAGGTTCACAAAGTCTTTATTTGGTTTCCTTTAACTAAAGGGGAAAGTGGTGACTCATTGTCAGCTTAGGACACAATTAAATCCAGGGCTCCTAAAAGCAGAACACGGTGTTACAGCCTGCTGTTCCTGAACGTATTTTTTTTTTCTTTTGGTGCAAATACTTTATTACAGGTATTGAAGTGTTAAAAGCATTATTCTAGGAGGGACATAAAAGCCTAACTAATTTTACAAAGTGGGGTAGCTCTGTACAGTAGCCACCATTTGATGGACTTACATATGTTAATGCTTTCAGCTACTGGGGGATCCTTTTAATCAGAAAGGGACAATGAGAATAAAGAGTATAGGCCTTCAGAAAAACCGAATTACATGCTCATACCCTGCTTTCTTTGGGGGCTACTTCTCAGTGTCCCTTTTGATTTTTCCAAGCTATCATCCTGGTTTGAAACCCATTTGCTCTTTGACTAAATTGTTCTCTATGGAAGGTTTTATAAGCTAGACCATTGGTTTTACCAAGTAGAGAGCAGCTTTTTAAAAGAAATTCTTTGTAATCGTCATCATAGTTCCACTGACTGAGACATCATTTAAGGATTTTGCATTCATTACCTCATTTGTTCCTTCCCAAGACCTTGTGAGACAGTTCTGTTTTCTCCCAATTTTACAAAAGAGAAAATAGGCACAGAGAGGCCAAGTGACTTGCCTGAAGTCACTCAGCTCATCAGCAGCAGCACCTGACTAAGTCTACTCATGTATCACATTATCCTAGGAAACTTCTTAACAGCAAGTGTAGTTTCTGGGGTCAAAGACTCCTAACCTGCTGTCTCAACTGGAGAGGAGTCTGGGAATTTATTTTTCAAGTCCCCTGATCACTGTGATGTATAGTCAGACTTGGAAAACATTACAGCAATCCTTTGAAGCAAATCAAAGTACAGATTCAGTTTGGATATTTCAGTGTCTTTTTTTGTGTTTGTTTCAACACAGCCATCTCCATTTCTGCCTTGGGGGCAACAGAAAGGGCTTTTCAAAGGAGATAGTATTTTGCTTGTCCTACAGAATGGATAAGAAGGGGGAGAGGAAAGGGCATTCCAGGCGAAGTGACCACAGGCAAAAGTCAGAGCTGTAAGCTGAAGTGCCTGGGGAACGTTGCAAGGTCAATATGCTCAGACAGATGGTGACAGATGTACCATGCCTGATAGCAGCTGAATGCAAGAAGGACCATCTTGGGGTGTCCCACTGGCAATATGGCAGAACTGGCTTCAGCGGGGGCGCTCAGAATGCCTCTCTCTTGCTGTGGTCAGTTTCCTTGACAGTCTGCTTCGGGGCATGCTTAGCTCTGTGCTTCTGCCTGACCACTCGCTAGAAGATGATCAGGCATAGTGCTGACAGCTCAGACAGGGTTCCTGTCTACAAACTCCTTAGACTCATTGCGATGGGGTCAGATCCACTGTCGTTTCTGACAGTGGATGAGAAATAACTCGGCACAACACAGTAGGTGCTGCAGTGGAGGCCTGAGGTGAAATTAGCAACTCCTGAGCTGTTTTGAGGTGCTGACTATAAATCAGAAGGTTTCTGCCCCAGAATGCTCCTGCAAAAGCAGGTCGATTCTTGACCAAGGATATTTGTTCACATTTCTATTGAAAAGTAAGTGTCTTTGATAGTTTAGCCCCAGCAAATTGTCTTTTCTTTCTAGTCCAGTCTACCAAAATATAAATGTCCCAGGACTTCCTTGTGGAATAATATGGAGAAGGTGCATTAGTCTGTACTTATGGGCATGTTCCATAGCCAAGAGCCTTTTGCCTAAAGGGGGTAGGAGCAACGGATCACTTAGACTTTACTGCTAGGAGTTGGTGGATGGATACTAACTCACCAACCTCATTATTTCTGTTCAGTTTCCGGGGTGCTAAGGGTTTGAGTTCCATTTATAGAAGCTTGTCCTCCTTTCCTCAGAAGGTACTTTTCTGGACAAGGACTGGTTTAAAAGAGCATTTGGTGGGTGGGGAGGACGAGTGGGACATCAGTGTGGGAGGTAAAAGAAATTCTGGAGATGGTGATGACAGTGGTCATGGGCAATGCAAGTGTCTTTGATGTCACTGAACTTTATGCTTAAAATGGTTAAAATGGTCCATTTTATGTTATATGTTTTGCCACAATTAAAAAATATTACATTCAGGCCATAATAAAATCGAGGCAGCAGTATCAGTGATTATAACTATTGTTTTCATAATTGTGCTTTGTGGCAGGCATCGAGCTAAGCATTTTACGTGATTATCGCTTGCAGCCCTCTTAACAAATCTGTAGGGGGGAAGTGGGAGGTGCAGTTGTCTCCTTTTCATGGAAAAGGACTAGCTGATTGGAGGGATTGGCAAGGGTCGCACAACAAGCAAGTGGCAGAATCCAGACTTAAACCTGGGAGCCCCATCCCAGAACTCGCTGCTTTGGCTTGTGTTCCTAGGCTAAACCCCTCCACCAGGTCCTCTTTTCACTTTTCACCTCGCACCCAGCAACAAACAACTGGCGAAAACAACTAAAATGAATACGAATGATCCAAAACTTACTCAGATGTTAGCAACTTTGACACATGTAGTCATCTTTTAACAGCAAAGAAGTACTTTCTGACTCTTGCCTGCCTTTATAGCTCCCAGGTCCAGTAAACACAGAAAGATATTCTGCCATATATTGGAAAGATGGTGATCTGAGTATTCCCCCTCTTTTTTGGGTTGTAGTTGGTTTCTACTTAGACTGTGAGCACCTCAGGGGCAGGGACAATGTCTTTCATTTATCTTTCTACTTGGAAGATAATAGGTGCTTACTAAAATATTTGTCAATGTAAAATCATAGTGATGTTGAAGGTATCTTTGTAAATTTGCCTAATAATTAGGATCACTGTACGGTTATGTACTCATATCAATATAGCTTCTAGAATCTAACTTCAGGAAAATGTATCAGAGATTCTCAATTGCGAGTAATTTAGCCCACCTGCCATCCCCTGAGACAGTTGGTAATGTCTGAAAACTGTTTTGGGTGTCATAACTGGGGGGATAGGGGAGGTGTTCCCCTCCTATCTAGGATAGAGACCAGGGATGCTGGAAATATGTGACAGCACATAAGACAGTCCCCACAGCTGTCTCAACTTTCCATGGTGCTGAGGGTGGGAAATCCTGCCTTGCTGTTTTTATTCACTCCTTCACGTAGTCACCATGTGTTCATCATCTGCTGCCACTCTCTGCCTGAGAGCTGAACAAGATCCTTTGTCCAGGATCACACAGCTGGAAGGAACAGATCTCAGACTTGAACCAATGTCCCAGGAAGAGCTCTTTTTCAAATACATCAAGATGACCTCTAACAGCCTATTACTGATTCAAACGCCACCTTTATGGTCACTCTGGAGCAGGTCCTGCTGACACTGATAGGACTCTGAGGCCATGCTCGGTGCCTGGAGCTGATGGAAATGGCAGTGAGCTGAAACAGCTTGTCCAGGTGCTGAAGTCCCCAGGCCTGGGCTCCCTGGGCTCTGGCTGAATGAGGCCAGGCCCATTTCCTGGGCTTCCTGTGCGTGCTACAGTCTACGGCTGGGCCGGTCACTCCTCACTGAACTGTGACACTATCTTCAGCATCCTTGTTTTCACAGGGCCCTATAAGCCATATTGTGGACTTTGTTGAAAGAATTATCATTTTCACACAGCTCTGTATTTGCAGAAGGCTTAGGACTCTGTTCAGATTTGAGCATGGGCCATCTTTAATGCAATCTGCTTTTCCACACACATCCTACTTTCTCCTTCCTTTTCTCTCCCAGTTTGATTTCTTGCTGCCCAACTCATTCTGCAGGGTCCCTCTGGCTGAGCATAACAGGTGCTCAATAATCCTCAGGATGGTCGAGTTGATGGATTTTAATCAGGTGAGTGCAGTTTAATGCAAATGCTTCTTTAGCTGAGGCTCATAAACTGGGCTGCTCAATATTATAGTCCCAAATATTAGTTCAGTGCTTATGGCTTGTATAAATGACTTTCCTTTGGGGTTAGGTTAGGAGAAAATCAATAAAAGCCAGCTGGAATTGCAGAAAGGAACTGTGTACTTACACTCCATCGTGATGTAACTCTGCTCCCAGCCAGCCCTACCTTACACTGATCTTTTTTTTTTTTTTTTAATCCAGCTTTTTCTTTTTCTTTTTTTTTTTTTTGTCACATTTAAGGCTTCATAGAGATAGGAAAAGCCACCCTGGCTCTTCCATCTATTAAACGGGAGATGCATATGAACAAATAGAAGAATTGCACCATATAATACAGCTGAAATACAATGTTATCAACATTCTGCTCTGAGCATTTCTCAGGATGGTTTATGTCCCAGCAGTTAATCGTTTGCTATTGTTGGTGTACCAACACAATGCTATTAGCAACATAGCATTCTCAGGCTTTCTGTTTAGATTGTCTTCATGTAGGCCAGCCAGAATTTAGATATTTGTAAACGGAATTTCAACAGTGGCCTTTCTTCACAATATGAAATTCAGATAAGTGTAACCGGTCATGGCCCAACTCTTGTTTATTAATTAAGGCTTTATAATGTGGCACCACTTTTGGAAGCTGTGGCTTATGCAAAGAGGAATACTAATTATATTCTGCATTTTCTGTAATAATGGGGCAGTGTTTGGGACAATGCCGTTTCTCCCAGACAATTCGTCCAGCTTATAATGTAGTTTATTAACAAGGAGGCTCTGAATGTTTAATGGGAGACTGATACAGCTGTGAGAGGGTGGAATAAATAATATTCCTGGCTTGTCTGGGGCAGTGGCCATATGTTGCATGCTGTTAACCTCAAGAGGTCTCCAAATAGCTTTTGTGTGTGCTTGCTGTATATTGGTTGACCATTTCTTCATACAAAGGAAGCCAGGAGACCTGAGAAAACTTATTTTATAACTTTGTTTTCCTGTTCACTGAAAGCTTGCTAAGGCTTTAAAAACAAGAGGTTTTGCATTTGTATGAATCTTATTTCCTTGGACTTTTTCAAAAAGGGCCCTTTTTGTAATACCATCATGATGGTATGGCTTCCAATGGCCATCTGGGAGAATAGAATAGGCTGCCTTTCTTTCAATGAAATGTTTTTATTGACATAGAATTTTCATGTTGTAAGGATGACCCTGCTCATGTGTACAGTTCCATGGGTTTTGTATCTTCACAAAGTTGTACAATTGTCACCACTTCCTAATACCAAAACATTGTCATCACACCAAGAAGAAACCTGTTCACATTCGCAGTCATTCTGCATCCTTCCCTCCTAACTTCTAGTCACAGCCATTCTACTTTCTGTCTGTAGGTATATATGTGTTCTGGACATTTCCTGTAAGTGAAATCATTCAATATGGCTTCCTTTGTGTCTGGCTTCTTTCACTTAGCATAATGTTTTCAAGGAACACCCCTGTTGTACCACAAAGTCTGAGCACTTGTATTCCATTGTATGTATATACCATTGTTTTAGTCAGCTTTCTCTCTGACTAGAAGACATGACAAGTACATTTAGAGGAGGAAAAATTTCTTTAAGGGCTCACAGTTTCAGAGGTCTTTGTCCATAGACAGCTGGCTCCTTTCCTTGGGGCTCAAGGTGAGGTAGAATATCATGGCAGAACAGTGTGGCATAGGAAAGCAGCTCACATTATGATAAGGAAGCAAAGAGAGACTCCACTTGCCAGATGCCAAATATATACCCCAAAGACATGCCCCCAATGACCCACCTCCTCTAGCCACAACCCACCTGCCTCCAGTCACCACTCAGTTAATCCCATCACAGGGATTCATTCACTGATTGAGTTAAGGCTCTCATAACCCAATCGTTTCTCCTCTAAATCTTCTTGCATTATCTAACACTTTTGGGGGTTATCTCACATCCAAATCATAACATGTCATATTCTTATCCATTCATCAGCAGGGGGAAATGTAGTATTTTTTTCCCACTTTTTGGACATTATATATAGTGCTTCTATGAACATTTCTTGTTTTTGTTTTATTTTGTTTTTTTGCACATACCTAGATATTTTTTCCCTCTGGGGTATATACTGGAGAATGGCTGCATTATGTGATGACTCTGTTTAACCCCTTAGAGGAACTCCAGACTGTTTTCCAATGCACCATTTTACAACCCCATCTGCAGTGTAAGAGGTTTCAAATTTCTCTGCGTCCTTGGAAATACTCATTAATGTTTATCTTTTTTATTATAGCCATCCTAGTATATAGGAAGTAAAATCAATTGTAGAGTTGACTTGTATTTCCCTATTGATCCATGAGGTAAAAATATTTTCATGTGGATTACCATTTTTAACCCTATTTTCTCAATGAGATAAAAAAAAGGTCTTGCTAGGGTCACCTCATGAGGTAATAGCCCATCAGTACCAGAATTTAAGTTTTCTAACTCAGAGATGCACACACTTACAGCTTCAACACTTAATAAGTGAAATAAGCTCTTTGCATATAGTGACTAGTCTTTTATTGGCAAGTGACAGAAACTCAGCTCTAACTATGGCTTAATGAAAATAAGGGGTTCTGGCTTACCTGCCTAAAAAGTTAAAAGCTATTTACCTTCAGGAATGGCTAGACCCAGATCTCAAAGATGGCATGAGAAATCTCTTTCTCTCTTCCCAAAGTTGTTCCATAAGGTGGACATCATTCTTGGGCTGGGTCTGTGTTTTTGTGGTTAGGATGGCCAACAGACTCTCAAAATTTATGTCTTACCATCTTACCAAGCCAGCAGCATTTTTTTTTTTAAGTTTCTTCTCTTTCTCAAGAGTTCCTTCAATAGTTCTCAAAACTTACCATTGAGTAGTATTGGGCTGACTTGAATCAGCGATTGACTCCCTGAATCATTCATCTGATGAAATACAGTGACTAGTCACTGGACTACTCTTGGTGGTAGGGATCCACCTATACCTACTAGATTGAGAGTTGGGGGCGGTGTTCCCAGAGGTGATAAAAATGCTAGTAATAGCATAACAAGGAGCTCAGGCTGGGACACTCAAAACTCCTGGATGTCCACCATGCTCAGGCCTTCCCTTCATGTTTACTGCTTTATAGTTGTCTGTATATTTGACTTAAGAGGCACAGAGTCTCTGAAAAGAGATTCTTATAAGTGAATGATTAATCAACTTATAATCAACCACACTTTCTCTGGTATTGCAGGATCTTTTGTTTTAATAAATGCTAATAAGATTGCTTGTTGTTAAAAGCAATTGGCTTTTCATCGTGATACTGGTCATTTTGCATCTGAGTTGTTCTAGATTATTTTGGTCCATTGGGAAATGAAATAGCTCCTTGAATATAACTATAGCCATTTATTTGTTTATTCAAATTAGAAATTCCAGTGCACTCATTCCCTATTTGTATATTTCAGTATGTTTTATGAGGCTAAACAAAAGCAGCCTCATTGTGTAATAAGTCTTTTTTGCATGATTAAAAAGTAATGGGTAAGGTAAACCTGATAGTCATTAAAGTACGAGTGTTTTTTTTTCTTCTTTAGCCCTTTCTTAACTATTCAACTTTAGAGACCTAACTTGCCTCTACTCATCTAGCCTTTAAAACATACAGAGGTTGAGAAGTTGTGGACATCATGTGTTATGTTCTTTGATTTTTGTAAACAGAATTGTCTGTGTACCTTCTCCCTAAGGCAGAGTTTTCAGCTCACATGCTAACTCCTTCTTTACTGAAATAGACAAGAAAGGTTTTCTGAGGTTGCTTTCAGGTTCAGCAGGTAAGAATGATGTAACCAATTCATATCTGTCCCAGGCCCAGGAGAAGAAAGCAATGGCACCCATATCATATATAGTCCATAACTACTTACATCTTGGATCCAAGTCCCCATGCTGAATGTTGGGGGTGTCTGTCTTGATGATTCAGACCAACAGATGCTCGTTCCTTCTTTCATTGCTCAGATAAACTGTTTTGTCTGCCCAAAAAGCTACGTGTATTAATCCTCAAGATTGTCTTCACTAGGGGGACTTGACTTAGACATAATATTTTGATAGAAATGAACCAAGTACAGAGTAAAAACTTGTGGCCAGAAAGACTAGGCAAGTAGACTCTTTATTCACTTTTTTACATTTAATTCACTTTTAATTTTTTACATTTAATTCAGTTTTTTTACATTTACATTTAATGCCTGTAGGATGTAGAACATTTTACTAAGCCCTCAGGAGTGTGAGGGTGGTAGGAGGCAGGGTCCTCAGCTTTAGAGATTTTTATAGGGTAGGTGAATTAAGGGAAGAAGATGAGGTGCTCACAAATGCAACACAAAGTGTACTTAGACATGCTAAAGGAATAAAACAGTGTATGAGAAATGAGTCATCTGGGGAAAATTGTTTGGAGGAAGTATTTTCTCAAGCAATGTCTTAAAGGAAGTGACAGGCTTGGGTTGGTGGGAAGGATGGGTAGTTGGGGTAGGTGATAGTGGTGAAAAAGATTAAATGCTACTGGTTAAGGGATGACTTAAATCCAGAGGTCTCAACCTGTGTGCTTACTGGCAAGAAAACAAACAAACAAATAAAAACACACATTAAAAAAAAAGTTGTCTGCTACACTAGGGCATAGAAATATATTGGGAAAACAGATTTCACACAAAAATTAGAAAATACTAGAAAGTCTGGAGATTTTACATAAAATGCATGTTATCTTTTCTATAAAAACTGTATGATCTTACAATACTGTGGCAGTGAGTGCCATGTGCCACCATCTTCTGGCAGTTAGCCACAGTCAGCCTCTCCATGGAGCCTCCCAACCCTCAGGTCAAAGGCCACCTGCCACTGGCATTATTGAGACTGTTTTTATTTTACCTGTGTCTCCAGTAAAGCTTGAAGATCATATATATATATATATATATATATATATATATATATATATATATATATTTTAGATTCTTTAAAAAAAAGGTTGAGGTTGGATGAGGAAGAGTATGCTTAATATGCCGTCCCTTGTACTGGTGTCTATTTTTCTTATATCTGAACTGCTTTATTCAGTTACTTTTATTACTTCCCAGTGTGATAGGCATTTGAGTTTGTATTCCTTCTGGTACAGTAAAAAGTACTAGATGGAATCTATCAAAAAGAGTGTAAAGGAGTATAGAAAATTCCAATCTGGCTGGAATATAAACCATAGTTTTTATTGCATTATTTGGAAAGACTTGAGGGAAAGGCTGAAATGGTAAACTGAAGAATTTACTTTCAACCTGTCTGAAAGGGTGGATACAGAGGGTCAAAAGGATTTTTAACAGAAAGGTTAATGAGCACATGAAGAAAGGAATCAGTGTGGATTTGCCAAAAATAAGATAACCAGATTAATGTTGCTTTGACAGGGTTACCAGTATAAGAATAAAGTCAAGTTTGAGAAATAATGTATTTAAGCAATAGCAATGAATATGTTTCTCCAGGTATACTTGTGGTCAGGCCTGACAAATGTGGCGTGATTGATAGCATAACCATGAATTTAGAGAAATTTATTAAGTTACATGCAGAATTTTAAAGGCTTCAACTCTTGTTATAAAGAACAAAATTGAGGTTTTCATGTCTATTTCCTCATGTACATAGTGTGCATCTTTTTATTATTGCTTCGTTAATCAAATGATTTGATCCAGGTTTCAGTTTATAAAATAACATCAGATAAAATGTTAGTAATAGGACAGTTGCTCTTTGGATGAGCTCTATTTTCTGGAGTCACGTAAGTAAAGTTATCTTTGCTTTCCTGTAACAGGGCTCCTGCCTCATTCACAATTTATATAGATATAGTTTTCTGACCATACCAACTATACAACAGCATCAAGCCCAGTCACTGTCTGCCTTTATTGCTGTTGGCTGATTTAGTCTTATCATAATTATGTCTTTGGCATAGCTGTTCTGGCTTCTCTATCTCTTTCTTGTTTATCTCGGTTAAAATATATAAAAGTGTATTAACATTTCGATACACTGGATTCTCTGGAGGACTGAGTCTTATATTAAATTTTAGTTCCTAAATATAGGGAGAGAGTAGAGGGACTTGGAACATTTCTGATGCTGAGTTTTATTACACTGTACGCTTTCCTTCAGCACTTTAAGAATCCATCGTTCTCAGGATGGGTAGAAGTGGAAGACTGAAAGGGAAATCATTTCCTGCATTCTCTATAATGGTTTTTATTTAAGAATGATAAAGCAATACTTGCTAAGCCTGCACCAGTTCTGCAACAGACAGTGCTGAAAATCTCAGGGGAGATTCAGTGATGTTTCTGTGTTGGGAGGAAATAAACTTCAAAATGTTGTTTGATATATAAAGTTATTGTAAGTATATTGAAGACAACTTTGCCAATGTGAAAAGACTCAACTTGGAGTTGGGCTACCTATGCTCAACCCCTATGCATAGAGTTGCTTGTCTTCTGAAACCAGGTAGGGGCATAATTAAAATGCACTCTGAACTCATGGTCTGACTTCATCCTGTAACTCTTCAATTAATATCCTAGCACCTTCTTTTCTTCTTATGTAAAATGTGAATAATGATAGTACTTACCTGTGTACCTTGGATTAAACAAATTAGTTGTCACTTCTCAGGTGCTTAGGGAGCTATATAACTTAAGACTAAATAAATGTCAGCTGTTATCATTATATTTATTATTTGTGACTCAGCCAGTACAGAGAAAGAAAATTAGACTTGATCTGGGGACCCTGGCCTCTCTACCATAAAGTTGTTGCAATTTGGTAAAGTCAGGGCTTCTCTGTCTATATTCACTGAAAATTGACCAGACTTGCCTTACTAGGGACATTCCCAAATCAAGTTGTTCAATAAACTTAGTGTTTTTAAAGCCATTTGTCCTATAAACAAACAGAGCAAGGGTAGTTTTGAAAATTGATGCTGTCCACTATTATTGTTTAATGAATTCCTAATTCTCAGATTGGAAGTAATTGACTTCATATCTGGATTTCTAATCTGGTTCTAATTGACTTACTCCATCAATCACTTAGTCACTAATGCAATATTTGGAGTGTTGACAAAACTATTCAGCTATCAGCTCAATCTTGAGTGATATATGAGCGATAAGATTTCTGGCCATTTGTTGAGTTAGAAGGGAGACCAACCCTTTGTTGTCAGGGTCTTGACCAGAACTGGGAATGTCATCTACTGGTGTTAGATGTTGGCTTATCTATTTCTATATACTTTGAATATGTGTTTGGCTACTATTTGTTAGAATTTATAATTATTTTTTATAATGTTATTGTATTTCTTATACCTTTATTTATTTTTATATGGTACTGAGGATTGAACCCAGTGCCTCACACATGGTAGGCAAGAGCTTTACCACTGAGCTACAGCCATAGTCCTGTTAGAAATTATTACCCAATATTACTTGGCCTACACTTTCCAATGCCATTCCTTCCCTTAATTTGTTATCCTTTTTCCTGTTAGCTCTGTGATCTAAAGAAAATTACCTCAGCTAGCCTCAGTATTATTATCTGCAAAGTGGAAATACTGATTCTACCTATCCATGTTATTGATGGAAATATTAAATGAATTAAAGCATGAATACTGCTTATACATGAATTCATGTTAAACACAAGCAGAGTGCCTGGCATATGTGAAGTATTAAATTGTTGTTAGCTACCATTAGCAGTAGTAGTAATACCAATGATGATAATAGTGGCAAAGCTTTCTGATATAGCAGAATAATAAGCATATTCCTAAAGTAGAAAAAAGACCCTCACACTATTGGCCATATATATAGATTTTATGTTCTGGTACCTGTTTACAGAATAGCCAAAAATTACATGAAACTATCTCTGGAGGTGATTCAAAAGATATCATAGGCTCACTGGATATCTGTATACAAAATAATGAATTAACTTAATTAATTAGATTAAAATAGAACAAATATCTAAATGGAAAAGGTAAAATTATAGAACTCTTAGGTGAACATATATACTTAAATCTTTGTCACCTTATGTTAGACAATGTTTTCTTAGCTATAACACCAGAGTGCAGCAATTTAAGGAAAAACAGGTAAGTTAAACATAAAAATTCAAACTTCTATGCTTCAAAGGACACCACTGAGAGATTAAAAATTAAAAAAAAAAACCTCATGAAATGGGAGAATTTTCTTCAAATCATATATCTAATAAGGTACTTGTATCCAGAAATTGTAAAGCATTCTTATTACTTATAATAGACCAGTTAAGAGGGAGCAAATGATCTGAATAGAATTCATCCAGTGAAGATATGCAAATGGACATGGGAAGATGCTCAGCATCATTAGTAGGCAGAAAAGTGCGACTCAGAGCTACGTGATACTAGTTCATACCAATATGGCTACAAATAAAAAGACAGGTAATAGTAATTGTTGGCAAGAATGTGGCAAAATTAGAATTCTGAGTCACAGTTTTTTGAAAAAGTTTGGAAATTTCTTAAAAAGTTGAGCATGAATATGACTCAGTAAATCTCTCCTTAGATATTGATCAAAGGGAAAAGTTAGTATACATGCACACAAAAATTTGCAAAGTTTCAGTGTAGTGTTATTTATAGTAATCAAAATGTTGGCACAACACAAATTTCCATCTACTGATGAATGGCTAAATAAGTGTAGTGTATCCATACAATGGGATATTATTCAGCAATAAAAAAGAAGTGCAGTATTGATACATATTGCACCATGGGTCACCCCTGAAAATATTATGCTAAGTGAAAGAAGCCAGTAACCCTGAAAGTATTATGCTAAGTGAAAGAAGACCACATATTGTAGAATTCCATTTATATGAAATATCCAGAACAGGTAAATCCATGGAGATGGAAAACAGTTTAGTAGTTGACTAGGGCTGAGAGTTGGGAAAAATGGATAGTGATGGCTAATGACTATGGGGTTTCTTTATAGGGTGATGAAAATGTGTGTGGTCATAGTTGTGCAACTCTGTGAATATGCTAAAAACCTTGAATTATACACTTTAAATGAGTTCATTGTACTTTATGTCAATTACATCTATTCAACTGCTATAAAGACAGAAAATGGAATGCCACAGGGCTTATTTTCTGCAGAAGAAGCTTGAAATATACTAGAATAAATGCTTCCCTGGATGCTACCATCTAAATTCTGGGAGGCCTGAGAGCTTCAACTTTTATCTAGAAATAGAGGCACACAATAAAATGTTTGTTGAATGAATGACTGTATGGGTGGTCCCCAAGACTGCTGCAGGTTTACAGTTCTCTGAAGGTCTAGAACTAGAAATTGTCATCCCCTGGTTATTGTTTACTATAGTAAGAGGATATAGAGTAAAATCATCAGTGGGAAATGTTCATGGGTAGAATCTGGAGGGTACCAGAAGTAAGTTTCCAAGAGTCCTCTCCCTGTGGAATCACATAGGGTATGTCAATTCTTCAAGCAAGAGCTGTGGTAAGTGTGAAGTTTTTTCTACCAGGGAAGACTTAGTGCCTAAGGTTTCTCTTGGGGTTGATCTGCCTAGCACATACCAAAGTTCCATGTTCTCAGAGGAAAGACCTAAAACACAGTATTTGTAGAGTTTGGGCACAGTGGCCACTCTTTCACTTAGGAAAAAAATTATATCCATATAGGGAACTGTTTATTAGCTCAAGATTCCCAGGATTAATACCACCAGTGACCATCCTTGCATGTACATCTTCTAATGTAGGCCATTTTAAATCTGCTATGTTAATCCTTTTCTGCACAATGAATGGAAGGATGCCAGGTTCCAAATTTGTATGTGTAAAAAGTATTAGTTAGCTTTTTGTCACTGTGATCAAAATGCCTGACCAACTTAGAGCAATGTAGAGAAGTAAGTTTATTTGGACTCAGTTTCAGAGGTTCAGTCCATGGATGGCCCACTTCATTGATCTGGGCCCAAGGTGAGGCAGGACATCATGGTGGAAGGATGTAGCCAAAGAGCTCTGCTCTGCTCATGGCAGCCAGAAAGCAAAGAAAAGGTGGGGCTGCAGAGGAAAAGAACCCTTTTAGGAGAACCCCACTAACCCACTTCTTCTAGCCATACCCTAACGTGTATGGATTGATTAGGTTAAAGCTCTCATAGTCCAATCATTTCACCTCTGAATATTCCTGCATTGACACAGGAGCTTTTGTGGGCCCCCTCATATCCAAACCGTAACATCTGAGAATAGTGCTGCCTTGCACCCAGCTCAATGCATGCTCATTTCTCAGGAGGAAGAACAGTCTGGATTGGGTTTGCACCCTCAAATTTCCTTCTGCCCAGAAACAGGTGAATTAAGACATAAAGCAGACGTTCTCTTACCTCCTACAAGGACATTTGGCTGCAGAGATACTTTTGATGCCATGGTAAGGTGATGGTGGTGTGTGTTACTGTATCTATAGGTTTAGAGGCCAGGGATACCATTCAACATCCTGCGATGCATTAGACAAGCCTTGACAACAGGAAATTACCAAGGCCAAATGTTACTAGTGCAAAGGGTGAGGAATCCTGCTTTAGAGAACATTGATAGGTAGAGTGTAAGACAATTATTTTGGTAGAGCTTTAAGGTGGAGTAAGACATGTAAGGTCATGGGCAGTAACTACCCCAGCATTTATGCTGCCCCATACCCCACTCCTCTTTCTTACTTCTCAAAGTCTGTGACCTTAAGATTATAAAGTCTATTCTGTGTCCCCGTGGGACTGTAAAGGATGCTATGGGCAAAGGAAAGAAGACACCTCCTTCTTTGAGTATTTTTTCCCTGAGTTTAGGATTTCAGGCCCATTGGCTCAAATAGGCTGCCGATTCACTCACTCTGAAGGAATAAAGGGAGATGGAAATACTAGCCTTCATGTTTGCACTGTGAATTTCTAATGGATGAGAGTCATTCCTGACCATATCATCTCTGAGCCTCTCCTATTTACCACTGCTGTTTATAGTCTCATTTCCTTCCTTCTCTTTTCATAATATCTTTCAAAGTGGAAGCTAATGTGAATTTTGGTTCTCTCCAATTCCTAACTGGTTGACTAATGCCATCAGATTGAATTAATTTGAACTATTAAGCATGAAGTACATATTATCATGGAGCTTATTCCAGATGTATTATTGTTAGTTTAATTGTTATGGCTAATCATTGATTGTGGTTTCTCTGGTTGCTTGAAATAATAATAATAATAATAATAATACTCTTTTTTATAATGCCTTTCATTGGAGGATCTTGAAAAGCCTGCATCCTGGAATCACTTATTGTAAAATTGTTATTATCTTTGTATTCTCATTTGGCTGAAGTTTAGGGAGGATTATGCCAGAGTATGATTTTAACAGCCAAGAAAAATTTATATTCATGAATCATGCTAGTTTTTTATTTTTGCAATTTACCAGCATAGAGAAATAGGAGGAAAGGGAATTTAGCCCACTGAAATATTCTTTCCAGAGAGCAATCCTGTGCCTTTTATAATAATTCTGAGGCCTTTGTGTTGGCCTGGAATTGGCTTGATATGGTGGGTTTTAATTGTAACTGATGCTCATTTTCTATTCTGTCTTTTGAACCAAGGCATTTTGGTTCTTTCTCTCTGTGTGTATGTGTGTTTTAAGCCTTTAAAAGAGATAAAGGTTCTTTGGCTACTGCTCATTGTTAGATCACCTTTCAAAAAGTTTAAAATATGTGAGAAATATAGTGCAATATATCTGTACTTAAACATGTATTTACATATGCAGAAGGTTGGTCATTAGGAAGAAGAAGACTGTTGAAGTATAGTTTGATCTCTGGATGTTCAAATACTTTTGTAGAGAAGGAGACAGAAGGTAAGGGCAAGTGGCTCCCAGCTCACGTATTTCTTGTTGCCTGGCTAAGCACTCCGGAGGTCTGACCTTTTTTTAGCAGCTGAAATTAATTGCTCCCATAAAGAAGTTGCTTTAGCAAAATGATTATGACAGGTTTATAATGGAATCTTGATGAGTTTTGTTAAATCAACACTTAACCCTAAGGACTGGAGTCATCTTTAGACGTGTTACTCTACCTCTTTCCAGTGCTAGTTCAGGCAACTTGGATTTCCCCAGAAGGTCTGAGTCTGGATTGGGTGATAGGTGAAAAGTGTCCACCATCTGGCTACTGTCAAAAGGCCCAGGGGAAATGAATTGCTGGACTTCTTTCTACACAGATTTATATTGTCCCTTTCCAGTTAAGAAGTGAGGCCATGGACATGTCCCTTGACTAATGGACACTCTTCTTGTCACTCAGCATGCTTTCTCCCAGAAGTCTTGGAGACCACAATGAGAAAAAGAGTAAAGCAGTTGTTTCCACTTTGGTTGCACATAGTAATCTCCTGCAGAGCTTTAAGAACACAAGGGTGACAGGGTCCTACCCCCAGAGATTCTGACTTAATTGATCTTGGACAGAGCCTGATCATTAAAAGGCTTAAGTTTTCCCTGTTGTTTTAAATTGTTAGTCCATGTTGAACATTGCTTGCAGTAGTCCAGTTTTGAAAATATGTAATAACTGGTACAACCCTGAACTCTTTCTCTCTGCCAAGCACTGTGTGAAAATGCTTCACTGTGTGAAAATTCGTATGTTTGATAACCATCTGGGTGAACATGCATTAGTTCATAATTCATATATTCAACAAATATTTATGGGGTATAGGCAATGGCCAAGCAGTGTGAGTTGGTTTTGGGGGAGTACTTTGAGGATTGATGTCATTTGAACTAACATCAAGGAATCAATTAGGTCAAGAGAGGAGAAGGTACTGCATGCAAGGATGGTGACTTTTGCAAATGTACTATAATGAGAAGGAGGATGGTTAGTTCAAGGAAGGCAAAGAAAACCCATACTTCTGAAGCAACGAAGCCAGGCGGAGAATAATGAAAGATAAGACACTTGTGAACAGGGACCACCCGGCAGAAGTTGTAGGTTTGCTAAAGGCTGTTGGCCTTTATTTTCAGATCAATTGGATGCTCTAGTCACATTTGCATTTCTTAGAAGATCTTTCTGGTTGTATTAAGGAAAACAGAAAGAAGAAAGCTGTAGGGGCTGCATTGAAATGAGTTGCATAGTCTTTGCAGTAGGTCTGGTGAAAAAGGAAAATGGTTTATTAGACTATGGTGGAAAAGGGCATTCTTGGGGCAAGGTGACTTGGAGATGGATTCAGAGGATAAGGGAGGAAGATGCCTTTATCTTCAATTTTACTGCTATTTAGTATTATTATGCCAGTTTACAGATGAGCTAATGAGAATTTGTGTATACTTTTCAAACTTTAAAGTACGTAGGGATCACTTGAAGATCTTATTGAAATTCAGATTCTGACTTAGTAGGTTGTAATGGAGTCTGCAGTTCTGAATTTCTAATATGTCCCAAATGGTGCAATGCTGATGGTCTATGATATGCTCAGAGACAACGGACTTAGAGAAGTGAAATAACTATTGAAGATGTAGTATATTGGAGGAGCTTGAACCTTGTCTGTCTGTCTTAAAACCCACAATCTTAATCATAAATTCTACAATTTAAAAGCTAAACCTGGGAAGATTATATACCATTCTGAGAAGTTTGAATTTTAACTATAGGCAACCGGCAGTCATTAAAAATGTGTATGTAGGCAGGGTTCATTCAGAAAATTTAAATTATGGTTTATGGATGTATTTCCTCTAAGTATTTTGTTTGTTTTTGATGATACAGATCTAGGTCAAATTGGAGTGCAGTAAAAGAAAAAGGAAGCCTCCAAACTTTGTAAGTAATTGTGATGGTTTATTAGATCATCTACCCTGTAATGAGGGCAATAATAGGCTCTTATTTAGTGTTTCCTGCCCAACCATCCCAAGGCACTTTACTAAGAAGCATCATCTTTCTTTCAGAGCTGAAAGGCTGATGGAGAAGAGCCAAGGGATCTGATATTGTGGGCCTGACTTCTGGGCATGCTTTCATTATTTCTGTGGGATCTAGACTCTTCTTTCACTGTTCAGATATATACCTGACCATTGGCCTTAACTACTAGAAGTATCTGTATCAATATTTCCTTGAATGTGTCCCATGGAGACATTTTTCTCCTTCTTGGAAATGTGTAATGCACATCAGTGCAGAAGGGCTCTGAGAACTCCCACTGTAAAAGAATTTATTTAACTCTGTATAACTTCGTGGTTTTCCAATGTAACTTGTCCTTAAAATGACCCCCAACATTTTTCTCCCTCCAAACTCCTAACATTCCATTAGCTCTTCTGTCTGATGGGCTTTATGAAATGCTAGTCTGTACTCACAGATAACTATAGTCTTTGAGTACATTAATATCAGTTGCCTGGGGCTGTGTTCTGGCAGATTTGACATTGTAGCATCTGCAATAGCAGAGCCTTGTTTTTACTTTGCCTTTCCATAGTCTGGTGACCCTACAACTGTTAAAATATATATCTGTCCTTGGGGGGTTAGTTTGAGGAAAAAATGCTAATTTATTTGCATGTTTCCCTGTCATCTGGAAGGGTTGAGCTGTATGTTTATTTCTTTGTTGCCACATGTTTAATTCTTTTGTGGCAGTCATGGAATCTTCCTTCTCACTCTGCTTTGTGTAAAAAAAAAAAAATCCTAGTAATAGGATTATTATCAGACATACATTTACACTGAATCATTTCTTTTAACATTAAGTATATAACATGGAACTTTTGATTTTTAAAAACCTGAGTCAGTTTGGTAATTTGAACGAGATTTGTCTTTTCTTTTGAAGGATTTTGCATAAGATGGAAAAAAATCAGAAAGATGATATATAGTTAGCATTCATATAAAACCGGAAAATTCTGGCTAACTAAATTTCAAGTTGTTGGTGGAATAACATACAAGGTTGAAATTCAATATTATACTGAAAGATTGAAAACAAGCATTACTAACAGAGGAGGGTAAAGAGTTGCATTTTTTATAAAACAGTTATTGGTCTATTTTAAAATATGAATTTATAGCTATTGAATAAACTGTGCCTACGCAATGTCTGAATTTCCTGAGCAGTCAGTTTGTCTGTTGTGTTCAGCTTTTGTAGAGTTGATCTCTCCTAATCAACTCTAGCATTTTTCATCTAGGAAAATGACTCTCACCTTTTGGTGGGCAAGTGGAATCCAACCATGAAGCTTCTTGAAAATACAGATGCTTAAGCTTCTACCTGAGAGATTCTAATTAGGTTTAGCCTGGCACTCAGACATCTATGTATTCAATTCTAGACAGGTAATTCAGACACACTACTTTAAGAAGAGCTGTACTAGGTAGGACACTCTTTAAGATTCTAATATAGCCAAGATTCACATAAATTGTTAAAAACGTTAACTTCCAAGCTATAACCTTGGGAAACTGTATACCTTTGTGCAAGGTGTACAGTATACAACCTTTTTGATGTTCAGGTATCCCTGCCTCATCCTCAGATATTCTGCTTTAGTAAGCTTAATCTGGATTGTAGAAATATGCATTTTCTTCAGCTTTACTATAGTTGACAAATAAACATTGTCAGTATTTTCCAGTATTTATAGTATTCAATGTGATGTTTTGATATAAGTATACATTCCAAAATTATTAAATCAAGTTAATTAACATATCTATCACTTCACATACCTATCATTATTTTGTGGTGAAAACAGATTTTAACTGCTCAGCAATTTTTATATTATGAAGTTATTATTATTGATAGTAACTATACTGTATAATAGATCTCCAGAACTTATTTATTTGAATGAAATTTTGTACCCTCTGACCAATATCCACCTGTCTTCTGTTCCCTCACATTCCCTAGTAGCTACTTCTACTCTCTACTTGTATGAGTTCAATTTTTTTCAGAACCTATACCTACGTGAGAACATGTAGTAATCGCATTTCCCGGCTTGGCTTATTTAACTAGCATAATGTCCATTCATGTCAGAAATCACAGAATTTCCTTTTAAAAGCTGAATAGTATGCCATTGTATATATACCACATTTTCTTTATCCATTCATCAGCCAATGAATCATGAAAGGACACTCAAATTGATTCATATCTTGGCTATTGTGAATATGCTACAATGAGCATGAGAATGCAAGTATCTCTTCAAGATACTCATTTTATTGACCAAATTATGTTATGCACATGTACAAATATATCACAAAGAGTCAAACTATGTACCAGTAAGAAGATTCTTATTTTATATTCTTTGGATACATACCCAGAAGTGGGATTGCTGGATCATGTAGTAGATTTATTTCAAATTTTTGAGGATTTCTACTCTATTTTCCATAATGACTGTGCTAATTCACATTCCCACAGAAGTGTATGAGAAATAAAAGGCATTTTTTTTCTTCTCATCCTTTCCCATACTTGTAACCTTTTGTGGTTTGAGGACAGACATTCTAACAGGTGTGAGGTGATATCATCTTATTGGGTTTTCATTTGCACTTCCCTAATGGTTAATGAGGTTGAGCATTTTTTAAAAGCCTATTGGCCATTCGTATGCTTTCCTTTAAAAACATCTGCTTAGGACCTTTGCCCATTTTTAGTCAGGTAATTTGTTTTCATAGTATTGAGTTATTTGAGTTCCTTATATATTTTCTATATTAACTCCTTATTAGATGTATGGTTTGCAAATGTTTTCTCCTATTCTGTAGATTGTCTCTTTATTCTTTTGATTGTTTCCTTTGCTATGAAGAATTAGTTTGATATAATCCCATTGTTCTATTTTTGCTTTTGCTGCTTATACTTTTGGGATCATATATAAATAATAATAAAAAATCCTTGCCCAGACCAACATCATGTAGATTTCCCCTATGTTTTCCTCTAGTAATTTTATAGTTTCAGTTGTTATATTTAGTCTGTAATACAATTTGAGTTTTTTATGGGGGTTTGTGATAAGTTTCATTCTTCTGTTTATGATTACCCAATTTACCCACTGCCATTTATTGTAAAAGCTGTCCTTTCCCCATGTGTGTTCTTGATACCTTTGTCTAATTCAGTTGACTGTAAATATGTGTGGATTTATATTTGGGCTCTCTGTTCTGTTCTTAGTCCACTTGTCTGTTGTTGTATTATAGCATGCTTTTGATTACTATAGCTTTGTAGTATATTTTGAACTCCAGAATAAGGTTGGGTACGCCTTATATGAAATGCTTGGGAATAGAAGTATCTCAGATTCTGGAGTTTTTCAGATTTTAGAATACTTACATAGAGTTTACTGTTCAGATATTCCTAATCTGAAAATCTGAAATACTGCAAAATTCGAAATTTTTGAATGTCATGTCAGTCCTCAGACTTTGGATTTTAGATTTTCTGATTAGAGATTTTCAACCTGTAGGGTGATGCCTATGCCTTTGTTCTTTTTGCTCAAGATTGCTTTGGGAGCAGCCGCTGAAATAGCTCAGTTGGGAGAGCGTTAGACTGAAGATTGCTTTGGGTATTTGTGGTATATATTGTGCCACATGAATTCTTGAGATGTTTTTTCTGTGAAAAATGTCCTTGATATTTTGGCAGGGATTTCATTGACTCTGTAGATCACTTTGAACATAAGATCATTCTAGCAATATTTTTCTTTGAATTCATGAACAATAAATTTATTTCCATTGGTTTATATCTTGTCCAGTTTCTTTCATCAAGGTTTAATGATTTTCATTGTACAGATGTTTCACCTTTGATTAAATTTATTTCTAAATATTTTTTATACTATTGTAAGTGATATTTTTTTCTCAATTTCTTATTCAAATAGTTAATTAATAGAAATGCTATTGGTCCTTGTATAATCATATTGTATCTTGGAACTTTTCTGAGCCTTTTTATGGTATATTTAGGGTTTAACGTCAATAAGTTTGTGTTATCTGCAAACAAGGAAATTTTTACTTTTAATTGGATTTCTTTTCTTTTTCTTTCCCAATTGTACATGCTAGAACCCCCAGGACTATTTTGAATAGGAGTGATGAGAGTGGGCATCCTTGTCTTGTTTCTGATCTCAGAGGAAAGGTTTTTGGCATTTCACCATTGTGTATGGTTTTATTAATGGGCTTGTCATACTTGGCCATAATTATGTTCAGATACATTCCTTCTCTACCTAATTTATTGAGAATGTTTTTAACCATTAAAGGCATCAAAGTTTGTCATATTTTTTTCTGCATCTATGGAGATGATTATATGATTTTACCCTTCATTATGTTAGTGTGGTATATCACATTAATTAATTAGCATAAGTTCAATCATTCTTTCATTCCAGGAAAAAAAAATCCCACTTGATCAAGGTGTGCAAGGTATGTGATCCCTTAAAGAGGCTAGTATTTGGAACTCACTTTGATAGTGGTTTGTTATGGAATTTTTGCATCTATGCTCATCAGATATTTTTAAAATTTTTTATTTGTTTTAATTAGTTATACATGATAGTAGAATGCATTTATGCACTTTGATATATCACACATAGATGGGATACAATTTCTCATTTTTCTGAGTGTCCATGTTGCAGAATCATATTGGTCATGTAGTCATATATATATATATATATATATATATATATATATATATATATATATAGTAATAATGTCTGTTTCATTCTACTGTCTTCCCTATCCCCACAACCCCATTCCTCCCCTCCCATCACTTCCCTCTACCTAATCTAAGGTAACATTATTCTTCCCTAGTGTCCCCACCACCTTATTGTGAATTAACATCCGCATATTAGAGAAAACATTCGGCCTTTGGTTTTGTGGGATTGGCTTATTTCACTTAGCATGATATTCTCCAACTCCAACTATTGAACTGTAATTTTCTTATTGTGTTTTTGACTAGCTTTGGCATCAGGGTAATTCTGACCTTGTAATATCAGTTTAGAAGTATTCCCTCCTTAACTTTTTGGGGAAGTTTTATAAAAGGATTGGTGTTTATTTTTTTTAAATGTTTGGTAGAATTCAACAGTGAAGCTAGGAGGTTTTCTTTGTTGGGAGTTTTTTATTTTGTTTTTACTCATTCAAGTTCCTTATTCATTATTGATCTGTTTAAATTTTCCATTTATTTGTGAATAAGTATTGCGAGGCTATTTATTCATTTCTTTTAGGTTATCAAATTTGTTGGCATGTAGTCTCTTATTTAGTATCAATTGTAATATCTCTTTTTTCATTTCTCATGTTAGTGAATTTTTTCCTTAAACTAGCTAAAGGTTTGTCACTTTTGTTTAAACCCAACTATTCATTTTATTGGTCTTTTCTTTCATTTTTCTAGTTTTTATTACATTCATTTTTGTTCTGATTTGCATTATTTCCATCCTTCTGCTGACTTTGAACTTAGTTTGTTCTTGTTTCTCTAGTTCCTTGAGGTTAACCTTCAGTGCTTATTTGGGATCTTCTTTCTAAAAGTAGGATTATGGCTACAAAATTTTCTCTCAGAACTGCTTTTGCTGTATTCCATACATTTTTGTATGTTGTGTTTCCATTTTTATTTATCTCATGATATTTGATTTTGCATTCAGGAGTTTGTTGTTTTATTTCTACATTTGTGCATTTTCCAGTTTTATTTCTCTCATTGATGTCTATTTTCATACTTTTGTCATCAGATACTTATTATAATTTCAGTCTTCTTTAAATTGTTAAGACTTGCCTTCCATTGTGTTTTTGCATGTAGATAGCTGTTCAGTTTGCTCTTCCTGTGCCAGCATGAATGCTGGAATGCACCAGTCCCGACTTGTTAGGGACATGAATTTTAAGCAAGTATTCCACATGATTTTGCTATAAATGCTTTAAGAATCATATTTTGAGAGTCATGACTCTCGAAATATGATTTAAAGTAAGTAGATTCTATGGATGGTTAATTAAGTGGAGCTCTTGGCTACTTGTTTGGATGAAGACTTAGGGGGTAGAATTGAGTTGGCCACACCTTCCTTGTCAGAGATCCCATGTGGCCACATAGGGTGGGGAACCCCCAAGCTGTGAACAGACCATGCTGTTTCCAAAGATCTTCTTGCATACCCTTGTTGTAGATCAGTCATAACATTTTTCATGCTGCAGTTAGGAATGTATCCATCAAGAGGAGCAGTGTCTTTGCCTGTGAGCAAGTCAAATGGATTTTCCATGGCCATGACTGCCTGGAAGAGGCATCGATCCTGCACACATAATCTGAAGGGACTCAGTGACTTTAAATTATAAGGAAAAGATGGTGAACATTGCAGGACAATGGACCTAACTTGTGAATTAACATGCCCAGAGGATAAACTATAAAGTGGTGATTAGAACTTTACTTTATGTCTCTATTATTTTTGTCAAACTAGACTCTGAGTCCAGAGCAACCGTTCCCAAAAGGTGGCTTATAGAGCCTTGAGAATCCCTGAGACCCTTTCATGAAATCTGCAAGGTAAAAATTATATTGCTATAATACTAAGTTGTTATTTGTCTTTTTCACTGTGGTAGCATTTACTAATGGCACAAAAGTAATGGCAGGTAAAAATACTAGGACCATAGCATGAATTAACACAGTGTCACCAAACTAGACTATTTATCATTTATTCTTTACCACCACATACTTATTGTTAAAAAAAATAAAAGCCAATTTCATTGAAGAATATCCTTGATAAACAGTAAAGTTTAGTAACTTGATTAAATTTTGATAGTTGAGTACAATTTTTTTATAGGACTGTGTGCTAAATTATAAGCAAACATAAAGAGCTGCTGCTGTGTACTGAAGTATCATGACTATCTCAAGGAAGACCCTTGTGAGATTGGGTGGTGATCAGAACTAAGAACTGTTCATACAGAATACCATCTTTTAAAAAAAATTCATAGGAACTACTGAAATATATAGACAGATATTTTCAAATGAATGTACAAAATGAGCCTGTCACTTTAAGTAAACCAGTGGACATATGGGCTGCCAATGATACAGTTGAGATTTTCAAGAAAAATCCAAAATGTGGAAAATGTGTCTACCACCATAAGCTTGACAGCTTCCCAATTCTTAAAGACTTTCCTGATGAGATCAATGATGGTATTAACAAAAGTAATTCTTTTTTATGTCATATAATGAAATTTGTCAACATTTGAAAGATAAGCATAATGTAGTGAGCCAATATTTTTGATCAAAAGAATATGTACTATTAACAAAATTTTGCACAGAGGATCCATTCGAAGTGCCACATAGACATGGATTTTCACATAAGAGAGTAGAAAGATCTTCTTGATAATGGTTTCAGAATGCACACATCAGCTAACAATTAAAGAAACCCTCCGTTGTCAAGTTTTCACACAGTATGAGAGAAAATATCCAGTTATTCTAAAAAGCCAAAAATACTTCTCCTGAATTTTCTTGGTATACTTCAACCACAATCATACATCACCACACAATACAGAGGCAGATAAGAGAATTTACTTATTTTATTTTAAGCTAAATAGTAAAATAAATTTCAAAATATGAGACATGGTTCTTCTCACTAGTTCTTTTGTTTGTATGTTTTGGAAAATGTATTATGTATGTGTACATGTAACAAATTTAGTATGTATGTATGCATGTATGTATTTACATTAGGGATTGAAGCCAAGACCATGTCTATGCTAAGCACATGCTCTACCATGGAGATATGGTCCTAACCCCTAATACAGTTATTATAATGAATTATTAGTGTTTTTAAAGTTCTCTGTTTAATTTCTAATATGATAAGTATATATAGATATAACCCACAAAGTTAAAAACTCTTTGAGGGCTTTCAACTATTCTTGAGAGTATAAAAGTGTCCTGAGACTCAAATGTTGGAGAGCTGCTATCTAGAGGAATATTTCCTGGAGCATGCTCCGTAGAATGTTCTCCCTTGAAATGCTCTATGGAAACTCCATGAAGCAGCCAGAAAGCAAAGGCAACATAAAAGAATAATAATTTGTAAATATGTTTCGAAATGTTCCCAGATATGGCCCATAATGGAGATTCACAGTTCATACTAACACATTCAAAATTCAACTTGAACTTTCCTAAACTCCCACTCTTCCCTAAATTTTTTGATCATGAAAATGTTTTCCCCATGGAATAAGCTTTAGGAAATACTGTTTCCTTGCCAATAAGTACTATCATAACAAGCAGTACGCAACAACTGTTGATTGGCTCCTAAAATCTGGAATTTTGATTTAAGGGGCAATCATATTTTCCTTTACATCAAAATCAAGACAGAAGGTTCTGGGGCTGAGGATATAGTTCAGCAATAGAGTGCTTCCTTAAGGACACCCATTTCTGCCAAAATAATAATAACAACAACAACAACAATAATAAAGAAAACCAATGAAAGCTAATCTCAAGGTAAAACAGATGTGAGATAGTAGGTGTAATACAGAAGCATTTCCTAGAAACAACTTGTCTTTTTTATTTTTCATTCCTGAAGGGTAATTGGTTTTATGTTATTCATTGTCTTATACATGTAGGTGTAAGTAAGATGGAATTTCACTTAGAAATAAATGTTGTCAACTTGTTGAAAAACAAAAGAGGTAAAGCAGATAATATAATAAAAAGGTATGTAAAAAAAGAAATTTCTGTCTTCAAAGCTACCAAAGGTAAAAGGTTTAAAAACACCAGAACATGATAGCACTGTATTATGACTTTCCAGTTTTATGAACTTGGATTGTTTATCAGTTCTCAATAGAGAGGCAAATCCATGCTAACCAATGATGTTAAGAACATGTTCCTGGATCTTGTACACAAATAGACTTGGTGAGGGGCACTTTGCTGGGTCAGAAGACGACACAGCAAGCTGTTACCTTTCCTTGAAATAAATGTCTTTTTGGTAGGACTGATTTCTTCTTTCTGTGTTAATGGTGACTTACTCATATATGCTAATATGATTTGATGTTGTTAGTGGAAATGAGCGGGGTCAGTTTTTGTTACCAGATATATTTCTCCTTATAAGTTATGGTCAACCAGGATTCTAGTTTAGAAATTGGCCTGTTGATAGCAATTCCTTAATTCCTAGTATAATGTTATACTTGAAAGTAAGCTTTGCTAACTACTATATTTCAATGTCTAGGAATCTTTCCTAAGGAATAAGCAGAATGTGAGTTTAAAATGTGTTTATGAAGATGGTCTTCAGAGGATTGTTTATGATACCCACAATTGAAAACAACAAATTAGTTGACAAATGTGGAAACCATTGATAATTATCATGTTTACATAACAATGCCATGTAGGCGTTAAAAATTTTAGTTTTTGAAGGCTATTAAAAATATGAGACTGGAGTCAAGAAAGCAGAAAAAGGGGGTGGCTTTCCAGGCTGCTCTGTTGGCATGAACCCAAGACAGGAGGTTGGCATGAAACCAAGACGGGAGATAAGGCAACTTCTCAGTAAAGTGGGTGGAAAAAGAAAGGGGGGTAGACTTTACTGGGAATTAATATTGGATATTCAAAGGAGATTGGGGGCTCAGGAGGTTGGATATATAATAAGGAAGAAATCCCCTGCCCTCTGCTGGTGCCTACTGGTCCCTTTGAGGGCAAAGTGGAGGGATAGTGGGTTAAAGGGAGCCTGCATTATTAGGAGGCCTGTGGTGTATCTTGATATGGAAAGATCATAAATCAAAGAAAGTGCTAGAATGACCCAAAAGGTGTGCTGCACAACACTCTTGTGTGGGAAAGAGGGTGTGCCTCTCCCAATAGCCCATGGAGAACAGAGGATGAAGCCATATTGCTGTCATACAGCCAGAGCAGCGGCTATGGGTGCCAAGTCCTGGCAAACCTGAGCTGGATCCAAAACTCAGGCCTGACAACCCATGCTACACATCACAGGGTGTGCCTAGAAGGCCAGGATAAAATTAGATGCAGCAGAATACATGTCATGGAAACCCTTCCAGCTACTCCCTACCCCCTTGAGTCCTGGTGGATCACAGGACTGGCTGGGAGGGCTGAGCCTGGCCAGGAATTCAAAAGGGCAGTAGCAGGAGTGATTGAGTCTGGGGATTCAACCCAAGAGTTCAAGAAAGGAGATACCACGGGGAACAAAGTGGGTAAAGGATTGGCTGCTCTGCGGCGTGAGTGGAACCAGTCGAGATTCCTGGGGTAGGGTCTCTCAGTGTGGACCCGTAGGTGCTGGGCCCTGGAGGTGCACTGATTTAAAATCTTCAGAACAGAGAACCTGAAGCCTACCTAGTCCTAAACCCACCTCCAGGAGCTCTACCTACGGGATTTCCTGTCACAGAGCACTACAGCAACCCCACCTTGAAGGTAGAGCAGATATCACATTCCAGCTCACTCTACCTGTAGTGTCAAGAAGGGAAGCTGAAATTTTCTGAACTCTAACTGGAAACTTGACAAGCAGCTCAAAAATAGGAGGGATTTGACAGTCTGCACCCAGTACTCTTGTATATGCTAAATACCTCAAGAAGAAACAGGCATTTGGGAAAGAGAACAAACACATATCTTCACTGACAGCTTTTGGCCAGTGCAATGGAAAAAATTCCTTAACTTTTCATCAAGAACTGTTTTTTCTCTTTAATTATGAGCTGAATGGTCCATGGACATGTATACATATATATTTCTAGCATTTTTGAAAGGCAATTATTTTTCAAGGCTCCGTCTTTTGAGACCTAGGATGCTATATTAGTCTATTTTGGTTGGAGAAAAAAAATATATATAGATTTATAGGTTTCTCTCACTTAGCTGTTTCCCTTATTATATTTTAAAAAAGAGTATAAGTAACAATAAATGTTGGTGAGCATGTAGGGGAAAGGGCATACTCATATATTGCTGGTGGGACTGTAAGTTGGTCCAATTGCTGTGAAAAGCAGTATGAAAATTCCTTAGAAAACTAGGAATACACTCACCATTTGACCCAGTTATATACCACTTGTTATATATCGAAAGGAGTTAAAATCTGCATACTACGGTGATGCAGCCACATTAATATTTATACCAGCTCAATTCACAGTAGCTAAGCTATGGAACGAACCTAGGTGCCCTTCAACAGATGAAAGAATAAAGAAAGTGTAGTACATATATACAATGGAATATTATTTAGTCATAAAAAATGACTTTTGGTGGTAAATGGATGAATCTGGAGACTATTATGCTAAGTGAAATAAGCTAATCCCAAAAAACCAAAGGATGAATGTTCACTCTGATATGTGTATGCTAAAACAAAACAAGGGAGGGGGTTAGAATAGAAGTTCATTGCATTAGTTCATTTGTCTAAAGGGAAACGAAGAAAAGGGAGAAGGAATAGAAATAGGAAAGACAATGGAATGAATCTGACACAACATTCCTATGTATGTATATGAATATACCACAGTGAATCTCCACATCATGTACAAAAAAAACCCCAATTCTAATTAGAATAAGATATACTCCATGTCTATATAAATATGTCAAAATATATTCTATTGTAATGTATATCTAAAATGAATAAATTTAAAAAAAGAAAAAATGCACTATAATTCAAGTAGGCCCTGATAACTTTTAAGAAAGAATGAAAAAAGGATAAGGAGGAATAAATACTCACCTCTAGATTTATTATCTAAGTTTTCCTACCTTTGTAAGTTGGAACAAGAAGCCACACCAATTAGAGTAGGCAAAAAAACAAAACAAACAAAAAAACCCAGTGTCCTCCAATTAATGTTAGTAGGATAAAATATTATGTTGTATAATAGCACATTGTTTTCCAAAAGGATTGTCCTGGTTTACATTCTCATTGGCATTATTGGGATTGTTTCTTTCCCAGCATCCTTGCCAACCCTTAGGGTTATTTAAAATAATAGTTTCCAAGATGGTGAAGTTAAAAATGATAGATAATTTTTATATGAAGGAGCCATTCAACAGGGAAGACAGAAGAGTAATTGGCACTTCCAAATGAGATTTGACTTCGATTACTACCTCATAGGCAGAACTTTTTGCTGCCCTGACTACAAATGAGCTGTTTATGACAACTGAGATCTCTGGGGAATAAATTCTACGGCTCAAGGGGGAGAAGGTGACTGGAGTCCAGAAATAAAAAAAAAAGCAATAAAATCCCATTTAGTCAGATTTTATCATTTATAGTTTGTCCTTGGATAGATTATATAAATACTGTACTAAGGTCATCCCTGTAGAGCTCTGTGTCAAACCCCCAAATAAACTGAGACTGAGAGGCAGAGGAGAATGTATGCCTGTCAGTCTCTTGTGTGTCAGAGGCTTTGCCATTATAAAGTTATAGTAGATCATAGAATTGCTTGTCAAATGATTAAAATTGTCATCACGGTTTCCATTTTCCACATCTTTTCCTTAGAGCATGTATGCAAAAGATTTGCAGAACGCCTGTGGGCTTTTGGAGCCACTAAAGGGACTTGTTGCCTATCTCCATTCCCTGCCACTCACCACAGATGTGCCAGTCATGCCTACAGACATCTTTTGTCATAGTCACACTGCAACTGGGTGGAATATTGAGGGAAATGTCAAAAATGTATCCATGTGAAAAGAATAAGAAGGAAGCGTTATTCAAAGAGCTTGCTTCCTGCTTGGGCTCCTTTTTGCATGGAGCAGGCTGATGTCTAATTTCAGCCATACAATTAATTCTTGGCCAAGAAGAGAAGAGACATAACTGCCACAATTTGTATAACCGGGATGTTGCTTCTCTAATTCTTGTGCTTCTTTTCTTTGTGATTTCATCTGAAAGCATCTTTTGAGGCCTTTTTGTTGTTGTTGAAAAATTTTTTTAATCTCTTGAATGATGAAAATGGACAAAAACAGAATTCAGCAAAATGTAAATGAATCAGAGCAAATGGGATGCAAGTATATATTGTGCAGATCCAGAACAGAAATAGAGATATTTGTTCTTCCTTTTTTGAGGAGAATCATAAAACTTTCCACGATGTGTCAGACACTGTGTTTTACATTCTCTATGCCCAGGCGTTTAAAGGTGACACAAATGCAGTTTTGAAATGTCGAGGTTATTATTGTGCGTTCTGACGATAAATTAAGTGTTCGTTCTGAGACAGAGATTTGTCCTCTAACCCTGATGTGATCTTTCATCACCACTGTGAATTTCTCCTCTTTATAAGAATTTCACTTTTCATGTTTTCACTTCTGCATCTTTCTATAGTACCCCCTCTTATTAGAATTATTATATATTAAATGTAGATTTTAAAGAACATTCTGGACTGCATCATGAAAAATGGCTAATGTCTACTGAATAAAAGCTAGTAGGAAAATGGCCTATGTATTTTTTGAAGTAGAGTTTTCAGCTGCTCTAACAGGAAATATAATAGCCCTAATGTACTCAATCTGTATTGTAAATTGCAGTATTGAGATGATCTCCTGGGATTTGCTGGGGTGCAGGTGGAGGACAGATTGAGGGTTGGTGGGTAGGAATTCTTAGTTGAGCTGTAAGATGTATAGTCTCCTTTTAGTAATTATGTAATGAAATATATATTTTTTGTCTATATATGTTAGACTATGTACACTTACGCCAGTGTGTAATTCAAAGGCTTCCACGTACTTACCGGAAGGTCTGGGTTTCAAAATTGTACTTTTCTCTAAGGGATCTGATAATGGCATAAAATCGCCATAACCAAGTGGTCCTGAGAGGCCAGCATTGAATTTCAAACTCTAATTCAATAGATGCACTTTTTTTAAAGTACATTAAATCGAAGTTAGTGTCCTTCATTCCCTTCATCTTTCTCTTTCTTGTTTAGTTTTTGTGACTCCATTTCGAAACTCTTGTGACCAGCCGTCATTTACCTGCCTTGCTTGCTTCACTCTAATATAAGGTGAAGGTCTTCCTTTTTCTTTGGTCTCTATTTTCTTATCTGTAAAGAAGATTATTGATATCTTTAATATTGCTTTCATCTCTGAAGTTCTGTTTATGTCTCTTTCCTCTTTCATCCTGCATCCATGATAGATTTTTTTGAGGATAAAATAAAAAAAGTGACATGAAGGTAGTTTGAACATTGTAATAGAGCATAGAAATTTAAAATACAATTGCTGCTGTCTAGTATCACTCTCTCCAGTTGGTCTTATGGCAGCAGGTACGAACTATCTTAGTTTTTTTTTCTAAATCCATGGTGCAACTGATATAGTAAAGATTGTGGATTGGTACATTTTTTTTTAAATATTTATTTATTTATTTTAGTTTTCGGCGGACACAACATCTTTGTTTATATGTGGTGCTGAGGATCGAACCCGGGCCGCACGCATGCCAGGCGAGCGTGCTACCACTTGAGCCACATCCCCAGCCCGGATTGGTACATTTTTAACACAAGGCTGTTGGGGTAGAATGGCAGTCATCTGAAGCTTTCCAAGCAGATAGTCCAGTTTTAGGCATTTTATGAAAGCAAGTAGATATCTGAGAAGTAAGAATACATTCCAAGTCTTTCAAGCAACCAAGGAGTTGATTTTAAGTTTAAAGATCATTATTTTTTAGAAGAAGCTATGATGATTTTTCAGAGACCTGAATGGTGGGCAAAGTAGGACCAGTGACTAAGTTATACCATTCTTTTTCTTCCTTTGATTTGTGATTAAAATCCAAATATGATGTTGTTGAAGAAATTAAGATATAAATTCTTATTGTGAAAAAGATTCATTTTAAAATATGTTTTTTGTCTCTTTCTGCCTAGAGCAAACTCTTGCTCAGTGTAACAATGAAATGCCATTTAGATTGGAAGTGCTGATGCAGCACTAATGATTTTAGAGCAAATATGTTACTCTAATTTCCTCCATCTGCTATGAATAAAAGCATATGAGTATGAAGTCTTGGAGAATTGTAGAGAATATTGTTTCTTAGAAGAAGAGTTGAGATATTTTAAAATGTGTGTAGGTGTGAGAATAATTCTTTTTTTTTATTTTGTCAAGTGTCTCAAAAATGAGAGCTTTATCATAGCTCAATGAAAATGTCAAGAAGTTTTCTATATAGTTTTGCCGAGAGACTCCTGGGGAATCTTAAGTGACTTAAAGACTAACCCTCTAAGTTTTTTTGTAATATAGTATTGATGATTCAGATGAAAACTTCCCCATGCATTTCTTTAGCACTTCTAACCATGGGTAAGAACAACTTTTATACCTTCAAGTGAAGAATAGTTCTTTTTATTTCTTGAGGATTGTTGTGTCTTGAATCAGTCCTCATGTGGTAGTGTGGGAGGAAGGGTATACATGCTCTCCAAGCTTCATGGACAATTCTGCCTGTCAATGCTGGTAAATAAGTTGACTTAATTTTAAAATCTAGAAGAAAAGTTGATTCTTTAGGATGATATAGGTCTCTATGTTTATATATGTATATAAAATCAACATTCACATAAGCAAAGTAAAAACAATACCAATACCCATAGAAACAAATGGAAGATTATTGAAGATGTACCACTAAAAAAGGCACCAGGCCCAGATGGTTTTACAGCTAAATTGAATCCAAGTTTTGATTATCAAGCAATTCAAGACCTCAGAGAAAGAGGGAAGGAGCCTTAATTGCACAAATCTAGAATGAGCTTATTTCCAAACCTTACATAAATAGATGTAAAAAAATATCTTATACCCATTTCATATTTGTTTGTAGAAGTATATTATTTATAACAGTATAATTATATATTTAAGTATATAATAGAACAGTAATCTAGGTCTATCTGCTTATGAAAATAAAAGTTTTGAAATAGAGGTAATTTCCAAAACTACAAACCTGTTCATAACTGGAAATTCATACCATTAATCATGTGAGAAAATTAAATCATCAAAATGATGTGGTGATACCAATTTTGTTGTGTTAGTTTACTCAGGCTGTCAAAACAAACTACCAAACTGGTTAACTCAGAAAAATAATTCATTCTCCATCAGTTCTGGAAGCTCGATGTCCAAAATGAAGGTGCCAGCAGAACCATGCTGTCTCTGAAGGCTCTCAGGGTATGCCTGCCTGGACTTTCTCTACCTTCTTACACTTGCTGCTTGTCCTTGGCATTCCTTGGCCTGTGGACACATACTCTCTGCCCCCATCGTCACATGGCATTCTCCCTGGGTGTCTGGATGTCTGTTTTTTCTTCTTATGAGGACACCGATCATTGTATTATAGCCCACCCTAGTCCAGTATAACCTCTGATCTAATTATTATAATGTAACTAACTATATCTACAAAGATTTGATTTCAAAATAAAGTCACTTGAGATTCCAGAGAGTTGTAAATTTGGGGATTCTGTTCAACCCAGTATACATGTCAACAATTTCACAGAATTTGTTAAACGTTATTCAGAAATAGCCATAGAAGAAAGTGAATTAAGGACAATAAAGAATCTTTACAAAAATCTACCATCAATTATTACATTACACATGAAGTAAAAAATCTATTCATATTAAACCAGGAAAAATATAGATGGACATTTTCTGTTAGCACAGTTACTTTAGCACTGTGTTTTGGGTTGTGCCTGATATAATTAAACAAAACAAAAATAAGCAAATATAAATAGAAAAAAAGTGATTTTTATTTTATATGATACGATTATATTCCTAGAAATCTTAAGACTGTCTTATAGACTATTACTAATAAACCTGAATGCTAAATATCCATAAGGTAAATATAAAAAAATCAAAGTTTTCTTTATGGTTTTAATAATAATTTTTATATTTTTTTGTTTATATAAGTGAATATTTTTCACAGAAATAAAAAATTCACTTATGTAATTAAGAAAAATAAAAATCCTGAGTAATTAATATACTAAGGAAAGTGAAATGCTGTTATAGGAAAAATATTTTATCAAGAGATGGAACATTATTTGTCAAAATAGTCATACCATATTCCCTAAAATTTCCTAATAATATAAAATGTTATTCCCTCCTAAAATAATATATGCTAGTATAATTCATCAGAATGGTAACAAGTTATTATTTTTCTTCAAGGCATTAAAATTTAATGAAAAGTCATTGTTATTAAAATGGTATGTTGTTTGCCATAAGAAAATTTGATGAATATAATAGAAAAGAGAGTTAGAAACAGATTCAAATATATAATAATGAATGAAATATTGTAAAAGATTTTTTAAAATTTACTGCAAAAGGTATGTTTATAAAATAAATGATGTAAAAATTAGCTTTTATCGGTAAGTTATAAGTCTTAGCACCTATTTCTTAACATAAAACATTCAGATGAGTTGAAGGTGTGAACATACCAGACTGAACAACATAAATATTAGAAAAAATAGAAACTCCTGTACACTGACCAAATGAGTTATACATCATATTTGAGAAAAATGGCTAAAGATATAATTCCGAAGGGAATATTTAAGTGGCCAATAGACATGAAAATCTTCTCAGTTTCACTAGTAGTCATAGAAATACAAATTCAAATCACAATGAATTATACTCTTTTCCACTTAAATACATAATATAATTTTAAATTATTGATAATGTACATGTTTGGTGATGATGTAAAAAATGAAAATTTTTCATATGTTGATAAATTTGGAAATGTCTATCAAAATCAATGAAATACCTGCTCTCTGGCACTATGTCATTATTTTTGGGAAGTATTAGTATGTTATATGAAAATATATATTCAAAGATGTTTGCTGCATTGTTTGTAGTTACAAAAACAATCAAAAGAAAAATACATCAGCAAAAAGCTCATCAAAAAGAAAGATTGTTGAATATTATAACTGTACTGTAGAATATTATGAATGAGTAAAATAATTAAATACATCTATACATGAATTCCAGCATGGCCATAATATATCAGTGTATAATCTAATAGTATAGCTTATTACTAGATTATAGAGTATAAACTAATAATAATCAGTGATTAATTGGGACATTAAGAATGTATTAAAATTAGGGGCTGGGGTTGTGGCTCAATGGTAGAACACTTGCCTAGCACAGGCAAGGTTCTGGGTTCGATCCTCAGCACACCATATAAATATGTAAGATAAAGGTATCGTGTCCAACTACAAGTGAAAAAATAAATAGATTTTTTTTTAAAAAGAATGTATTGAAATTAAAAAGAAAAGGGTGACTCTATAGCCAATATAACCTTATGTATGCTATATGAAGCTAGAGAAGAATGTGGAAGGATAAAAAAATAATTGTCTCTGTTTATTGTTTTGATTTTGTTAGTTATCATGATAAATGGAATAGGAAGTACAGCTGGGGGAGAATATGGATTACTATATACCTGTGTGTGTGTGTGTGTGTGTGTGTGTATATATATATATATATATATATATATATATATATATATATCACATACATACATAATTTTGTTTATTGTGTTACCTAAATATTTCTAAATATTTATTATTTTAAAAATTAAAATAGTAATATTTCTCTGTAACATTTAAATTTTTACATGTGTTTATCTTAAGTCCTCGTGGTATTATATTTTAAGATAATACTTTCACCTCATACAAAAATAGGCCAAAATTAGAGCATTCTGTGTCACTCTATGACTGGGTCTCAACTAGTGGGAATACTGCTTTGCTCAGAGTGCTAGAGGACTCCTCTGCAGCTGCTCCCGCAGGAATCATGGCCACCATGCTGCATGGGGCCCGTGCTATGTGGGGCCCTGAGCCTTAGCATTAGAACAGGATTCCTGGCTCCCGATGACTCACCTCTGCAGGTCTCCCGGGTGCCTTGATGGGGACCACTGGCATCAACACCCGGTGCAGAATTCCCAGGCACCGCTTCCTCAAAGGACACTCAGCTGCTACCCACTTGCAGGAACTATGGCTGTCACTCCCGTGTGGACCCCCATCTACCAACGTGGGGCTCCACATGCCTCCATCTTGGGTCACCTCCATCACCATCTTTTGTTGGGGCAACTACCAGTTTGGAACACCAAATAGCCAGCTACCCTCATTTTCTAATCCCAGCCTCTCCAATCCTCAGCAGGTGCTAACTTGGCAGAGTGACTTCCCAATACGAAATAGCCCACCGTGACAGGTGCACAGCCACAAGAGTGCAACACATAAGACCCCGAGAGGAAGGTTCCTGATTAGGAAGTAGAAAGGGAGAGGGTGAGGGAGTTACACTTTAGAGACTTATCTAGAGGGCAGGAACTGTGAGGTCTACAGGTGAGATGAGGAGATAAGACTTGGTGCCCACATCACAGGAGCAGACCCCAAAGAAGTTCCTTGAGGTGTAGTCTCCCAATGGGACCAGCAGGTGCCATACCCCACCTCCAAATGCCCCGCACCCAAGACCAATCCTCACAACCTGGTAACTGCAACCATCCTGAGGGCGGAGATACCAACTAAGAACAGACAACCCCACCTATTGGATAAGAAGGGAAGCAGGAAAGATACAGATCTCCAACCAAAACAATCCTGGTTTCTTCCTTAGAGACTTTCTTTTCTTTCTTCCCGCTCTTTGTTCTCCCACCCTCACATCCACAACATAAGTGAAACCAAGTACTTTGCATGAATTAGGATATTGAGGACTGAGATGACTGAATAGTATATTATAGTCGTATTACACATAGTATACTACACCCTGATTCCAAAATTGGGCAAAGACACATTAGAGAAAGAAAACTTCAGACATATCGCTAATGGACATAGATGCAAAAATTCTTAATAAAATTCTGGCAAATTGAATACAAAACATGTCAAAAAGATTAAGTAGGGTTCATCCAAGGGATGCAAGGTTGGTTCAACATATGGAAATCAATAAATGTAATTCATCACATCAATAGACTTAAAGATAAGTATCATATAATCATCTCAATAGATGCACAAAAAGCATTCAACAAAATATAGCACCCATATATGTTCAAAACACTAGAAAACAGGAGCATATCTCAACTTCATAAAAGCTATCCACGCTAAGCTCCAGGCCAATATCATTCTAAATAGAGAAAAATTGAAAGCATTCCCTCTAAAAACTGGAACAAGACAGGAATTCCCTCTTTCACCATTTCTGTTTAACATAATTTTTGAATCACTGGCCAGAGCAATCAGATGAAAGAAATTAAAGGGATATAGATAGGAAAAGAAGAAATCAAAGTAGCACTATTTGCTGCCAATATGAAGACCCAAAAAATTCTACCAGAAAACTTCTAGAACTAGTAAATGAATTCAGCAAAGTAGCAGAATACAAAATCAACACTCATAAATCAAAGGCACTTCTGTGTATCAGTGACAAATCCTCTGAAAGGGAAATGAGGATAACTACTCAATTTACAATAGCCTCAAAACAATAAAATATTTGGGAATCAACTAATGAAAGATGTGAAAGACCTCTACAATGAAAACTACAGAATGCTAAAGAAAGAAATTAAAGAAGACCTTAGAAGATGGAAAGATCTCCCTTGTTCTTGGATAGGCAGAATTAATATTATCAAAAAGACCATACTACCAAAAGCACTATACAGATTTAATGCAATTCCAATCAAAATCCCAATGACATTCCTCATAGAAATAGTAAAAGCAGTCATGAAATTCATTTGAAAAAATAAGACCCAGAATAGTTAAAGCAGTTATTAGCAAGAAGAGTGAAGCCAGGTGGCATATCTATACCAGATTTTGAACTATACTACAGAGCAATAGTAACAAAACCAGCAAGGTATTGGCACCAAAACAGACTGGTAGGCCAATGATACAGAATAGAGGACACAGAGACTAACTCAAATAATTACAGTTATATTAGACAAAGGCACCAAAAACATACATTTGAGAAAAGATAGCCCCTTCAACAAATGGTGCTGGAAAAACTGGAAATCCATATGCAACAAAATGAAATTAAACCCCTATCTCTCACCATGCACAAAATGCCACTCAAAATGGATCAAGGATCTAGGAATTAAACCAGAGACACTTCCTAGAAGAAAATGTAGGCCCAAATCTCCACCATGTCAGATTAGGCCCCAACTTCCTTAATAAGACTCCTATAGTGCAAGAATTATAATCAAGAATCAATAAATGGTATGGATTCAAACTAAAAAGCTTCTTCTCAGAAAAAGAAACAATAAATGAGGTGACTAGAGAGCCTACAGATTGGGAACAAATTTTTACCCCTCACACAGCAGATAGAGCACTAATCTCTACAATATAGAAAGAACTCAAGAAGCTAAACATACAAAAAAAAAGTAGCCCAATCAATAAATGGGCCAAGGAACTGAACAGACATCTCTCAGAAGAGGATATGCAACCAATCAACAAATACATGAAAAAATGTTCATCATCTCTAGCAATTAGAGAAATGCAAAGCAAAACTATTCTAAGATTTCATCTTACTCCAGTCAAAATGGCAGCTCTTAAGAACACAAACAACAATAAGTGTTGACGAGGATGTGAGGGAAAAGGCACACTCATACATTGCAAGTGGGACTGCAAATTGGTGCAACCAATGTGGAAAGCAGTATGGAGATTCTTTGGAAAACTGGGAATGGAACCACCATTTGATCCAGCTATCCACTCCTTGGTCTCTACCCAAAGGACTTAAAAACAGCATACTACAGGGACACAGCCACATCAAGGTTTATAGCAGCATGATTCACAATAGCTGAATTGTGGAAGCAACCTAGATGTCCCTCAGTAGATGAATGGATAAAGAAAGTATGGTGTATATACACAATGGAATATTACTCAGCAATAAAAGAGAATAAAATCATGGCATTTGGAGATAAATGGATGGAATTGGAGAATATAATGCTAAATGAAGTTCGCTAATCCCTAAAAATCAAATGCCAAATGTTTTCTCTGAAATAAGGAGGCTGATTCATGGTAGGGTTGGGAGAGGAAGCATGGGAAGATTAGATGAACTCTAGATAGGGCAAAGAGGTAGAAGGGAAAAGGAGGGGGAATGGGGGTAAAAAAGATGGTAGAATGAGATGGATATCATTACCCTAAGTATATGTATGAAGACACGAGTCGTGTGAATATACTTTATATACAACCAGAGATACGAAAAATTGTGCTCTATAATATGAATTGTAATGCATTCTGCTGTCATATATAACAAATTAGAATAAGAAAAAGAAAAAAAAGGCTAAAATTTCAAACACTTTATGAATTACCATTCAAAAATCATATGAATGGTAATTCACAAAGGAAGAGATATTAAACACTCATAAAAATTTCAGCTTCATTAGTTATCAAAGCAATCATAATTACAGCAATAATGAGATTTTTCTCAGACTGGCCAGAGTTCAAAAAATCAGTACTTCTCAGTATTACACAGCATGTAGGAGTGTAGGAAAATCTGCATATATTGCCTGGTAAACTTTCCTGTGGGCAGTTTGATAGTATTAATGGAATAGCTCGAATTATGTCCAAAGCTACTTCTGGAAAGTAATGCTGAGGAAATAATTGCTAAGTTGTGTGTATTGATGCTCATTTCATCTTTGAAAAAGTTATATATCTCTATATTCTAAAAGAGATGAGCCTTTAAATAAGCCCAGCTACAAATTTTATTACATTATAACTACATAAACAGAAACTCTCACTTGTCAATGTTATGAAAATTTACACACATTGATTCAGATTACCATTTATGGCATAGAAAGACATTCATGAGGGCTGGGGCTGTGGTTCAGAGGCAGAGTGCTCGCCTGGCATGCGTGAGGCACTGGGTTCAATCCTCAGCACCACATAAAATAAAATAAAGTTATTGCATCCACCTATAATTAAAAAAAAAATACTGAAAAAAAAGACATTCCTGAAATAGTTGATTCATGTATAAGATAGGTCCCAGTTATTAGAGAAAGCATGATATAACTGTGGTATATTTATGCATTAAGAAGAATGATAGTATGCATACCAAACTCTTAGCAAGAGCTTTCTCTGGGTGAATAGATATTTCTCTTGGTGATAGATTATTGGTTTTATTTTGGTATTTTCTAAACTTTTCAAAATGTGCTTAATGAGCTTTATCAAAAAAATATATTGAATCTTTTTTTAAAAATCCTGATTTTATTAATAAAAAATAAAACAAAAAAACAAAACACAACAACAACAACAACAACAAAAAACTAAAGGCCAAATTGGAAATGTTTCAAAAGTTAAAAAGGGGTAGGGCCTTCTGTGAAAAAAAAATCCAGACCAGTAAAGAAAACTTATTATTTTACTGGTCTTAATAGCAGAGTTTGTTAGTTCATAATCTGGGCCTGAGAGGCCTATTGGAAAGTTTGTTTGGAGTCTATTGTTACCTAAATATCTGACCTTTTTGAATTAGCTTTGCTGCCATATGTAGTTTAGCAAAGGACTCTTCACTAACATGTTTACTTTATCCCATTTGTTTGAGGATGAGGTTTGCAGTTTTCCTCCAGGGAGTAAATGACTTCGTGTACCTTGTTCCCAGACACTTATCTCAGAAGCAGCACACCTTTCTGATAGAAGGCAAATGTCATGACTGAAGGCATGGGACAGAGGCCTGATTGATATTCCTAAACTGCCTCTTTTATGTCCTAGAAGCTAAATCTGCATTCTTTTTTTTTTTTTATATCCTAATTTTTTTTCTTTTTTTTTTATTGGTTGTTCAAAACATTACAAAGCTCATGATATATCATCTTTCATACATTTGACTCAATTGGGTTATGAACTCCCATTTTTACCCCAAATACAAATTGCAGAATCACATTGGTTACACACTCACATTTTTACATAATAGCATATTAGTGACTGTTGTATTCTGCTACTTTTCCTATCCCCTACTATCCACCCTCCCCTCCCCTCCCATCTTCGCTCTCTACCTCATCTGCTGTTGTTCATTTCTCTCCCTTGTTCCCCCCCCCCCTTCCCCTCACAACCTCTTATATGTAATTTTGTGTAACAGCTGAACCCGATGGAGAAAAGGAAAAAAAAATGCCCCACTCCACTTCTTTATTTAGAGTTTGCATTGAGAAAGGCAAGCATTATTTGAAAGGTCATCCCATTTCAAGTAGCAGATGGATAGGAAAAAAAGACTCTGGCTTTTACAAATAATTTAATTGAATTCTCCTTGCCATTTCTGCAGGCAATTCAGGATATTTTTTAAAGCATTGATCCATAATTATCTTTCAGAGTGGTTAGTATTGTTAGACAGATGTGTAATTCTTCATGTATATGAGGGAGCAATACAGCATCCATTTTACTCACTCAATTGTCATTTCCTTTCCTGTGCAAACAACTGCATATTATAGAAGACAAATCATTGCTTTAAGAAAAAGAAACAAATTAATTTTTCAGATTTATTTTTGACTTGAAGTCCTCTTTTCTTAAGCATGGCTGTGTTTATAAAGGTCAGCTCCTTTGCTTCCCTATAAGCAAATTACCATTTGCATCTATGTAGCAAATTTATAGTCTCTGGGTGCAAAGATCATAGGGATAAGAGGGGTTGAGGGGGTCACAAGCCACAAAATACAAAATTAGTATGTTAATAGAATATAAATCAGGAACAACTAAGACTTAAAAATGCCTTGTATTTGTGGCTTATTCGTTGGTGTGTGTGTTGAAGTGTTTGTAATCTAATTGAGCTATTCTGTTTGGGTTGAGTTTGCTAGGGAAAATTCAGGATGCCCAGTTTTTGAATTTCAGAGGAACGATGAATACATTACTTTAGTAGCACTCTGCCCGAGGTAATACTTTATACAGCCACCTCAGAATAGAACATTCTATTTAAATACAGTTGTAAAATACAATTTATAAAGGAAAAGTATATAAAAAATGTTTAATAAATAATTAAAAATTACTCATCTACCCAGGACAAGGCAGGATTTCCAGGAGCCCTACAGTTTTCCCTTGAAAACCTCCCTGGTCTGAACTGTCTCTTACCACATTAGAGGGGGAAAACACATTCTCTTCTTTGAAATACTAGTTTCCCTTCTTTTTTTTTTTTAATTGTTGTTGTTGTTGACAATCAGCTTAAGTACCTGGAATCACACTCTGTGTATTTTGAATTTTATACAAATAGAATTACAATACATGCATCTTTAAAGGTAAAATATTCATAGTCAAATTTGAGAGCAATGCTAGCGATGTTTCTCTATCAAATTGTGAGATAGGTAACACTGTTACGTTTGCACATGCTTGAGTTTTCTACAGAGGAAAGACTGAAGGGTAATTATTTAAAAGAAATCTCTGTAATGAGTTCACTCGTGTTAATGGCACCATAGATATTTGCATTTTTGAATACTCTCCTGTCCAAATGTTTGTTCTCCGTAAGCCGCAATGATTTTCTAGAACTTGAGGCCAATCCAGTGATATTTTCACTGGGTTTCTGTTGCACTGATGTCAGTGGAGTAAATCACATCTCCAACCTAAGGTCATAATGTTCAGCAGTAAATGGATAAAGAGCCTTTTGATTTATTATTCATATAGATAACAATCCTCAGAATGACTAAGGAACATTCCCTTTTATGTCATAAATTTTATCTGGTGACATTTAAAAAATGTCTTCCAGAGCCCAGCCCTCTGATCCGTGGACTCTCTTTCCTTTTGTTAATAACAACGTATTTTGCTCTCCTTTACCTCCCTGAATGCTGAGGGTGGCACATTTTCCACGTTGCTTTGTAGCGCCACCTTCACAAGAGCAAAAAGAATAAAATGCAATTTAAAGCCAGATTTCTAGATGTTGTAGGAAATAGGCAATTTTGCACAGCAAGGACTGGAACCCAGGGGTGATTTATTATTTATTTGACTGTGGTGAATATTCATGGTTTTGCATGTCAAATTATGATTACTGAGATTTTTGTTTACCCCCAAGAAGCATGGGAAGTTGTCTTTAAAATTTAAGTTTACTAAAATTCACTGTTTAAGGTACAGAGAACTTTATATCTAGATGAATCTTTTAAAATGATTTGGCTAAAGCATCTAGATAATCTATGTAAAACTATTCAGTGTTGTATAAAACCGGACTGAAATATTTTTGTGAGGGCACATTGGTATGTATAGAGCTAAGGTTCTTTTCTCTTGTAGAAGAGGACCCTGAATTCAAAGAAAAGTCAATATGTAACCCAGCTGGCTTTACCCTATTTGACTAGAGAATGGAGCTGGGCCAATGTGCTTCTTATCTCCACCACTCCATATAGACCTCCAGAGGTACTACTACAGAACTCTTGGTTTTCCATCATCACAGTCTTAAAACCATTTACATAGGGCTGAATAGCTTATTAATCAAACATTATGCACCAGGAACTATTCTGAACACTCAACAAATATTAACTCATTTAATTCTCAAAACAGGTCTCATAATGGTCATTAATAGTATTCCAATTTTATACATGAAGGAGTTGAGGCATGAAGAAGTTAAATAAGTTGCCTAATATCATAGAGCTTGTCAGTAGCAGACCCTGGATGATATTGTTCCAGAGTCCCTATTCTTGTCCATAATGCTTTGCAATGTCTCCCTAGCATCAGCAGCAGTTACAGTGAACTCTTATTAAAGTTAAATACTGTTCCAGGAGAGCGTTACATAAATTGTTATAGCTGATTCTCCCAAAGCAGCCAAGGAGGTAACTGTATTATCTTCAGCTTACAAATGCAGGAAATGATGCATAAAGAAGTTACATAATGTTTCTGTGAGGTACATGGCCAGTATTTATTTTACTCATTTATCTTAACCATTTTTTTATTGATTATTTTTAAAGGAGTATGATGATTTTCTTCTTTTCTTCATGTCTAACATTGCTGAGACAACAATATGTTCTGAGGAGCTGGAATATAGCTCTACCAAGCAAGATAATGCCCAAAAGACAGTTGTAAAATTCAGCATCATTGTGTTCCTTGCCCATGTCCTTAATGATTCTCAGATTTACTTTCTGGTCCTTCTCAAATTACCTTGCTTAATTTCCTCAGTTTTACTTGCAGTTCTACTAATCAATGTCATCAAATAATTACACTTATTTGACATGGGGCTAGTGGTTTTCCTCCTAGGTCAATTTACATTTTGACTTAGTCTTGCTGGAGAGCAAAAGTCCTTATCCAGTTGGATGATTGCAATGGTGAAAAATGTTGGATTCTGCTGCAGACAATGGTAGAGGACTCTTTTCTCTCTTTAGTGCTACTTTAGTGAAACGACTGTCTCTGGAATAATTTTTGTAGATGCAAACATGGTTCTTCTAGTAGGACTGGTGAGGAGCTTGATGTAATAAGATCAGGTACTTATGGCTGCATGAGTTTATGCTAGTCATTAAACCATTTTGTGCTTTGGCCCTTTGTAAACTTTTGAAGGACAAGGTTAAGTGAAGAGTACTGGCTGCCACGTGGCCCTCAGCACTGGTGAGGCAGAAGGCCTTCTGTATTAACTCTGTAAAAATGTGTTTCTTTTAGAGAAAGTAGTCTATATCTTGGAGCTAATATGCCTTTGTCAATTCTCTCTCAATATTTACTCATGACTTTAGCCTCTTGAGTTAAATCTTGTGTAAATACAGTTTACACTGATTTTCAGAGACCAGTGAGTAGAGAAATACCTACTTAGTTATGTTAGAACTTATGCAAATCCCTCTCCTACAGGCCTCCCATCCATGTAGAGAGAAACACTGAAAACTGGTATCTTTTTCTCCTTCCCCAAGGAAAATTACTGCTACACAAAATTAAAATAGGCCATGGTTCTTATTAATGGCGGGGGGTGGGGGGAGACCTCTTACACTTTGGAAATATGCTCACTTTAAAAAGTTATCATTTAGGTTTGCATTCACTTATAAAGGAGTAATTCAGGAGGATCAGCACCTTCCCCAAGAAAGGATTGAGAAATGCGTGAAATTAAATTGAATTTTGGATAGTGGCCTCTATTATAACTGCTCCAGTTTTCAATAAAAGTATTCAAGAAAGTATATATAAAAAAGTCACTGCCACTAAAAATTAGTTCTTAAAAAAATGAACCTACTCTAGATTTCTGTCGAAAATTCTACTACAGGAGAAGTCTGATGACATCAGAATGAACAATTTCAACTGATGTTTCCCTGGTGTTGTGGCTAACAGGAGAAAAGACCTTTAATCCTTTGGCTGATATCATTATCCTGCTTCAAAGCATGTATATGCTAATCAAAGTGAACAAGGTCTCTGCCTAATAAGTACTTTTTTTAAACATATCACTATTAATTAAGAATTTTCTGCATCCATGCACAGAATTTAAATAGTGGTTGGCCAAAGAGATAGTCACATATTAGTTTTGTTTTGTTTTAGCTATTGTAATAAATTACCAAAATTTTGGGGTTCAAAACATCGTAAATTTGTTATTTCACAGTTCTGGAGGTCAGAAGTCTGAAGCGGATGTCACTGGGCTAAGATCAAGGTGTTGATCTGAATTCTTTTCTGGAGTGTCTGAAGATAATCAGTTTCCTTGTTTTTTCCATTTTCTAGAAACTACCTGCATTCCTTGGCTTGTGGCCTCCCTAAAAGTCAGCTTTTATCTTTAAAGACAGTAGTGACCAGTGAAATCTTTTTCATAATGTATTGCTCAGACCCTTCTATTTCTTTTCTTGATGTTTAACAACCTTCACAATCTCTTTGGTATAAGGATAGTTGATTATCAATCTTATTTCCATTTGCTACCTTAATTCTCCTTTGCCATGTAGCTGAACACATTCACGGATTCCGGATCTCATGATGTAGACATCTTAGGAAGGTCATATTGTACATTTTGGAACTACAGTAAAAGTAAAGGTGGCCCCAGGGGTCATTTTTGTTTTCCTAATCAGATTGGCTATAATTCCAAGCGGCCATGCCAGAAGATTCTATGCCAGTCCAAAGAGCTCTGTGAGGTGGAAAACCTGCTATAAGTTTGGAATTGGGACATAAATTCTGCAAAGCTATAGAAGATTCAAGTCATACACACACACACACACACACACACACACAAACATACAGAGAGAGAGAGAGAGAGAGAGAGAGAGAGAGAACCTGTATCTATTTCTTGTCAAATGCTGGCTCTTTCAAGATAAACAAAAAAATTTAAAATCATGGTGTACAAAGGAAACAAAATCCCAGACCTAGAGTACAAGTTGATTCCCAAGAATATTGACCACCAGAAACATGAAGGAATTTCTTAGAAGTTCGCACCCTTGTGGTGCATGCCTGTAATCCCAGAGGCTTAGGAGGATCTAGAGTTCAAAGCAAAAGTGAGGTGCTAAGCAACTCAGTGAGACCCTGTCTCTAAATAAAATACAAAATAGGACAGGGGATGTGCCTTAGTGGACGAGTGCCCATGAGTTCAATCCATGGTACCCCCAAAAAACAAGTTGGCACCCTCCAATAGAATCAGGAAACAGAAGTATATAAGTTCAAATGATAAAAAGTAGAATTATTTATCTGGAAAAGGTGATGGGTTAGTCACGAAAACAGGGTGAAGAAACCAGAATGCCATAACAGAATGAAAAGCTAAAGACATCAGCATCTAAACTTTGTAAATCGAGAGGAGGAAAATCTATAAACTCAATCAAAATGGAAAAAGTACAATAAAATTAATTAAATAGAAAAGATTAAAAACATAGAATATAGAAATAATTGGCTTAAACACTAGCACCTATCTATGAATTATAGATGTGCTTAAGGTGGAAAAACAATTAGAAGACAAATAGTAATCAGTGATTAATACAAGTTCTTTTGAGGTTAAAAAAAGTCCATAAAACAAAATTTGAAAGGAATTTCTTAGGCAACATTAATGAAAACAGTTTCATACCATTATAACTTGGCATTATTTTAAAATTATGAGAATAAAGACAGACTCCTTCAAGCACATGGGCAAAGAAATATTTACCTTACAAAGGGACAACAGTTAGGCTGGGGTGTTTTACCTTACTCTACATGATACAAACTATTGCTTTAAACACCTACAAAATTTGTATGGTGCATGTATGAGAGTATATCTAAGAAATTTGGATTATCAAGTTTCCTTTGTGACGGTAAAAGAGATTTTCAAATATGAAGAGAAAAGCAAGTGTAAGGCCTCTTAGGGAAGAAGTTTGAGGATAGAGCCCATGTCCATGCTAAAGTGAGGTACAGGGTTCAGCACCATCAGCATTACCTGGAAAATTATTAGAAGTGTAGATTGTTCCTTGTGACAGATTGTAATAATGTCTACATTAAAATTCTTTCTAAGAGATTCTCACATATACTAACAATTAGGACATACTGGACCAGAGAAATCAAAGTTAAGAATTCAGTATCAGAAATGGAAATCAATTTCATCTCAAATTTCATCTCACTCCAATCTGAATGGCAGCCATCATGAATACACACAATAATAAATGCTAGAGAAGATAAGGGGAAAGAGGAAAACTTCTACACTGATGATGAGATTATAAATTAGTACAACCACTGTGAAAATCAGTATGGAGTACCCACAAAAACCTAGAAGTGACCTAGTTATAGCACTCCTTGGTATTTATTTCAAAGAAATAAAGTGATGTGCTATAGCAGTACATGCATACTCATGTTTATAGCAGGACAATTCACAATAACCAAGTTATGGAACTAGCCTGTTAATCGAAGAATGGATATAGAAATTGTAGTATATATACATGATGGAGTTTTTTTCAGCAATAAAGAAGAGTGAAATTATGTCATTTGCAAGAAAATGGATGGAATTTGAGACCATCATGTTAAGTGAAATAAGCCAAAATCAGGACGAGGGCATATGTTCTCTCCTGTGTGGAAGCTACAGAGGAATCAGGAAAAAGGAGCAGAATGGGGAATCTCATGAAAATCAAAGGGAGATTAGTGGAGTAGAGGAAAGGGATCAGGAGTAGGGAGAAGGGGAAGGAAAGGGGGAAATACTGGGGAATGATATTGATCAAATTATATTGTTATATTGTGTGCCTATACGAGTTTGTAATAACAAATCCCACTATTATGTGTAGCTATAAAACACCAATAAAATATGGAAAAAAATGAAATAAAAATAAAATAAAATAAAAACAAAATCTTGTGTTAAGAAGAATAATTCCATGTCAGAGAAGTAAATGATACTAAGAGGTTTTACTATTAATAATGACACCAGTTAACAAAGTGAGATTTAAATAATTGTAACTTTAATTATAACACCGAACACAAATGTAAAATTATACTTTTGAAGGGAAAATATGTAATATGGAATAATGCTTTAATAAATGTTAATTAAGCATTTAGGTTTTTTTTTATGTGTAATGCGATATAATAATAAAACCTGAGGTCATTTTTACAGGACACTTAAATAAATTTTTAACAAATCCTCATTTTTTTAGGAATGGACTAAATGATTCTAAGTATTTGAAATCTTTAAAATTTATTTATTCACTCAATAAATAGTAATATTCTTTTTTATACCAGATATCTCTATTAGAAATAAAAGCAGGATGGATAATTTCCAAATCAATGGGGAGAGAAAAAAAATGTGCAGTCATGTCTAAATCGACAAGTACATGAAGCGAAGAGGAACAGTGAAGCATAAACTAGATAAAGCATAAAATAAGATCACAGAGGTACAGCCTAACATATCATTTGTGCCAATACAAATAAACAATATCATTTCCTCTCCTAGAAGAAAAAGCAGATAGTTTGGCCATACTTGGTAAATCTAAATGTTGGTATTCAGCAAGAGCATATTATGTATTTGCAAAAAGCCATTGTTTTAGAATTAACATCCTTTAATTGTATCGTAGTACTGCCACATGTTGCATCAATGACTTTGGGAAATATATGTAACCTATGTTGGTTTGATTTCCTTATATACAAGATAGGAATGGCATTCCCTTTGTACCTTAAACAGCGAGAAGAGCAAGTATGTGTTGTGATACTGTAAGATATTTCTTAAACTATCTTATTAATATAGTCCATTTAAATACATTCTTTATTTCAGTTAAAATGAAAAATTTTAGCTATAGGTTATTGAGAAGATATACAAAGAGAAACAAAGTGACTCATTAAGATTAAACAAAAAAGGTAGACAAAAATTAATATGTAAAAGCAAAATAAAGCAAAAAATGATCTTGACAATATTTAGATATATATAGAATCAGAGGCCATGAAATATTAAATATTAAAAGTGATCAAGAGGTTATGCTTTCTTTAAAAGAGATTATACAATGAAGATAGGGACATTCTGAATTTTTATTGACATTTTTATTTCAATAACCTCAAAATACATGAAACAGAAGCTTTTTGAAATATAAGAAAAAATTGATGGAAGTAGAATTGTGTGAGATCTTAATATACGTTTTATTGACCATTCTTGGGTCAAATAAACACAGAAAGCATAGGGCATTTTAACAATCTAATAAAATTGATTCAATAAATGTTTACTAAAATTTGTTCTGTAGAAATAAACAATACTTTCTTTTTACATAGACATGAAGCATTTAGAAAAAATGTTGATGTATTATATCTCCAAGAAACCATATTAAATTATGAACTATAAGATGTTAACAGGCTAAATGATCTTCCTACAATGAAATAAAACTAGAAATTAATTCCAAACTTTAAATGAAAAGCTTAATAACTTTGAAACAGCAGTAACAACAAACCCCCAAAACGTTTCCTAAAGAACTTTAGAATCAAATAGGAAAGAAATCAGTATAACAAATGTTAGATGAATGAGAACCCTGTGTCTATATTTTAAATGTCAAAGCTGTATTTAGCAGAAAATTAATACTGCTGGAGCTGTCATGATTAAAAGAATAGCAAAAATCAATCTGTATAAAATAAGACTAATGATTAATTAATATAGACTACCCTTCTCTGTTTGTTGCTACAACAGTAACAAATGAATAGTACTTATTCAATAAGCTAGGAATAGGGGGAACTTATATATGATGAATCAAGATATCGGTCAGAAACCTTTAACAATCTATTTTATTTTATGTTAATCATGGAAATATGCCCCTCACTACCACAAATGAAAATGAGTGAATTTGCTGCTACTCTAAGTATTCATCACTGTGCTAGCCATTATATAACACTATCTAAACCAATGGAATTAGGTAATAGAATTAAATTCAAGGTAAAAATATTAAAAAGAGAAGATAAATCAATAGTCTGTTTAAAAAATAATTATCTGAAATATCTGAGAAACTCAACTAAAAAATCATGAAAACTGAGTTCATTAGATTGCATTAAAGATATCAATAGATTTTTGTACATTTGTAAGAACCACAAGTCCATAGGATTTATGAGTAAACGAAAACAGACTGCATACTAACTATATTATAAAACAGTTAAATTCTACACACTGCTTGAAAGAAAACCTATATAAAAAGGGAGAAATGTGTTACTTAGTGGGAAGACATAGCGTATTTAATTTTGTATCATACTATAAAGATCCTAATAGGATTTTTTTGAAGTTAAGCTATAATTGGCAACACACAGGGTAGCTGAAACTACAGCAGGAATCTCACAGTCTTTTTGGCCTGAAGAACCAGAGGAGAGAGTTTGGGGTACCATAACTTTGGTGAGTCCTAGAAAGTAGAGAGCCAGAAAGGAGAAACCTTGAATTCTTAGAATAAGTTCTGCCCAAATCTCTGGCTGACCTTGGGAACATGCTTACATGGGTCAGACTTACAAACAGTCAGTAAATTGAAAACAGATTGGTACATATTTTCTCTTCAAAGAACAGAGATTTAAAAAAAATATTTAGAATTTCTTCTTTTAAAACAGCCACAGTCTCAGGGTTCTATGGAATAATAATTATAACATACAGGTAGTTGGTGACTCAGAAAAATAAAAAGACAATGGAGAATGTGAATTAAAAATTATTTCAATAGGATAGGAATTATAACTCACTGGTAGAGCATTGTCTAGCTAGATTGTATGTAAGGCCCTGCATAGGGATGGGGAGGGGGAATAAAGAAAAGGGAAAAAATAAAAAATAGTGGTCCAAACTTCTTGAATTTGGTGAAAGATATAAATTTATATATTCAAGATGCTGAGACACTTCATAATCAAACTGCTGAAAATCTAAGACATAAGCTTGAAAGCAGTAAAAAACAAAACAAAAACAAAAAACCTAGCTGATACACAGAGGAACTGCATTTCTAAATACTGCCAACCTACCTTCAAAAACTCTGAATTTTAGAAGACAATAGAAAAATATCTATAATGTGCTGAAAAGAAAAAACATCAATCCCTAATTGCATGTACCGTGAAACTGTTCTCTAAGAATAAAGTCAAAGCTGGGCACGGTGCACTTCCCTTTAATTCTAGCAGTTTAGGAGGCTGAGGTAAGAGGATCACAAGTTCAAAGACAGCCTCACAATTTTGCGAGACCTTGTCTCAAAAAATAAAATGTGCTGGGATGTGGCTCAGTGGTTAAGAGCCTCTGGGTTCAATCTCTGGTCTAAACAAACAAACAAACAAACACACAAAAACCCATGAAGTCAAAATCACTTTCAGACAAAAAACTGAAAAAATTAATTGCTAGCAAATCCACCTATACTTTAAGAAATGCTAATGGATATTCTTCAGGATGAAAGAAGACAGTAGGAAATTGGTACGTGTATGTAAGAATGAAGAACATTGAATATCATAAACAAAAGTAATATACAAGCATTTTTTGTTTAATTTAAAAAAATACATGTTTGTCTAAGTAAAAATTATAGCATCGTCTTGTGGATTTTGTCATGCATGTAGAGGTGATTCAAATAACAACCTGACTGGGAACGGAGTTTGTAAATAGATCCATATAATTATGAAGTTTCTATATTTTATATGAAATGGTATAATATTAACTCTTGATAGATTAGGAAGAGAGGTTGTTGAATCTCAAGCAGTCTTTGTGTAAATGGGGATGATATTTCCTGTTGTGAAAGGATTTATATGTGCATCATGGATCCTACAGGTCCTTACAGACCCACATGGAAGACAAATGGAAACATCCCTATTTTCTATGTGGACTCTAGGTCAAGCAATCCCTTGACCAAAAGCAATTTTTTGACTCACATTACAGAAGATGTCATATGGCTTCTTTCTTTTTCTATTTTATTTATTTATTTATTTTGGTTCTTGGGATTGAACCCTGGGATGCTTTACCACTGAACTACATCCCCAGTCCTTTTTTATTTTTTTGAGACGGGGTCTAGCTAAGTTGCCCAGGCTGGCCTCAAGCTTGTGATCTCTATTCCTCAGCCTCCAGAGTCACTGGGATTATAGGTATGTGCCACAGCACCTGGTTTTCCATTTTAATTCTTACATAACAGCAAATAGAAAGTTCAGGGAGAAAAAGAGAATGATAATATAGGGAAGACAAAATTTTACCTCTATGGGTTTTTTGGCAGGGCCTGAGAGTTAAATTGACATAAAGTGGATCAATAATAGAAAAATCACAAAGATTTATTTCATATTAAGTTTTGATGGACACAGAGAAGTCATAAAGAAATGAAAGTGCAAAGATGCAGCTAAACTTGAACATCTGTATATTTAATAGGACAAGATACAGTAGATTGTGAAGAGATGTCAAGGCAAAGGGGATTGGGCTAGTTAACTGGGTAAAGACATGACTAAGGAGATAAGGGTTAGAATAACAAGGGTTGTTTGTACAACTGAACTTCCCACCCTTGATTCTAAGAATGGTCAGGAAGAAAAAGAAAAAAAAAAGAGAAGGCAGAGGGTATCCCTTGAATTCACTATTAGAAATGTGTTTTTAACTCAGAATTAGTCAATATGTCAGGTGGCATATTTTGGGGTGTCAAGCTCTGAACTCCTTCAATATTTAGCATTTTCTTCAGTTATACTAGAGATTGATGGGGACTTTTAAAAATATATTGTAAATATTTTTATTCTAATTTATTATATATGACAGCAGAATGCATTTTAATTCATATTACACATATAGAGCAGAATTTTTCATATCTCTGGTTTTATAAAAAGTATATTCACACCATTCATGTCTTCATCATGTACTAGGGTAATGATGTCCATCTCATTCCACCATCTTTTTGACACCCCGTGTTCCCTCCCTTCCCCTCCCTCCCCTTTGTGCTATCTAGAGTTCATCTCATCTTTTTGATGGGGACTTTTGAGAAACCAAAATAAATGGTAAAGATAAAATATTCCTTACAATGTTAATTTGGTGAACTAGATCAGGAAGCTAGCTGAATATTGGAAAACAAACAACAACAAGAGTGCATGATGGGATTTGTTAACGGGCAGCTCAGCCTTTGTACACTCTTCTTGGAAAGGGTTTGGATTTGGGGTTGCAGAATATTTAACTCCCTCTGAGGTAGGGCAGACTGACGGAGGCTAAGGTTTGAGGAGGAATAGAATTGACAGGTAAGTCCTATCTGTCTTAACTTGCCTATACTGTGTCCTGCTATGTGACCTTTTGAGCCAATGTTCTGTGCTAGAAACTGCCCACATGTATCTAGATCATATTTCTTGAACTTGTGAATATGACCTTATTTGGAAAACAATTAATATGGTTGTTAAAAATACTTGCTTTCAGCTGGTGCATGACTGTAATCCCAGTGACTTGGGAGGCTGAGGCAGGAGAATTGAAAGTTCAAAGCCAGCCTCAGCAACATAGCGAGGCCCTAAGCAACTTAGTGAGACTCTATCCCAAAATGAAAAAATAAAAAGGGGCAGGCATGTGGCTTAGTAGTTAAGTGCCCCAGTACTAAAACAAAACAAAAAAAGACAAAACAAAACAAAACAACTTGCTTTGTATGTAGTCGTTTCTCTCACTTGCTTTGCTTTCTTCCCCATACTTGTTAGTGTCTTCTCAGCAATTTGGGGACTCTAACAATAAGCAAAAAGTTAAGTTAAATGTGAAAGACAGTGTGGAAATGTGTTCAAGTGTCCAGTGGCAGTGAATAGTTCACACTGATACTGTCATGGCCTGTTAGCACTAGCAGTGTATGAAATCCATTTCCCTTGTATTGACATGCAGCATAAATTTCAAAATACACACACAGGATTCTGACATTCTATGGAATGTATTTGGAAAGTATCATGAGGATTTTGCTATGTATAATTTTGTACAAATTTATGCATTGAGTTCTGGTGTCAAAAATCTAAATTTTGGTTACATGAACATTAGCAAAAAAATTATGAAATTTGTATTTAAAAAAATAATGAGGCATTTAACCAGGGAGATGTTATTTAATGTGTGATATTCTGCAGACTATGCTTTTATTTGCAGGGTGTTTAGCAGCAAATGCTTAATATGAAATATACAAAAAGTTAATATAAGTAAACAATGGGAAAAACAATAAAAATAGCTAAGGTTCTGAGCAAATTAGAGAAATAATAGAAGTAGTTATTTAATGAATAAAGGAATATGCAACCTCAGAAGTATTCAGGAAATTAAAATGAAAATCACTAGAAAGTGGCTGTTTTACATTCATTCAGTTGGGTCAACAAACAAAATTTAATAGTAACAAATATTGGTGAGCTTGTGGAGCAATGGGGATTTCCAACTCACAGGGTAATTGGTACAGTAACTGCAGAATGTAGGGTAGCATTATCCATAAAGATTGAAGATCTGCATGTCTCATGGCTCATATTGCTCAAGAAAATGCATACAACATATTTAATGCAACATAATGCAACAAAGTTTTTTCATACTTCAATAAACATAAATACTTACCAGTGGCTAAATAATAAATATTATGAAATGTTCACAGGAGATGATTTTTGAAAAGCAAAAGAGAAGGAATAAGATGGAGATGAATCTCAAAATATTGTGTTAAATAAAAAAAATTTTGAAGATGAGTTTCAGAAGAATATCATATTGCCAACAATTTATAGAAATTTAAAACACACAAAAAAATATTCTTTTCAACTAGTTGGCAAGTGGTAAATATAATACTACTATTTAGATCTAGAGGTTGTAAATTCTCCTGTGTTGAAATTGTGCATGGCAACAGGCTCCCTATAAAAAGGAAGTTTCTGTATTTTTTGATTTAGCCATCTAATTTCTAGAAAGCTTTCCTAAGGAAATAGAGATGTAGACAAAATTAATTATCATGATTGTATATTACAGAATTTACAAGTAATTCCAACTACTCTGCCTATGAATTGGACAATTGTTAAATTTATTATGGTACATAAGGTGCATTTGAAAATATTTTTAAAATTATATTTAATGACATGGGTAAATACAGTATATAATTTCCAGTGAAAAAAAGATTCAAAATCACTTTGCTATATGATGTAAATTTGGTTTAAAAAATCAGTGAAGAGGGCTGGGGATGTGGCTCAAGCGGTAGCGTGCTTGCCTGGCATGCATGAGGCCTGGGTTCGATCCTCAGCACCACATACAAAACAAAGATGTTGTATCCGCCGATAACTAAAAAATAAATATTAAAATTCTCTCTCTCTCTCTCTCTCTCTCTCTCTCTCTCTCCGCTCTCTCTCTCTCTCGTTAAAAAAAAAATCAGTGAAGAGACAAAACTGAAAGGACACATAGAAATAAGACTGAGAATATTAAAACATTATCTATGTTTACTTTGAGTGATAGAATAATATATGATTTTAAAAACGGCTCGAGGTCATTTCCAAATTGAGTGCAGTGAAAAAATTTTACATTCATACTTGTAACAAACAGCTTCATTGACCCATCTAAAATGAGTAGGGGGCTCCATCAGGACTTAGTTCCCCCAGCTGAATAGATTTTTACCTGTTCAGTTTTTCTGAATTGCCAGCTTCTGTCTATGCTTGGAACTAGGAGAACAGCATTCTATGTGGAAGTGCTTGAAGGAAAATTAAAGGAAATTTTAACCCATTCATCTGTAGGAAGTAATCTAAGCCAAGTGGGAACTGAGAAGGTTAAATACATGAATGAATGAACAGAACCTAGTGCAAATAAGTATCTCTTATACTCATTATTATTATTACTACTTTGTTATTATGTTTTAAATGAAAGTTTGCAAATCACTTCTATTTTAGAACCCCAAACAGGCTTCCATGTAACCTACAAGTATAATATCCTAAACATGGAAAACCAGTTGATGTCTATTGTGTCACTGATATATATATGAGACAGGAAGCGTTTGGGAGAAGAGTAGAAAAAAATGGTAAATCTTGTTATTGAAAAATTGAACTATTTGTTCCCATTAGAGGTGGTCATCATGTTCACGCTGGAGCCATTCTAGGGGGCAGAATCAGGGACATTTGAGAGTGGTAAACCTTTGAGACTAAGAGCCTATATTTTACAATTTAGAATTTACAATTTAGTTATCTATTTATTTCACCATTTTTTTTTCTTGGATAACTGATTCTATGTGTGTAACTTGCAGTAGGAATGTCAGAGAAAGGGCATTGAAATTCAGGATTTAAAAATTATTTTTATTTGTTGTAATTAATTAAACATGACAGTTGAATGCATTTTGACCCATCACATATAAATGGAGTATAACTTCTCCTTCTTCTGGTTGTACGTGAGGTAGAGTTGCACAGGTTATGTAATCATATATGCACAAGGGTAATAATGTCTGATTCATTTTGCTATCATTCCTACCCCCATATCCTCTCCCCTTCCTTCATTCCTTCCTGTCTAATCCAAAGTACCTCTATCCCCCCATCATTGTGAATTAGCATCTGCATATCAGAGAAAACATTCAGCCTGTGGTTCTTTGGGATTGGCTTATTGCACTTAGCATAATATTCTCCAGTTTCATCCATTTACTAGCAAATGCCATAATTTCACATATTCCATTGTAGGTATATACCACAATTTTTTAACCCATTCATCTGTTGAAGGGTACCTAGGTTCCATAGTTAGGCTATTGTGAATTCAGCTGCTATAAACATTGATGTACCTGCATCAATGTAATATGCTGATTTAAAATCCTCTGGGTATAAACCTAGGAGTGGAATAACTGGGTCAAATGATGGTTCCATTCTGAGTTTTCTTAAGAATCTTCATACTGATTTCCTTAGTGGTTACACCAATTTGCGGTGCCATCAGGAATGTATGAGTGTACCTTTTCATCACATCCTTGCCAACATTTATTGTTTTCTATATTCTTATTTTTTTAAATGTTAATGACTTTTTTAATATCTTCATTTTTATGTGGTGCTGAGGATTGAACCCAGTGCCTCACGCATGCAAGGCGAGCGCTCTCACTCTGAGCCACAATCTCAGCCCCTATTTTCTATGTTCTTGATGATTGCCATTCTAACTGGAGTGAGATGAAATCCGAGAGTAATTTTGATTTGCTTTTCTCTAATTGCTAGAGATGTTGAACATTTTTTTTAAATTTTTTTCTTTTTAAAATTTCTTCTAATTAGTTATACGTGATAGCAGAATGCATTTTGATTCATTGTACACAAATGGAGCACAACTTTTTCATTTCCCTGGTTCTACACGATGTACAGTCACGCCATATGTGCAGTCATACATGTACCTAGGGTGATGATGTCCATCTCATTCCAACATCTTTCCTATTCCCATATCGCCTCCCCTTCCCTTTGTCCAATCAAAGTTTCTCCATCCTTCTCATACCCGCCCTCCCCATTATGGATCAGCATCCACTTATCAGAGAGAACATTTGGCCTTTGGTTTTTTTGGGATTGGCTTACTTCATTTAGTATGATATTCTCCATCTCATTTCATTTACCTGCAAATGCTATAATTTTATTCTGTTTAAATGCTGAGTAATATTCTATGGTGTATATATACCACTTTTCTTTATCCATTCGTCTGTTGAAGGGCATCTAGGCTGGTTCCATAGTTTAGCTATTGTAAATTGAGCTGCTATGAACATTGATGTGGCTGCATCACTATAGTATGCTGATTTTAAGTTCTTTGGGTATAGTCGAGGAGTGGGATAGCTGAGTCTAATGGTGGCTCCATTCCAAGTATTCTAAGGAATCTCCATACGGCTTTCCATAGTGGTTGCACCAATTTGCAATGCCACCAGCAATGTATGAGTGTACATTTTTTCCTCATCCTTGCTTGTGTTCTTGATAATTGCCATTCTGACTGGAGTGAGATGAAATCTTAGAATTGTTTTGATTTACATTTTTCTAATTACTAGAGAAGTTGAACATTTTTTTCATATATTTGTTGAATAGTTGTATATCATATTCTGAGAAGTGTCTGTTCAGTTCCTTAGCCCATATATTGATTGGGTTATTTATTTTTTTGGTGTTAAATTTTTTTGAGTTCTTTATATATCCTAAAGATTAATGCTTTATGTGAGGTGCATGTGGTAAAGATTTTCTCCGATTCTGTAGGCTCTCTCTTCATGTTATTGATTGTTTCCTTTGTTGTGAAGAAGCTTTTTAGTTTGATTCCATTCCATTTATTGATTCTTGATTTTACTTCTTATGCTTTTAGAAGTCTTTTTAAGGAGTTAGTTACCAACATGGTGGAGATTTGGGCCTATGTTTTCTTCTATTAGGTGCAAAGTCTCTGTTCTAGTGCCTAAGCCCTTGATCCATTTTGAGTTGATTTTTGTGCAGAATGGAGAGACAGGAGTTTAATTTCATTTTGCTACATATTGATTTCCAGTTTTCCCAGCACCATTTGTTGAAAAGGGTATCTTTTCTCCAATGTAGGTTTTTGGCACCTTTGTCTAGTATGAGATACCTGTATTTGTATGGGTTTGTCTTTGTATCTTCTATTCTGTATCATTGGTCTACATATCTGTTTTGGTGCCAATACCATGCCATTTTTGTTCAATGGCTTTGTAGTGTAATTTAAGGTCTGGTATTGTGATGTCTTCTGTTTCACTTTTCTTGCTAAGGATTGCTTTGGGTATGCTGGGTCTCTTATTTTTCCAAAAGAATTTCATGATTGCTTTTTCTAGTTCCATGAAGAATGTCACTGGGAATTTAATAGAAATTGCTTTAAATCTGTATAACACTTTTGGTAGTATGGCCATTTTGACAATGTTAATTCTTTCTATCAAGAGCATGGGAGATCTTTTCTTCTTCTAAGGTCCTCTTCAATTTCTTTCTTTAGTGTTCTGTAGTTTTCATTGCAGAGGTCTTTCACCTCTTGTTAGATTGATATCCAAATATTTTTTGAGGTCATTGTGAATGGAATAATTTTCCTGATTTCTCTTTTCAGTGGATTCATCACTGATGTATAGGAATGCATTTGATTTAAGGGCTTTAATTTGTATCCTGTTAATTTGCTGAATTCATTTATGAGTTCTAGAAGTTTTCTGGCAGAATTTTTTGGGTCTTCTAAATGTAGGGAATTCAGGATTTTGATGGCATATATGAGAATTTCCTATAGGACACTTTGTCAGTTATATGGTGAATCATGTTGCAAGGCTGATACTAGTTAATTTTACATTCTGTTGAGTGTTGATATATGCTTCAATATATATTGTGATTCTACAATAAAATTTTTTTCTGCTACTCAATTTCTCAACATATTGACTTCTATTATAACATGTAGTTGCTAGATGGAAACAGAATTGTGTTCCAAAACAGACAAAAGATTCAGCAAATGTGATTTTATGTGCCAAAAACATATATTAATAGTTTTTAAGATAAGTGTCCTTGAGGGAAAATATGATAAATTTGCATATGATTTAAGTCTTCTTTAAAGAACCAGGAAAAAAGTACAAAAACAAAAAGCAAAAACAAACATAAGGCAGTTTCATCTGTTTGCATGGTATAAATGGGTTCTTGTTGTGAGACTTAGGATGGTGCACCTCCTGGTTCCATCTTGTATTTGGAGATTATGATGAGAATTTTCAGAGAATGGTCTTGATCAAAATCTATTTGGCCTCCAAATCTTGTCCAAAGACTGTAGGCCTTTTCTTATCTTACCTGATAAATGCAAGTCATTAGGTAACTATTTTGGTTTTGTTCTCTGTGTGACACATTAGGTATTTCTGCCTACCGTGAGTCTTCCCTTCTCACCATTGCTAGACTGTAAGTTGCATAATGAGAAAGATTGCCTCTAACTTGCTCACCTCTGTATCATAGCCTGGTACCATTCATTTAAATGATGTTGAATGCATAAACTAGTTTATTTGTCTATCTATTGATTTCTCCAGGTTGCTACTTTGTATATCAGAAGTATCAACCTTTGTTTCCTTGCTTTGAAAAGAGATCATGTAAGGTTTATACCACTGATGGATTGTCAAATACACATGGTAAAAATACACAACAGATGAAGTTTTAATCTAATGGAGGGATTGATAAAGCTATGATAAGCTTTAAGAAAATTATACTACATTTAGTTGTGTAGGTACATGAGCCATTTGCAAACACCTTAGCCACATAAAATGGAGCTTCTCCTGTATCTGATCTCCTATTCCCCTTCTTTAGGTGCTATTCACATTTGCTTCTTTTAAGCATATTTAATCTGTGAAAAGTTGGCAGCCTTTTCCCTTTTCTGAGGTGTTTTTTTGAAGAACAATGCACTTAAACTACAATCTTGCCAGGCATAGTGTTATAGTGGTGCATACCTATAATCCCAGCTACTTGAGAGCTGAGGCAGGAGGATCACAGTACATGGGCAGTATTTTAGTCAGTTTTTTTTTTCTGCTGTGACCAAAATAACTGACAAGAACAATTTTAAAGGAGGAAAACTTTATTTGGGGGTAAAGTTTCAGAGGTCTTAGTTCATAGACGACTGACTCCCATTCCTTGGGACCTGAAATGAGGCAAAACATCATGGTGGAAGTGTATGGTTAAGGAAAGCAGCTGGGAACCAGCACCAGGAAGCAGAGAGAGAGAGAGATCTGCTCAACAAGGACAAAATATAAACCCCAAAGTCACATTCCCAGGGATCCACTTCCTCCAGCCATACCCTACCTGCTAACAGTTACCACTCAATGCCTATCAAGGGATTGATTCACTGGTTAAGGTTAAGTCTCTCATAACACAATCATTTCACCTCTAAACTTTCATTGTCTCACATGTGAGCTATTGAGGGACACCTCAGATCTAAATCATAACAAGCAGCCTGGGCAACTTAGTGGGACCCTGTCTGAAATTTTTTGAAAAGGACTGGAGGTGTTGCTCAGTGGTATAGTGCCTCTGGGTTTAGTCAGAAACACACACACACACACACACACACACACACACACAGAGAGAGAGAGAGAGAGAGAGAGAGAGAGAAGCTGCAAACTATTTGGATTGTTGATCTGTATTAAAGGCTATAGACTGGTATTGTATTTTGTTGTTGAGATAAAATCAATGTATAAAAAGTTGAAAAAGAAGTGGACTAATCCTTGAACATCCCTGAACATATATTCTCTCCCAGTTCTAAAAAGGAATCTTGCTTACTCTTTACTTCTTTGATACTTCTTCCTGATCTTTCAGTTTGCTACAGGTTTACTGTATTCAAATGTATAGAAGCTAAAAATGGTACAAAGAATGGTATTCCAAACCAGATGCATTTGGAACCAGGTGCTATTATTAAGTGCTCTAGGTCTTTGTAAGCTCTTGATGAACTGAGATCAGATTCTGTAACCAAGTGCCTTACTGTAAAAAAGTTTAAACAGCTTAGGTATACGGTATAACCATCACATAATTATCCCTGGGAAAGAGCTGGTTGTAGTGATGGTATTGGAAGCTGATGAGTGAGAGTAATTGAAATGTTCACATTACTTACAAACCTATTGCAAGACTATTTCCATATCCAATTGACTTTCATAGCATATTTTAAAGACAAAATAGGGAAGACCTTGATCTTCTCCTCTTTCCTTATCTGACCCCTTTTGTTCTGGAAAGGCATCTATGCTCACCCAACAACCACCATTGTCACCCCACTTCTGTCATTGATAACAAGATTAATTATCAGTCATATATCTGAGTAAGAGGTAAGAAGAATCACATCAGAAATCTTGGATAATTATTATCCCGCATTTATATGCACTATGTAGTAATGAGTTGTAGGAGAAATAGGATCACTTGTGAAGTTCAGATGTTGATGGTAGTAGGGGAGAGAGATATTAAAGCATTTTAGTTTTAGAGGGCAGTGATTTTAGATGAATTAAAGACTTCTGCTGTCAGCTACAATGAAGAAACTATTATCACCCTGCAACTCCTTTCATGAACAACTGTATGATTAGATAAATGTATGACACAACCGTTTTCAGGTATTGGCTGACAGGCTTTATCTTTGAAGGAAAGTAAATACCTGAGATAAGCCTTTCATCTACCTTGGTTTTCTTCACAGGAGTGCATTTAGTGGACCAGAGAATATGGGGTGAAGTCAAGCATTGCATGGTTGTTTCAATGAACCTAGCAGGCAGAATTTGTAGTTTGAGGATGTTAAAGTGGCATGAATTTGCAGAGTAGGGTACTGAAGAAAAGAGTTCTGAATGGGAGATACTACCTAGAAGTGTACATGGAGTTTCTTGCAGATTTTTGCCTGAATGTTTAAAAGTGTATTAGAAGATTTTGTGAAGCCTAGGACAAAGTGACCACTGTGGAACCAAGAACCAATTAAAGATACAAGTAGTTTCCCAGAGATGGGAAATGTTGGAATTCTGATTCCCTGAGCACCTAACATTCAAATGAGACTCCAGAAAGGCCAGCTTCAGGAGTAGGAACCATCCCAGAATAAGGTCTTGTTCTAGGACTAAAGCCAAACTTGAAAGAGACCAGTCCTAGCAATGGAAGGATCAATAGAAGTTGTTAGTAATGTGATCATCTGCAGAACATGGATTAGTACATTGTAAGGAAGACAATATAATCCATGTTTTCTAAATGTATCACACAAAGTCCAGCTTATAATATCAACAACAACGAAATTACTGGACTTATAAAGAAACAGATCCATTAACCAGAAAAAAAAGCAATCAGAAACAGGTCTTGAAATAATGTAGGTGATAGAATGAATAGTTAAGGACTTCAAAATAGCTAGTAATTTATTGAAAGATTTAACATAAGGTGGGTCACAAATGAAAGAAGAGATGGGAAATTTCATAGGAATAAATATGAGCTATAAAAAGAACCATATGTATATATTCTAAAACTGAAAAGAAGTATTTCTCAAAAATAAAAAAAATCATCAATTAAAAACTACAGACTGTGTTAGTAAACCTTAAGACAGATCATTATAAATGATATGATGTGAGGAACATAGTGTGAAAACTAGAAAAAACAGAAAAGCAAAAGAAATGCTTTCGTGACCTCTGAGACAAAAGCAAACAGTAAATATTTCTACAACTGGAGTCCCAGAAAATAGAAGAGAGAACTAGGCTGAAAAAAATTAATACAATGGGCTGAATTTCTCCAAATATGATAGAAAATACCAAATTACAGGTTCAAGATGTTTTAGCAAAGATGTTTTGGCTTAGGTAACCAAAGCAGGATAACAACAAAGTGAACCATACTGAAGCATATCATACCCAAATTGGTAAAATACAGAGGTAAAGAAAAAAGATCCTGGGATTGTGGGGAGGACAGTATATATACATGGGAGCAACAGTAAGAGTTCCTCTGGCTTCTTGAATAAAGACCATTCAGGAACTTTTTTTAATGCAAAAAGAAAAGAAAATCTGTCAACATAAATGTCTATATTCAGTAAACACAGACTTAATTGAAAAGTGAACACATAATTAAGATATTTTCAGATAACAAAATCTGAAAAAAAAGTACTAATAGACAAAGTACACTATAAGAAATGATAAAGGAAATTCTTCTAGATAAAGGAAAACAATACCAAGTGGAAACTTAGATCTGTAGGAAGAAATAAAGAGCATTAGAAATGATAAATATGTGGATAAATATATATTTTTATATGTATAACTTTTCATCTTAATTTTTAAAGGACAACTTAATATTTGAAGCAAAAGTTATATTATTGTAGTGTGAAGTTTATAATGTAATTATAAGTACAATATTTGACAGCATTAGCATTATGGAGAAGGGAGCAGTAAATGGTCTCATACTATTTATTGTACAATTCCTATATTTTACATGAAGTGGTTTATGGATGCATATTGTTAGTTTTAAAAAGCACATACATGGATGTATAAATATATAAATATTACCAAGAGGTGTAATTTACAAAGTCAACAGTGGCAATATTTAAGAAATAATCACATTTTTTTAAGGGGGGGAGAGAGAGAGAGAGAATTTTTTAATATTTATTTTTCAGTTTTCGGTGGGCACAAAATCTTTATTTTATTTGTGTGTGGTGCTGAGGATCGAACTCAGTGCCCTGTGCATGCCAGGCGAGCATGTTACCACTTGAGCCACATCCCCAACCCAGAAATAATCACTTTTAATAGAAAGAAGGGATGGAAGAAGGAAGAGGGAAACAAAAGCAGATGGCACAAATATTAAATAAATATTCCAAAGGTATATTTAGAATGAATCAGATAATCATATTAAATATAAATGGACCAATAAATAAATATAAATGGACCAAATTCCACAATTAAAAGTCCAAGATTGTCAATGTGGATTTAAAAATAAACAAATCCCAACTATATGTTGACTGTAACATATGCACTTTAAATATGAAAACACAGAGTTGAAAGTAAAAGGAGTTAAAAATATATATAATTCAAATACTGATTTTTTGAAAACTGTGACAATATTAATTACATAAAGAAGACTTCAAAATCAGGAAGCTTGTCAAAGTTAAAGAGAGGCATCTTTCTTCTTTTTCTTTTCTTTTTCTTTTTTTTTTTTTTCCAGTTCTGGGGATCAAACTCAGGACTTTGTGCATTTTATGCATTCTAGGAAAGTACTCTACCACTGAGCACATATCCCCAGTCTAAAGAGGGAAATTTCTTTACAACAAATTGTCAACTAAATTGTCAATTAAGAACACTTAATAATCCTGCATGTTTACTCAACTAATAATGAAGACCTATAGAACAGAAACCCAGACAAGATTATTTTTGCTCTTCTAGCATTATATTATGAAAAAAATTAAATACATAGAAAAGCTGAAAGAATATTTTAATGAACATCTTGTATGCTCAGCAATTGTTGTCTAATATTAACGTTATACTATGCTTACTGTAACAAATTTCTGTCTGTTCTCTTTGCTTCTGTCCATCAATTCATCAAATCCAGTGATTTTGAGACACTGCTCTGTGAAGCTCCAGGGAGTGAGTGTGTGTTCACAGGGGGAAGTACTATGAGAATACCTATTTGGTCAAATAATCAATGTTTCAGCCTATTGTTCTCTTTCATATATTGCACTTACGTTTATACTTCCTGAAGATACAGTTCTGTGACTAAAAGAAAAAAATGGAAATGTGTATCATAGTAAGCCACCCTCCCAATCTAGTTTAGCATAATCCAGAAAGCAGACCATATGTTCCTTGATGATGCTGAATGGGTATATCAACTTGGGTAGCTTTTCTGAGGGCAAGGACCCGACTTCATTCGTCTTGCTGGACAAATGAAGGTGGGAAAATTATTTATTCTGAGTATACTATTGTATTTTGGGGCACTCCTGTGGGAATATGGTATAAGTTGGACAGTTCTCCCCTGGCTGTCAGATTTGTTAATTATCAACTAATAATGGAGCTGTTTTACGTCTAGAATCCCTCAAGACCATTTATTAATTACAAGACTATAAATTTCCTCTACTCAATCCAGTTTTCTCTCTCTGACATTCCCCTATTCAGAAATGCCAACACTGAAACATTGCTTGCTTTTAAATTAAACACATAAGGTTTGAAGAGAACTTTGGAATAAGAGGGTTACATCTACTGTGTTCTAAATATTGGTACTTACTGTTCTTCTAAAACTGTCTCTAAAAAAATGGGAAATCCTTCATAACTCATTTCATATTTTCTGAAGTTCTTTTTCCTCTGGTCAGATCCAGTAGGGCCCTGTATATGCCTTGTATCCAGTAATGGAAAATCCTCTACAAAGAATGTGCTCAGAAGACTTAATGGGCTTAAGCAATTACCTTACCCATGGGGACCCAGTGGATGATATTTGTGACCCCACTGTACAGAAAAGAGCAGACACTGAGAAATAAGGGAAGTTGTCTCAAGTCCACCAGAAAACAGGATGAGGTTTTTAGGTGTTTGAGAAAAGTGCTCCATTCACTCCATTTCTGCCTCAGAACACTGAGCAGCATGTAGCTAAGCTGAGTTTTCTACTCTGGGAAATGTTATTTTTTACTTATCAAAAATGTATTACAGTTAGAAGAATTACAGTCTCCCTCACACCATATGCTAAAATTAATTCCAGCTGGATTAAAGCAATAAATAAATGTATAAAATCAATTATTAGAAACCCAGAATAGAAATGAATATTTATCCCAACTAGAGTGAGAGATGACTTTGTAAACTTAAAGGCAAAGAGAAAAGATCATAAAAGTACAGATTAGTAGGTTTGACTCCATTAAAAATTTAAAATTCTGTTCATCAAAAATCAAAACTAAAAGGAGGCAAGTGTCTGAGGCAAATACCAGGGACAAGTGGCTAGGGGTATTAGAGGACCAAGCCATTTGATGGCAATGTGTGATTCTTATAGTTTAATGCTAGGTCAGACATCCAGTCTTTTCTAACCTTAAGTTATTTCCATTCCTTTCTTGCTCAGTAGAAGAATTCTTAGTTGTCTGGGTTCTTTTCCTTCTTGTTATTCTATAACCTTTTTTAGCTCTAGCAGTGGCCTGGTTTTATATTCCATTGCATTCTTTGCCTGAGGCCCTCTACCTCTTACATGCATTCTTTAGTAATGTTTCTATGAACCCTAAATAATGTGAGTTTCCCCAGCAATGTTGTCCTATGCCACTTTTTATTAGGTATCAGTGTTCTATGCTCATCTCTTGTTGCAGATACAGTGGTTTTACTTCTAGAAGAAAAGTGTGATATGTAGTTATACTTGGTTTTCTAACTTTGCTGAAAAATTGAGTGCTGGAAAGTGTGTGTGTGTGTGTGTGTGTGTGTGTGTGTGGTGTTCAAAGGGAATAGACAAAAGTAATAACTATAGGAAGTTCTGGTGGGAAAGTATGTTCTAGCAAGATATGTTTCCACATTATCTTGATCCACTAGAAGCAAAAAACTGTAATGAGCTGAAGGAATTGATGGATGAGTCAGTGTACATTCTGAACCAAGTTTCAGTGAATTACACTGAGCAAGATTCTCCCAACTTCTCCTGTGTCTATTCGCAGGGGTGAATACTTATAAATCACGATTACATTTTGCCAACAACCACCCTCTCAACAGGTAGCTCTTGTTCCATTGTATATCCCCAGAGAAAATATGTGTAAACATCCATTCACTCATAATAGTTAAGAACTCATTATGTTCAAGGTACTGTAAAATACACAAAGAGAAATTCTCAATATGTTTAATATCTTATCAATGGTGAATATATATAATTAAGTATAATAAGTTCAGAATTTGCTAAGTGTCATATGAAACATGAATGGAAATATGCAGTTGAAATATAGTGAACAGAGGCTTCTTGTCCAGAAAAGATGGTATAGACTCACTTTCCCCTGTTAAGCACAACTTTAAATTCTAGTAATGGTATAATAGACATGCAAATGAGAACTCTGGAAGAGAACTTGGGTTGATTTGAGACTCTAGACCTGGAGGGGAAAGCACAGTGGCAGCATGCTGGGTCCCAGAACAGAAAGCGGCCTCCCAGACCATTTGTTTCCTAACTCCCAACCTAGCAACAAAAGGAATTCCAAGAAGGCTGGTTTCTTCTCTGACTGATTGGGTGTCTTTATGTCAACTTTGGACAAATCTAATATCATCAGCAAAAGGGATTAACTAGAAGCCTTATCAAAAATAACTGGCCAACTGGGCACAGTGGCAAAAGGCTATAATCCAATCTTAATATGAGGATTTCAAGTTCAAGGCCAGCCTTGGCAACTTCGTGAGACCCTATTTCAAATAAAATTAAAAGGACGAGGGCTAGAACTCAGTGGTACACCATCCCTGGGTTAAATCCCCAGTACCCACTCCTCCACACACACACACAGGATGCCCAGAGGAATTCCTCTACTTCCCCATCAGGCCTTTTTCACCAAGAGATGCTGAGGCAGATGGACAAGCAGAAGAGGTAAGAGAGACCCAAAATAGCAAGATGTGCTGTTTGGGAAGTTTTTTTTTTTTTTTTTCTCTGTGGGTCTCAGGCTTCTCCTTCCCTACCTAGAGACATTGGGGCAGCAGATAGAACCAGAAATGAGGATGCAGCCTCTTTTTTCCCCACATACCTGATACTCTCCTCTTCAGCCCAGAGACGCTGACAGCAGGAGGAGCCTATTATGCCCCTCTTGCACTGAAAGACATCTGATACCCAGTGTGGGGAAACCCCTTTAATACCCACAGACAGTGAAGTGGGAGCAGGGACCAGTGGGAGCCCTGTGCCAGCAGATAAACCCAACAGCCAAAATAGCACCTCAACTAATGTAGAAATTAGAGTGCCTCTGGACCCATAGCCAGAAAAGTAGCCATGACCCACATGATTGATTTAACAGGTACACCGCTTACTACAATGAAAGATTTAAATAGAACTTGGAATTTCTTACCATAATAGAGAAAATGTCCAGAGTGCTATAAAAAAATCACTCATCATAACAATAACTAAGAAAAATCACAGATCATAGGAAAAAGGGCAATCAACTGACACTAATACCCCCAAGATGAATCTGGTGTTGGAATTATCTGACAAAAATTCTGAAGCATCTGTCATATAAATGGCTCACCTCCGTTACAAATTTTTTGATAAACACTTAAAAATAGAAATTCTTAAATAACAAGTAGAATTTGTAAAACAGAACTAAATGGAAATTCTACAACTGAAAAATACAATAACAAAAATTTAAAAAAAATTATGAGTAATCTGAATAGTAGAGTGAAGGTGAGAGATGATAGAATTATTAAAGGTAAGAACAGAACAATAGAATCCTTCCAATTTGAAAAATACAGGAAATAAACTAGAGAAAAAGAATAGGGCTTCAGGGATACGTGGAACAATGATAAAAAATTCAACATTCATGTCATTGGTGTTGCAGAAGAACAGAGAGAATGGGGCTGAAAAAAACATTTGTAGAAATAATGGCTGAAAATTTCACAAATTTGACAAAAGACCACAAACTTACAGATATGAAAAGCTGAAGAACCCCAGATGTGATAACCTCAAAGAAATACATGTCAAGATACATCCTAATTAAACTTTTAAAGATGAAGTATATAGAAATATCTTTAAAGCAATGAGAGAGAAATGACAATGTAGGCCAGAAGGAAGTGTCACAATATTTTTCAAGCAGTGAAAGAACTGACAACTGTAAAATCTTTGTCCAGCAAAACTGTCCTTCAGAAATGAATAGGAAGTAACATTCTCAGACAAGGAAAGAGTAAATGTATTTGTTATTAGCAAATATTCTCCTAAAGATTGACTGAAGGATGTTCTTCATGTAGAAAGGAAGTGATAAAAGCGAAAATATTGGAGGATTAAGAAAGAAAAAATAACAATGAAAAGAGATATATGGGTACACTCAATAAAATGTCATTTTCTTCTTGAGTTTTCTAAATCATATATAATTAAAATAAAAATTATAATCTCATCTGATATTCACATCAACAATATTTAAAAATGGGAAAAGTGAGAGATTTAAGTGGGAGTGAGGTTTACACACTTTACTTAAAGTAGTAAAATTCTCACAACAATAAACTCTTATAAAGTCACATATTAGATTATAATATCATTCCCAGAGCAACTACCATGAAACTATGCAAATAAATACTTTCTAAATTATTCCATCAAGATAGAATCCCACAGGAAGGTAATGAAAGAGAAGGAGATGAATGAGGAATAGAGAAATCAAAAAGAAACCAAGTATAAAATGATATACTGAAATGTGAACATCACTAATTGCTTAAATGTGAATCATCTGAATATACCAATTAAAAGACAGATATTGGCAGAATGAGTAAAAGAACACAATCCAATTATGTTTTTACAGTAAACTTGTTTCAAATTCAATGATTAGGTAATTTGAAATTAAAAAGCAGGAAAACACTAATTTAAAAAAAAAACAGGAGTAAAATTAAGATCTAGTAAAAGTGGAATGCACGATAAAGAATATATCTAGAGATAAATGAGGACATTATACAATGATAAAAGAAGTAACCTACCTAGAAGACAAAGTGATCCTAAATGTATATACATACCAAACAGAGTCTCAGAGTATCAGCAAAAACTGATAGAACCAAAGGAGAAATAAATAAACCAACAGTGATAGTTGGGGACTTCAGTGTCTCCTGTCAAAAATAGATAGAACTAATATATAGAAAATCAGCAAGAACAAAGAAGATAGGGGATCATAATCAACCAATAGTATCTAGTTGACATATACAGAATATTCCATATAACAATAGCAGAATACTCTTTTTATTTTAAGCACCCATAGAATTGTTTTTTTAAATAGACTATATCCTAGACCATATAGAAAAACTCAGTTTTCAGAATTGAAATCATAAAGAATGTATTCTTAGACCACAATAAAATCTAACAACTGACAACTGTAAAATCAATAACAAAAATTCAGGAAAGTCTCTATACACATAAAAATTAACATATTTCTAAGTTCATCCATAGGTGAAAGATTGAGTATTAAAGGAAGTTAAAAAATACATAGAACTGAATGAATAAAGAAGAAAAATGTTATGTTTATAAGAAAAAGCAATTGACCAAATCCAACATTCATTCTTAATAAAGACTATCAGTATAAATATGAATTACCTCAACTGGGTAAAGAACATCCTTGAGATTGGGAATAAGACAAGGCTGTTGACTCTCACTGCTTTTATTCTACGTGGTTTTAGAAGTTCTGGCCTCAACAATAGGCTAGAAAAGGAAATAAAAAATATGCAATTGGGAAAGGAATGAAATAAAATTATCTCTTTTTGCAGATGTTCTGATTGTCTACCTAGAAAATCTCCAGGAATATATAACAACAGCAAACAAGAACTAGAACTAATAAATGAGTTCAGGCAGAGAATAGAATGCAAACATACACAAAAACAATGATGTTTTTATATGCTAACAATGAATGTGCAGAAACCAAAATTTAAAACACAATACCATTTACAATAATTCCAGAGAAAATGTAATACCTAGGTATACCCTTGGCGAAACAGGTACAGGGTTAATATTGATGAATTTACAAAATGCTATGAAAGAAATTAAAGGCCTAAATGAATAAGACTTGGGAATTTCAACATAGTAAAGATGTCATTTCTCCCCAAATTGATCTTTAGATTTAGTTCAATTCCTAATAAAATCTCAGCAAGCTTATTCTAAATTTATATGAAATACACAGTCCCTGAATGGCTTAAATAATCTTGGCATATCATAAAGTAGGAGGATTCATTCCACCCAATATTAAGCTTACTATATAGCTGTAGTAGCCAAGCCAGTTTGGTTTTGGCAGAGCAATATAAAAAACCACACAGAATAGAGGACCCAGAAATAGACTCTCAGAAATATAGTCAAATGATATTTGACAACAGTGCTAAAGCAATTCAATGAAGAAAGCCAAGCCTTTCAGCAAATGGTGCTAGAACATTAGGCCTCTGCTGGAAAAAAGGTAAACACTGACCTCAATCTTGTATCTAATACAAAAATTAATTCCAAATGAGTGATAGACTTAAATGTAAACTTGGAAAATATAAAATCAGAAAAATTAAATATAGGAGTAAATATTGACAACCTAGGGTTAGGCAAAGAGTTCTTAGACTTAATACCAGAAGAACAATCTATAAAAGGAAAAATTGAAGGATTAAACTTCATCAGAATTAAGACTTTGGCTCTGTGAGTGCCCATGTGAAGAGAATGAAAAAACAGCTACTGACTGGGAGCAAATATTTACAGATCACACATTTTACAAAAGACTAGTTATTCATACTATACAAAGAATTCTTAAGAGTGTAAAACCAAACAACCCAATTAGAAAACAAGCAAAAGTCATGAACAGACATTTCACCAAGATGACAATAAGCATACTTACAAGTATTACATATGATTAGTCAGCAGAAATGTAAATTAAAGCCACAGGTATCATTACAAACCCCAGAATGGCTATAAAAATGATGGAGGATTCTGGCAAGATTGAGAGGTAAGAAGCACCAGGAATCTGTCTCCCAACCTAGACAAAAATTACATAAGCAGACTCTTGGTCAGTAATTGATGTTTATTTTGGTCGATTTCAGTTCTTGGCACAGTATCAGCTACCCATTCCCTACCCCCATCCCAGTAGCAGGCAGCCTTCTAGATCCCAGGAGCATTCTGCACATGATCTGTGGGAGCCAGTGTATGCAAAAAGGACTCTGTCCTCCAAAAGTCATGGATCTGTGCTCTGACTGCTGCTTACTTTGATAACAGAAGTACACACAGAAAGGCAGAGGCCATTATTATTGCACTTTGTCCCCCTTTATTGGAAGGCCTTTATCTTTGGGTAAAATGACTAATGGGGAATTCAAGAGTCAACATTCCCTTCCTCTTTTTATATTTCTTTTTCTCCCTTTTGGGGAGTCAGACATTAGAGACTACAATATTCAAAAGGGTCCACATATTCAGGGAAAGTCACGCTCACAGCCTGTGAAAGATGTAAGACTCAGAAGAGATGTGAGGAGGCCTTAGGCTTAAGCCACAGGCTAATTCTCAGCACAGAGATATCATATAACAATAGAAATTAAATAACAAATCAAAAAAAAATACCAGGAAGCCCTAGGGAAGGGAGATAATCTGATTTCCAGAGGTACCACATTATTAGTTTCAAATGCCCAGTTTTTCACAACAAAACCACAAAACATCCAAAGAAACAGGAAAGAGTAGCCCATTCAAGGAAAAAATTAATCAACAGATAATGTCCCTGTAAGAGACCTAATGATGGATCTACTAAACAAAGACTCTAAAAACATTGTCTTATAAATGCTCAAAGAGTTAAAAGAAGGTCTGAGGAAAGTCAAGAAAAATATGTATGAAGAAAATGGCAATATCAATGAAAAGATAGAAAGCCTAAAAAGAAATTCTGGAGATGAAAGATCTGATATCTGAAGTGAAAAATTCACCAGAAGGATTCAAAGGCAGATTTCAATAGGCTGAAGAAAGAATTGGTGAACTTGAAAATAGGACAAAGGAAATTGAGTTTCATGAACAGAGAGAAAAGACTGAAGTAAAATGAACAAAACATAAGGGACCTGAGGAATATCATCAAGCAGACCAACATATGCATTGTGGGAATTCCAGAAGGAAAAGAAAGGGCAGCATATGTGATTATTTGAAGAAATAATGTCCAAAAACTTGATAATACATATTAACTTAAGTGTCCAAGAATTACTCCAAGTAGAATGAATTCAAAGAGACCCACACAGAGATATATTTTAATTTAATTGTTGATAGACAAAGACAAAGAAAATCTTGAGAGAATCTCAAAAGCAGCAACAGAACAGTGTGAGTAATTACATACAAGGGATTCTCAATAAGATTATCAGATTTGGGGATGGGGTGGTGGCTCAGTGGTAGAGCACTTGCCTAATATGTGTGAGGCACTGGTTTCGATTCTCAGCACCACATATAAATAAATAAAATAAAGGTCCATTGACAACTAAAAAATATTTTCAAAAAAGATTATCAGATTTATTATAGAAACAGTTCAGAAAGCAGTGGGCTGACACATTCAGAGTGATGAAAGAAAAATCCTACCAACCAAGCATCATAGATCTGGCAAAATGATCCTTCCAATGTGTGAAAGAAATTAAGGCACTCATTTCATTCAGATCAACAAAAACTGAGGGAGTTCATTACCATAAGACCTGCCTTATAAGAAATGGTAACAGCATGGGGAACTAAATAAAAAATTATTTTGTTATGCTCTGTGCTTATATTAATTTGTAGCAATAAGTCCCACTGTATACAATTATAATGCACTAATAAAAAATAAATTTAAGAAATGGTGAAGGAACCCTAAAATCAGGTCTAAATGAAAGGACATTAGACTGGAAATTGAAGCTGTATGAAAAAATAAACATATTAGTAAAAATAAATACTTGGGCAATTTTAAAACCTAATATTATTGTAATAATGGTTTTAAGTCCAATTTTTAATTTGTATATGAGGTAAGAGACTAACTTTTTTTAAAAGTAATTATTGTTCTAAAGTTTTTATTATTGCAAATTTGATTTGTAACTTCACTTTCTTTGAAGATAAGACATAATTTAAAGGCAATGCATTTTAAAAATATTAGTTTGTGTTTTTGGAAACACAATGAATAAAGATATAATTTCACAATATCAACAATTGAAAGGAGTTACAACGGAGAAGTACAGGAGCAGTGTTTTTTGAATGTTATTGAAGTTGTTATAAATCCAAATTAGAGTGTATGACTTTAGGAAGTTTAAATGTAATCCCCATGGTAACTGCAAAGAAAATACAGAATATACACAAAAGAAAATGGTAAAAGAATTTGAATACTTCACTAAGGAAAAAAAAGTCAACTAAATATAAAAGACTATAATGCAGGTAATAGGGACAACAGTACTACAGGATATTCAGAAAAACTATAACAAATGGTATAGAATTAAGTTCCTCCTTGTTAATCAGCCCTAAAAAAGGAGGGAAATTCTGACACCTTTGACAATGTGGATGGACCCTGAGGACATTGTGCTAAATGAAATAAGCAAGTAACAAAAAGATGAACACTGTATGATTGCATTTACCCATAGGACTTAGAGTGTTAAAAATCAGAGACAGTAGAATAGTGGTCAGGGGCCAGGGGTAAAGGCATTAAGAGTTTAATGGGTTTCACATTTCAGTTTTGCAAGATGAAAAAGTTCAGAAGATGCATAGGTAGTGATGGTTGTAAACAAATCTGAATGTACTTAAAATGATTAATTAAGATGGTTAATTTTTATGCATATCTTACCACAATAAAATAATTTAAAAAATAATGACACCAGAGGCTGGTGTGGATGCAGATAAAATGGGTCAGAAAGAATAGATAACATTGCTGTGAAATATACCTAAAGACAGCCAGGGTCATCAGACATCACTTGAGGGTGGTGGACAATGAGGAACCTGATCAGATATTGAGTATGATTGAATATCAAGTATTGGGGACTCTGGCCAGCATGGGAGGAATTTTGCCAAAAGTGGACAAATACAAAGAAAGACACAGAAGTCCAAAAGTCAAGGTCTAATTAGGAGAGAATTTGAAGGAGCCTGACTAAAGTGTGGTCAATGAAACACTCTCTCAATAGCATTAATTTCACTGTATGTAAAGGGTACTTAATACACATTTATTAAATGAATAAATAACTTACCATCTTTTTATCACTTGATGATTCCTTTGGTCACTGACTACTGCCAGCAGCACATGAATTTCAAAATGAGAAAATCAGGGACCCTGGACAGTGAGCACATTTTGCCTTATTGCTGAGTTGACTGTCTCCCAACTGAAGCCAGTGTTTTCTAAGGGGGGATTGTTGGTATTCTGCACAAGACAATACTTTGTTGATGAAAATCACACACTGCAGAACTTTTAGCAAACTTCAATTGTCAGTATTGCACGCCCACAGGCACAATTATTGAGACATTAGAGACCCCTTCCCATTTCCAAGTGTACCCTAGCAACCTTGATTAAGAACCAGCACTTTCTCTGATTATTATAGACCCAAGAAAACTGGAGGATTCACATGATTCAAGAATTACGTCCTATTTTACTCTGGCACAGTGGCATGCACATAACAGAAAGAAATAAGACTTCCATGCCTTCACGGTGTCTCTAAGTTTGAGTTTGAATTGGTCTAAAGTGTTTGTTTTGCTTTTTTTGTGTGCTGGTTTTTCTTTTTGATGAGCATAAAGAAATTTCTGCTTCAGAAAAATGCTTCTGGGCAAATACCAATGTCCTAACCCCCAAACCAATCTCAGTCTCAATAGAAGAAAAATATTTGAAAGGAAAAAGAATTAATGGATAATTTTTGTAGATGTGAAAAATCTCTTGGAAGGGCAATTTTCTCGTGTTGATTGGCAGAAAAACAGCAGCATTAATTATGTTGCCTTGTAAAATCTGAAAGAATTGTAGTTAGCATTGGAAACCTTTCTAACTGCCTTTGTGGAAAGGCATCTAAGGGATCAGAAACCATCTCCATCAGAGAAGTGCTGAGGCAGCTGTGCCTTCCCAAAGCACTGGATCTGGATGTGGTTACAGGAAACCCTTTTGTGAGCTCAGGACAATAGGACTTTGGGGAAAAATTCATGGGAAGTTGGCTGGTGGAGAAAGGCAGAATTTGCACTTTACCTTTTAAGCACTTGAGAAGTTTCTCTCCTTTCCTCCTAACCCCTTGAAATAAGGGGAAGGAGATAAGTTTAAATGGTGCCTGGATTCATTTGGGTGCCAGTGTCCTCAGCCTTGCTGTTGGTTTATGGTGACAGATAGGTTTTCTAGCTTTGGGACCAGGGAGGACAGATCTTGATCCACAGCACTATGATTCTTTCAAAAGAGTGGGTGGCTTAGATAGAAAAGAAAAACAAAATGATGACTTGCATAAAAATAAATGGAAACACTGTATTTCTTTCTGATAAATCTAGTTCTAAGATAGGAATTTTGAGTAAAGAGAAAGCCCTAGAAGTGTAGAAGCGTGCCTTTTGAGGTTAAAAAAAAAAAAAAAAACAGAGTTCAGAGGTCCAGCTTTTGTACTCTGCTTGAATTTCAGATGAGATAAAACCAGCAGCTCTGCTAAGTTGCAGTGGAAAAGCTTACATGGCTTCTTGAGAAAAGCAATTTATTTTAGATTACAGCACAGCGGCTATCGTTTAAACTGCTAGGGATTGTAATTGAACTCAGAACCAACCTTCTCTGTGAACACAAGGTGTAGTAATAAGTTTACCCAGGCCGTTCTGAATAACACGGATGCCAGGCCTGCAAGACAGATGAGTGTAGTGACACAAACATGGAGTTACTAGTGTCCTGCCACCCTTCCAGCAACTAGGCCATTCTAAAATACATTCTGGGAAATGTACCTAGTCATGTATTCAAATGTGCACTTTCTGTCCATCTGGGGGGATACTGGTGTGAAACAGCTAGCAGGTAGCAATCTCGGGAAAACTAGAGAATATGCAATTAGCACCAGAGAAATTTTTGTCCAATTTGCATCTTTAGGGTCATGATGGAGCTTAGGGGCAGGGGAAGTGGGTAGGGAGATTTCAGGATAAAGAGTCCCTCTTGATACTGGATAATCCTTGATTTGATAATGAAGGGAATGCACTCACCCTCTTGCTTATCCTTAATGACAGAATGTCATCCTGTCATTAAGTCCTAATGAAAGCTTAATTGTTCTGTTGGGGAAAACTGATGTGTCTCATTTCCGTACACTGCATTTGCTTTCTCCTTGTTATAAATAAATCCAGTTATACCAAATTCACTGTTCCTCCAGAGTTATCTGGAGGCTTAGAAGATAACATTTCATTCAGATTCAATTATTTGTTTTTGTTTTGAGTAAAAGATTGTCACAATGCACCTCTTTTAATAATTTTCTTTTCTTTTTAAATGAAAGTAAACATCCACACACTGTTTTTATAGTTTGTATATAAAGTTTCCCCCAAAGACTTCTTTGAAGACTAGGTCCCCAATGCAGCAATGTCTAGAGGTAGGGCTTTTGGGAAATGAGGGAATCATGAATCCTGAGGGCTCTGATCTCCTCTGGGGATTAATCCATTGAAAGTAGAGGGTCTACTGGGAAATCTTAAGCAGGTGGGGCATAGTCAGAGAAGTAGATTCATGGGGGCATGATGACTTTATCTTTTCCCCAGATTTTTATTTTTCTTTCTTTCTTTCTTTCTTTCTTTCTTTCTTTCTTTCTTTCTTTCTTTCTTTCTCTCTCTCTCTCTCTTTCTTTCTCTCTCTCTCTTTCTTTCTTTCTTTCTTTCTTTCTCTCTCTCTCTCTCTCTCTCTCTCTCTCTCTCTCTCTCTCTCTACTTCCTGGCTGCCACAGACTAAGCAACTTTCCTTCTCCATGCCCTTCCACTGAGATATTTTTGCCTCAGAACCAGCTAAACATGGACTGAAACCATGAGCCAAAATAAACCCTTCCTCCTATAAGTTGTTTCTGTCAGATATTTTGGACCCAGTGACAAAAAGCTGACTAATACATTGGTAAAAATTAATAGTTTAGAAAGACTTATAATGAAAAGTAACTGTTTCCACGAGTAGCCTTGAGACCTCTATCTTCTGCTTCCTAAATGCATGCACTCTTATCAATTCTAGTTTAACTTCCATGTTGCTGGTTAATATTTATTGATTTTTTATATCAACCACTGATTTAAAATAAACAAGAAGGATTTTACTTACATACAAAAACCCTTTGCATTCTCTCATTATAACATGACATTATTCTCAACTTTTACTGGTATTGCTACTTTTAAATCATATTTAAGTCTCTCCTATTGGCCCATCAATCAAACCAAAGTCTCCTGCCTCTTACCCAGGAAGGTATGAACACTCATATCTTTGTCTAAACTGTCCTTCTTCCTCTTCCACTTTCTATTTTCATTCAGCCTATCATTATTTTTGCTTCGTCAAGTTCAACTGACATTTGCTCCACCACCAAAGTGGTCTTTCTTTAGTGATTTTTCACAGTTGAAAACAATGATGATATTTGCACAATTAGGACTTTGCTAAATTATTTGGCTCAGACACTGAGGTCACAGTGTCACAACTATCATGACACCAGAAGGACGTTGTGCCTAGACTTAGGTTCAAATAGATTCTCTTCCTTCAAATCATTTTGTCAAACTCATTCTATCTTTTATTTTGTGTGATATATATTTCAAGTCTATCATATAAAATTCTCTTCATTTATTTTTACTGGAATTTCTAATATTCCCCTGCCTTTTCTGAGCACACGTTTCAATTCTATCTTCAGGTTTTTCCAAACTCCTGATCATACTCTTTGTTCTATTCTGTTTCTTATAGATCTTACAAGATCTCCACTTACAGATCTTCATTTAGACAGGTTGCTTGCTAGCCCTGCCATATAAAATTATCTGGAGAAATATCCAGAGTGCTACAGGGTTGGATTCACTGTTTGTTTGACACAATGGGATTTCTTTTCTTTCTCCTTCTCCTTCTCCTTCTTCTTCTTTTTAACTTGCCTTGTAATATTGCTAGTAACTTTCTAAGAACAGGTAACTTTCTGAGTCCTTGCAAGTTAGGAATTTTGTATTTTTGCCCTCATGATTGATAGCTGGGTGTTGACTTCTGTGTTTCAAGTAATATTCCCAGTTTTTAAATGTCCAACCAATTGCTTCTGAGTCTGATGCTACTTGGATGATCTTTCTCCCCTTTTTATTCTTTTCCCTTTTTTTGTCTTTTCAGGAACCTGATAAGAATTTCTCTTGGTTTACTAATACTTCAAAGTTTATTCTTCTTGAAACTGAATAAATTCCTATACCTTGAAGATTCGTGTTTCCCTTTAATTCTACAAAATTTGAAAATATAATCTCTTTGATAATTTCCTCCACTCCAGTGTCTTTTTTTTTTTTCATTCTGAAAATACTATGAAACCCTTCTTAAGATCTCCTGGATTGTCTTTATATACTACTTTTCCACATACTGGTATGTTTAATCCATAATCTAGGGAATTTTTCAAAATTTGCCTTCAAACTTTCTATTGGATTTTGTATTTAAACAATCATATCATTCTCAAGAGATCCTTCTTATCCGATTATTCCTTTCAAATGTTTTTATTTTTGCAGTTTTCGATTCTCCTTAAGTTTCTTGAATATATTGAGTAGATTTGACTTTAGAGGTTTGTCTTTTCCCTAAATTGTTCCCTTCAGTGTGACATTTTCTGCTTTTTGTTTGCCCATTCTGACCAGTAATTAATTATCCTCCTTTTAGGTCCAACAAGCTTTTCTATCCTACGCGGTACCTACTATTTCTAAAGCCTGACTCTTTCTGGGTTGGCAGGCAGGTCTGTTCCCCTTGGCGGCAACCGTCTTTTAGGCTGTGATTTTGTTTGCTACAACTCATAAGTCAATAGACTTTTATTGAAATCATTCATCTTCTAACAGCTTCTTCCCATTTTTCTTTGTGACTACAGGTTGATATTTTTATATTCCGTTAGCATCATTTAGAAAGTACTTTGGATGGGAAAGGAGGTAAATAGGTTTACTCAGTCCACCACTGTGAACCAGAACACACTCTTTTTCAAAAGAGAGTTTGTGATTTTTGTGTACCCCATGCCAAAGAAATACCTTGTAATTCTTAATCTTTATTTTCAATAGTTTTTTAAACTGATGTTTGCAATCAGCAGACACAGAAAGTTGCATGGACATTTTATTAAGTAGGTGGAGCCCGTATAAAATATACATGGGATGAAAGTATGTTCTGCTCTTTTCTCTACATCCCTTAATTGATTGAGTCAGTTTTTTATTTTTTTTTAAACTTCAGTGAATTCAGTGAGGTTATTATTATTTTTAAAGTTTCATTTTTCTTTGATTTGTTGAAAACATGTTCTTCAATCAAAATGATTCCTTTTTTCCTCAGTATATACAGGAGCAAAAATAATTCAAGAGTAGATCTGACCAAAAGACAAACAAATTGTCCAATGACTATATAAAACTGCTCAATGACAGACAGTTACAAATTAAAGTAGGTATTTATATCATTTATAAAATTAGCAGAGATTTGAAAATACTTATTACTGAAAAAGTGTAAGATGGGAACTTTAATATACTTTTTGTAGGAGCAACAAAATTTGTTATAAGCTTTTTGGTAATTTAAAATGTTCATAGTATTTAATCTGCGATTCTTCTGTTTTAGAAACTGAAGATAAGAAAATAAGAAATTAAAATCTAGTTTTAGTTCTCAAAATGCTCACTATAGTGTTATGTATAATAGAAAAATCCTAAGAAAAAAATAATAAAATTGGCATGCATTTACCATGCAATTTTGTTCATGTATTAACATACTGTTTACAAATGGTTTTTAATGACCTGGTATGAGAAACTGATAAAATGCTTAGGTGTAATGTAGATAAATAAAAAATTCAAAATTGTGTGTGTATGAAGATCTCAACCATCCAAAATCGAAAAAAAAAATTCCTAAAAGGAACAATACTGATTTTTTTTTAAAATTATTTTTTAGTTGTAGTTGGACACAATACCTTTACTTATATATTTATTTTTATGTGGTGCTGAGGATCAAACCCAGGGTAGAGCACTTTACCGCTGAGCCACAACCTCAGCCCAACAATACTGAAATTTTCACTGTGATTATTGGTTGAATTGCACAAGATTTTTTTTCTCTTTCGTAACATTTTGTTGAATTTCCAAATGTTTCATGGTGTATATGTTTGGTATTGATAGAAAAAAAAAAAGGAAAACACTTTAAATTTTATGCCTCTGAAAGTAAACCTTTTAAAAATGTCACCAAATGACCCATATAGCTTTTTCCCCATGAACTTTTTACCTTTTCTATCATACAATCAAGAGTGGACTGTATAAAGTAGTTTATGAAGTGTTTTCCATTACTGAAAGTATCTCTCTGATTCATCTGGAAGCACTAAATAGTGTATTATATGAGATTTGCTGCTCTTTTCTCTCAATATCTCACATTGGCTGTCTAAAGTCTGATTTATGTCAACATTAGCTAAAGAAATATTCAGATTTTATAGAAAAAGAAGCTACAATTGCATCTTTGGATGAAATTACAAACAAAGTGATAAACAGTGGGCTGAGAGTCAGACCTTCAGTTTGAGCTGTGGCTGGTTTACTTGCTGACAGATATCTCTTGTGAAAAATGAGGGCATTGAATTGGGCAATCCTTAAGGTCCTTCTATGTTTCTTATTCTAATGTTGCAAATCTCTTACCTTAGTATAACCCAGATGAAACTAAGATACAGAAATGATTCCATGAAAACCATGTATTCGAATAGTATGCTCTGTTGACAATTTCCATGCTTTTAAATAGACAACACTGGTTTTGTGAATGAAGTTTTACATGTCCATTTGTACAATGAGAGAACAGAGGCATTAGTAAATCCAAAGTAGAAGACATATTTGTGAGTTCACTAGATATATTTTAGGTCTAGAAATGACATTATTTGCTCTCAGAAGCAAAAGTTAGGACTTTTTTTTTTAAGATCCCTTAGACATAAAGATAAGGTGAACAAATGAGTGATTTTGGTACATCAGTTTCTCCTCCTCAATAAAATATAACAGTCAGTAGAATTTTGTCAGAAGCTGCTATAGGATAGGTGCTAGTGCTTTGAACCGTGAGAGTTTCATGGGCTCTGGTTGGCTTGTGCTCCATTGCTGTCCCTTGCTGTCTTCTCGCCCACACATCCTTCTTACTTTAAAAAAGATGCATATTAGAAGTTGCTTTATATTTTCCAGATCAATAAATAAATACCCGTTTGAAAATTAAAATAAAAAATCCAATGCAGCATCATGGGGAACAGAAAATACCATTTATCTTACCAAAATAGCAGTAAGCCTGGTTAACATGCAGTGATATTTTCTCCCATACATTTTTTCTTCATCTGTCCTGCCCTACAAGCCCCAAATTGATGCATCCAATAATACTATTTTGTTTTCCTCACATTGTGCTGTGTCCACAAAATTTTACATTATCATTTATAATTCTAGTATGGTATTGCTTTATATTGGGAAATTACAGTTTGCTAAAATCATCTTCTTTGATGTAGTTTGCTTCCAACTGTGGCTCTTACAAACAATGATGCAAGGAAGAACTTTGTATGTAGATCTTCATACCCTTGTTCAATGATTTCTTAAGGAGAATTTTACGTAAAGGAATTCCTATGACATTACTGGATGTGTGTGAATACGTGTGCATACGCAACGCTAAACCACCCTCCACAAAGGTTATACTGGTTATTCTTCTGTCATTGGTGCAGCTGCTTTCCTCTCTGTGCCCCCTCATCACCAAATGAGCCTTTGGATGTTTCCAGTTGAGGAGAAGGTCAATATACTGCACATGGCTTAATGCAGGTGTGACCTCATTCCAGAAGGCCCTGTTTTGGTAAGCTGTTAATGGGCATTCAAACTTTCCTCTCATTTAGCATTTCATCTCACTTCTTTAGCTCTGGGGAATTTTTTTTTTTTTTCTGAACAAGAAAGCAGTAGAGTGTTTTGTTTTTACTCCTGTGATACTCTGTCAAATAACAGGTGTCCAGGTTTTGACTGCCTATTACACTTTAAGTGCCCCCAGGTAGCTTGTGTTCAGAGGAACATTGACTATTCTATGTTTGTTTATTTTTCTTTACACTTCTGCCCTCTCCCAAACACTTTATCCTCCACCTCCAGACTTTCCACCTGGTACACCAAACCAGGGTGATAAAATACCACGCACAATTGTTCTTAAGCCCAGAAAATTGATTTTCCTGTGTTTAAGCTGGCATCATGAGCTGTTAACCCTGTTAGAAAAATACAAGTTGGATTTATGATTCCCTTATGCAGGTAATTGGGCTCTAATTTTAAATTCCAAGCCAATTGATTTATACTATATTGCATTATAACATAACAGAAGTACAAGTGAGTCCAGGTGATGCATGAATTTAAGCTTCCAATTATGTAATAAATTATTTTTGTTTCTTTAATAAATGATACCTTAGTTGACATCAACCTGTCCTGGTTCCCTCTGCCCACACCCCATCTGCTCTCATCCCTCCTCTGCTCCTTTCACACATATTTTTTTCCTTAGGAATGATTTGCTTTAGAAACCCAAATGCTACTTATAGAGGAAGTACAAAGGAAAGTTTGTACCTCATTCCTTTCTGCAAAGTTGTTAACATTTCATTTCAACACACAGCATATTTTTGCTATGTTGCTATTAATTAATTGTTCATAATATTTTTTTTTTTTTTGCTTTTTGTTTTTTTGGGTACTGGGGATTGACTTCAGGGATATTCAACCACTGAGTCACATCCCCAGCCCTATTTTTTGTATATTATTTAGAATTAGGTTCTCACTGAGTTGCTTAGTGCCTCACCATTGCTGAGGCTGGCTTTGAACTTGCGATCTGCCTGTCTCAGCCTCCAAAGCTGAGGCATGTGCCACAATACCCAGCTAACATTTATGTTTAAACCAACAACTATATAAATGACTTTCTCGGTGTGATATTTCATCCAGGGGATTCCTTTTGGAATATTGAGGCTTTCTTTTTCTTTCCATGAGATCCTACTATGGGCTCTTTCAGCAGGTTGATTTTTACTATGCTTTTTTCCTTCTTTTGAAATAATTTCCTCCATTGTATTTATTTTTAGCTGGGTGTATTTTACGTATTTCTGTACAACATGTCAAATTATTTTGGGAACAAGGGTAGGATATGAATAAATAACACATACTGCTGGAATCAGTTTCTGGGAGACTTAAAGAGTTATCCAGCAATCAGGGACAGTTAATTGGAATCTATATTTCAAACTGTTTTTCTTCTTTTGACAAGTTCATGTTATTTTGAGCAAGTGAGACTTTGTTCAAAAGCTCAAGTGAGGCTTTGGGCATTCATGAAGGAGATCAAGGTGCAAAAGGAGGTGACAAAGGAAAATGGGCAGTGGGAAGAGGCCTGCACTGAAGGTCTAGAACACCATGCTTTTATCTGACCCCTCATAGGAGTCTTCTGGCCCATTACTTCCTCTCTGAATCTCACTTCCTATATTTGCAACATGATATCCTTATCTCTGAGGCCCTTCTGAACTTAAGGTCAGATTTTAAGCCTCTAGCTTGGGGGAAAATTCTAGCCTCTGACCCCATTATTACTTTTTGTGTTGCTTTTAACTCATATCCGTCCCCAAAATTAGATTATGTGCTATAGAGTATTAAAAGCACTCCGATAGTGAATGGCTACCCTAAAAGAAATATTTTCTACCTTGTTCTAAAGAAAGCAAAGATATTGGACTTTCTTATGTGTCTTTTCATATGGGTGTGTTACCTGGTGTTCATTGCTGTAGGGATATTTCTGTGGAGAACGATGTAGGGTTATAAAAGAAAGATATGAGATGGCAGAGGGAAGCTGTTAGGAAAAATGTGATTTATATTAAAGGAAGAGCTCTTGCAGTATCTAGGACCCCTTCTTGAATGTGTGCAATTCTGAGCTATTTTTAAAATAAACTGGAGCATCATAATTGCTGAGTGATAACAGTGCAGATTTTGCTAGATGTGCTCTGGGGAACTTAAAGAATATGTATTTTCTCTTTTCCTTTCTTGGTAAATTGTTTGAAACAATCCAGGGATGCAGAAAAATAGTCTAATCTGAATTAAGGCCAGGTGGAAAGAATGGAATAATCACTGTTATTTTACAGTTTTGCTTTTTTCCCCACTTTCTCTGTTTTATGAGAATAATGCCATTTTACCGCTGCCTTTTAAGAACGTTGATGAGGTTCTTTTCTTGTCAAAAATGTCTTTCCTCATTTTATTTTTCCAACTCCCCTTATATTAAAAAAGTTCCCCAAAAGGAAATCAGATTTCTTATTTTTTATGGTTTTATTAGATAATCTTTGAAGTGTCCTTTTTAGGATGATTAATCTAGTTATTTTAAATCCTTGAGCATAATGGGTAAAAAAAAAGTCTTTCATGGAATTTTGAATCTGAGAGTCTTATATTTTATTGTGAATAGATCTAAAACATTTTATTTTTGACAGCCTTATAAAAAGGATGATGATTGGACATCTGACTTAACTAATAAGAGAATTTTATTATAAAGAAGGCAATTTACAAAATTCTTTCTAAGAGGGCATGGAAAGAAGTAACTGAACTTAATGCCACTTTTCTCATTTGGGGATTAAATATATATTTGTTTGTTTGTTGTTTTGGTACTAGTGATTTAACCCAGGGGTGCTTTACCATTGAACTACATCCCCAGTCCTTTTAATTTTTTTTGTATATGTGTGTATTTTTATATGCACATATAAAAATTATTTTTTACATTCTTGGCCATGTACTATTTCCCAATTCAGACAGTAAGTGGTGGGAACTTGCTAGTTTATTCTGGGGTAATTATCTTTTCTCTTAGTTGCAAATACAGCCAAGTAGTTTTCTGTAAATGCAGCTCTAAGCCAATTGTTAAAAAGAGTATTTTAAATCATTCCATTAAAAACACATCTCCCAATTTGGTAAAGTTCTTTTTGACCATCTGTGTTCTTGCAGAAGTTGAAAAATCTAGGGCACTATCAGGCATGTCACCAATAGCTAGTAATTTGGGAGTAATTTAATGTGTGAGGAATATGTTGGAAGACTATTTTAAGTCCACATATTGCAAGTAGGTTTTATTTATTCTAATCTGGGAGCATATGGATTGGAAAATTCTCAAGGTAATCTTTTGGTTGTAGAATTGTTTATAATGATTACCACCACTCAAATCAGCAATGTTCCGTGACAGAGATCATTATTGAATTTGGAGGTGCTGTGGCTCTTGTGGTACTCTTACCTATTTGTTGTTGATCTAGAAACTTCATGTTAAAATCTGCGTACATACATATATACCCACGGGATGTGGGTAATAGGATGTTGGAATGGTTGTTTTCTAGTCTCTGATAAGACCAGAGACAATAAAGCACACTTATTACAGAACCAGCCCGAGGAAGCCCTCCTGTACCTTAAGGTCTGCAGCCTTGGGAGAGTAAGAAAATGAGCCAGGAAGACTGAGGGTGCTGGGGGAATGAGGGTGGGGGTGGTATGGAGGAGGAAAAATATATAACTTTCAAAAGACAACTACCCCAAGTATAGAAAGTCAGGATCCAGGGCCCATGGCATTTAGGTATATAAGGGTTGAGAGTGGATTAGGAAGGCATTATCTTTGGAGGGAACTGTGGCCATGCTGTGAGTTGTCACTATCCCCTTGGGAGAAAGAATGGAGTGTGCTAGCTTATAATCCCAAGCCCTGACAGAGGTCATCAGGTGGACCAATCAGAGATCTGAGTTGTGTTTCTTACAGATGGAAGACCAACAAGCTTGGTGTCCGAATCAAGCATGAGGAATTTAGGGTGGCCTGTGCATTGGGGTCCAATTCACCCTAGAAAATCTAGAAGGCAAGATAAAGAGGGGATGCTAACTGTCTGCGTGGCAGGGAAGGCATGCTGTTGCTTGGTACTGAGACTGCATTTCCCAGTTTTAGTCATGTTATGAGATGTGTGAGTGTTTCAGGGGCGACCAGATCTGACTCCATCAAGGGAGAGCCAGCATGTGGGCTTTCTGATCTAGTTCAATATAGTAACTGAGTGTGTCTTGAGATCGTAGCATATGAGATCCAAGACAAACTGCTAGATGTGATGTCCTATGGCCTAGGAAGAGATCTGGGTTTAGTGAACTGTCTGAGAGAAGAACCCAGCCCATAAACGCTCCCCAAGAGAAAACCTATCAGCTCTGTCCAGGCCCAGAGACAGCAAAGCCAACTTGTAACAGAACCAGCATAAAGAGGAAGCTCTTCTGTACCTTAATTTCTTCAACCCAGGAAAAGTCAGAACATCTGCCAGTAGATCTGAGGGTGTATGGGGGTGCAGCATGGGAAAGTGTGGGAGAGAAGAAGTGTGATCCCATTGCAAGCTGTCAGTCTAAAGCACAACTGAACTGGGAAAGGAGACCATTCAGCCTACACGCAAAGACAGAGATTTGATTAGTGCATGGATGTGTAGTTTCTTTTTCAACTGAGACTGCATTTGCCACCGGAAGTTGTTTTAAAATTGTCTGTTTCCTGAAAGAAGCCACAAGTCATGGGGCCTGCTAGAATTTTTATCTAGGAGCCGGGGAAGATTATTACCCTCTATTCAAATTTAGAGGATCAGTGAGAGAGAAAAATGTTTTGTGTTACGATGACTCAAGGTTGTTCAGCATATTGTTACATAAAGATGTATCTGTGTTTACTTCTAAATATGTGTTTACATTGTAAGGTATTTACTTTGAAGATTTTGTAGACTTATCCATAAAGCTCCTAGGGCCATACCCATGGATTCAACATATGTTGATAAATGTATCTATTTAGATTAATAGAACCATTTAAATAAAATAATATGCCTTAGGAACTAATATTAATCAGTTTATTTTAAAATTTCAGGATATCACCTCAGTTATTCAATATGCTTATTTTCTAATACCTTCTCTCGTTTTAAGGCTTAAGATAATCATAAAACAAGCCAGAGGGGAAGACACCTATGAAGAAAGGAGGGATATATACAAAGGATTCTGTGCTGGGCAAGCTTGCTAAATTGTTTTCCTTTTTCAAGGGAGAATGCAGAATTTGCTTGTCTGCTCTTAGATCAGCTTTCCCCCAGTGGATCATTTCCTAAAACAAGATCTTCAGGATAGTAAGAGGAATTATTTGAAATGAAGCTGCTTCTTAGTTAAATATTTATAGCAAGTCTGTTTTCATTTACCAAACCCTGTTTACCTTGGACCTCCCAAACTCTTGATGTTATTGTATAAGTTGTAACTTTCCATATTGTTTTTATCGTATGTGGCATTGTCGAAACATATTTGACTGCAGAGTTGGTTTTGGTGAGGGCCAGGTTTTAGAAATATGTCTTTAAGAGGACTGGTGGCTCCAAGTCTGATAGTTACCCTTACAAATACAGATGATAAGAATATAAATTCCAGATCCTAAAGGTATCAGATGATTCTAATGATAATTAGAAAGAATTATATCCATACACAAGGAAATACATTCTGACAGTCAATTTATTCCTCTCTGGTTTGGTAGAAACTGCTTATTGCAGATACTACTCCTGAGGTATAGAATGAGTATACAGAAATGAGGATGTTGTTCTAAAACTCTGCAAGGCTATATATGCACAGCATGTACCTAGGCTTAGGGATGCAAATAGTTTTGTTTTATTAAGAAAAATTTTTGCATTTGGGATCCTAGCTCTAGGCTTTAGCTTAGTACAATTATGATCAACTTACCAAACGTTTTCCATTAAGCATTCATTTCTTATATTTTATTTTATTTGTGTGCAGTGCTAGGGATGGAAGGGGCTCTGTGTGTGCTAGGTAAGTGTTCTACCACTGAGCTACATCTCCCAGCACTTAGCATTTTTTTCTCAAAGAACATTTTCTGGTGGTTTTTTTTTTTTTTTTTTTATCTTGGGCAACTTGGAAACATTATTATGTGATCTTGCTAGGCTTCTTTCCATGAAAAATTATCCACATACAATCAGAATGTAGTTTTTATATGCTTTAAAGAGCTACTCTTTTGACAATATCCACCTATCCACCCATGTAGGTGAACACTGGAGTCAGGCTAATCAGATTTGACTGGTCTCTGACCTATTAGACAATTAACCCTGGGCAAGCTTCTTGGTCCTTCAACTCCAATTTCTCAGTTCATAGTAGATTTCCCACAATTTTGTTGCAGGGAATGCTAGAACTTCTTAAGGTGCAACACTAGGATTAGGAGGGGTCAAGTTCCTAATTCTTCAACCCCTCTTAAACTAGAGCAGTTCTATATCTTTCTACTTGATATTGAGCTTCTATGTAACATTTCATTTATTGTAAGAGGTTTAGGTTTGAAAATAAAGTTTTAAATACCATCTTCCTGCTTCTGCATTAATTGTCATAATTAAATGATAGGAATCAGGAAGAGCAAGGAGGAAGGCACATGTTAAAGGCTTAGAAATGAATGCTAAGTCTGCTGGGTAGCCTTCAACAAATTACTTAACCTATCTGTGTCTGGGCATAATAACACATGTCATTAGATTGTTGGTGGGATGATGAGACAGTGTGCAGATTATGCATTAGCACAGCGCCTGTCATATGGAAACTGTTACCTAAATGTCAGCTATTATAGTTTTTACTATTAAAACTCCTTACAAAGTAGGCACCACATACTAAATGTGCAACAACCATCAGCTCCTTCTTCCACCTTCCTGTCATTTTCTAACTCAACTTTTCCTCCACATACAGGCTACTCTGCTCAATTTTGTGGAAATTGATAGATAAACAAAGAACCAAATAGAATGCATATGTAGTACTCAGCATGTGTGATAAATATTTTTTGAATTCAATACAAAACGAAGTGGAAATTTAACCAATTTTATTAAGGTATAAAAAATCTGTAAGGTTTTCAGAAGAGAGAATCATGGAAGTATCTATTGCTTACTGTAAGAATCAAAGAATCTAAAATATTTTTTCTGAGTTTCAGTTCTGATAAACTTCAGTTGATTGGAATGCCTCCAATAATCCCAAACCTTTGAGATTTCTGAAATCCCCTGAGCTACAACCCTCTTTGAAAATCTTTACAAACTATGAGTTTGTTCTCCTGTGCTATAAACAGAGCTAAGTATACAAATGCACAATGTAATCTGGGCATTATTTTTTTTAAAGATTATAAGGGATACAAGAAAAAAGAGGGAAATACATTATCAAGTGCTTTGTAACTTAATTCTGGTGAAAACCAAAATTGTATTGCATATTAAAAGGAAAAAAAAACATTGTTTTTGGAATAGAAAAATTGTTCTCTCTCTCTGGTAGTGAAGGTGCATTCATTCGAAAATAATTGGGAACCGGTTATGAACCACAGTATCTGAGGGCCGAGAAATGCAGTGTTGCACAAAGACACACAACAGTCTGTGCCATAGAACTCACAGTTCAGACAGACAGCCAGACAGACACTATCAAGCAGTCATGCCAAAATATGTGAAAATGCATCCCCGAAGGAAGATTGCAGTTGCTATGGAAGTGTGTCTGAGGAGTTGTTACCTCATTAGTGAAGTTGGGAAAGCTTCTCTTGTGAATTGAAGATTGAGTGGAGATGGGAATAGGAGTTTAAAGGTGCAGGAAGGAAAGAAAGTATGGTAAAGGCAAAGAAGGCAGCAGATAAAGGTCATGGCTTGAGGAAGTACAATTGGCATTGCCCACCAAGAGAAGAGACCCTGCCCCTGGACAGTGAGGGGGAGGTGCTGAGGGAAGGTAGGGAATACCAGTCCATAATGATAAAAGTTCCAAGATTACTTCACATTCTTCTGTAATGACTTTCTCTGAGTCCTTCTCTTTAATAGAGTGATGCTGAAACCCCCATGGACAGGGCAACCACCTTTCTCTACTTTCCTGTGCATTTAATTTGCAAATGTTTAATCTAGAAGCAAAGTCTTTTGATTTACAAGCCTGAGTCTCAACAGGAGTAGCTGCCTAACATTTCCCCAGTGCAGTGTCTGTTTGTGTGTGTATTATGAAAACAGTCTTTGATCATTCATTATTCTCAGGCCTTCTGTGAAATGCTTAAATTATTCAGTCCTATTTTAACTAAAGTCTGAATCCAGGGTCTGATTGAATTAGTGGTTTTGCCAGATGGTCATCACTCCTGACTAGTCATGGCTTTGAAAATTATATGTGTTCCAGTGTGGTATAAATTCCTCTTTGGGGGTGTATGATGGCTATTCTCCATCCCCACCCTACTCCTGTCTTATTGGGCAGTGTTCTCTGCCCTGATTGATGACCCAGGAGGTTGACCTCTATACACCTAATCAGGAGCTCCCATGACTATGGAGTCCAATTTGTTTTGGTCAATGGGAAATTCTGGAAAGAGACTGGGAAATGTGTGTGTGTTGGTGGGAGGTGTTTTTTACTCCCACTGCAGTTCTACCTTTCTCTTGTTTCTTTTGGTCCACTTCCCTTCGTGAATCTAGTTTCTGCTGATAACCAACCCACCCTGAACTTTATCACATCGGGGTCTGGTAACATGTTTTCTTTCTTTGCTCTTTATGTCCAGGGTATCAAAATCATCTGCTCTAGCTAGTCCCAGGTGCCTCAACATCCTTAACTTGTAACCCTTCTTGCACCTCTGAAAATAATTCCTTCACTTAATTCTTTTTCTTAGTTTCAGAGGAATATGACTTTTGCTTCCTGCCAGGATTCTGACTGATGCTATCAGGGTTTGTTTTTCTACTGCTCATTTTATTCTCCCCTTCTAAAGCCTGGGTGGGTATCACTTTGAGATAACTGGGGACCAGAAGAATGATGGTGGAATTCCCTGGATGATTCGAGCCCACTTTCCTCACTTTGGGCTCAAAATACATCCGTCTCTGGAGGAAGGAAGGGCACTGTTTGTCATCATATATCTCCCTGGCTGTCATTCTGGACCTAATTGGACTCTCTTAAGTTTTCTTCTTCTACTTGTCATGTTTTTGAGCCCCTGAGACATTTCTTGCCATGTGTGTTCTGAAACAGGTCACTTTGACACAGGCATTTTGATGCTGTGGGTATTTTGATCTTCAGAATGGAAAGAATAGGATTTAGGCCATAGACAGAATAGGTGTTTTTATATTTTTCTGGACTCCCTACCCTGTCCTGAACCTTAACTTTACTTTGACTTTTTTTTTTAAATGGAGTATTCTTATATTATGCAGAAGTCAAGGGAATAGTATAATGGACTCCCACGAGTCTGTCATCTAGCTTCCATGATATGATCTCCCAACACACATGATTTCTTGTTCTTTTTTGCTGAAATATTTAAAGCCAACCCTATTCATCTTATTTCACCTATAAATACTTTATTATGTTTCTTGAGCAGATAAGGATTTTAAAAGTAACCACAGCACACATGGCAATAAAATGAGCAATGATTTTTTAATGTCTAATAGGCTATATTTGATTTACCTTTATTCCCTCAAAAAAGTTTTAGTTGGATTTTCCAAATCACAAATCATCGAACACTCACATACTGCCTTTGGTTGCTTAGTCTCTTAAATTTCTTTTAATTTCTAATAGTCCTCAATGTTAGAGTGAAGCACATAACAAAAATACAACAAGAAAACACAGATTTATCCTCTCACTAGCACTGAGAGGTTTTTTGGGTTTTAAATATACCAACTGCTCCTCTTTCAAGATATCCAGTGTTCTAACATCATATATTGGTTTTGCCCCACTTTTGAACTTTACCTATAGATGTCCCTTGATTTATGATGGGATTCCAGACTGATAAATTCATCATAAGTTGAAAATATCCTAAGTTAAAACTGCATTTAATACAAATGGTCAACAAATACATGAAAAAATGTTCCACATCTCTAGCAATTAGAAAAATGCAAATTAAAACTACACTGAGATTTCCTCTTACTTCAGTCAGAATGGCAATTATCAATAATATAAGTAATAATAAATGTTGGCCAAGATGTGAGTAAAAAGATACCCTCATACCTTGCTGGTGGGACTGAAAATTGGTGCAACTTCTCTGGAAAGCAGTATGGAGATTCCCAGAAAACTTGAAATGGAACCACCATTTGACCCAGCTATTCCACCACTCCTTGGTTTAACCCCAAAGGACTTAAAATCATTATACTATAGTGATGCAACCACTTCAATATTTATAGCAGCTTAATTCACAATAACTAAACTATGGAACCAACCTAGGTGCCCTTCAACTGATGGATGGATAAGGAAAATGTGGTATATATACACAATGAAATATTAATCAGGTTTAAAGAAGAAAGAAATTATGGCATTTGCCAGTAAATGGATGGAACTAGAGACTATCATACTAAGTGAAATAAGCCAATTCCCGAAAACCAAGGGCCAAAAGCTCTCTCTGATATGCAGGTGCTAACATACCATAAGGAAGGGAGGGAAGAATAGATGTACTTTGGATTAGAAGAGGGAAATGAATGGAAGGGAGCAGAATTGGGTTGGTGAAAATAGGAAAGTTTGTAGGATGAATCGGACATAACTTTCCTATGTTCATATATGAATATATGACCAGTGTAACTACACATCATGTGCAACCACAATTTGGGGAAGTTATACTCTATGTATGTATAATATATCAAAATATATTCTACTGTCATGTATAACTAAAATGAACAAATAATTTTTAAAAAATTTCATTTAATATACATAACCTATCAAACATTATTGTTTAGTAACATAATATAATGTAGAGTATCTGCTATTTACCCTCATAAACATGTGGCTAATTGGGAGCTATGGCTTACTGTCATTGCCTAGTATCTTGGAAGTATATCTCTGTATAGGGCTAGCTTGGAAAAAGATCAGTATTCAAAAATTGAGCTATGGTTACTACTGAATGCATATGACTTTTATACTATTTTAGAGTCAAGAAAATCCTAACTGAAACCATTGTAAATTGGAGATCATCTGTAAATGGAATGTCATCTTTTTAATCTGGCTGTCTTGGTGGAAAACTATGTTTTAAAAATCAATTAATTAAAGCACTCTACCAACTGAGCTATATATATTCCCAGCCCTTGAAATATAATTTGTATACAATAAACTATGTTCATTAAAAGTGTATAGTGCAGTGAGTTTTAAAAGTGGTATATACTCATGAATTTACCAACACCATAGTCACAATACCACCCTAAAAACTTGCTTTGTGTCTTATTGTGGTCATTTCCTCCTCTTATTCCCAGCTCTCAAAGAACCATTTGTTTGTTTTATGTCAGTATAGATTATTTGTTTATTATTTGAGTCATATAGGTATTTTTTTTCTGTGTCTGGCTTCCTTTAGTGAGCATAATAACTTGGAGAGTCATCTACATCTATATAGTTGCATTTATTTGTAGTTTGTTCTTTTTATAGCTGAATAATATTCCATTGCATGAATAGTCCACATTTTGTTGTTTCCATTTGGTTTACATATGGGTTATTTATAAGTTCAGGTTATTATGGATAATGCTATGTGTATTCAGATCTTTGTGTGGACGTGTTTTCATTTTTCTTCACAAATAACTTAGCATGGAATATCCGAGTTTTATATTTAAATGTACATTTTAAAGTAAACCATTGATTTTTCCAAAGTGTAGGACATTTTTCATTCATATAACCCATATGTGAGTATTCTAGTTTCTATAAGTTCTTAATAATTCTTCGGGGAGGTCATTTTTTAAACTTTAAAGTATTCTAATGGTATTTTAGTCAGGTTTTTCACTGTTGTTACTTAAAGACCTGACAATATTAATTATAGAGAAGGAAAAATTCAGGTTGGGGCTCATGGTTTCAGAGATCTCCATCCATAAATAGCAGACTCCATTCCCTGGGGCTCAAGGTAAAGCAGAACATCATGGCAGAAGGGCATGAGGAAGGGAAGCAGCTCACGCGATGATCAGAAAGCAGAGAGAGACTCCACTCTCCAGATACAAATATATACCCCAAAGCCACACCCTCAATGCCCACCTCCTCCAACCACACCCCACCTACAAGTTATCTCTCAGTTAATGCCATCAGGGATTAATTCAGTGATTGGATTAATTCTCTCATAACCTAATCATTTCTCCTCTAAACCTTCTTACATTGTCTCACATATGAGCTTTTGGGGGACACCTAATATCTAAACCATAACAAATGAGTATGCAGTGTTACCTTAATGTGGCTTTAATTTATATTTCTTGATGACTAATAATGTTGAACATCTTTTTTTGTTCTATTTTTGCCATCTATATAACTTCTTTGGTGAAATTTGCAGATCCTTGGATCTTATTTTTCTCCTTCTTGTCGGGTTATATATAGTTTTTTTCTGTGTTCTGGATATAAGTCCTTTGCCAGATATGTATAGTGCAGATATTTTCTTTTTTTGTGTGTGAGTGACTTTTAAAGAGTAGAAGCTTAAAATTTTGGTTTATACATTCTGTGCTTCTCTGTGAAATTATGATATTCCTGAAAGTTACAAATTTTTTTCCTATAATTTTTTTCCTAGAAGTTGTATGGCTTTAAGTTTTACATTTAGGTTGTGATCTTTTTTGAAGTAATATTTGTGTAAAAGTAAGGATCACTGTTCATTTTCCCCCTTGGTATGGATATCTAGTTATTCTAGCATTTATTGAAAAGACTTTTAGCCATTGGATTCTCTTGGAATCTTTGTCCAAAATTGATTGAGCATTTATGTTTCTGTCTATCTCTGGACTCTCCATCTGTTCCTTAGATTCACTTATCTATCCCTTGCTATTAACACATTGTCTAGATTATTGATGGCTTTAGAGTCAGTCTTGAAATCAAGTAGTGTGAGTTCTCCAAATTTGTTCTTTTTTTAATAAAAATTGTCTTGGCTATATTTTAGCTCATTTGCATTTCTTTTTTTTAATGTATTATTTATTTTTTTATATGTGGTGCTGAGGATCAAATCCAGTGCCTCACACATGCTAGGCAAGCAGTGCTCACTACTGAGCCACAACCTCAGCCCTCATTTGCATTTCATATAAATTTTGGAATCATTTTTTCAATTCTACAGAAAGTGATGCTGAGATTTTGATTGGAATTGCATTGAATCTTTGAGAGAAATGTCATTATAGTGATAGTGAACTAATCTTCAATCCATGAATATGTTATATCTTTTATTTCTCTTTCATTTCTTTTTGTAATGTTATAGTTTTCAGTGCAAAATCTTAAATATATTTCACACTTGGGGATTTTATTGTAAATATTCTATAAATTTATTTTTATTTTTCAAAATTGTTCTTTGTTGATGTTAGAAATAGTATCAAGATCTGTATATTATCCAGAGTCCTTTGACCTTTTAAAATTAATTTTATTAGTTCTTCTAGTCTTTTTGCAGACTTTTAAGCTTTTCTATAGACATGATTGTATCATCGGTAGGTAAAGACAGCTTTATGTCTTTCTGATCTTTATTAAAGATAAATGTCTTATTTTTCATTTTATTAATCCAGTTTGACAATGTTGTTTTTTTTAAGTATTTATTTATGATATAAATCCATTTATACTCATTATCATTCCCTTTCTGTGTGTTGTCACATAATTCAACTCCATGCCCTCTAATAAAATAATATTTATTTAGATTTTATATACATATTTGCTCCAATATACTTGGGACTGTTCTTCCCATCCTGCAATCCATGCTTTCATCTCATAATTTTTTTCTTCTGCCAAAATAAATTCCAGCTAGTTACTTTTAGTATGTCCTTTAATATGGATTTTTTAATCTTTTTCCACAGAGATGTTAATATTCTGGCAGGCATAGTCAGTATTAGCAAGTCATATTGACCTAATCTAGAAATGAGTTGGTTTTTTTTTTTTTTTTTTCCTTAGCTTTATCTGGTCTTTTGCCATTTTTTCCTAGCAACTCAAGTCCTTTGAGTTTCTCAGGTGAAGGTCTGGGGTATTCACCATGGTACTTGTTCTTAGCAGATCATAAATTTCTCTTTTTGTCCCCCAACACTATCAAACTGACAAAACTGCTCCTTAGCTTTTTGGTCTTTCAGCAACTGATTTTTGCTTAGTTTCTTGGCCTCTGAACCACTGATGTAATGTATTTGTAGCTTTGAAATTTTCTAATGCTCAAGGGGACATTTCATTAGTAATGCTGGGTTCCCCTTTCTCAGATGTCTTAGCTTTGCTAGTCCTAGCTACTGCGTTAGTTCGCCTTTAACTTCAAGATTTCTCTCTCCAACTCAGAAACTGTTCCAGTCCTAGGTAAAACTTTTTACTTGTTCTGTTTGTTAGAAAAGAAAATTAATGAACTCTCTTAAGAGAAATAATTGCTTTAAATATAGAATCTTACCTCAGTGGGTACTCATTCTCTATACAACGTAGGAGGCTTGAATTCTGGTTGCTGTGCATTTAAACATTTTATTTAATTTATTATTTTATGCAGCCATGATAATTGTTTTCTTTAGAGGATTATTCTGAGTTACTACTTCATAGCCAGAAACACAACTTTATTTTAAGAAAGGCCCTCCAACCCCCATTTGTAAAAATGCCACTTGTGGACAAAAATAGACTATTTCCACCTCTTTGAATACCCCCATATTTTGGATTTCTCTTACTGTTTCCTTGTAGTTTTATCATGTAAGATGTTTCTACTTGACCTGCTTCTAATAAATATGTAGATTTAAAGGTGATGGCATATCATAGGGAGCATCATCTATTTCCCACTGCATGACATCATGAGTCACAAAAGGAAATGGATTCTGACCTTTGTTCCAACATTGGCTTCACCTGGGAATTATTATTTTTTTTTAAGAAAGGCAAGAATATATTTCTGATTCCTGACTTCTGCTCCAGACATTGTGATTTGATTGGTTTGGGACATGACCTAAACATTGGGACTTTTAAAATCTCCCTGGGTGATTCTAATGTACACCAGGGAACCACTGATGTAATGTCTGGATTCCCCACTTTTAGTTAGATTACAATTGATTCATAAATTCAGGTGTTGTCAGTCTGATGCCTTCAGTATCAAGTTCTCAAACCAGCTTTGAAGCAAGGGTTTTATAGCCATGAATGGCAGTTTCCTAGACACATTATTTAATTAAAGGTTATGAAATGGTGATTTCCTAAATCTGTTATTCTTCCTGCTCTTACTAACTTTGCTTCCTCTATAAAGAAGAACATCCTCACAAATGCCAGTTTGATTATCTTGAAATGTTATTTTGGGAGAAAAGGTAAGTTTAATGCTTATTATTATTTTTTTCATTTTCCTAATCACGAGTTGGTGTCCTAGCAATTTCTTAAAGTGGCCAGTGACTTTTTAAAAATACTATTAGTAAATCACGGGTATATTTGAAATCAATCTCTTTTTGATGTGGAAGCTGAGTAATTTTTGGCCATTCAGATCCCTTTCATTTGACTCCAACTTCTTTTGACACAACTCTAGTCATTTTTGGATAACTTTCTGTGACAATCTGCTAGTTCATTGCACCTATTTTTTGGCATAGATCTGGAGACAATTGTTTTTTTCAAGGATTTCTGATTCCTCTAAGCGAAAAGAAATACTTAAGATACCATAATAGAGTCAGGAAGTAGAGCCCTGTTCTTAAGTCTCAGCCTATTCCTCATTCCCCCAGTTTATCTGACCAAGAATAAGAATAGTAACATCATTATTCCAATTCTACCACTTACTTACAGTATTCTAAAAAAAATAGTAAGTGGTAGAACTGGAATAATGATGTTACTATTATTATACAAAGACCACCGTCTGTACCTCAGTGTTTTCATCTCTAAAGTGGGAATGATAATTTTCTAGGCCAGGCCGTGTCTATAAAAGCCATCCCACTGGCTTTTTAATAGACAACCAATGATGGAGTGATGGTGTGTGGTGGTGGTGGTTACAAAACAATAATTGTGTCAGTGATGGAAGCAGTTAGTTTTTTCATCAAATTATTATGTACCTACTGTGTGTAAGCCTTGGCATAGGTGGTAGTGGTGACCGTCATAGCACACTGTAGTTATTTATTTTTCAATAAATAATCATGTCCTTCTTTTGTGTGAGGCTCCATACTGGGAATTAGGGCCGAAATGGTAAAGCGAGACCTGTATAGTCCTCAATTTCAAGGGGTGAAAAAAAAACAGGCAAAAATAAATTATTATTGATCCAAAATTGTTCACTATATTTCTTTAGGTTCTGCTAAAATTCCAAATAGTTTCACACTACCATCAAAATGACTGCTTTGAAATGATGCTCTTAGAAAGGCCTTCTGAAGTGCTGTGTATACAGGTGTCTCACTCATTTTGCTGAGTCACATTTTCTTGCCCAGCGTCTTTACCTTGAGGAGAATTGATTTTAATGATGGGAGGGAGCTCTTTGTAGTGCTGGCACGATTGTAAACTGGAATCTCTTTCCCCTCCTGGTCCCTCTTTCCGTGGTGCTGTCAGGATTCTCATAAGCATTTGGTCCCTGAGAGGGTCCACCCATCCTGAAAGTAGAAAGGCCCCCATGCCTTGGCATCAGAGGAACTGAAGGTGCCATCAAAGTGGGGTTTCTATAAAACCCAGAGGCAGGAAGCCACTTGGTTCTCTGTCACTTCAGAGTGAAAATGAGGTTGCAGCATGTCCTTTTCTATGAATGACTGAATAAAAGACCAAGAGAAAACCTGCTTCATGTCTTACAGCTAAAAGAATCCTCATGCTGTGAAGGACTCACATTTTGGGGCTCTTTTTGCAGTGGCCAAAAGACAATCTCAGCAGGGCAAGAGCATAGGAAGCCAATAGGTGAAACAGCTCTTCGCCTTCGCTCTGCCTTCTAAGAAGCTCATCTTCCATGTGGAGAAGGCCTTGTACTTGGAAAGGGATTGGATTTGGCTCCCCTCCCCAACAGTCCCTATTCTATTGTATTTTGTTCTCAGTGCTTAGGAACGTTTCAGCATTCTGCCTCCACTTGGCCACTGTGTACAGCCATAGGGACTACCCACTTCCCTCTCCTTGGCAGTGAACAGTTTTACTGTAGGAGGTGCTTCTGTTCCTTATTTACCTGGGAGCATCTTGCTGTCTAAAAGACTGAGGAAAATTCATTCGTTCCGCAAATTTGAATTGATTCTTCTCAGGGATCTAGGACCTGAGATGAAGTTGAGAACCTACTAGAAATTGCTCCTGTTCTCTTGGGCAGAGATGGGCAAACTAAGGTCTGTGTGCCAAATTCAGCTATGTCCTGCTTGTATGACACTTCAAGCTAAGAATGTATTTGCATATTTAAATTTTCCTTTTGAAAATATGCATAAAATTATACATGGCTCACAGAGCCATTAATATTTTTGCCCCTTTAAGAGAATGATTGCCATCCTTTGTCTTGGATGTTTATTCTGAGGCTTCTTTCCACTTTAGAGGGTTGTGATTATGAGCTCCATGTTCAGTGGGCTGAAGTTCAAATCCCAGTTCTGCCTCTTACTATGTATTCTTGGGCAAGTGGTATCCCTTTTCTGAACTTAAGTTTTTTTATCTGTCAAAAGAAAATATCAAGAGTCAGTGAGGCAACAAGCACTTATGGAGTGTCTACACTGTGCCAGAACCTTCTAAGCATGAGGGATAGAGTCAGATAAAAAAACAAAACAAAACAAAAAAACACATATGCAAATAAATGACATGGCTTCAAATTCCTATAGAGCCATGAGGAAAATAAATGGAACAGAATAGTAGAGTAGGGATAATGTCATATGGTTGGGGGTTGGAGGTTGTATGTAAGAAAATGACTTATGAAAGAGGGGGTCATCAGCTGGTCAGATGCCACCAAGTGGTTAAGGGAGGGGAGGTCAGAAGGTGACCTCTGGCTTTCTCAAGGCATGGTTTACTCATCACCTTTTCTAAGGACATGCTCTGAGTAGACTTTGACCTTCATATGTTCATAATAAAGGGGAACAAAGTGGTGATTCTGGCCTTTGAAAAGCTGAAGTGATCCTTTAAAGAAACTATAGTTAGACTGAATTTTTAAAAAATCTGTAAGTAATTTTATATCTCTGACTCCAGTAATTATATTATAGATAATATGGGGAAAATTGACTGCCTACTCTCCTTTGGTTTGTGTTACTAAGATCTGCTGCAGTATCCCAAAATTACTCGGCTCTTGGGGTGCTCATTAAAAATACTTTTTAATTAAAATCTTTTACATATAGGAACACAAAAGTGATCAAGTTAAAAATGAATGCCAATGACTTCCAAAGGCACATCAAAGCTAATGTTTATAAGCAGCATTTAGGCTAATTGGAATGGAACACTCTTTGGGCTTCTGACACAAAATTAGTCTCCTGGACTTCTTTTCCTCTTTTCCATTTGTCACAGAGAATCTTCATCTTGTTGTTCATCTGTAGCCATCAGAGAAAACTTGGCCACTGAGTGCTGTATCACTGCAGAGAAAAAAAGGCAGGGCCATTACCCCAGGATGGGAAAGAAAAAAAATAGGCCAACTCCTATTGATTCCCATTTCTCAGACAGAGTGATGACTTTAACACTCTGTAATGAAAGTTTTTATATGTGAGAGGGATTACCAACATCGGGCTGTTATTGTCCTTTGATGTGCCCTAGAAATAGTACAGTAGAAGTTATTAAAGAATAAATTGTGGGAAGCTGGCTGCTCTACCCAAGCAGCTTTTTTGCTTTGCCTCTAGCCAATTTATGTAGTGTTGAACTTTCTTTTTTCTTCTCCTAGGTAAGTTTGGGAAACTACTTTTCTGTTTGTTAATTACAGAGTGGTGTGAGAATAGATTGGCCACTCCTTTCAGTTCAGAGCAGGAAATTATTTAGGCACTTGTGTCAAATATGCACATCTCCCTTGAACCCACTAAAAATGGCTTTGGCCCATTTTACAGAGGAAGAAAGTAAAGCTCAGGGAGGTCAGGATGTAGCCAAGGTCATGGTGCCAGTTGAATGCCCACCTGGGAATGTGAGCCTGGCTCCTATTACTCAAAGTCCAATGATTTCCACTTACAGTACAGAAGCTTCTGGGTCCATAGAGAGAGAAGGTTAAAATTGCTTAAAATCTGGAAACTGGTGAAATATGAAGAAATCACATGCTGTGAGCCTCTCTGTTCCCTAGCTTTCCACTGAACCGGAAATTGTTGGGGCGCTACTGTGGGTCTGAAACCTTTCCCTGGCAGCTGGGCTTGGTGTCCGCCGAGGCGAGCTGCGGCTCATGGTTAAATCACACAGATGGAAACCAGGCAGCGTTTGGGTGTGGACTCATGCTTTCTCCTTGCCTGCCTAAATTAAGCTGCCTAACTGTGTTCCTAGGGAGGCTGAAGGTTTGTCAGGGGTCAGCAAGCATTTCCTAACAGCTCTCTAGAATGCGGGGAACATAGTCTCCTTTCCCAAATGACATAGTCACTGCAGAATAGCTCAAAAGATTTTTCTAAATTTGGATTGTTTTATTTGCTCCTTCTGTTAATCCAAAGGACATCACATAATGCTGTTTTTCTTACAACTCTGTTTTGATCCTTAATCTTATAGATTCTTGAGTAAGGAATATTCTAAATGTGTGAAGACTACATTTTTCTATTTAAATAGAATTATTTTTCATTGTGGTTTTTTTGTTGTTGTTATAATAACTAATGTTTTTGTGTGTTTACTTTGGGGCCCAGACATTTTTTGCTGCAGCTTTTATTCATACTATTTGATTAAACTCTTTTGGTATTCATATGATATTGGAGCTTTTATTATTATTCCCAGAAGAATGGGGATGCTGAGTCTCAGCTTAACCTGCTGTAGTTTGTGGTGCATTGAGGATGTGGAATCTGGTCACTTGGCTTGTGTTCCTACCCACCACACTACACTACCCCACAGTGAAGGCTTAAAAAACTCTGAGGATATTTTGAGCACATTTTTCTGCCTTGTTTGAGAGACCTTACTTATCTCTTAATTAGAGATTGACTTTTCTCTCAGATTTATCTTAATCTACTCATGCATTTTCCATGGGAGGAAGTGACTTCAAAAGAATTAAAAGTGTCAGCAGCATGGTTCTTCTTACCCTCCCATTCATTCTCTTTTTCCTCCTTTCTCCTTTGCTTGCGAGATACCCACCTCCAAGGAGTTCAATGTCAAATTTTAAGGTTCTGCAGATATTGATAACTTGCTTAGTGCCCAAAGGCCAAAGAAGCTATGTTCCTTTGTCTTTTCTGGGTCTAGAAGTAACCTTTGTTTTATTGTCTGAGAAGGTAGTAAGGGAAACCAATTGATTCTCAAAAGAAAGATAACTGTAGGTTTTAACTCTTTCCTAGACTTTTAGAAAGAAGATTTATTCATGTTAAGGTTTGTTAATTAACAAGAAGACAGATACAAAGCAGTGTGGCCCTTTGGTACTTTATGGATATAAGGACAAATTATGACTTTCAGCTCATTGTGGAAAATACAAGAAACTTAAGTTCTTTTTAGCCTTATGAGAGATTTTTGGACACATTTTAATCTGATTCATTTTATTTATGGACCAAACCTGGAAATTGGAACCTAATTGTGTTCTCTGCCTTTGTTGACTCTTTATGGCCCTGTGGAAACTGAGTCTTCACCCAACACTTGAAGAGGGTCTTTCCTACCTCACCTCTACCATATTTGGGCTCACTAGGTCACCTGCTACTGCAAAAATGGAAAATATGGAGCCTTCAGTAATGGGCACATGTCAGCTTTCACCTTGAAGGCTAGATGGTTGTTGTATTTTATTTGTCTGAGGTATAGGTGTAAAACAACAGCCTGAATTAGTTGTTTCTTATGGAGACCGTGGTCCTTCCAATCCCTATAGTAACTGAGAGATCAGAAGTTATGGCAGAAATTAAAAAAAAGATCCTAATATATATCCTTTGCTCTTTGACTACTTACCGTTGATGAAGAAACCAACAATGTAAGAATTAGGGAATCCCTGAAAGTGTTTGTGGCTGGCTTCATGATTTCCCCCATTTTGGAAGTTATCAGTTCTCTGATGATAAAAAGCAGCCCTACTTTCTCAAATTCTCCCCAGCAATGAACAACACATTCCAGTTGAAACTAGAGATTCTGGCACAAAAATAATTTCAATTTTAAGATTTCGACCCATGGTGTCCCATTTTTCCATCTCTAAATCCCACTGGAAGATGCTGGTAACCTGCCCAGTTCTAAGAAGTTAGTATGAATGATTAGAAGCAACAGCTAATTCTTTTCCATGTTTCATCTTAGAAGAAACTGTTTCTGTGATACCCAAAGTGATTTATTGTTTTCTGTGTACATGAGGAGAATCAGATTTTAAAACAGCATTATGATTTTCTGGAGGAAAAGCACTCTCTCCACTTAAGTCATTATCTTTAAGTCATTATCTGGGGGACGCTGTGTGACACGCGTACATGGTAGCATATGGTGGAGGTGGATGGACCAAGGCTCAGTGAAACTTTGGAGACAATTTGATGGATTTCTTTGAGACTCTGAATTAGACAGTGCCCCCAGGAGATGAAAGTGGGGTATTTTTCATGAGATTTTTTTCCCCTCCATGTTTATTTCTTTACTTCTCTAAGGGTTAATTATTTTTTTTTCCTTTATCTGGGGAATGGGCCTCTGGATCAGGTTGATGACAGGCTGATCAATGGGCAGGTCCAGCACACATGCCTTTCTGCCACCTCCCTTCTGTGTCGCTGCTTGGATGCCCTTGGTGTAAATGAGAATGACAACACAATGTACTGGTCTTTGAAAGACAGACCCCTATTTTTAGGCTCTCTGGAAAAATTTCTCTTTATTTGATTTTGGTGGTTTTCGTCATATCTTCTAATACAGTTTCATACAAATGTAATCTGGCTTCCCTAGCCTCGTACAACCCAAATAAAAATGATATTATACCTCTTCACAGTTGTAAATCCTTCCTCAAATTAAAGTTCTGAAACCTAATCTGCTAGAGGTCTACAGAGAAGGAGGGGCACCTCTAGCACCCCACCTAGAATGGCATTAAGCATCTAATGACAACTTGGCAGAGACTTTTATCTTTTGTCCCCTGTGAAATAAAATCTTCAAAGTTATCTGCCTTTTCTTTGAAACTTGGCCAGGTGTCTCAAAGCTGATGCCAGGGGGCAGATTTAGAGGTTTTTTTTTTTTTCTTTTTCCCCAGATCTGTTTGTATTTTTTTTTTTTTAAATGGCCTGGGAAGAAGTGAAGGTAAATCTGACATGTGGCTACTTTCCAATAAGGTTAAATACACAGAGTCACACAATCCCAACAGGGAATCAAGCAGGAGATTGATGAATTAATTGAACTCATCAATTAACCAATGAATTAATTACTCCATGTAAATTGAAGTCAAGACCAGACTTCAGTCTTTGGTGAGAGGGATGCAAAAGCTAGAGACCTAGATGAGCTGAACTTCCTGGAAAAGTTCAACTGAAGTGCAGAGGGAGTGGGCTCTAGGCCTGGCAGATTCTGCAGAAAGGCCTTGCATGAGGCTGGCTAAGGGGCATATATCAGAACTAGGGACCCCAATAGGAGAGACAGTGGGTCAAAGTTCTTTTACATCTAGAACACTGGTTCCAGAGAGGCTTGTTGTGATGATTGGTGGCTATCTTTTTATTATTTCAGGATTTTCTTGATCTCCTAAATATGATTGCTTTGGGAAGAAGCCAGACTCTCTTGGTTCTAAATAAGAAACAAGCCTGTGTTCTCTGCCAACATCCAGGGCATCACTAAGTGATCAGGTCTCCCTGTGGCCTAGATCTAGGTGGGGGATGTTTATTCAACATCACTTACCTTTTTTTTTTTTTTTAATTTTTTATTGTTGGTTGTTCAAAACATTACAAATTTCTTGACATATCATATTCCACACTTTGATTCAAGTGGGTTATGAACTCCCACCTTCACCCCATACACAGATTGCAGAATCACATCAGTTACACATCCATTGATTTACATATTGCCATACTAGTGTCTGTTGTGCTCCGCTGCCTTTCCCATCCTCCACCCTCCCCCCTCCCCACCTCTCCCCTCCCCTCCCCTCCTCTCTCTCTACCCCCTCCACTGAATAACCCTGAGGGTCTCCTTCCATTTCCATGCAATTTCCCTTCTCTCTCACTTTCTCTCCCACCTCTCATCCCTGTTAAATGCTAATCTTCTTCTCCTGCTCTTCGTCCCTACTCTGATCTTAGTTACTCTCCTTATATCAAAGAAGACATTTGGCATTTGTTTTTTAGGGATTGGCTAGCTTCACTTAGCATAATCTGCTCTAATGCCATCCATTTCCCTGCAAATTCTATGATTTTGTCATTTTTTAATGCAGAGTAATACTCCATTGTGTATAAATGCCACTTTTTTTTATCCATTCGTCTATTGAAGGGCATCTAGGTTGGTTCCACAGTCTTGCTATTGTGAATTGTGCTGCTATGAACATCGATGTAGCAGTGTCCCTGTAGCATGCTCTTTTTAGGTCTTTAGGGAATAGACCAAGAAGGGGAATAGCTGGGTCAAATGGTGGCTCCATTCCCAGCTTTCCAAGAAATCTCCATACTGCTTTCCAAATTGGCTGCACCAATCTGCATTCCCACCAGCAATGTACAAGTGTACCCTTTTCCCCACATCCTCGCCAGCACTTGTTGTTGTTTGATTTCATAATGGCTGCCAATCTTACTGGAGTGAGATGGTATCTTAGGGTGGTTTTGATTTGCATTTCTCTGACTGCTAGAGATGTTGAGCATTTTTTCATGTACTTGTTGATTGACTGTATGTCCTCCTCTGAGAAGTGTCTGTTCAGGTCCTTGGCCCATTTGTTGATTGGGTTGTTTGTTCTCTTATTGTCTAATTTTTTGAGTTATTTGTATACTCTGGATATTAGGGCTCTATCTGAAGTGTGAGGAGTAAAGATTTGTTCCCAGGGTGTAGGCTCCCTATTTACCTCTCTTATTGTTTCTTTTGCTGAGAAAAAACTTTTTAGTTTGAGTAAGTCCCATTTGTTGATTCTAGTTATTAACTTTTGTGCTATGGGTGTCCTACTGAGGAATTTGGAGCCCGACCCCACCGAATGTAGATCGTATCCAACTTTTTCTTCTATCAGACGGCGTGTCTCTGATTTGATATCAAGCTCCTTGATCCATTTTGAATTCACTTTTGTGCATGGCGAGAGAAAGGGATTCAGTTTCATTTTGTTGCATATGGATTTCCAGTTTTCCCAGCACCATTTGTTGAAGATGCTATCCTTCCTCCACTGCATGCTTTTAGCCCCTTTATCAAATATAAGATAGTTGTAGTTTTGTGGATTGGTTTCTGTGTCCTCTATTCTGTACCATTGGTCCACCCGCCTGTTTTGGTACCAGTACCATGCTGTTTTTGTTACTATTGCTCTGTTTGAAGTCTGGTATAACTATACCGCCTGATTCACACTTCCTGATTAGCATTGTTTTTGCTATTCTGGGTCTTTTATTTTTCCATATGAATTTCATGATTGCTTTCTCTATTTCTACAAGAAATGCCTTTGGGATTTTGATTGGCATTGCATTAAACCTATAGAGAACTTTTGGTAATATCGCCATTTTGATGATGTTAGTTCTGCCTATCCATGAACAGGGTATATTTTTCCATTTTCTAAGATCTTCTTCTATTTCTCTCTTTAGGGTTCTGTAGTTTTCATTGTATAAGTCTTTTACCTCTTTTGTTAGGTTGATTCCCAAGTATTTTATTTTTTTTGAAGATATTGTGAATAGAGTGGTTGTCCTCATTTCCATTTCAGAGGATTTGTCGCTGATATACAGGAATGCCTTTGATTTATGCGTGTTGATTTTATATCCTGCCACTTTGCTGAATTCATTTATTAGCTCTAATAGTTTCTTTGTAGAGCCTTTTGGGTCTGCTAGGTATAGAATCATATCATCTGCAAATAGTGATAATTTAAGTTCTTCTTTTCCTATTTTTATGCCTTTAATTTCTTTCATCTGTCTAATTGCTCTGGCCAGTGTTTCGAGAACTATGTTGAACAGAAGTGGATAGAGAGGGCATCCCTGTCTTGTTCCAGATTTTAGAGGGAATGCCTTCAGTTTTTCTCCATTCAGAATGATGCTAGCCTGAGGCTTAGCATAGATTGCTTTTATAATATTGAGGTATGTTCCTGTTATCCCTAGTTTTTCTAGAGTTTTGAACATAAAGGGATGCTGTACTTTGTCGAATGCTTTTTCCGCATCTATCGAGATGATCATATGGTTCTTATTTTTAAGTCTATTGATGTGGTGAATAACATTTATTGATTTCCGTATATTGAACCAACCTTGCATCCCAGGGATGAATCCTACTTGATCATGGTGCACAATTTTTTTGATATGTTTTTGTATCCGATTCGCCAGAATTTTATTGAGGATTTTTGCATCTAGGTTCATTAGAGATATTGGTCTGTAGTTTCCTTTCTTTGAAGTGTCTTTGTCTGGTTTAGGTATCAGGGTGATGTTGGCCTCATAGAATGAATTTGGAAGTTCTCCCTCCTTTTCTATTTCCTGAAGTAGCTTGAAAAGTATTGGTATTAGTTCTTCTTTAAAGGTTTTGTAAAATTCTGCTGTATACCCATCCGGTCCTGGGCTTTTCTTAGTTGGTAGTCTTTTTATGGTTTCTTCTATTTCCTCAATTGATATTGGTCTGTTTAGGTTGTCTATATCCTCCTGACTGAATCTGGGCAGATCATATGACTTAAGAAATTTATCTATGCCTTCACTATCTTCTAATTTATTGGAGTATAAGGATTCAAAATAGTTTTTGATTATCTTCTGTATTTCTGAAGTGTCTGTTGTGATATTGCCTTTTTCATCCCGTATGCTAGTAATTTGAGTTCTCTCTCTTCTTCTCTTCGCTAGCATGGCTAAGGGTCTGTCAATTTTGTTTATTTTTTCAAAGAACCAACTTTTAGTTTTGTCAATTTTTTCAATTGTTTCTTTTGTTTCGATTTCATTAATTTCAGCTCTGATTTTAATTATTTCTTGCCTTCTACTTCTTTTGCTGTTGTTTTGCTCTTCTTTTTCTAGGATTTTGAGATGAAGTATGAGATCATTTATTTGTTGGTTTTTTCTTTTTTTAAGGAATGAACTCCAAGCAATGAATTTTCCTCTTAGAACTGCTTTCAATGTGTCCCATAGATTCCGATATGTTGTGTCTGTGTTTTCATTTATCTCTAAGAATTTTTTAATTTCCTCCTTGATGTCTTCTATAACCCATTGATCATTCAGTAACCTATTGTTCATTCTCCAAGTGATGTATGCTTTTTCCTTCCTTCTTTTATCGTTGATTTTCAGTTTCATTCCATTATGATCAGATAAGATGCATGGTATTATCTCTACTCCTTTATATTGTCTAAGAGTTGCCCCATGACATAATATATGATCTATTTTTGAGAAGGATCCATGTGCTGCTGAGAAAAAAGTGTAACTGCTTGATGTTGGGTGGTATACTCTATATATGTCAATTAAGTCTAGGTTATTAATTGTGTTATTGAGTTCTATAGTTTCCTTATTCAACTTTTGTTTGGAAGATCTGTCCAGTGGCGAGAGAGGTGTGTTGAAATCTCCCATGATTATTGTATGGTGGTCTATTAGACTCTTGAACTTGAGAAGGGTTTGTTTGACGAACATAGCTGCACCATTGTTTGGGGCATAAATATTTATGATTGTTATGTCTTGTTGGTGTATGGTTCCCTTAAGCAGTATGTAGTGTCCCTCTTTATCCCTTTTGATTAACTTTGGCTTGAAATCTATTTTATTTGATATGAGTATGGACACTCCTGCTTGTTTCCGAAGTCCATAAGAGTGATATGATTTTTCCCAACCTTTCACCTTCAGCCTATGTATGTCTTTTCCTATCAAATGCATCTCCTGTAGGCAGCATATTGTTGGGTCTTTTTTTGTGATCCATTCTACTAGCCTGTGTCTCTTAATTGGTGAGTTTAAGCCATTAACATTTAGGGTTATTATTGAGATATGGGTTGTTCTTCCAGCCATATTTGTTTATTTCTGTTACTAAACATGGTTTGTTTTCCTCTTTGATTATTTTCCCCCCCTTTACTGTCCTATCTCCCACTGTTGGTTTTCATTGTTATTTTCCATTTCCTCTTCCTGTAATGTTTTGGCGAGGATGTTTTGAAGAGATGGTTTTCTAGCTGCGAATTCTTTAAACTTTTATCGTGGAAGGTTTTAATTTCATCTTCCATCCTGAAGCTTAATTTAGCTGGAGACACAATTCTTGGTTGGAACCCATTTTCTTTCAGTGTTTGAAATATGTTATTCCAGGATCTTCTAGCTTTCAGAGTCTGTGTTGAAAGATCAGCTGTTATCCTGATTGGCTTGCCCCTAAATGTAATCTGCTTCCTTTCTCTTGTAGCTTTTAAAATTCTCTCCTTATTCTCTATGTTGGGCATCTTCATTATAATGTGTCTAGGTGTGGATCTCTTATGATTTTGCACATTCGGCGTCCTGTAGGCTTCTAGGATTTGGGATTCTGTCTCATTCTTCAAGTCTGGGAAGTTTTCTTGTATTATTTCATTGAATAGACTGCTCATTCCTTTGGTTTGGAGCTCTGTACCTTCCTGTATCCCAATGACCCTTAAATTTGGTCTCTTGATGTTATCCCATATTTCTTGGATGTTCTGCTCATGGTTTCTTAACAGTCTTGCTGAGCTGTCTATGTTCTTTTCCAGTTGAAATACTTTGTCTTCATTGTCTGATGTTCTATCTTCTAAGTGTTCTACTCTGCTGGTAGTGTTCTCCATTGAGTTTTTAAGTTGGTTTATTTCTTCCTGCATTTCTAGGATTTCTGTTTGTTTGTTTTTTATAACCTCTATCTCCCTGTATAGTTGATCCTTTGCTTCCTGGATTTGTTTGCGTAATTCATTGTTGAAGTGATCTTTCATTGTCTGATTTTGCTGTCTAATGTCTTCCTTGATACTCCAGATCATCTGAAGCATGTATATCCTGAATTCTTTATCTGACATTCCATCTGCTGCAGCTGTTACCTCTTCTAAAGTTGCGTTGACCTGCATTGCTTGTGGTCCTTTCTTTCCTTGTCTTTTCATACTGCTTGCGTATCTTTCCTGCAGGCGTGGGCGGCGGCTCTGCTCTCTCCTTATTCCAATTGGGGTGTCGTGGCTACCACGCCGGCAGGTCACTGGGCCTGTTCTGGGCGCTGGCGGCGGCTCTTTTCTGCCCCTACTCCAATTGGGGTGACGAGTGTACCACGCCAGCAGGCCACCGGGCCTGATCCGCCGGTCGGTTGCAGGTTTGCCTACCCTGCAGGCGCGGGCGGCGGCTCTACTCTGCCCCTACTCCAAATGGGGTGACGTGTCTGTCGTACCGGCAGGCCACTGGGCCTGTCCCGCTGGTCGGTCGCAGATCTGCCCACCTTTCGGGCACGGGTGGCGGCTCTGCTCTGCCCCTACTCCAATTGGGGTGTCGTGACTACCCCTCCTGTAGGTCGCTGGGCCTGTTCCTGGCACGGGCGGCGACTCTGCTCTGCCCCTACTCCAATTAGGGTGGTGTGTGTACCACCCCGGCAGGCTCCTGGGCCTGATCCGCCGGTCTGTCCCAGGTCTGCCTACCTTGGAGGCGTGGGCGGCGGATCTGCCCTGCCCCCTCCTACCACGCCTGCGGACCCCTGGGCCTGATCTGCAGGTTGGGCACGGGTGGCGGTTCCGCTCCGCCCCCACTCCAATTGGGGTCACGTGGCCACCACACTGGCAGGGCCTGATCCGGGCGTGGGAGAAGGATCTGCTCTGCCCCTACTCCAGTTGGGGTGACTTGTGTACCACATTGGCAGGCCACTGGGCCTGACGCGCCAGTCTGTCACAGGTCTGTTTACCTTGCAAGCGCGGGCGGCAGCTCTGCCCTGCCCCTCCTACCACGCCCATGTACCACTGGGTCGCGGGTCTGCCCACCTTGCGGGTGCGGGTGGCGGCTCCGCTCCGCCCCCTCTCCAATTGGGGTCATGCAGTCACCACGCAGGCGAGCCGCTGGGCCTGCTCCGGGCGCTGGCGGCGGCCCGACTCCTCCCCTCTGGCTCGACGACAAATTGAGGAGACTCGGGTGTCTGTGCCTCACCCCCGCTACCAGGAGACCAACTGTTTCTGTCGCCGCTGGTATTGATGAAGTTCTCTCCTCCGCCGCTTTCTGATGACATCAGATCTCTGCCATGTTGGTATCCTATGCGAATGGCATCATTTCGTTCCCCTTGCCGGGCAACCAAAGCAACAGGTGAGTCCTGACCGGCCCTCAGCAGGACCCGGACTGAGAAGCAGTTTCCGTGGGCTCCTAGCCCTGGGCCAGGGCAGTTCCGGGAGCCGGAACTCGGCCGCTCCGTGCTCGCTGTAAGCTCCGGTAAGAGTAGGCTCCAAGAAGCAGTCCCCGCGGGCTCAGTTCCAGGAGCCGGAATTCGGCCGCTTAGTGCTTGGTGTATGCTCTGATAGGAGCAGGGTCCAAGCAGCAGCCTCCGCAGGCTCCCCAGCCCTGGGCCAGGGCGGTTCCGGGAGCCGGAACTCGGCTGCCCTGCGCTCGGTGTTCGCTCCGATAAGATCAGGTTCTAAGAAGCACCCAGGCACTGAACCCTAGCAATCTGTCTGCAAGCCTCAGGCGAATGGCAGCCTGAAATTACCTGTTCTATGGCTGAATGAGCTGCGGTCAGTCGAAAACAGGGATGGTGACGTCAGCTTTCCAACATGGTGGCTGCTGGCCTCCTCTGTGGTCTGACCGGTGTGGAGAACCGAGATGGACCGCTTCGTTCCCCCGTCTCGAACCCAGAATTCAGCCCTGAGTACGGTGCTTTTACGGCTGGCAGAAACTGCAGCGCTGTATCCCTGCGTCGCTATCTCCTCGTTTCCCAGCGCGCGCTGCAGACTCTAGCCGCGGGGCGATTTGCTGAATAAGCAGTGTTACCCTCCGTGCGACAAACCTCTCGCATTTGAGTCCCCGTAGCCGATCCTCGTGCGATGGAAATCCTTCCTCCAGGTTCCGGTGCACCCCACTATTGCTGGAAATTCCTAACAAGATAGCCTTTAGCTGTCCTGACTTGTCATACTCCCACACAGTGAAGCAGCACACGGGGGCAATGCACTCCCCTCGCCGCCATCTTCCTCTTACCTTTTGTTTAACAGCATCTTTTTTGATGGTCAATGTCCTCAAATTACTTTCCGTTCATAAAACTCATGGGACCACATTCTGTTCTGTGGTATTACTCATCCCAGAGTATACCCCCTTGGGTTTTCTGAGATATCTTTAAAAATAATGCCAAAACTCCTGATCAGAAGAATCTTTGGATAATTTATTGATGCATAGAGTCCCCCAGGACCTAGGCATCACATAGGATCCCAGTTTGAACCAGTCTTTGGGGAAGTTGCTTTCAGAAAGATTCTGTAGAGCAGACAATCTTCCAGTACATTTACATCCCCCAGGGCAGCTGGTATGACAAAAGAAAAAGAGCAACTTGCTGATGCTTTCATTCAAAATAAATAAATAAATAAATTGTTGGGAGCAGCTATCAGGGATCAGGCAAGTCAGTGATGCTTAGGTTCTGGGAATACTGGAGTCCATAAAATCAACTGCTCTTATAGTACTGGCTTTGTCATCTTTAAGTGGGCACCATATTTTAAAGATTGCAAGTATCTGAAAGTAACTGGGGACTTCTTAATGTGGGTGGGGAATATGCATAGGTACATTAAAGCAGTCAGATGGGGGCAACAGAAAAGACAAAGGAAAGACAGGAAAGGCATTATTATGGAACTGGGCCAATGAAAGCTACTCAGTTTAAAGGGTTAAGAATTTATCAGAGAAAGATCTAGTTGGCAAATCATTTATTTATTTATTTTTCCTTGAGTTTACCTCCATTCTGCTTTAATACTAGAAATTGCTTTGATCATGCTAAGCTAGGTTCTGCATAAATAACAGGCAACCTTCAAGTCTCAGTAGGCTTAAGAAGTTTATTGAAATTCTCTTTCCAGAATGGTAGAAAAAGGAGCTCCATGGACCCATTTCCTTGCAAAACAATCATAATTCACACAGATTGAAAAAGAAGCCCAACCATTTAAAATTTTTGGCAATGGTCCTAATGGAATATAACAAATAAGAAACATTTATGTAAGAAATTTATGTACTATGTCTCCATAGTTCTAAGAACAATTGGACTCTAGCACATGAGACACAATCTGCTTTCTACATATATCTTCTTCTGCCAGCTCAGCGAGATAGAAGGTTTAGTTTGGGTAGAGGGAGCCAAAGAGATGGCTCCCTTTCTCATCAGCTTTCTGTTAAGGTAGACGGTATCTCACTAAGAGGGATAGGCCAGCAGAATTTCTTATTCCCTCTAGCTCTCAGTTGTAGAGGCTAAATTCCTACTGATAATGGCTCAAAGTTAGGGGCTCCTTTCCTTCATCTGTAGATGAAGAATTCCTAGAGAGTGGGGTACAGGCAAGAGGAATCCTCCTGGAGAGACTTGATTTTGTTGGATCAGACTGTGGAGAAAGGTGTGCCCCCTAGAGTTTTGTTCAACACAGTAGAATGAATGATCATCCAGTAATTAGTGAAGCCTAATAGTTGGGTGTGATACCAAATGAGACAGACAGCTTAGCAGAGATATTGGAGAGACAAACAAAACCTTAAATACATTACTAAGTATATATGTAATATTTTCCAAAAAAAGAAAAAAAAAAAAAAACACATGCTAGGTCATAAAACAAGCCTCAAGAGTTTCAAATAATTGAAACCATATGAAATATATTTTCTACCCACAAAGGTGGAATTATAATTTTTTAAGAGAAATTTCGAAACTTGCAATACAGTTAGCCCTCTATGTCCATGAGTTTGGCATCCATGGATCCAACTAGTCATGGATGAAAATATTTTGAAAAAAAAGGTGCATTTACACTGAATATGTCATTATTCCCTAAACAATGTAGTGCATCAGCTTTTTGCATAACACTTACATTGAATTCCATAGTATAAGTAATCTAGAGATGATTTAAAATATATGGGATGTGTACAGGTTGCATGCAAAGATCACACCATTTTATGTAAAAGACTGAAGCATCTGCACATTTGCTATGCATGTGGGTGCTGAAACCAAGCTCTCATGGATATCAGGAGATGATTTTATGTAAAAGTTTAAACAATATTCTCCTAAGTAACCAATTGATCAAATCACAAACAAACATGTGGTGAGCGAAAATCCAGTTAGAACACACTTGAACTTATTGAAACAGCTCTTAGAGGGAAATTTATAGTGCTTAAGTATCTTTATTTTAAAAGTTTCAAATGAAAGTGTCAAAGCAATCTATTCCTTTTCCTTTAGAAACTGTAAAAAGGAGAGCAAAATAAACTTAAGGAAAACAGAAAAAACCATAAATATTAGAGCAGAAATTAATTAAATACAAGATAGAAAAACAATAAAAATTATCAATGTAACCGAATGTTGATTATTTGGAAAGTTAATCAAAGTTAATAAAACTTTACCTAGTTTGACTGACCTAAAAAGAAAGGAGACTGAAATTACTAAAATCAATAAGAAGGATGTTATTATTGGCCTTGAAAAAAGCAAAAGAATTGTAAGGGAATATTATGAACAAATGTATACCAACAAGGTAGTTAACACAGAAGTGGACACATTTCTAGAAGGACACAAACTACCATATCTAACTTAAGAAATATAATCTAGGGTTGAGAATGTAGTCCAATGATAGAGTACTTGCCTAGCATGTGCAAGGCCCTGAGTTCAATACCCAGCACCACAAAAATAAATAAACGAATTTAAATAAATAAATATTTTAAAATATAAAAACTAGAATGTTTACATTTATATCTAGTAGAATATATCCATAAAAAGTAAAGAGGTTGAATATGGAGTTTTAGTAATAAAATAAAAACAAAACTAAAAAAAACTACCTAAAAATAAAAGTCCACATTCAGTTGTTTTCCCTGGTGAATTACATCCAATATTTAAATACTAATTCTTTAGGAACTCTTCCCCAAATTTCCAGTACCCAAACCATACAGAGACATTACAATAAGACTTACAGACTGATACCTCTTACAAATATAAACATAAATATTCTTTTTAAATGACTAGCAAATGGGATGTAGCAACATATAAAATGAGTATGTAACATGACCAACTGGGATTTATGCCAGGAATGCAACATTTATTTGATCTCTGATAATCAATACATATATTATATGATATTAATAGAGTAAAAGATAAAACCCACATAATTATCTTAATGGGTGCAAGAAAAATATTGAAAAAAATTAATACCTGCTTCAAGACATAAAACATTCAACAACTAGAATTGTAGGAAACTTCCTAAACTTGATAAAGGTCATTATTAAAAATCTACAACTAACATCATACTTAAATGACAATAAGGGATAAGGCAAGGATATCCACTCTTATCACTCCATTCAAGGCTTTTCTGGTAGTAGTAACCAGAGTAATTAGTCAAGGAAAAACAAAACAAAACAAAACAGGCACCTATGTTGTTAACAGGTATAGGAGTTTAGTCAGGAGGAATCACTTCTAATATTTTATAGCATAGTAAGGTAATTATAGTTTACAATATTAGTATATTTTAAAATGATTAGTAGAGGATTTTGAATGTTTTTAGCCCAAAGAAATGATAAATGTTTGAGCTAATTACTTTCATATGATCATTACACTATATACAAGTGTTGAAATATCACATATTTCAATACCCCATAAATATATACAATTAGTATGTTACTTAAAAATAAAAACTGTTAAATATAACCAAAAAGGCAACCATATTTGATAATAATAAGAAAATCTATCTTTATTTACAAATGATACAGCATGTATATATATAATAAATCTTAAGAAATCCTCTATATTTGCAATGAACAATCCAAAAATGAAATTGATAAAATAATTCCACTTATGGGAGCATCAAAAAGAACAAAATAATTGGGAATAAATTTAATAAAAGAAGCATAAAACGAAAATCTGCATTTATGTAAAAATTTTAAAGAAATTAAGAATCTAAATAAATGGCAAGACATTTTATGTTCATGGCTTAGAAGTCTAAATATTGTCCAGATGGAAATATCCCACATATTCAGTGTAATCCCTATCAAAATTCCAGCTGACTTCTTTGAAGTAATTGAGAAGATAATCTTAAAATCATATAGCCTGGGAATAGCCAAAACAATCTTTGAAAAGAATTATAGTTGGAGGACTTCGTAGTTTCAAAACTGAAAGCAGCTCTACAGTAATCAAGAACATGTGATAGCAGCATAAGATAAACATATAAATCAGTGATATAGAAATGAGATTCTAGAAATAAATTCTATTATTTACTGTCAGCTGAGTTTTGACAATGATGCCATGGGAAGGAGTAATCTTTTCAACAAATGATTCTGAAACAACTGGTTATCTACATGCAAAAGAATGAAGTTGTATCCTAACTTTGCCCCACATACAAAATTTATTTCTAAATGGATCAAAATTGAATTGCAAATGATAAAGATATAAAACTCTTAGAAGAAAACATACGTATAATGAGTAACCTTGGGTTAGGCATTGGTATTTTAGGGATGATGCCAAATGCAAACCAACAAACGGAAAAGGGCATCAAGATTTTTGTGCTTCAGTGGATATCATGAAGAGTCTAGAAAGAAAATATACAGTATAGGAGAAAATACTTGCAAATCATATATCTGATAAGAGACTTGCACCTAGAATATATAAAGCACTTTCACAACTCAACAGTAAAAAGACAAGCAAATTAAAAATGGGCAAAGGACCTAAATAGGTAATTCATACAAAGAAGATATACAAATGGCCAAGAAGCCCATGAAAAGATGTGGAGCATCAGTTGTCTTCAGGGAAATGCAAATCAAAACAGCAATGACATATCACATCACAACACTAGGATGGCTATAATCAAAAAGATCTGGAACAATTTGAACATTCATACACTGCTTCTGTGAACATAAAATGGTATACTCACTTTGCAAAATAATCTATTTCCTGAAAACATTGAATACAGAGTTACCATGCAGTTCATCAGTCAGACCCATAGAGATATACCCAAGAGAAATAAAAACATGTCCACAACAAAATGTATCATGGATGTTCATTGCAACATTATTTATACTTGGTAAAAAAGTGAAAATAACGCAGATGTTCATCAAGTAATGAATGGATACATGAAATGTGGCACATCCTGTCAATTCAGTATTATTTGGCAATGGAAACAAATGGAGCACTGGTACAGGCTGCAGCATGGATGAACCTTGAAATGAATGCTGAATGAAAATATCTAGTCAGAAAAGACCAATTATTGAATAATGGAGAGCCTAATGATGCCTTCCCCAGATGTATTTAACATTGTTAGCATTGCTGGAAAATTTCCTTAATGTTCTGTACTCTGAGCTCTTATTGTGTCTTTTTGCTGGTTGTTCTTTTGCTCCTTAGTAGACTCTGTCCCCATCCTTCCCAAATATTTTTCTTTCTTGATCATTGTCCATTCAATGCTCTATCTCTATTCCTGTTATCCCTGCCCTTGTTCAGTCTTCTCTGTTTTGCTATGACTCTGTACCAGCTCTCTAACTTGACCTCCTGGACTCCTGTCTGATTCCATTCAAATCCACAACAACTACAGGGATTTTTCTAAACTTTATATCCTACCTTCAGTCTAAGTTCTCCAAATATGTATCCATCACTGTCAAGATGAAGCCCAAGCTTCCCCACATGGCTTACTTTCCTGCTTGTCTCTCATCACTCCTTGTTTCTTGCTTTATGTTCCAACAGCATTGAAATGCAGAAGTTTTCTGCATATATCATGCTGTTTGTTGCCTTCACACCTCTGTATATGCCATCCTGTCTCCTTGGAATGCTTTCCTCTCCAAACTTGCAGCCACCTGATTCCATGTAGGCATGTTTAATCCTATCTTCTTGTTCCCAGGGCTTCACACATATTAGGCAAGGGTCCTATCACTGGACTACACTCCCAGCCCATTTTATTTTATTTTGAGATAGGGTCTCATCAAGTTTCCTAGGTCAGTCTTGAACTTGTCACCCTCTTGTCTCAACCTTTCCAATAGATGAGTTATAGGCATGTGACACTGTACCTGGCCTTAATCTGTTCTCCCATCTACACATAGAACCACATGAGATGGCATGTAAAATTTATAGCACCCTCTCTAGCACAACTGTTACTAGAGCCAGAAGATCTTGTGCCTGGTACTGGGAACTCAAATCTGGTGTATCTGTAAGGGGAGGTTAAACTTTGATGACAGATCCAGCTATGTAGTTTCATAACAACAACAACAACAAAAAGATGATTATGTAACAAATCAGTGAATCTTCATTGCATGTCTAATAAATGTGTCAGGTGCTGTATGAGGTACTTGAGGAGAATATAGGCCTTAAAGAATACAGGCAAAGTCTCATGGTGCTTCTATAGATAGGCTTCCTGGAAGAAATGTCTGCTTGTGTTTTGCATCTAGTGTAGATGACTGTCAGCAGCAACATTGTCAAGTCACAAGTAGAGATACCCTCAGAATTGCAGCATGTTGGATTCCTTCCTGTTGGGCATAAGAGTCTCATGGGACAATAAGATGGAGAAGGTACATAGGAGACCATGCTCCCTTGAAGCATAGAGCTCAGAAATGAGATAAAGGCTAACTACAGAGACAGGGAAGGTCTTGGAATAATGATTTTTTTCATCATTTGATTCACAGAGAATGAATAATCCCAGATAAAGTAGGCATGCCTTCCCTAGGACCAAAACAAACAAGATCCCCCCAAAGGGACAGCAAAACACGAGAACATGAGAGGCCTAAGCCCTCATGAAGAATGAGTTTCACTGTGTACATGCAGTCAACTTAGGTTTAGGTGTCAACCATACTTCCCAGAGTATGGTACAGTGAAGTACATGAAGTAGGACCTCTAGAAATGCTTAAGGATTGGTTAGAATACTAAGTCTATTCTAACCATTCTAACCAAACCTAAACATTTCTAGAGGTCCTACTTCATGTTTATCACTGTACCATACTCTTGGATTTATTTGTATGACGTAATAGTTTATTTCATATGCACTCAAAAAACTTTCTCTTTCATTTGCATGATGCTTCTTTGGGCTATATTCCCTGGGGATGAAATTCATATAAATACTAGGTTTGCCATGCATTCCCCCTCTGACTTTTCCTCACTTAACAGTGTCTTAGTCCTTCCCACTTAATGACAAAACAACTAAACTCCAGATTGTACAAAAACACTGCTTAAATTTCTACCATGAATGAAATGTGATTTTCTTTTAAGGAAAGGGACCAAATGAAGACATGATATTAGGTGAGATATGGGTATAATCTTGTATCCATTGGTCACAGGTGGCCTTTTGAGAAAATTTGGGACTGTGAAGAAAGGACCTGTTGTGTACTTGTTACCTAAAGGAGGTATTTTTGAGAGACACTATAGAACTTGGACACTTGATTGATTTTCAACCACTAGTTGAGTCATCTTGAGCAAATGTTTAACTTCCCTAGCTGTCAGCTTTCTTGACTTTAAAATGGGAATAGCAATCCCTATTTTGTGTATAGTCATGAGAGCAAAAACCATTAATAAAAATGCAGAAGTTAGTGTCCTTCCACAATGGACACTCCCTGGCATACAGCCTGTGCAAAGGGCTGATTTGCTCCAGAATTTACCTGTCAGACTGTGGAGCTATATTTTAATGTAATTCAGTTTCATTTTGACTTAGTATTCTAACCAATCCTTAACATTTCTAGAGGCCCTGCTTCATGTCTATCACTGTATCGTACCCTGGGAAGACAAAAGAAGTTTCAGATTGTAGAATGCCCACATGGAAATGTATTTCCTGGATTAGAAAAAAAATAATCTGCATCATGGTCACTCATGAGTTCCTTAAAATTTCAGAATAATTTGATAAAGTAGTTCTATGTATGTTTAAAAACTTAATGGAAATAGCTGTAATAGTAAGTATGTTGAAAGCAAACTGGAAGCATAAATACCAAACTGAGCAGTTTGTTTGTTTGTTTGCTTGTTTGTTTATGTGGTGCTAGGATTGAACCCATGGCCTTGCACATACCAGGCAAGCACTATACCACTGAGCTACATCCTCAGCCCCTGTGAATAGTATTTACCTCATGGAATGAGGGATTGGTGTGAAGGGATTTCTTGCTACTTAAATGTTTAATCTGTTTGCTTCTGAATGGTTTGAGATTTCTACAACAATGTCTTTTACATTATCTTCAGTTTTATGTTTACAGAAAGATTGAGGGGTAAGTATAGAGCATGCCCTAGTGCTCTGTCTTTTCCTCAGTTTCTCAGTTATCAACATCTGGCATTGCCGTTTACAGTTGATGCGCCAGTTTTGATAGATTATTATTAACTGAAGTCTGTAGTTTGTATTAGGATTCACTTGGTATTGTACACCCTTGGACTCTGACGACTCTGATGACATATAATCACTATTATGATATCATGCAGGATAATTAAATACTCTAAAATCTTTTATGAATAAAGCTGCTGTAAACATCCTGTGCAGTTTTTTTGTGTAGACATACGAGTTCAGCTACTTTGGGCAAATACCAAGGATTGTGATTGCTAGATTGCATGGTAACAGTACCTTTAGTTTTTTAAGAGGCCACCAGTCTTACATGGCTGTACTGTTTTCCTCTCCAGTGAGAAATGAGAGTTCCTGTGCTCCATACCCTTGCCAGCATTTGGCATTGCCATAATTTTGGATTTTTACTGTTCTAATAGATGCATGATGGCATTTCATTGTTGTTTTAATTTACATTTACCCAATAGGATGTGATGTCAAGCATCTTTTCATATCCTTATTAGTCATCTGCATATTATTTTTAGTGAGGTGTCTGTTCAAGTCTTTTGCCAATTTTTAAATTGAGTTGTTATTTTCTTTATTGTTAAGATTTCTTATCCTAATTTAATATTGTCTGCAATATTTTTGAATTAATTTGCTAATTTACATGTATAGCATGTCATTTTCCATTGTCATAGTCCCAAATGTGACAGATAATTTTGATTCATAGAAGCATCTTTATATATGTAAATCATTTTATTTTATTTTTGTTATTTTGGGAAAGGTTTTGTTAAGTTATATTTAAAAATTATATTTCAGGTCTGTTTTTATATTGTAAGCATCTTATTCAAAATATATCTCAAGTAATTTAATGACAAAATAATCTAATTGTGATATATTACATCTTGTATATATGATTCAATTTCAAATGAAGAATGAATTTTCTGAATAAAAAAATATTTCTTTGTATATTTCAGGTAACAGTTCTTTATCAGCTAGGTTTTTTGCAAATATTTTCTTCCAGTCTATGGCTTGTCTTATCATCCTCTTGACAGTGTCTTCCACAGAAGAAAAGTTTAACTTAACAATTATTTTTTTCATAGATTTTGTCTTTAGTGTCATCTTTGACATCATTGCCACACCTGTCATTGAGACTTTATGCTTTATTATATTCTAGAAATTTATAGCTTTATATTTCACTTTTAGGGCTATGATTCATTTTGAGTTAATTTTTGTGAATGGTGTAAGGTCAGTATTTTTGGCCATAAGGTCAGTATTATGAAGTCCAGTTGTTCTTGTGCAATTTTGTTTAAAAGACTATGATTTTACCATTCAGTTGCCTCTTTGTGCCTTTTCCAAAGATCATTTCATTATATTTTTGTGATTCCATTTCTGGGCTGTCTTATGTTTCTTTGATCTGTTTGTCATTATTTTCTAATACCACATTCTCTTGATTACTGTAGTCTGGTACTGTCTTAAAGTGGACTGTAATTTCTCCTGCTTTGTCTCATTCAAGATTGTGTTGGATATTCTGGGTCTTTTGACTTTTAATATAAGCTTTAGCATCAGTGTGTTAATATCCTTGAAATAGTTTGCTGGGATTTCTTTTAATGGGGATTGCATTGAATCCATTGATCAAGTTGGGAGAACTGATATCATGGTAATAGTCCGATCCATGTATGTGGATAGCTCTCTTTTGACTTAGATATTCTTGGTTTCTTTCATAGAGTTTTGTAGTTTTCCTTATGTAGATCTTATACATATTTTGTAAATTTATACCTAAGTATTTGAATTTTGGGTGTTAATGCACTAGTGTTTTGTTTTTAACTTCAAAGTACAATTGTTCATTTTTGGTCTATAACAAAATAACTGACTTTTGTATATTAACCTTGTATCCTGCAACCTTGTCACAAGAAGAATATTACTTGCATAATTAAAATTTTAAAAAAAGAATTAAAGAGTTGAAGAAGAAAAGTAGCCCAGCACACCTGGACATATCATAATCATCAAAACATAATGAAATATTTTAGCAGCAGGTATGGCTTTTGTGAATTTCCTGCAGTGGTTTAGAATTTCTTTTGTTTACGTTTGCTAATGCACACATTCGTATAATAAATTAAACAGAGCAAATGCCAACACATCTGGGGTGATTTTGTAAGAGGTGTTGTGTGAATAAATCCTGTAGGCATCCAAACAAGTGATAATATAGAATATATACAAATATTGAACTCAGCATGCAAAGAAACAAGGCATGTGGAACAGAAGAACCTAGATGATGATAGTTCCAACAATTGTGACTCAGTGATGAGAGGTGTTAGTGACAAGGTGTTAATAGCACATAGACACATTCTGGTTTTAATGCAGAAAGCAGGCCGTGCTGAGCATTAAACTTTCACTGACTCTCTTAATGTACAACAGCAGGGAATATCTCATTTCAGCACACTTGTCTGACTTCTGAAGAATATACCTCCATCCCTTTTTGCCTTCTGTGTCTTCTCACTCTCCTGTCCTTGGCAATCTTCACTCAAAGCCATCCAGGAAAAGAATTCTGGGAAATGTAGTTCCTACTATTGGTTTTACAATGACAAGCTCTTAGGAGTCTTATGTAATCATATTATTTGTCTGAGAATTCTACAAAATGTCTTTCCTCCCCACAAGTTTCTAAAAGGTAGAAATTAGTTCTATTATATCTGAATATGTCTTGCAATATCTGGTAAAGAATCCTACTCATAGTAATTACTAATAAAACAGTTGTTTAATGAATTAATGGATTATATTACTTAAAATACTGTTGTGATCAGTGTAAATTACTGAGTAGGTTATTTCGATCATCACTTTGCTCTGACTAATGACTGATACTGAAATGAATGTCCCATTTAAATCTCTGATTTATTTCGGCCTTTTTACTACAGTTCTTTTACTATGGTAGCCTGATGGTGTGCTCTGGTCATTAACTTTCTATATAGAATAATGAAACATCAGTGCAGACCTGGTACATTTATCCCACGGAATCATGTTCCTTAAATCATCATACCTGGCATGTCCGAGGGCAGTTGAATGGCTCCTCTAATGATTCTAGAACACTGTGGTGAATGACAAATTACTGGTGTCTAATATTATATGATTGGTAAATAACTGTTATGTGCTTCACTTCCATCCCTCTAGGAAGGCTAGATTATTCCCAAATAGCAGATTGCCATATGAAAATGCCAGTAGTTACTCTCTGTTGATCCACGGTAACAACTTGGGAATATTCACTTCATACAAGACACTCTTATGATTTTTTTTTACAAATCAATAACTAGTTACAAGAATGACATTACAAGGCACCTTTATAATAGTACTGACCTTTGGGTCTAGTAGGGTGGGTTTAACAAATTTCTGTGCTGTTAATTCACATTACTGTCTGCATAGAATGGGCATTTCCTCATATTTTGGCTCCCAAATTAAGTTACTTTAAAGTCTCAGAACAATAATTCTGTGTTTCCAGAGTGATAGTAAGGTAAAAACTTAAAGCAAAATCAAGAAGCATCTGCTAACTTCCTTACACGATGTCGCCATTTAATTTGCACACCTCTTTTCCTCTGTGTTGAGTGTTTTGCAGCCACAGTTCATCACTTGGGTCTTTGTTTCTCCCCCGCATGTGCACCTACTTAACAGCGGAGCCCCAGTTCTGATACCACTTATGGATACTTATTAATTATTAATGCTGTGCTTGGCTTGCTGACCTCATATCCTCTCTTCTTTTTCTCCCTGTCTTTCCTAACTGTAGCACTTCATGCCTTATGCTCTTTTCTGCTCTGATGTTTTTCTGTCAGTCTTTCTGTGACACTGTCCCTGGACCTTGTTGATCCTATTTGTAGAGTCATATGCATTCTTACATTTCTGATTTTGTCTCCATTGCTTCCTTCCCTCAGATGGCCTGCCTTCACCTCCATTGTGTAGACTCCATGAGCCCCTGCCACCCCTCTGAGTCCCCTCTGTGCTGTGCTGCACGGCAAGGGGGCTGTAAGCCCCTTCTCCCTAAGAACTGGCCCAGTGGCGCTTTAAATCCAGGGAGATGATGAGGAATGTTGCCTAAAGCTTGGACAAGGAAGGATAACAGAAAAGGGAAACAGGAAATGACGAGATAGAGAGAGATGGGCAGGGGGTCGGGGGAGAAGGGGAGAGGGGAAGAGATGAAGAAGAGGAGAAGGAAGGCAAGGGAAGGGAGAGCAAAAGAAAGAAATGGAAGTTGAAGAAAAGTAAATAAAGAGAATGGAGATACAGAAAGGAGGGATAAATGGGGTGGGGTGGAGAAAGGATATATATTAACAGGCAAGAAAGATAGTCTAGACTCCACATAAAATGCCCTCTTTATTCAATAGCTAGAGTTTTCTCATTGAATGGAGCTTTGCTCACTTTGTGTCATTGTGTTTTGGGCTCTGTTTTTTGACCCCTCTGTTACCCACTCCATTAGTCAGCTTTCTATCACTATAATGAAATACCTCTCCAGATCACACACATCCCATGAAGTGTGAGAGACTCAGATGCTGCTCGTTTTGGCCACAAGTCAACCAGAGGACCTAAGACTGACATTCACACTTTATTAAGGAGAAGGGAACAGGGGAAGCAAAAGTCAGATCTTAGACTGATAAGAAAGGAAGAAAAAAGAACTTTTGGAAAACTTTGGGGTTGAAATTCTTTGCTCCTGTTCAGAGCCATGTGCCTATAGGCATCACCCCCTTTCTACTTTATTTAAGTGATGACACTGTGTTATTCTTGGCTCTTAATCCTCTAAGTAGAGAGTGAGGGAAATATGGTCAACCTCATAAAGCCAGGGATCCCATGTGGTTTTTATCATTCATACCAAGCATGATAGGGTCCCATCAGCTTCCTGAGCAAGGCTGTATGGAGAGGCATTTGGAGGCTGTGTATAGACATAGTGGAAAGAGGTCTGTGACTGATTAGTAATGTCTGCCATAGCATGAGACAGTGGAAGTGGTGATCTATGTGCTCTGTGTTTGGTCATCTAGTTTTCATGTTCTTATAAGAATATTTGATATTTTTTACAGATAAATGTTTTGTAGATTTGACTTGTCAGAAAGGAATAGTGCCCCTTCTTTCAGAAATCTTTGAAATATAATGACCTTTTTCCACTATTCAAATTCATTGACTTCAGCCTTGCAACCCGTGACCTGGCTATAAAAAGGGCACAAATGCGAACAAACAAGACACGCGCGCGCACACACACACACACACACACACACCGCACACACATATTAAAAATTATTCTATGATCAAGTTTTTATTTTTGTCAATTGCTGATGCAAGGAATACAGTTCTTGGTAACAATATAAGAAAACGTTGTTTTGTTTGTTTCAGCAGGGTCAAGTGTCTTTTGTTAGCATAATCCAGTAATCTAATTGGAGAAAGGGATAATATTCCTTTGCTTCTCTAACAGGTATAATTTTTGCTGTGGTAGTGTACATATGTATCTCCATAGAGACAGGGCTAGAAGGCAATTTAGATGTCACCCAATTCATTTGATTTGGGAATGAAGATTAGAGAAAATGTGACTTATTCAGTTTCACAGTTAAGTCTCGACTCATCTTTCCTTTGCATGAAGACTTGACCCTCCTCTTTGACCATTCTCTCTAAAAGTCATGCGGAGCCCAGCCAGGCTAAGTACAATATTTCAAAGCCAGTGCAGTGGGTAAGTCATTCAGTAGCAGAGTAGTGAGGGCCAGGTGACTAAGGAAGGATCCCACCAAGAGTCAGGAAGATCAGGGGAAGTATCAGGACCCTGTGGGGGAGCAAAGTAAAGATGCCCTGTGTGCTTGCCTAGAATCAAGCCAAAATGCCCCCACTCTCCCCCACAGAGTGCCTGCATACATACATGAGACACACTCATATGTGGTTTTCACTGACCACCACCCACCACCATGGATGCTTCCATTTTAAATGGGAAAAGGTTTAGGAGAAAAGTGAAACCAAATTGTTGGAGAGTTCATTATATGGAGGCTTCTTTGGTTCCTCATCTTACCCTGTTATGTGGACCCAGTTGTTCAGTGACAGGGGTAGTGACATTCAGGCTGGTAGGCCATTAGACCTGGTCTAGTACAGACCTGAAAGTTAGGAGATCCTGGTTCTACTGTCCACAGCAATTCTTCACAACTGGAAATACTATGTAAGTTCAGGTATTATTTTTATACTGACATGTAAACAGTGGTTTCTTTCTTGTCTAAGGAGAAACTTAGACTAAGGGGCCCTTCCTTCTTTAATGTTCTGTCACATATATCCATGATATTTGGCTTGATCTTGGTTTTACCAGAAAATATCTACCTGGCATGTTTTATTTAAAGCAAAATATAAGCATCTTCTTTTTCATGGAGCAAACTGGACCATCAGGGTTATGTTTCAGGTGGCTAATCCATGCCTGACCCTTCAGAGGTGCCCAATAAACAATGATTGAATAATGAATCTCAGCAGGATGAGAAGACCTTACTGTGCTAAGTAGGCCTCAGATGCCAGTAATTAAAAATATTTAATATTTTTAATTGACTCATCTTAAATCTCGACTAGACTTTCCTGTCACTATCTCATTTAATTATCACACCAATACAAGAATAGTTGTTGTGACTCCTTTTTTTCACTGATGAGGAAATTGGGCCATAGGAATACATGGTCTGAGGCCATGTAGTGAGTATATAAAAGCTGGGACTGGACAGGCTCTCTCTGATGGATCTGTTCTTATCTTTGTCCCAGGCCTCCTCCAGAGAGAGAAGCAATCTCTCCAGGCTGGCACAGAGGGGGCCTTTTGTTTCTGCACAGCCAAAATGGCAGACAAAAGAAAAAAAGAGAGTTCCTAGTAAATCACCTTTAAAAATAGGTAGCAATCTAAAAGTGTAGACTCAGGTATTTTAATTGTATTATTAATATATTTTAAAATTGTTTACTGTAGTTATCTTAGCCCTTTCAGGCAGATACAGTGGGTTCTTAGTAATATTTCATGTTGATTCAATGACTGTCCCTAACTTTTTTCTCAGGAAGTGTGAAAGAAGTTGTTCAAATACTTACATAGGACTTTGGAACTATTCTACCCATTCTTGAAGTCTCCTAAAACACTCAGAGATATGTTAATGCTACTCTATGCCTCATCTTCCTAAGTATTTGTAGAAAACCATGCATGGAATTTTATTTCGGGGTGATCAAGTCACATTCCTTTTTATGCATAGATTATTTCAGTTTTTTTCTACTTACATATTTATTTATTCTGGAGAATTAAAACCCACTATCATTCATTAATAGGAGGAACATGAGTAACTAAAGCACTATGTAAATATTTAAATGAATCACAAGATTATTTGGCAAATAAAGGTGAGAGCATCTAAAAATATATAACTTATATTTGGCAATAAAGAGACATTTCTAACTGTTTTAACCATAGCAAGTGTACAATGATGGTTTAATGCAAGCAAATTACTAGTGGAATAGAAGTGGGTATAGTTTGACACAAGTAGAATAAAGCTTATGTGCATAAATATAATAAAAATAATAATGTATGTTATTTACTTGTGTGGTGTCTAGTTACAGCTGCATTCTAGCTGCTTTGTAATACTATTAAAGCAATCAATCAAGTACGGATCAGCGGGTTAGAGACAGATCAGATTATATCAGAACAATTAAAATGATTGTAGAACAATGTGTTTCAATCAGTCGACTCTTCCTTTCGCAAACAAAGTCTTGTTGCAATAAAGTATTTTATGCCTGTGCTTTGAGCATGCAGCACACTTTTGCAAGGGCAAGAACTCTTGGCTTGATATAAGGAGGATCAGAAGTTTTACTCTGCTTAACACCCAAGAAATGAGACCTTTGAAGCACATTCCAGGTTTGGGAACCCAAAGAAGGGTGAATAGGTAGAAATAAATAGGTGTGTTACATGTGTGGCAGGGTGGTATTTGCCTGAGCTGAGTAGTTGGAATCATGAGACATGCTTTTCTATAAGGTTCATTCCCATGCAGAAGTGAATAGGGAGCTATAGACAATACCAAGATAAGTCAGTACCCACGGATATTTTGGATTACCAGTGGTGGATGTATTAATGCCTCCCATTCAGGGAGGAATACTATTTTCTTTTGAGAAAAATTGGAAGCAACAGAATCTTATCATGTATCAATGCCCAAAGTATCATGAAAATCATCCATGTTCCCTTTACTCAATTTTTCCAGGTCTTTGTATGACCAGTTCCATCAGTCAGCTTTGCATTTATATAATGAAATCCCAGAGGTAATTACTTAAAAAGCAAAAAGGTTTATTTTGGCTCATGGTTCTGGAGGTTCCATTGCAAGATTGAGTGGTGGCCTCATTGCTTTGGACCTCTGGCAAGGGTGACATATCATTTTGGAAACACATAGTAAAACAAATCACTCACATCATGATTTAGGAAACAAAGAGGCTAAGAGGCTGGGTCCCATAGTCCGCTTCAAGTATGCCCCCAAGGATCTCCCACTAGGTCCAGCCTCCCTAAAGTTCTACCACATGTCAAAAGCATCACTCTGAAGATCATACCTTTAACACGTAGGTTTTGGAGTGACATTTGACATCCTAACCACAGCAACAATACATGGCATTAATATATTTAATATTTTTAATTGACTCATCTTAAAAATATAAGTATGTTAAAAAAACTAACTCTGCTTCCATTTTAAATGGGAAATCATGTTACCTACCACCATGAAAACAAAAACACTCAGTGAAAAGAAATTATCTCACATTAATTCAAAGTAAATGCTGTTTCCTAATACTAGCTCTGAACCTAAGACCTAACTTTCCCTCTGTTAAAAGGGGAAGGAGATTTACAAGTGTTGGCTAATAAAGACATGTGGAACCATACTGAATCTTTCTACTTGAATTTTGAAACTCCTGTTTAAACAGACATATTTTCTCATCATGGGGTTCAGTGTTATTTAAGGTTCTGTGTGGTACATAGTCTCTTTTGTGTTCTAGTGGCCTGTGTCCCACCTGCAGGACCTGATTACACAACAACATGAGCCCTGGTGTTAGTGGTAGGAGTAGAAGTTAGTTCACAAGAAAATAGGCACAAGAAAATACTGGTTTAGGCCAGAGCTTCTGGGAGGTGAGGCTAATTCTGGGGGTCATTATCAGTGAGACATTCCCTTACCCCTTTATTTCTGCCCTTTCTCAGGCACAAAACTGATGGTAGGGGAAACAGCTCTGCTTTCTAGGCCAGAGATGAGCTCAAACTTGGTAGCAGTAGGCACATACTTTTTAATGAAAGGGTGATAGGGTGAAAGACCCCTACATACTCTATACTGCTAGTATTAGTGAGGACATTCCTGTCCCTCTTAGGCTATAAGAATTCACCTCTGAAAGAAGCAAATTTCAGCAGAAGCAGGAAAAAAATATTTCAAACTGGTTAGAGGCTTCCCTGGATGGATTTATGCCATTGCAGTCTCTGAACCAAAGGTCAAGGAATTGAATTTACCAAATTTCATTAGTTCCAAGATAGCATGAATTATAAAATACACTAACAATTTAATAAGAGTTATTGGGAAAAAATTTAAAGCCTCTACATTAAGTATGCACATCACTTGAAAAGGAGCCTCATTTATAGAACATTAAGATGTAAAGAAAAATGGTTATTTTATAATTAAAAGTGCACTTACTTCCATGCCATGGTTTTCATTACTTTAGCATCATCTTTTTCCTTGAGTGTCTTATCTATTCAAATGTCACCCACATAGTGGCCCTTACCTTCTCTGTTTTCATGATTCTGGCTGATTACAAAATTACAAGATTAAGTAAGGACACATATCATTTGGGATTTGCTTTTTCTTTCATACTTCTTTTTCTTTCAACCTAAAGAGAGGTGGTTGGGGCGGGGATCCACATTATGGTCCTGAGATGGAAAGTGAGGTTTGGGGTGCTGCCATTATGATATGAGGTCAAGTTTCTGTTTGGCCCAACTCTTCTTCTTTTCAAATAAAATAAATAAAAAATAAATAAAACCTAGCATGGGAGCCCAAAGGAGGGCTAAGTTACCCTTTGTCACTTTCTGTGTCTTTGGACCTTCTGTCACCATTTAGAACCCCAGTGAGTTGGACTGGGCCATTGGGGAACATTTGTACTTGCATTAAAGTAGCTTCAGTGGCCCAGATCCAGGGTGGTTGATCCATTTCTGTTTATTCCTAAGCTGTGTAAGGACAGGCCAGTCCAGGGCACTTCCCACATCCCTAAGCAAGGAGCACAGGAGAAAATGGAGCATGAGAATAGTTCACAACTGGCTGGTGCTGGTGTGGGTGCAGGTGCTGTTCATGCTGGCTGGCTCAGTCAGCTGGAGCTGAGCATTGTCTTCAGAGCTCTTGACCAGTGGCAACAGGAGGAGAAGAAGGTGTGAGGGGCAGGTTGAGGTTGAGGGAGAGGCTGAGAGAGAGGTTGAAAGGGAGGATGAAAAAGAATAAGAGAGGGGTTGAGTAAAACAGGGTTTGACAGGGAGGGAGAGAGAACTGCCACAGTCTGGCTGGGCACAATCAGGAGCCACTTGTCAAAAGAAACTAACTTTATTTTTAGAACCACACATGCCAAACAAAACAGCCTCTCAGGAAAAACCCTCAGAGCCTCAACTGCCACCACGGGCTTTCCACAAGCCTCTCTCTCCCCCACAAGCTTCTCTCCACCTCCCACAATCCTCCTGCTCTTGAGGCCGATTGGCTGGGTCACGTGGGCGGAGCCAAAAAAGTCCCCCAATGAGTAGCTCCGTGGTCTGAAAGGGCAGGGAAACAGCCCAATGAGCATCACCACAGAGGAGCCAATCAGCTAGATGTTGCTGGGGCCGCTGTGAGCCAATCATCAGCCGGCAGCTGGAAGTTTGCTGGCAGCTGGAAGTTTGCTGGGGCCCCTTCGGCTGTGGCTCTCAACAGAGAACCTCATTTTCTGCATGAGCATATTAGAGAAGATGGAACTTCATCACAAGGAAGCAGAATGTACTAGATGGAGCTCTTTCTCCTGTGGAATAAGGATCATAATTCTCACTATTGAAAAAAAAGCCTAAAGAAGATAGAGCCAGGGAAAGAGAAGCCATGAGAGGAGGCAAATAAGCTTCTTGAGCATTAGATATGAGAAGTGCAAAAGAGAAATGGGCATTGATGTCCATCCATTCTTTCTGTTTTCCCTGTGATTTTTATAGAAACTTAGTTTTCAGGCCTACTGCTCATGAATATATATATATGTGTGTGTGTGTGTGTGTGTGTGTACACAAACTTAGAGTAAATGACACAATGAGAAAAGGGAGCAGTTGCACTGGGAGAAGTGACTTTGAATTACTTGAAAACATGATGTTTATCAGACACATGGTTAAGGAAATTTCAATCCTAGCCAGCCACACCAACTCAATGCCCAGTGAATATTCAGTGCCTCTGCTAGCTCAATTAACTATGATCCGTCTCTATCATCCTGACTAGTTTCTCTGAAAATAAACACCAATTTTTTCCAACTTCAGGAAAGAGGATAATATACTTTTCATTGGCGAAGACTGAAGAGGAATATAGAAATCCCTAGTAGATATATGATTAAAGGCCTTCATCCTAGAAAAAGAATTCTACTGCTCACCTACTACCCTTATAGGCAATGAACATAAAAGTGCCCTCTTCTAAAGAGACCCAGTGAGAAAGTGACTACATGAAGATAATTAAGATGCCCTTCAATGATCCAAATTTTCTACTTCTGTGGTCTGGAAATTTATGTCATGTTAGAAAATGAGAGGCTCGTGGATTCCAAGGTGCAGAAGGGATGGCCTCTCTTTTATGGTGTGGTTATTGGTAATTATTTGCTCTTACTCAGATACTATAGTGACTGTCACACAAAAGATACAATTTCTTGTTCCTGATGACAGACACTAGCAATAGGGAAGCTGATTTTTATCTTCAGTGAACAACTTTGAAGCAATGGAGAGCTCCACCAGTGGAATGAGGAGCTCCACAAAGTAGTGGTATTTCCCTTAGTAGAAAGATTCAGGCAGAATTAGGGTTCTATGGAACAAAGTCACAGAAACTAACATAAGCTAATATAGGGGAAAAAGGAATTTATTAGTTCTTGATCAAGGAGTTTACATAATTAAGATAGGACTAATAGGCTTAGAAACAGGAAAGGGTCAGGATGGAATCTACTTGCCCAGTGAGGTGCCACCATAATAACGAGGCACTGAATGGCCTGTCACCACACTTATAGGATTCAGAGTCTTTGAAGAGAAGGCCATTGGCTGTGCTTAGGACACATTCTTATCCTATGGTCATACAGGATGAGAACAGCAGGAAATTGACGAGAGGTCCCCAGGGATCCCTTCAGTTTCTATAGTGTAATGATCAGGCATCTGATTCACTATTCTATCAAGACTGCTTATAATAGAGGCAAATTCCTCAAGTAGGAATTAGGATACTGTTATAAAAATGGAATAGGGACTCAGGAACTAAAAATTAGCAAGCAATATTTGCTAAAGAGGTTGGCTGAATATCCATTAGGAACATTAGTTTGGGGGAAGAAAGTTGGATATAAAGAATTGGTCCCTGTGGCTCCAATACATGCAAGAAGAGAAATCATTGAGAAACATCATTGAGAAATTAGGGCATGGACTTCCATAAAGGTTGTCAGGTACACCTAGGTAATAACATCCTCTGGTTTCCATGATGATTTCCAAGATTAGTTCTTCTTTTGAAGTTTTTTATCTGAGATACAGCAACCAAATTCTATATCATATAGGAAATCCATGTGTTCAAAGTCTTGAGAATTCCTCAGCACATTCTCTTTCCTCTTGTCTCATTCTTTGCAACAATTTCTAAACCTTACTTCAGGCAACTTCAAAATGTCCACAGGTAAAAATAAGCACTTCTCCTCCACCCTGTACACCCACCATGTTCTCCCCATGTTCTGCCAATACCTATAGCAGAACTTAGATCAAAATAGGATCTCATGTTAGGTGTTTTAACCATGGACCAAGAGCTCCTTGATGCAGAGACCTCACTTTTAATTGCTATAGTTTCACACTTTTATAGGGATCAAGAAGGTGAGCAAATGAGGTACATTAAGGAAGGCCCAATTGAAATATAAAGAAATATTGAGCAGAGACCTCTCAGGGTTGAATTCTGGATTCTCTTAACTGCCTTCTCAAATGTCCCAAACCATACATTTATGGATCCTAAGCAGTGTGAATATTTAATCTCCTGATATTTGTCAGGTACAACCTTTATCTGAAAAGCCGAAAGCATTTTACTCTATTGATTTGTTCTCACCAGAGCTGAACCATGAGTGGTAAGTAGGCATTTGTTTCTATTATGATTGTCAATAGTATGATTTTGAATTACTTTTATCACAAAGGCTTCAAGGATCACACCTTTATTTACAAAGCCAGCTCCCTGGAGTTGAGCCAAACTAGACCAAACTCTTCTATGGCCTAATTTTTCAATTAATGAACACTAATTGAAATAATCTTCCTTTCTTGTTTTTTTTTTGTGTGTGTATACAGAATTTTTAATTTAGTTATGAACAAAGGTACATGTACAAGCATAGAAATCCCATAAGACAAGATAAGTATTTGAGAGAGAGAGAAGAAAAAACAGAGAGGGGAGTCCAAATGAAGTCTGAATTTTTTGTTTCAAATAGACCTTGGGCAGGTTACCACTCACTCACTGACTTCCCACTCAGTACCTGCTTCCCACTGAGGCTCAGGGCTGGTGAGAACAAATCAATAGATAAAATGCTCTCAGCTGCCCAGAGAACCTGACAGATACCAGGAGATCAAATATTCTCACAAAGTAGTATACAGATTAGGACATACTTGAGAAGGCAGTAAGAGAAGGGACCAATGTAGAATTCAACCCTGGAAGCCCCTACTCATTATTTCAATTTATTTTACTCATATTTCAATTTGATTATCCCATTGCCTCTGTCATTTGCTCTTTCACTTGTTCATTCCCTTGGTCTCAGTGCCACGTGTTTAAACCACAGCAGTTAAAGACAAGGTCCTTGCATCGAGGTGCTAATCCTCTCAGTGTTGCTCCTCTCTGTCCTTTGTGAACTACATGGAGTGGGGATGATAATGATAACAGAATATAATTCATAGGGTTGTTGTGAAGATTGAGTGAATGTACTGACTCTAGATTTTCCTCATTCTGCTTAAACCTAGGGCTCCAAAGTAAGGGGGAGAGAGAGTGAGGCAAGATCTCTTTAATCCTGCACCTAATCACATAGGGCACCAAGAACATGAGCTCCTTGTCCCCCATTTCATGCTTCTTCCTACCTGGAGGAGATGCTGCTGAGAGGCAGGGCTCCATGTGACTACATAATTCTTCAGCTACCCTGACCTGGTCAGAGTAGCCATACAAGCCATACTTGCTATAGCAATATCCTTGAGTATGCTATTTCAGTCCAAGCCTTTCATGCTTTAATCTTCCCCTTCAGGACTTCATTTGTGGCAAAAATATAACTGCAGCTCCTCCCAGATCTTTTTCCAAGATAGAACTGGGCTCTGTGTGTGGCTCTAACTCTAATTATGGCTTTCTTTATTAGCATACATTTTTAATTCATTATAATGGTTGGAATCCTGTTTCCAGGACAACCAGAAGTTGACCATAGCCTTTTTACCTACTTTCTCAGAGTCTTTGATTCTCTTCACCTCAGTGGTCGAAAGTATTCAACTAGTTCTATAGTTCTGCTGGCTTAGTTTCCCTACACTATTTCTCTTGGAAAGTTCAGGCTCCTCTGTGCAGGTTCTTTAACTATACTAATGCAAATCCATATATTTCTAAGAGGCAACCTTGATAACTTTTTCTTCTACTGCACAATGGAATACTTCCCATTGTGTGTTATGAATACTTCCCCCTGTGGAATGTTATTGCATGCAAAGCATTTGGAATAGTTTCCGGTACATAGTAGACGCTCAACAAATCTGAGCTGCTATTATCTTCAACATCACCGTTATTACTATTCTCATGTTATTATAAAATGCTGAAAAAATTATTAATATATTGTCTGGCACATAGTAGGCATTCAATAAATGTTAGGTTTTGCCAATTAAAGGAACTTAATCCAGAGATATATTCAAGGAAATGAAATACAGATCATTCTGGGGTTATTGTCTTGGATGCATTCTGTTCATTCTGTACTGATCACTTCCTGTGTCCTTTACCAGATGGGTATTCAGAATGATGGTACATCAAGAGAGTCTTGTTTTCTCATGGGAAGAAATTGACTTACACTCAGTTACTAAGTCAGAAAATTGTTATTGCATTTATATATTAATTTGGAGTGAAGATTGTATGTTTTTACTAGTGACTTATGCTCATTTAAAAATGTAAGCAATGCAGAAATTTTTAAAGAAGAAAGCAACACATCACCCTGAATTCTACCAGTCACAAATACCCACCCATGAGCAGTTTTGAAGAGCATCATTTTAAACATCTCTCAATGTACATGTACAAGTAAGAGGACAGTAGAATGGACAAAATAGTAAGAATTGATATTATAAGGATAACACTACTCAGAGACCATAGTATATCTGCCTTATAATAAAGTCATTAAATTAATTTTGCTTGAATTTAACAGAAGAACAATAAATTGAAGGGTAATTCAAGAAATTGTTGAACTTCAGATAATTTTTTTTTTGTCATAAAGCCTACTTGTTCCTAAAAGACTTTTCTAAAGCTTAAGAGAAAATGTGAAAACATTTAATTTCAAGTCCTTGTGAATTTTTAACTACATCAATTTTAGGTGTTAAAATTAGATGGGCAAGATCACATGGTCAGTTCATTTCTTCCAACTACCTCGTGCACTGACTTCTGACTGTTGCTGCTCGTGTTATTTCCACTCTGACATGTTGTCTTGGTCTGTTTGGGCTGCTGCAACAAACTGTTATAAGCTGGGCAGCACAGAAACAGCAGAAATTTATTTCTCATAGTTCTGGAGACTAGGAAGCATTGGCGGATTTCATGTTGGGGAGGAGTTTGCTTTCTCCTCCATAGATGGTGCCCTCTTGCTGGGTCTCAGGTGGTAGAAGGAAGTGGTGAGCTCTCTGGAATCTCTTTCTTAAGAGCACTGCTCCCATTATGAGGATGGAGCCTCATTTCATTTTGCAAATGTAATTTTCTTTGTTCAGTCCTGATTATTATTTTTCTTGGTATCCAGCTCTACTGGAATTTTACCATGGTTTCCACATTTCAGGATTATTAATTTTGACTTATCTCAAAGTTGGATAACTTTCATCCTTAAGAAGTGTTTGTAACCGATGTGATTCTGCAATCTGTATTTGGGGTAAAAATGGGAGTTCATAACGCACTTGAATCTAATGTATGAAATATGATATGTCAAGAGTTATGTAATGTTTTGAACAACCAATAAAAAATAAATAAATAAATAAAAGAAGTGTTTTGTTTTTTTTTTTCCTCCCTTCCAAGGGAAGCTCAGGAAGGTTATATTATCTGAGGTGTTTAGTTTTTGGAATATCTGCCTATTGCTTTTAAGCTTCTTGAATAACCAATTTGGCTGTTATGACATTCTTGGGTCAACTTTTCTTTCCCTCTGAAGTTAAAGAGACTTCACTACTTTTCAGAGATTAGGTGTTGCTAGGCAGTATATGAGACTGGGTTTATTCTTTTTTTTTTTTTTTCCCTACTGTAGTCAACTTGCTTTATTCTTGAATGCCGGAGTAACTCGAGTTTTCTTTTTTTTGTTTGATAGATCAATTGGGATGATAATGTTGATTGCTACATTTCCCCCCCCCAATACATTCCATGATTTTCTTCCATGGAATGTAGCTCTTTCTTCACTTAAGGGAAACATTCTGTGTGATAACTCAGCATATTTCTTTTTCTAGTCCAATGTTTCAGGAACACCAATTATTTTTTTGTTGGGTTATATTATCTGTCTTCCACATTTACGCTCTACTTTCTGTTTGCATTAACAATTGCTTTGCCTTTTTCTTATGTATTCACTATACATGTTTAAGCATGGCTAAATCCAAAAATATAAAATATGAAAATTTCCAAAATCTGGATTTTTTACTTTTAAAATGTTGTTTGTTTTGTCTTCTCAATTTTGAGATTTTATAAAAAAAAATCTTAATAACTCCTTTAGAAATCCTGCATGGGAAAGCTGTGTCTGTTCTTGGTTCTTTCCTTCCAGCTGAGCCTTCATCTATCTTTTGCATTATTCTCTTCTCTTCCCCCTATTGCCCTACTCCTCCCTACACAATTCAGGTGTTAAGTCTGCATTGTAGTCATACCTTTTATTTTTTTATCCTGCTCCCTATTAAATTGGGTGATGTGAATTGAACTAATATGAATGGATCTTCATCTTCCTGATCTCTTTTTCAAGTATTTGAGACTAGGTTTTCCTCCCTAGTCTGAGCTAACTGCTGCTTCCTACCTACTTTTCTAAAGATGACTGATTTTCAGAGTGTGGTCCTCAGAACAGCAGTATCACTTAATGAGGGAAATTCTTGGGCCTCGTCTCAATTTATTGAATCAGAAACTCTGGAGATAGGGCTCAGCACCCTGTGCTTTCATCAGCCTTCCAGGCAATTCTGATGGCCCTAAAGTTTGAAAGCCACTGCATTAGACAATGAGGGATATGGGCACAGTGCAGCCTATGCAGAGGGACCTCATTCCTGCCCAGTCTTCTGAGAGTCCACTCAATATTCTGTACCTGGGCCCATTTCTCAACCAGGACTGTTCCCCTCCTTTGGGCATTTATCCATTCCCTCACTTGGCATGTTGCTCTGGAAACTGGAATGCTCTGGTGATCCTTCCTGCCCCCATTTGGTGGGTCACCATGAATTGGTGTCCAGATTATCTCTGAATTCTGATTCCTGCCTGAGGGAGCTTGAGTGGGAACTAAAATCCTGCTCTGTTCACAAAGGGTGTGCCTGGGGTGGAGCTGCATTATCCCAGGTGGAGGTTGCCTTTTTCTAATTGCTCCCCAGAGGAGGCATCTTTTCATACAAAGAGCATCCATATTGCAAGTCCTGGTCAGGTCTTAAAAATGGTATGTTAGGAGTTCCTATAATAAAGTTATTTTTCTCAGTTTTGTCCAGTTTTACTCCATCCCCTCTCCCTTCAGTCCATACCTTTACAAATTTTGGGATTGTGTTAGTTACCCTTTCATTGCTGTGACCAAAATACCTGACAAAAACAACTTAGAGGAGGAAAGATTTATTTTGGCTCATGTTTTAGGGGTCTCAGTCCATGATCAGTTGACTCCGTTGCAGGAACATGGCAGAGGGGCATGGTGGAAGGAAGCTGTTCAGCTCAGAGCAGCTGGGAAGGAGGGGTGCTGGGGGGAGAGAGGAAGAGAAAGAGAGGGAGGAAGGGGCTGGGGACTAGATAAACTCTTGTAGGAAGGCTCACTTTCTCCATCTAGGGCTTCCCTCCCAGTTGTCTATTCAGCTATCAGTGGACCAGCAAATGGATTAATTGACTGATTAGATTGGAACCCTAATCATTGCCTAATCATTGTCTGAACCTTGCTGTATAGGGGACCATGCTTCTAACACATGAGCTTTTGGGGAAATTCCAGATCCAAATCATAAAAGGAATGTTTTGAAAGTTCTCAGGATTCTATTTACTTACTTTCTTTTGTTGGTACAGTTATCCTGACCCTTGCTATCCATAGGGAACTAGTTTCAGTACCCCCACATATCCCAAAATCTGTGGATGCTCAAGTTACTGATATAAAATGGAATACTGTTTTAATATAACCTATGTACATCCTTCTTTATACTTTATATTACTTTTAATGCGTAATGCAATGTAAATGCTATGTAAATGGTTGTTTTACCGTGTTGTATAGGGAATGATGACAAGAAAAAAATCTGTATATGTTCAGTAAGACCAAGTTTTAAAAAATATTTGCAATTGGAAGTTAGTTAAATCCAAGAATGCAGGTATAAAAGATCAACTACTGCTTCTGGGTGCATGTGGGACTTGGGGAAGGTGAGTTAATGGGGCTGATCTTATCAGAATCTTCACTTTCTTTTCCTAGATTATACTTTTAAATTTTATAAAATAAGCTCCTGCTATTTACTGGTTTTATAGGTTCTTGTAAGATATTAAAAATACTTATCATTTTCTAACTACTTTTTATTAGTTTGTTTCGTAGTGGAGGACTGTGATTCTATGATCCTGCCTCACTCTACAATTAATATACAACAAATGCTCTACAGTTTTTGTTTTTAAACCAAAAAACAGTGAAAACAGTTATCTTCTGCTTAGCTTTTTAGCAGGTAGGTTTCCTTAGTTGGAAACCCAGACCAAATTTTGAACCACTTAGGCAGGAATGAGAGAGAACTTTGGGAGGATGGTTGGTAGAATATGGAATTGAGGAGCAAGTCTTGGAGAAGAGCTGGCAACTGGAGCTCTCAGCCAGACACACTTGTGGAAACTGGGAAGGTCCTGTTCATGGATTACTGGAGCTCTTCTTCTGAGCCTCTGATGTGCGACAGCCTCATCAGTACAGTCAGGAAGCAGCTGTTCCTTTAAAACAGTGCTTCTCATTTAGTAGAGATTTTTGTATCACCCTCATTTCTCACACACCTACCACCACCATCACCACCATCACCACTTGTACACATTTGGCAATCCCTGGAGACACTTTCTGGTTGTCACTACCAGGGAGGAGTGCTGCTGGCATCAAGAGGCTAGAGGCTCTAAGCATCCTATAGAGTGCTCAGGACAGCTTTCCACGGCAAAGAATTTTCTGGTGCAAATATGAGTGGTGCTAAGGTAAAATAAAACCCTGCTCTAGAAATTGATCAAATTATGTTATGTGCATGTATGAGTATGTCACAGTGAATCCCAGTACGATGCACATTTATAATGTACTGATAAAGTAAATTAACTTAAAAATAAGAAATCATGCCATTATAAATGAGAAAGCATCTAAATAGCCTCAAAAGCAGTAACCCATCTTGATGTTTTTCAATCAACTGAGAAATCCTATTTATCAGGAATGACTTCAATTCCATTCCAATTTCTAGTATTTATTTATTTTTTGTTTTTCTTTTTTCACTTAACCTTTTAAACAACAAAATTAAATCTTTTAATTCCTTGGGATATAGTCATTGTCATATTGTTTTACACTTGTACCAACACCCAGAAGTCAATTTTAATTCCCTAAAGAAAGCCATATTAATCCCTCCCTCAATAGTTAAGTTTGTTTGTAACTATAATGAGGTTTTTGAAATTTGACTCTTGTATAATTGTCACCACAGAAACTGTTTAAAATCAATCAAACAAACAAACATTAATTTGGTATTAAATAAAAGTCTTAGCTCCAAACTAAAAAAATCTTATATTTGAGTCTCACATCCTTTGTGCCAAGCTTATAGGTTAAGCCCTACCTTTTGTTTTCTTTAACAAGTTGGTGTCTATAGTTGACTCCATTGTTTGTCATTGGGCAATTGACTCTAGACCCATCCTTTAATCTTCCTAGACTGCAATGTTAACAACAGAAATATTTTCAAATGGGTTTGGAGGCATAGGTTGAGCCCTTTAGTGTTCTAACACTATGAGAGAATGTACTACAAGTTATCTAGAATGAATGAGTTCTCCCTTCTGGAAGGCTGTGTGGGGAGAAGGTTTCTGCTTCGGATGGATCTCTACGTTTTGGGTAGTCATCCCAATGCCAATTTTTATGTAATTTCTTTTTTGCCAGTGTACCTACAATATGGTGTACTATAACACAACACATTAATACATTTTAACAGATTTTAAATGAAATTTCTAAACTTATAGAAGAAAATTAGAACATTCGTAGGGAAATCCCTTGGCAGACAGCACATCTGTCAGTGATTTGGCGGTGCTGGAGCAGTTTCGTGAGATCGCATCAGCAGTTTTTCTCCAAATGTGAACAGTATGTTTGCTAAAAGCAAACACAGTCCTGTCTGAATTGCACAAAGTCCTCTCAAATATAAGGAAATGTCACTGTCAAAATTCTAATGCTTCAAATTATCCCAGCCATAAGTTTTTAAAAAAAGAAAAACAAACTCACCCAACTCAGAAGTGGTATCCAAAAAGCCATTTAACACTATAGAATTTCTTTATACAATCTGTAAGCAAAGCAAAATTTTGACAGTGTTTCTCCGTGCTGGTAATGTGCAAGGGTGTTTATCTTCATTACTTGCTACCAGTGTAGTATATCATTATATAAACTTGATTTTACTTCTAATTAAACATTTAAAATGCAGTTGCTTTTCTTTGCTCTTGTGACAGTATGGAAGATTAAGTGACTTTCGGTGCCCAGTGGAATTATCTGTGCTCAAAAACTCTACGCAAATTAATTTCTGTTGGTGAAATACATTTTAAAATATTATAATCCTATTCATTTTGAGAAAATTAATATTCCGTATGAATGAATATTTCACCAAAATGTGGTAAGTTTTTAATGACTCTGAGAAGGGAAAAATCACAACTTGAAAAATAGTCACCATTTTTCTTGATGGTTACCTTTCCTGTCAAAAATTATTTTTGGTGATTTTAAAGCAAAGAAAACATTTACTTAATTGTGTGCATTAATCTGGAAAATGCTCTAGGTTGTTCAAAAACTATGATTGTTTTTGAATTAAGTTTCTGTGTGCTCTGCTATATAAAGACTGGAATTTAATTTCTGCAGTGTATCTTGGATAGCAGGAGCTTATGATGGTACATCTCTTTGGACCTTTTGGACAATTTTAGAATAAATGAATGTGATTTAAATACCCTTAGCTTGAATGCCAGTCCCCCATGCATAATTCTCCTATTACCTTTCCTGTGCCAATAACAGTCAACATTCTTTTATTTTGTATCTCTGTGATGTTCTTTATTTCTTTGTGTAAATGCAACCTGGTTTTGTTGTTCCTTCTGCCTGCTGTACTGGGACTTCTAACTCAAAGTCTCCTGGTTATTTTAGCTTCTTTGCATGCAAACTGCATAGTTTAACTGTTTGAAACCTCATAATGGGGTCCATATAAAGTGAAAAGAATAATACTTAGCTGGTTGATAAGATTTAAAGTATTTGATAAACTCCCATTCAGACTGCATTAGATGAAGAGCCTTAGAGTTGTCCTTAAATGTTAACAGTTAATAGTTCTAAATGCCTGGAATTTCCCTAGTGTTGGAGACTGGGATTTTGATGTAGTAAGTATTTGGATCCTCCTAGAGCCTAACTCAGTTATTTTCATAAAGAACTTGATAATTTGTGTGATGGTTGGATTATTTCCTTATGGGATTTTTGGAGAGGTGGTAGAGTGAGAAGGAATTCTCAGGTGTGAGACCAGAGTTCAACTTCTGGTTCTGCTCCTTTCTAGATTCAGCAAACTATTCATCAAACTATTTAATAATTGAGACTCAGGTTTCTAGCTATAAAATAATAATGCTGTTTTCCTAAATGTGTTATGATTAAACATCTAATGCATATTATCTGCTGTGAAAATAATTTTATAATAAAAGTTTACATTTATTATTGGAAATAAGTGAAAGGGTTTAGGATTCCAGGAGTGAGGGGTTGTGAAAAAGAATTTTCTTTCTTTTTTTTTTCGTGTTAAGTATAGAGTTTATTTTTTTTATTTTTTTTTTTTTAATTTTTTATTGTGGGTTGTTCAAAACATTACAAATTTCTTGACATATCATATTCCACACTTTGATTCAAGTGGGTTATGAACTCCCACCTTCACCCCATACACAGATTGCAGATTCACATCAGTTACACATCCATTGATTTACAAATTGCCATACTAGTGTCTGTTGTGCTCCGCTGCCTTTCCCATCATCCACCCTCCCCCCTCCCCACCTCTCCCCTCCCCTCCCCTCCTCTCTCTCTACCCCCTCCACTGTATAACCCTGAGGGTCTCCTTCCATTACCATGCAGTTTCCCTTCTCTCTCCCTTTCCCTCCCACCTCTCATCCCTGTTAAATGTTAATCTTCTTCTCCTGTTCTTCGTCCCTACTCTGTTCTTAGTTACTTTCCTTATATCAAAGAAGACATTTGGCATTTGTTTTTTAGGGATTGGCTAGCTTCACTTAGCATAATCTGCTCTAATGCCATCCATTTCCCTGTAAATTCTATGATTTTGTCATTTTTTAATGCAGAGTAATACTCCATTGTGTATAAATGCCACATTTTTTTTATCCATTCGTCTATTGAAGGGCATCTAGGTTGGTTCCACAGTCTTGCTATTGTGAACTGTGCTATTATGAACATCGATGTAGCAGTGTCCCTGTAGCATGCTCTTTTTAGGTCTTTAGGGAATAGACCAAGAAGGGGAATAGCTGGGTCAAATGGTGGCTCCATTCCCAGCTTTCCAAGAAATCTCCATACTGCTTTCCAAATTGGCTGCACCAATCTGCAGTCCCACCAGCAATGTACAAGTGTACCCTTTTCCCCACATCCTCGCCAGCACTTGTTGTTGTTTGACTTCCTAATGGCTGCCAATCTTACTGGAGTGAGATGGTATCTTAGGGTGGTTTTGATTTGCATTTCTCTGACAGCTAGAGATGTTGAGCATTTTTTCATGTACTTGTTGATTGACTGTATGTCCTCCTCTGAGAAGTGTCTGTTCAGGTCCTTGGCCCATTTGTTGATTGGGTTGTTTGTTCTCTTATTGTCTAATTTTTTGAGTTCTTTGTATACTCTGGATATTAGGGCTCTATCTGAAGTGTGAGGAGTAAAGATTTGTTCCCAGGATGTAGGCTCCCTATTTACCTCTCTTATTGTTTCTTTTGCTGAGAAAAAACTTTTTAGTTTGAGTAAGTCCCATTTGTTGATTCTAGTTATTAACTTTTGTGCTATGGGTGTCCTATTGAGGAATTTGGAGCCCGACCCCACCGAATGTAGATCGTAGCCAACTTTTTCTTCTATCAGACGGCGCGTCTCTGATTTGATATCAAGCTCCTTGATCCATTTTGAATTCACTTTTGTGCATGGCGAGAGAAAGGGATTCAGTTTCATTTTGTTGCATATGGATTTCCAGTTTTCCCAGCACCATTTGTTGAAGATGCTATCCTTCCTCCATTGCATGCTTTTAGCCCCTTTATCAAATATAAGATAGTTGTAGTTTTGTGGATTGGTTTCTGTGTCCTCTATTCTGTACCATTGGTCCACCCGCCTGTTTTGGTACCAGTACCATGCTGTTTTTGTTACTATTGCTCTGTAGTATAGTTTGAAGTCTGGTATCGCTATACCGCCTGATTCACACTTCCTGATTAGCATTGTTTTTGCTATTCTGGGTCTTTTATTTTTCCATATGAATTTCATGATTGCTTTCTCTATTTCTACAAGAAATGCCATTGGGATTTTGATTGGCATTGCATTAAACCTATAGAGAACTTTTGGTAATATCGCCATTTTGATGATGTTAGTTCTGCCTATCCATGAACAGGGTATATTTTTCCATCTTCTAAGATCTTCTTCTATTTCTCTCTTTAGGGTTCTGTAGTTTTCATTGTATAAGTCTTTCACCTCTTTTGTTAGGTTGATTCCCAAGTATTTTATTTTTTTTGAAGATATTTTGAATGGAGTGGTTGTCCTCATTTCCATTTCAGAGGATTTGTCGCTGATATACAGGAATGCCTTTGATTTATGCGTGTTGATTTTAAATCCTGCCACTTTGCTGAATTCATTTATTAGCTCTAATAGTTTCTTTGTAGAGCCTTTTGGGTCTGCTAGATATAGAATCATATCATCTGCAAATAGTGATAATTTAATTTCTTCTTTTCCTATTTTTATGCCTTTAATTTCTTTCGTCTGTCTAATTGCTCTGGCCAGTGTTTCGAGAACTATGTTGAAGAGAAGTGGAGAGAGAGGGCATCCCTGTCTTGTTCCAGATTTTAGAGGGAAAGCCTTCAGTTTTTCTCCATTCAGAATGATGCTAGCCTGAGGCTTAGCATAGATTGCTTTTATAATATTGAGGTATGTTCCTGTTATCCCTAGTTTTTCTAGAGTTTTGAACATAAAGGGATGCTGTACTTTGTCGAATGCTTTTTCCGCACCTATCGAGATGATCATATGGTTCTTATTTTTAAGTCTATTGATGTGGTGAATAACATTTATTGATTTCCGTATATTGAACCAGCTGCATCCCAGGGATGAATCCTACTTGATCATGGTGTACAATTTTTTTGATATGTTTTTGTATCCGATTCGCCAGAATTTTATTGAGGATTTTTGCATCTAGGTTCATTAGAGATATTGGTCTGTAGTTTTCTTTCTTTGAAGTGTCTTTGTCTGGTTTAGGTATCAGGGTGATGTTGGCCTCATAGAATGAATTTGGAAGTTCTCCCTCCTTTTCTATTTCCTGAAGTAGCTTGAAAAGTATTGGTATTAGTTCTTCTTTAAAGGTTTTGTAAAATTCTGCTGTATACCCATCGGGACCTGGGCTTTTCTTAGTTGGTAGTCTTTTTATGGTTTCTTCTATTTCCTCAATTGATATTGGTCTGTTTAGGTTTTCTATATCCTCCTGACTCAATCTGGGCAGATCATATGACTTAAGAAATTTATCTATGCCTTCACTATCTTCTAATTTATTGGAGTATAAGGATTCAAAATAGTTTTTGATTATCTTCTGTATTTCTGAAGTGTCTGTTGTGATATTGCCTTTTTCATCCTGTATGCTAATAATTTGAGTTCTCTCTCTTCTTCTCTTCGCTAGCATCGCTAAGGGTCTGTCAATTTTGTTTATTTTTTCAAAGAACCAACTTTTAGTTTTGTCAATTTTTTCAATTGTTTCTTTTGTTTTGATTTCATTAATTTCAGCTCTGATTTTAATTATTTCTTGCCTTCTACTTCTTTTGCTGTTGTTTTGCTCTTCTTTTTCAAGGATTTTGAGATGAAGTATGAGATCATTTATTTGTTGGTTTCTTCTTTTTTTAAGGAATGAACTCCAAGCAATGAATTTTCCTCTTAGAACTGCTTTCAATGTGTCCCATAGATTCCGATATGTTGTGTCTGTGTTTTCATTTATCTCTAAGAATTTTTTAATTTCCTCCTTGATGTCTTCTATAACCCATTGATCGTTCAGTAACCTATTGTTCATTCTCCAAGTGATGTATGCTTTTTCCTTCCTTCTTTTATCGTTGATTTTCAGTTTCATTCCATTATGATCAGATAAGATGCATGGTATTATCTCTACTCCTTTATATTGTCTAAGAGTTGCCCCGTGACATAATATATGATCTATTTTTGAGAAGGATCCATGTGCTGCTGAGAAAAAAGTGTAACTGCTTGATGTTGGGTGGTATACTCTATATATGTCAATTAAGTCTAGGTTATTAATTGTGTTATTGAGTTCTATAGTTTCCTTATTCAACTTTTGTTTGGAAGATCTGTCCAGTGGCGAGAGAGGTGTGTTGAAATCTCCCATGATTATTGTATGGTGGTCTATTAGACTCTTGAACTTGTGAAGGGTTTGTTTGACGAACATAGCTGCACCATTGTTTGGGGCATAAATATTTATGATTGTTATGTCTTGTTGGTGTATGGTTCCCTTAAGCAGTATGTAGTGTCCCTCTTTATCCCTTTTGATTAACTTTGGCTTGAAATCTATTTTATTTGATATGAGTATGGACACTCCTGCTTGTTTCCGAAGTCCATATGAGTGATATGATTTTTCCCAACCTTTCACCTTCAGCCTATGTATGTCTTTTCCTATCAAATGCGTCTCCTGTAGGCAGCATATTGTTGGGTCTTTTTTTGTGATCCATTCTACTAGCCTGTGTCTCTTAATTGGTGAGTTTAAGCCATTAACATTTAGGGTTATTATTGAGATATGGGTTGTTCTTCCAGCCATATTTGTTTATTTCTGTTACTAAACATGGTTTGTTTTCCTCTTTGATTATTTTCCCCCCCTTTACTGTCCTATCTCCCACTGTTGGTTTTCATTGTTATTTTCCATTTCCTCTTCCTGTAATGTTTTGGCGAGGATGTTTTGAAGAGATGGTTTTCTAGCTGCGAATTCTTTAAACTTTTATCGTGGAAGGTTTTAATTTCATCTTCCATCCTGAAGCTTAATTTCGCTGGAGACACAATTCTTGGTTGGAACCCATTTTCTTTCAGTGTTTGAAATATGTTATTCCAGGATCTTCTAGCTTTCAGAGTCTGTGTTGAAAGATCAGCTGTTATCCTGATTGGCTTGCCCCTAAATGTAATCTGCTTCCTTTCTCTTGTAGCTTTTAAAATTCTCTCCTTATTCTCTATGTTGGGCATCTTCATTATAATGTGTCTAGGTGTGGATCTCTTATGATTTTGCACATTCGGCGTCCTGTAGGCTTCTAGGATTTGGGATTCTGTCTCATTCTTCAAGTCTGGGAAGTTTTCTTGTATTATTTCATTGAATAGACTGCTCATTCCTTTGGTTTGGAGCTCTGTACCTTCCTGTATCCCAATGACTCTTAAGTTTGGTCTCTTAATGTTATCCCATATTTCTTGGATGTTCTGCTCATGGTTTCTTAACAGTCTTGCTGAGCTGTCTATGTTCTTTTCCAGTTGAAATACTTTGTCTTCATTGTCTGATGTTCTATCTTCTAAGGGATCTACTCTGTTGGTAGTATTCTCCATTGAGTTTTTAAGTTGGTTTATTTCTTCCTGCATTTCTAGGATTTCTGATTGCTTGTTTTTTATAACCTCTATCTCCCTGTATAGTTGATCCTTTGCTTCCTGGATTTGTTTGCGTAATTCGTTGTCGAAGTGATCTTTCATTGTCTGATTTTGCTGTCTAATGTCTTCCTTGATACTCCAGATCATCTGAAGCATGTATATCCTGAATTCTTTATCTGACATTCCATCTGCTGCAGCTGTTACCTCTTCTAAAGTTTCGTTGACCTGCATTGCTTGTGGTCCTTTCTTTCCTTGTCTTTTCATACTGCTTGCGTATCTTTCCTGCAGGTGCGGGCGGCGGCTCTGCTCTCTCCTTATTCCAATTGGGGTGTCGTGGCTACCACGCCGGCAGGTCACTGGGCCTGTTCTGGGAGCTGGTGGCGGCTCTGTTCTGCCCCTACTCCAATTGGGGTGATGAGTGTACCACGCCAGCAGGCAACCGGGCCTGATCCGCCGGTCGGTTGCAGGTTTGCCTACCCTGCAGGCGCGGGCGGCGGCTCTACTCTGCCCCTACTCCAAATGGGGTGACGTGTCTGTCGTACCAGCAGGCCACTGGGCCTGTCCCGCTGGTCGGTCGCAGATCTGCCCACCTTTCGGGCACGGGTGGAGGCTCTGCTCTGCCCCTACTCCAATTGGGGTGTCGTGACTACCCCGCCTGCAGGACGCTGGGTCTGTTCCTGGCAAGGGAGGCGACTCTGCTCTGTCACTACTCCAATTAGGGTGGTGTTTGTACCACGCCGGCAGGCTCCTGGGCCTGATCCGCCGGTCTGTTGTAGGTCTGTCTACCTTGAAGGCGCGGGCGGCGGATCTGCCCTGCCCCTCCTACCACGCCTGCGGACCCCTGGGCCTGATCTGCAGGTTGATCACTGGTCTGCTCACCCTGCGGGCACGGGTGGCGGTTCCGCTCCGCCCCCACTCCAATTGGGGTCACGTGACCACCACACCGGCAGGGCCTGATCCGGGCGTGGGAGAAGGATCTGCTCTGCCCCTACTCGAGTTGGGGTGACGTGTGTACCACACTGGCAGGCCACTGGGCCTGACCCGCCAGGCTGTCACAGGTCTGTTTACCTTGCAAGCGCGAACGGCGGCTCTGCCCTGCCCCTCCTACCACGCCCATGTACTACTGGGTCCTGGGTCTGCCCTCCTGGCGGGTGTGGGTGGCGGCTCCGCTCCGCCCCCTCTCCAATTGGGGTCACGCGGTCACCACGCTGGCGAGCCGGTGGGCCTGCTCCGGGGGCTGGCGGCGGCCCGGCTCCTTCCCTCTGGCTCGAGGACAAATTGAGGAGACTCGGGTGACTGAGCCTCACCCCCCTTACCAGGAGACCAACTGCTTATATCACCGCTGGTATTGATGAAGATCTCTCCTCCACCGCTTTCTGCTGACATCAGATCTCTGCCATGTTGGTATCCTATGCGAATGGCATCATTTCGTTCCCCTTGCCGGGCAACCCAAGCAACGGGTGAGTCCTGACCAGCCCTCAGCAGGACCCGGACCGAGACACAGTTTCCGCGGGCTCCTAGCCCCGGTCCAGGGAAGTTCCGGGAGCCGGAACTTGGCCGCTCCGTGCTCGGTGTAAGCTCCTATAAGTGTAAGCTCCAAGAAGCAGCCCCCGCGGGCTCAGTTCCGGGAGCCGGAATTCGGCTTCTTGGTGCTTGGTGTATGCTCTGATAGTAGCAGGGTCCAAGAAGCAGCCTCCGCGGGCTCCGCAGCCCTGAGCCAGGGCGGTTCCGGGACGGTTCCGGGAGCCGGAACTCAGCCACTCCGTGCTCGGTGTAAGCTCCTATAAGTGTAGGCTCCAAGAAGCAG